>NC_139036.1:31679730-32421456 GCF_964662115.1 Mustela nivalis | reverse complement strand
AAAGAACTCCTCAAACTCAGCACACACAAAAGAGACAACCATATAAAAAATGGGCAGAAGATATGAACAGACACTTCTCCAATGAAGACATACAAATGGCTATCAAACACATGAAAAAATGTTCATCATCACTAGCCATCAAGGAGATTCAAATTAAAACCACATTGAGATACCACCTTACACCAGTTAGAATGGCCAAAATTAGCAAGACAGGAAACAACATGTGTTGGAGAGGATGTGGAGAAAGCGAAACCCTCTTCCACTGTTGGTGGGAATGCAAGTTGGTGCAGCCTCTTTGGAGAACAGTGTGGAGATTCCTCAAGAAATTAAAAATAGAACTTCCTTATGACCCTGCCATTGCACTACTGGGTATTTACCCCAAAGATACGATGTAGTGAAAAGAAGGGCCATCTCTACCCCAATGTATATAGCAGCAATGGCCACGGTTGCCAAACTGTGGAAAGAACCAAGATGCCCTTCAACGGACAGGAATGGATAAGGAAGATGTGATCCATATACACTATGGAGTATTCTGCCTCCATCAGAAAGGATGAATACCCAACTTCTGTAGCAACATGGACGGGACTGGAAGAGATTATGCTGAGTGAAATAAGTCAAGCAGAGAGAGTCAATTATCATATGGTTTCACTTACTTGTGGAGCATAACAAATAGCATGGAGGACAAGGGGAGTTAGAGAGGAGAAGGGAGTTGAGGGAAATTGGAAAAGGAGGTGAACCATGAGAGACTATGGACTCTGAAAAACAAATCTGAGAGTTTTGAAGGGGCGGGGGGTAGGAGGTTGGGGGAACCAGGTGGTGGTGGGTATTGGAGAGGGCACGGATTGCATGGAGCACTGGGTGTGGTGCAAAAACAATGAATACTGTTACACTGAAAATAAATTTTAAAAAATGTTTTTTTCTGCATCTATTAAGAATATCATATGGTTCTTGTCTTTCTTTTATTTATGTGGTATATCACACTGATTGATTTGTGGATGTTGAACCACCCTCACCACCTAGGAATAAATCCCACTTGGTCATGGTGAAATAATTCTTTTAATGTACTGTTGGAGCCTATTGGCTACTATTTTGGTGAGAATTTTTGGATCCATGTTCATCAGGGATATTCATCTATAATTCTCCTTTTTGGTGGGGATCTTTGTCTGGTTTTGGGATCAAGGTAATGCTGGTCTCGTAGAGTTTGGAAGTGTGTTTTCCATTACTATTTTTTTTTTTTAAATAGCTTCAGAATAATAGGTTTTAATTCTTCTTTAAATGGTTGGTAGAATTCCCCTGGGAAACCATCTGGTGCTGGGCTCTTTGTTGGGAAATTTTTGATTACTGCCTTATTTTCTTTGCTGGTTATTGATGTGCTCGGATTTTCTGTCTCTTCCTGTTTCAGTTTTGATAGTTTATGTGTCTCTAGGAATGCATGAATTTCTTCCAAATTGCCTAGTTTGTTGGCATATAGATGCTCATAATATTTTCTTTTAATTCTTTGTATTTCTTCAGTGTTGACTGTGATCTCTCCTCTTTCCTTCATTTTTTAAATTTATTTGGGTCCTTTTTCTTTTCTTTTTGATGAGTCTGGACAGGGATTTATCAATCTTAATAATTCTTTCAAAGAACCAGCACTAGTTCTGTTGACCTTTTCTACTGTCCTGTTCATTTCTATTTCATTGACTTATGCTGTAATCTTTATTATTGCTCTTCTTCTGCTTGGTTTAGGTTTTATTTGCTGTTCTTTATCCAGCTCCTTTAGGTGTAAAGTGAGCTTGTATATTTGAGACCTTTCTTATTTCTTGAGAAAGGCTTGTATTGCTATATACTTCCCTCTTAGGACTGCGTTTCCTGCATCCCAAAGATTTTGAACAGTTGTGTTTTCATTTCCATTTTTTTCCATGAACTTTTTCAATTCTTCTTTAATTCCCTGGTTGACCCATTCATTCTTTAGTAGGATGCTATTTAGCCTCTATAAATTTGAGTTCTTTCCAAATTTCCTCGTGTGACTGACTTCAAATTTCAAAGCATTCTGGTCTGAACATATGCAGGAAATGATCCAAATCTTTTGGTACCAGCTGAGACCTGATTGGTGACCCAGTATCTGACCCAGTCTGGAGAATGTTCCATGTGCATTCGAGAGGAATCTGTATTCTGTTACTTTAGGACAAAATGCTCTGAATATATCCGCGAAGTCCACTTGGTTCAGTGTGTCTCTCACAACCCTTTTTCCTTATTGATACTCTGCTTAGATGATCTGTCACAGCAGTGAGAGGGTTGTTAAATTCCCCGACTATTATTGTATTATCAATGTGCTTCTTTAATTTTGTTATTAACTGGCTTATACTCTTGGCTGTTCTCATGCTAGGGGCATAAATATTTATGATTGTTAAATGTTCTTGTTGTCTAGACCCTTTAATTATAATAAAGTGTCCTTCCTCATCTCTTATTATACTCTTTGGTTTAAAAATATGATTTTTCTGATAAAATGATTGCCACACTAGCTTTCTTTTGATATCCATTAGCATGATAAATGGCTCCACCTGTTCCTTAAGTCTGGAAGTGTCTTTGGGTCTAAAATGAGTCTCTTGCAGACAGCATATCAATGGGTCTTGCTTTTTTATCCAATTTGCTACCCTGTGTCTTTTGTTTGAGGCATTTAGCCCATTTACATTCAAAGTAACTACTGAGAGATATGAATTTAGTGTACCTGTAAAGTGACTGTATATTGTCTCCATTCCTTTCTGGTCTATATTACCTTTGGGCTCTCTCTTTGCTTAGATGATCCTTTTTAATGTTTCTTGTAGGGCTGGTTTGGTGATCACAAATTCTTTTACTTTCTATTTGTCCTAAAAGCTTTTTGTCACTCCCATTTTGAATGACATCCTTCCTGGATAAAGTATTCTTGGCTGCATATTTTTCTCATCTAGCACCCTGAATACATCACGCCAGTCCTTTCTAGGCTGCCAGGTCTCTGTGGATAGTTCTGCTGCGAATCTAATATTTCTACCCTTGTAGGTTACAGACCTCATGTCCCAAGCTGCTTTCAGGACGTTTTCTTTGTCTCTGAGATTTGCAAGTTTCACTATTATATGTCGGGATGTTGACCTATTTCTATTGATTTTGAGGCAGGCTCCCTGTGACTCCTGGATTTTGATGCCTGTTTTACTCCCTAGATTAGGGAAGTTCTTCACTATAATTTTCCCTGATTACCTTCTGCCCCAATCTCTTTCCTCTTCTTCTGGGATCCCAATTATTCTAATATTGTTTCACTTTATGGTATCACTTATCTCCTGAATTCTTCCCTCATGATCCAGTAATTGTTCATCTCTCCTTTTCTCAACTTTCTTTATTCTCCATCATTTGTTCTTCTATGTCACTAATTCTCTCTTCTGCCTCATTTATTCTAGCAGTTAGAGCCTCCATTTTTTAAATTGCAGCTCATTAATCGCCTTTTGAGTTGGTTAGGTTTTAGTTCTTCTTTTTCCCCAGAAAGGGATTCTCTAAAGTCTTCTATGCTTTTTTCAAGCTCTGCGTGTATTTTTATAATCATTATTCTAAACTCCAGTTCCAACATCGTACTTATGTCCATACTGATTAGGTCCCTGGCAGTCAGCACTGCCTCTTGTTCTCTTTTTTTGAGGTGAGTTTTTCCATTTTGTCATTCTGTCCAGAGAAGAACAGATGAACAAGAGAACAAAACACTGAAGTGGCAACAGGGACCCCAGAGAAATATACACTAAACAAATCAGAATAGCCCGGAAACCAGAAAAAAAATTATAAAAGGAAAAAAAAAGAATATAATTAGACAAGTGACAAAATAGAGCAATACACTGGATTCTGTGAATATTTTGGTCTGTTTTTTGGAAAACTAGATCCCAAAATTGTAAGAAAAAGAAAAACTTATATATGTAAAAAAATAAAAATTAAATACAATGGAAAAATAGAATGTAACTGTAAAAATGGAAATTAAAAAACAACAAAAAAAGAGAAAAACGAATCAACAAAAAAAGGAAGGGATATAGACACAGGTGAACAGAACAGAGCAATACACTATCTCCTGAGTGTATTTTGGTCAGTTTGTTAGAAGGAACTACATCTCAAAAATTGTAAAGAAAGAAAAACTTATATATACAAGAATAAAATTAAATACATTGAAAGAACAGACTATAACTGTAAAGATGAAAATTAAAAAAGACTTTAAGAAAATAGAAACAAAACCAAAAAGGTAAAAAAAAAAAACAACAAAAAAGAATATATCAGACAAGTAGACAGAACATAGCCATGCACTAGATTTTGGGTGTATTTGGGTCTGTTAGAGGAAACTGCATCCTGTAGTTGTAAAGAAAGAAAAAAAAAATATATATATATATATACATTTGTATATATACAAATGTATATATACATTTATATATATATATATATATATGTAAAGAAAGAAAAAAATATATATATATACACATACACACACACGAAAATAAGATTAAATACAATGAAGGGATAGAATGTAACTATAAAATGAAAATTTTAGAAAGTTGATAAAATAAGAAAATGGTAGAAAAGGGAAAGAAAAAAATCAAAACAACAACAAAAACAACCTAAAGTTGAGAGACTAAAGAATCATGGGGGGAAAGCCATGACATCTATGTGCTATATTCCCCTAGCACTGGAGTTTTGCAGTTCTCATTTATGGGTAAACTTGATCCTGCTGTATCACTTGAACAGTTGGATGTTCTTGCTCATCATCTGGTGGGAGGGGCCTCTCCCAAAGACATTCTCAAATGCTTTTGCCCCAGGCAGATTGTACCACTCTTGCCAGTGGCCAGGCTAAGTAATCTGTTCTGGTTTGCTCTATGTGGCTTTTGTTACCTGAAGGCTTTCTGAACAATTTTAGAGGATGACAATGAAAACAGCAGCCAATCTCACTCTCTGGAGCTGAAAGGTAGGGTGGGCCACCACTCCTGAGCGTGTCCTCAGAGAAAAGAATTCAATAATTCCTGTCTCCCTGATCTCTGGCCACACTCTGTGCGTTCCTGGCCTGTGACTTAGTGTTCCAGTCTCATTCTCACAGCTCCAGTTTGAGTCTCTAAACCCTGCAGACTCCTGTGGTGCACTCCCATGCCATTCTTCCAGGGGAGAGAGTGGGGATTTCATTGGTTCTGACACTTGTTGGGCTCCTGCTCAGAGAGCAGTCACCCAACTGCACTGTGGATCACAGTTTATGGCAACCCCGAGCTGAGAGCCCACTCCTGGGCTAACTCTTTGCAGTCGGCATCCCCACTCCGATACCTGAGTACTCTGCTGAGCTCAGGCACCCCTGGTCTTCCTATGACCCTTAGGATCCTGAGACCACACTGTCCAACGAGAGTTCCACCTCCTGCTTAGCCACCTAAGTGGCATCCCTCACTGGAGTAGACTTCTAAAAGTTCCAATTTTTGTGCTCTGCTGTTGTATCACTTGCAGATAGCCAGCTGAGAGAGGCTACCTCCCTGCCTTGATCTTTCTTCCCATACATTGCCTTGGATTCACTTCTCCTCACCTCCTACCTTGCAAAAAGTGGTCACTTTTCCTTTTGTAGAGTTGCAGCTATTCTTTTCTTAGATCTCTGGTTGAGTCTGGTGTTCAGAATAATCTGATAGCTATCTAGCTGAACTCCTGGGACCAGATGAAATTAAAGTCTCCTACTGCTCTACCATCTTTGAAGAAACTCAATTCATTCTTTTTTTTAGTAGCTGAATGTTATTCCTGAATCCTGGATACTGAATGGTTTGTATTTGCCATAATTTCTTTAATAGTCCCCTTATTGTTGGGTATTTAGACTATCTCTGATTTTTCCCCACAAGTCACTTGGTATGAACATCCTTGTATGATGATGTTATTTACTTGGAAACTGCTATAAGACAGATGTCTGAGAGTGAAATGATTTGTCAAAGGGTAAGCACATTCAAAATTTGAGAGGCACTGTTAATTGCCCTCTAACAAGCCTGTATAATTCTGACTTGGACATTAGCATCTGGAGATGAGCGTGTCCTTCCCCTGCCCCCACCACCTGCCTCACCTACCAGACAGCAACACTGGATATTAAAAATCATTTATTCTTTTGCCAGTCTAATAGGTGAAAAAATGTATTTCTTTGTTTTAATTTGCATTTCAATCAATTCTTGAGTAATAAACCTTTTTTCTTATATTTTTTAGCCATGCATATATCTGGGTTATCTTTGTTGACGTATTTTTTAATCTATATATTGTAAATAGTTTACCTGGCTCTTTCACTTGTCTTTTTGCCTTTTGAGGTACCTTTCAACTTACAAGGGTTAAATTTCCATGTGCTCAAATCTTCCAGTCTTCTTTTGAGCACATAGATTTGGAGTTCTGTGCCTGTAGGAGGTGTGAAAGGAGAGCCACTACTTGGTCAGATTTATTTTATTCTCAGAAGCGTAAGCTCCTTTATTGGCCCTGAACTCTCCATCTGCCTGGAGCAGTCAGCTTCTTTTTGTATCATTCCTGTTTTTCTTTTCTTAACCCAGCCCTGGTTACTAAAATCTTAGGCTAAGGTCTGGTCCACAATCCCATCTCAAAGCATCTTTCTCATGATCTTTTCCCCTTCTCTTCTATCTAATTCTACTTCCTCTTTTTCACTTTTGACTATGCCCATCTTGGCAGCGGTCAGCTCCCAGAAGTGACAGTCCCTGGTGCCATCATCTGTCTTGTGGACATTCCCCTGACAGCTTCCACTGCTGGTGTCATCCCCATTTTCCCAGGAACTAATGATAATGGTTACATTGCTATGTATTGGGACCTAAGCAGTAGGAAGGTGGAAAGAAAGTGTTTGTATGTTCAGATTGGCACAGTGAATTGTGAGTGGTTTCTGCTGATAGGGATGCAACTGAGGAGTGCTTGGTTGGTAAGCAGCATCAGTTTCTGCTGCCCTGTGACATGGAGGGCCTCCTCAGTGGCAGCCACATCTCCCTTTGGCCCTTGCCAGGGACAAATGCCACACAGCTCATGGGAAACATAACTTATGACTCCTGTCCCATAGATAAACTCCAAGCTCCAATAGCAGGGTTAGAAGAGTGAGGTGGCCCTTTTCTGTGACCCCTTAAGGACTGTAAGGAACCTGTACAAGGTGCTACTACTGCCTCCTCACTCAATCTGAGCCACAGTCCCATCATGTCCCACTCTTTGGGGTACTCTGGTAAGCTCTGTCTCCAAAGTGAAAACCCTTTGCTATGTATCATTGGAGGGAGAGGTGGGGGTGGGTTAACACCTCACCAACTGTTTGTTACTCAAGAAAACAACTCTTCCTTGTTCTCTCCACATATATATATGGAGATTGGGGAGGGTGATGTCCCATAATGTTCTAAAGTTCTGCAGAAGTGTGCATATCTTATATTCCAGAGATCTACCTTGGCCCTTTTGTCTGTCAGCTCTACAACACCTGCCCAGGATATCTGTGACTCTGTGACTTAGCAAAAGAAGACTGATCCTGAGAATAGTGGTAAAGATAATAATTATTAATGGTAGTTGTTGAACATTTTCCAGAGTTCTGCTTTTTGGTGTGATATAGTAAGTGGCAGCAGACCAGTCTCCACAAACAACAGCTATAAACTTTGGACAAAATAGAAAAAAGCCAAAATAAACCCAAGGGCTCTAGAGAGTCCACAAAGGCAGGTGGATTTGAGACAGGAGCTAAAATTTGAAGGAGGAAATTGACAGAGGGTGAAGTTCTCATTTTGTTGCACCTTTGTCCTAAGGGTGAATCAAAGCCATACTGTAGACATATGCTAGCTGAAGGAATAAGGGAAAACCTACTATCTTCTTGGTCTAAGAAATCAGAAACAGAACTCAAGGTAGCCACAGCCTCTGAAGGCAAAGACGGAAGCCCAGAAAGGAGAATGACACAGTAAAGGAGCTCTAGTTTCTATGTGTCAACTTTGCCCAAATCTCTGGTTCATTCTTGAACTACACATATGTGAGGCAGACTGCAAACCACCCAGATAAAAGAGTTGAACTGAGATGTTAGCTGCTGTCTACCACAATCAAGATAGAGTGTGCAACTTGAGAGTAAGCAAGTTACTGCATGCTTAAAACAAAAACCAAAAGTAATGGTGGGTGGACTTCCCTGTTGTGTTCCTGACCTTTCCCTGTTAAGGATGATATTTGCTGTGTGCTTTTCACATACTACTAGAAGTCCTAGCCTTAGCAATTACACAACAAAAAGAAAGAAAAGACATCTGACTAGGCAAAGAGGAAGTCAAACTCTCACCCCTAAGAGGCGACATGATACTTTACATGGAAGTCCCAAAGACTCCACCCCAAAACTGCTAGAACAGGAATTTGGGAAAATGGCAGGACACAAAAGCAATGCACAGAAATCAGTTGCCTTTCTAGACACTGAGATCAAAGAAAGAGAAATTAAGGAGTCGATCCCATTTACACCAAAACCCATAAGATATATAGAAATAAACCAAACCAGAGACATAAAGGATCTGTACTCTGGAAACTATAAAACACTCATGAAAAGAATTGAGGAAGACACAAAGAAATGGGGAAACGTTCATGCTCTGGGTAGGAAGAACAACCATTATTAAAAAGTCTATGCTACCTAGAGCAATCTACACATTCATCAACATTTTTTGCAGAGCTGGAACAAGTAATCCTAAAATTTGTATGGAACCAGAAAAGACCCCGGATATCCAAAGGAAGGTTGAAAAAGAAAACCAAGGCTGGCAGCATCACAATTCCGGACTTTAAGCTCTACTCCAAAGCTGTAATCATCAAGACAGTACAGTGCTGGCACAAAAACAGACACATAGATCAATGGAAGAGAATAGAGAGCCCAGAAATGGACCCTCAACTCTATGGTCAGCTAATCTTCAACAAAGCAGAAAAGAATATCCAATGGGAAAAAGGCAGTGTCTTCAACAAATGATGTTGGGAAAATTGGACAGCCACGTGCAGAAGAATGAAACTGGACCACTTCCTTACACCACACACAAAAATAGGCTCAAAATAGATGAAAAGACCTCAAGGTGAGATAGGAGTCCATCAAAACCCTAGAGGAGAACACAGGCAGCAACCTCTTTGACCTTGGCCACAGCAACTTCTTGCTAGACAGGTCTCCAAAGGCAAGGGAAACAAAGACAAAAATGAGTGATTGGGACTTCATCAAGAAAAAAGCTTCTGCACAGCAAAGGAAACAGTTGACAAAACCAAAAGACAACTGACAGAATGGGAGAAGCTATTTGGAAATGACATATCAGATAAGGGGTTAGTGTCCAAAATCTATAAGGAACTTAGCAAACTCAACACCCAAAGAACAAATAATCCAATCAAGAAATGGGCAGAAGACATTTCTCCAAAGACGGCATCCAAATGGCCAACAGACATGTGAAAAAATGCTCAACGTCACTTGGCATCAAGGGAATACAAATCAGAACCACAATGAGATATCATGTCACACCAACTGGAATGGTTAAAATTAACAAGTCAGGAAATGACATGTTGGTGAGGATGTGGAGAAAGGGGAATTCTCCTATACTGTTGGTGGGAATGCAAGCTGATGTAGCCACTCTAGAAAACAGTATGGAGGTTTCTCAAAAAGTTGAAAATAAAGCTACCCTCTGACCCAGCAATTACATTACTGGGTATTTACCCCAAAGATAAAGATGTAGTTATCCAAAGGGGTACCTGCACCCCAGTGTTTATAGCATCATTGTCTACAACAGCCAAACTATGGAAAGATCCCATCAACAGATGAATGGATGAAGAAGATGTACAGATACACAATGGAACACTACTCAGTCATCAGTAAGATGAAATCTTTCCATTTGCAATGATGTGGATGGAACTACAGAGTACTATGCTAAGCAAGATAAGTCAGAGAAAGAATATTATTATATGATTTTCTCATATGTGGAATTTATGAAACAGAGGATTATAGGGGAAGGAAGGAAAAATTAAAACAAGACAAAACCAGAGAGGGAGATAAACCGTAGAGGCTCTTAACCATAGGGTTGCTGAAAGGGAGGGGTGTAGAGGGATGGAGTAACTGGGTGATGGTCAAAGAAGCTTGTCCCAGATAATTATTGAGTGGCATCAGTGAGTAGCTAACTTGCCTTTCAGACTCTATTCTCAGAACTTTACATTAATTGACACATCTAAATATCTGGCAATTAAATGATTCTGTGATTGGCACTATTGTCACCATCCCCCATTTCGCCGAGGAAGCAACCAAGATCCAGAAAGACTAAGTAAATTTCCAAGGTTGGCTCCACAACACATGTCCTTAACTGTTAATGCTATATTGCTCTTCGTTTGCAAGTGCGCGTGTGTGCGTGCATGTGTGTGTTTTATGTGTTCATAGAGACATAGAAAGTATGTGGATTTCATAAAGTAATGATACAGTGTATTTCTTTAGTGTGCCACCCCATTCTTCCTTGAAAAACATGGTATGTATTCTCCCACATGACCAAAGTGTTAGCTACTGATGGCTCATAACTCATTCTCTCCCCGGGAATTGCCCTCTGCCAAAGGGAGCTACCTCCACCAAGTCTCTATCCCCTTCTGCAGAGGAGGAAGGTTAATTCCTCTCAGTGAAGGAAGGCAAGGATGGTGTACAGAGGCCCTGGCCCCTTTTAGGACAATTCTGGTGGTCCATCTCAGCTCCCAGATGGACCAGTTTCACTGTAAATCAGCTGAAGACTTTAGGGAGACTAGATCACAGGTTCAGCTTCTCCCTCTGCCCTGTCCTGCTTCCTTCACTCATCCACAGCTCCAGTGACCAAGGACATCTTTTATTCAGTGCTATGCAGGCTAACCTCTACCTCAGTCTATTCCTCGGGAAGCTAGAAGGTAGAGAGTGGTGGGGAGAGGTGAGAAGGGGATTTCTATTTAATGTATATTTCTATTTTGTGTGAATTTTGCTCAGTGAACACATGTTGCATGTTTCAGTTTCCAAAAGACCAGTAGGAGCCTACTACATAAAATTAAGAAGTGTAGTCATAATTCTATAGGCAACATAGAACAAAATTGGGACCTTAGAATCTGCTTAGAGATGTGTGTCCAGGAAAGAAAATAGCAGGAGTCTCATTTATTTTTCAGAGTTCACCTGAAAAATAAAAATGCCTTTCTTTCCACTGTGCCTGGGTTTTTTCTTCTGATACAACAAAATGTATTTTTCCTCTTGTTTCTCCAAATTTCATCTGGAAAATTTAGTGTTTTTTAGTCTCCATGGGCTCCACTGTGAGAAGGTGAAGGAAGCCGGCTGCATTTTCTCTCAAATCCCTGCCACAGAGAATGGAAGGCACTGAACCCTGTCAGAGTTCCAAATTTATTGTATAACAGGAAAACAGAGGAGCTGTGCAGTTAGATCTTTGAAAGAGACAAAGATTTGGTGATGGAAAGGAGGTTGGTGTAATAGTTTTTGAACTATTGAACTATTTGAACTAAAACATGCAGTTTTTGAACTTAAACCTAACTGGTTCTTGAAATTACTCTTTTGACAGAAAATCTGCTCTTGGAACAACAGAAGCATTATGTCAGTGCAGTGATGATGGAGATATTTTTAGATTCCCATATTGTGACTTGAAGCAGAGCTTGAAAGTAGAACTGTCCAGGAGTTAAGAAAAGATAGGCAGCTAGGGAGCAGGAACCTCTGGCATTATGGAAACTGAGCACAATGGCTTGCTGAAAGAAAATCTAGTCTGACATTCAGGCTCAACTGTAGTACAAATCAGACGGGACCATAGCTAGCAAAAGTCACCTTGGAAGGTTTAAGTGTACTTAGGTATGAATACCATTGCTTATTTTCAAATTCTCATCTGACAGCAACAGCAGTGGCACACTAGGGTGGAAATCCCACTGATCTGATGCTATTTAACCAAAAAAAAAAGGGGAAGGATTCAGATTCCAAGGTGTGCAGCTAGGAAGTTCCAGGAAGGAGAAGAGCAGTCAGGTAGAAACAGTGGCAACTTAGAGTACCTGTGATCCAGAGAAGGTATTATCAGATACTAAATTGGAGACCATTATAGCCTTGTGGGAGTTCAGGCCCTGTGGTGTCAAGTTTCAGGAAAATCAGGAAATCTTGACTTCAGTTGAAATCCTCGATACATATATATATATATGTATATATGTATATACATATATATATACATGTGAGAAGGTGAAGGAAGGTGTACATATATATATATGTACACATATTATATGTGTATATATAATATATAATATATATATATTTAAAATATATCCAAAATATATAAGTATAAATAGATAATATATAAATATATGATTATAAATATAAATATAAAATATTTCATATAATAACAAAAATTTAATAATTTTTTTTAAAAAGTAGGCACCACCTGGAGACATGTATTAGTTGGGTTTCACCAGTGGAAGACTTCTGAAGGCAAATGGCCCCCATGGTCACCATTTCCCTGATCGAGAGGGAAAAGAGTAGGTGAATAGATGAAGAGAATGTGAAGCAGTCGGGTATTGTCATGGCAACCAAGTATGGGTACAGATGATACCAAGAGAGTGAAACTTCCTTCTTTCCTTTTTTATTTTTTAAGTTTGGCATTTAGAGAAAAACCAGGAATGGTATTGTGTGAATAAAACCTTAATTTACCTGTAGAACAAGTTTGGTTCTTCTCCCAAACTGCTTTTCCGGCTTTGGGGTAACTTGGAGAGTTCAAGAGATATTCTCATGGTCCCAAGGTGACTT
This sequence comes from Mustela nivalis, assembly GCF_964662115.1. Classification (NCBI taxonomy): domain Eukaryota; kingdom Metazoa; phylum Chordata; class Mammalia; order Carnivora; family Mustelidae; genus Mustela; species Mustela nivalis. Next base: position 32,408,732 of record NC_139036.1, on the reverse strand, counting down.
TAGTTCCCCACCTGTGGGTGGGCTGTGTATCTGAGCATAAATCAATCAGTATTCTAGAAGTTTTTCCATGAAGCAAGGGTCTGGCCCTTCCTGATCTGTTAACAGTGTGTGTTTGGGGAATATATAGGAAAAGGTAGAGAAATGAATATCCTGTCATCAACCTTTTATAGTTCTGATAAAATATACCACATACTATCCTTTGTCTTCTCCTTTTATCTTCTGGATCTTCACTTTACTTCCTCAGACTTCTTTTCTAGGCTTGGTAACAGGAGGGCTTCAAGGTTGTAGAATGAAGTGGAAATAGCTTGGCCTGGGAGTCTGGAGAAGAACTAGGTTGGTTGTGATACAAGTTAATGAATGACTTTGCACAAGCCTCTCTGAATCTCAGTTATCCTCATTGTAATGCAGTAGTAATAAGGCAGGAGATTACTGTGGTTTCAGGAACCTCAGAATGAGGATAAAGAGCTAGGTTCAGTTCAAACTTTGATATGACCTAGATGTATGATCTTGGCTAGATCATTTCTCTGTCTCAGTTTCCCAATTGGCAAAATAAAGGTGCTTGTAAGTTCCTTCAACAAATATTCTTTGAGCTCCTAACGTGTCAGGCTGTTTAGAGGTTAGACTGATATTCAGTATTTCATAGTTATGTCTTAGCTTTCATTGTTATAAGTGGGTTGAATGTTGACCCCCAAAATATGTGTCCATATCCTAATCCCCAGAACCTGTGAATGTGACCTTTTTTTGTAAAATGAAGGTCTTTGCAGATATAACTGAAATAGAGATTTTGAGATGAAACCATCCTGGATTATCTAGGTGGCTCCTGCATCCTGTGATAGGTGGAGAAATCCAAAAATGTCTGCATGCATGTATATGGTAAGAAAAAGACGGGGTTTTTTCTTCTTTTTGAGAAAAATTGGGCGATCCAGTAGTCACTATGCTAAAACTTGCTTTTGTCAATTCAGCAATAGATTGTAAACACCCTTCCATCTTTGCACATGCATATCTACACTGATCTTTTATTTTTATTGAGGTATAACTGACATGAAGCATTAAATTAGTTTCAGGTATACAATATGATGATTCAATATTTGTATATGTTAATCTTGTTAGTGTCTAAATAATACTCCATCATAACCATCCCCTAATAGATTTTTCTATTCCCTATTAATAGATAATTTAGATTGCCTGTAAGTTTTCACTACCATAAATGATGTTGCAATAAATGGACTCATGTGCATATCCTTTCATGTGATTAGAATTATATCCCTGGGAGAGATTTCTACAAGTGGAATTGCTTATCAGGACATGTACATTTTTATCCTAATAGATAGTCCTAAACTGGGTGTGTTAATTAACACTCCTGTTAACAATGAATTAAGGAGTTTTAAATGTTTCTTTCACTTACCAATATTAAATAATATCAGTCATTTTAAACTTTTCTAGTAAGAGCTGGGGGAAATGATAAATTACCTTTTTCCCTTCATGTAAATTCAATTCAATAGATGTATATTGAGTAGCTGCTAGGTATAAGGCACAATGATAGGGAGAAGACATATTGCTGCCTACATCCTCATGAAGAGTAGACTATGGAAGGAGTCTGTGAGTATAATGCCAGCACTATCTTTGAAAGAAGAAAGATTGGGAATCCAACTATGGCTTTGCTACTTACCATCTGGGGTACCTCCAGCAGTACCTCCCTGAGCCTCTGTTTCCTCATCCCAATACGTGTAAGATCATAGAGTTGTGCTTGGCAAATATTGGCTAATAATGGGCAGCTACTACCACTACTGCAGGAGATAATTTTATAAGTATTAACAACGAAATGTAAAATTAGGAGTGAAAGGATTTACTCTGGTTGTTGAAAGGGAAGGATATCCAGGGAAGACTCATAGATTTGAGTTGGGTAAGATGGGGCCACCAGGGAAGGCCCATCATTGAAAAAGGCATCGCAGAGAGCATTGAGCATGTGCGAATCCGATATAAGAGGGTGTTCCCCCCACCTTATGGACATTGGGTGTGTGTGTGTGTGTGTGCTTTGGTGAGTGCTGTGGGGTGTGTGGACCTGGCGATTCACGGACCTGTACCCCTGGGGATAAAAATATATGTTTATAAAATATAAAAAATTAAAAAAAAATAAGAATATTATGGAATATACTAGGCCATACTTATACTTGATAATGGTAAATCATAAAACTAATATCATAGAACTAGGGTTGACTAAATGAGAAACGACTGACTAAATGAGAAATACTACATCATTAACATGTATAAATATGTTAAATAAACTGAAATAAAGTAAAATAACCATGTTAAAAAAAGAGAGAGAGAGAGACAGTTCCACAGCTAAAGCAGAGAACACAGAGGAGTGAAATGGGGGACCATAGAGGGTGTGGGCCAGTCTCTGGATGGCTGGATACCAGGTGGAAAGCTTAGTTTCTGACCTATCTGCAATAGAGAGGAACTGAAAATTTTGGAGGAGGAGAAAAACATGCAGAAAGCAGTGTTCCACCTGAAAGGTAGACTTCATAAGGGTTTCTAACACACCATCTTCAATATATTTACATATTAACTTATCCTGATAAAACAGTGACCCCCAGGGACACCTGAGTGGCTCAGTGGGTTAAGCCTCTGCCTTCAGCTCAGGTCATGATCTCAGGGTCCTGGGATCAAGCCCCGCAGCAGGCTCTCTGCTTAGCAGGGAGCCTGCTTCCCCCTTTCTCTCTGCCTGTTGCTCTGCCTACTTGTGATCTCTTTTCTCTCTGTCAAATAAATAAATAAAATCCTTAAAAAAAAAACAAACAAACAGTGACCCCCAAATCATTATAAACTAAAATAGTAGTGGCTCTTTTCCAGTTTACAGAAAAAAAAAATTCAGATGTAGAATTGTCCCTTGTACTTAGGTTTTTAAAAAAAGAATTCTTTTTTTTCTTTCAAAACTTTCAAGTTTTTGAGACCCACAAAGATCTCTCTACACTAGACTCTGACATAAAATCATTCTTGTTTATCATAAAATATTATGGTGTTTGCTTTATTTCGGCATACTATACCAGTACTTTGTGGTATTTACAATGAGCATGAGGAATTCTGGGCCTCTATCCCTGGGACACATGGTGAACCATTGTTATTAATTAGGAGCATTTTCAGGGTACAGACTGCATTATTTATTCCTACCTCCCTGACAGCTGGTTCAGAGCTTGACTGTAGTAGCTGTTCAAAAACATGTCTTTTGAAGTAAATACAGTACTCAACCCTGTAGATAATGGTTGCACCAAAAAGAGGAAATACAATTAAAGAAGTTGGCACATGATTAAAAAAAAATGACACACGTGCAATAAAAATGTACTAATTGAAGTCACAAAACAAAATGTAACTGTTGGTATGATACAACAAAGCCATTGAGTAAAATTACACAAATGATTTTGTAGTATATATTTTAAATAAATAGGGTTTACTTACGAATTAAAATTTATTTTTCAAACACCTCTTTTTTTTCCCAAACAAGTGAAACACACACACACACACACACACACACACTTTTCACTAACAACACAAATTACCCATAATACCCAAAATTCTTTCTACTCTAACATTTGACACAGGGATAGAAATAGATTGTTAAACCAGTTTTAACAAATCTGGAGCAGCAGGTTCTTGCTGAAAAAATATTTACACTTATTAAGAGATGTCATTCTCTGAAGGAAAGTGAACACTGAGTTCAAAGACCTGACTTCCTTATAAAGCAAATTGGGAGTAAGGTCATTTTCCCATGTTGATAACATCCAGACTTGAATTATTTCAGCCAAAGAGGAAGATGTTTGGGAGTGGTCTAAGCCAAAGCAGCCAAGAGGATATGTGGTTAATTTTCAAAAGAAAACCACTTATTTCAGATTATTATGACTCCAACCAGAGCTTCAGAGATAAACATACTCACCACCTTAATTGGTAAATCATCTTGCAGTGTATATGTAATTTTCATGTGGGTACATGGAGGGGTAGTATCCCTGCCATTTCAGATTATTTATGGAACTAAAATTGAAATATGTCATTGATGGCTGGCAACCAACCTTGTTTGATGACATTTTCAAATAGTGCTTACCTTTAAAACTTGCAGCAAGATACATAAAGGAAGAAAAGATGACAAAAGAAAACACTAATGTAAAGCATATGTTTACAGAAGAAAAATAATTCATCCTTTCTGTACAAATGCCCCAGCCTAGCTGAGAAAAGGCTGATAAAAATTGGAAGTGGTCTGTGCTGTTCCTCTGCCTGCCCAGAGGAGCCAATAAGGGCTTCTTTCTCTCTTCTTTTCCTTATCGGCATCCCAGTGTAGGCACAGTCCAAGGTAGTGCATTGGTCTTTGAAACTGTATGACAAATTACCATGAATGCAGCAGCTTAAAGCAACAACCATTTATCATCTCACAGTTCAGTACAGAAGCCAGGTAGTGTCCTCTGGGCTCTCAGTAGAGGGTCTCAAAGCACAAGTCAAGTTTTATTGGGCAGCTAGCATCTTGTTTGGAGGGTCTAGGGAAGAATCCACATCCCAGCTCATTCACGTTGATGGTAGAATTCAGTTCTGTGTGGTTGTAGATCTGAAGATCTTGTTTCTTTGCTGGATGTTGACTGGGCTGTCTTCTCAACTCCTAGAGGTCACTCTCCTCCAGTCCTTGTGTGTGGCCCTTTGCTATTTTCAAATCCAGCAAAGGTACTTAAGGGCTTTTCCTGCTTAGAGTCTCACTGCCTCCAGCCAGGGAGAATAGTATTTTTGTTTACTTATTTGTTTATTTATTTTTTAAGATTTTATTTTATTTTTTTTTCAATGTTCCAAGATTCACGGTTTATGCACCACACCCAGTGCTCCATGCAATATGTGCCCTCCTTAGTACCCACCTCCAGGATCACCTAACCTCCCACCCTTTTTCCTTCCAAAACCCTCAGTTTGTGTCTCAGAGTCTACAGTCTCATGGTTCCTCTCCCCCTCCGACTTCTCCCAATTATCTTTTCCTTTCCTTCTCCTAATATCCTCCATGTTATTCCTTATGCTCCACAAGTAAGTGAAACCATATGATATTGATTCTCTCTGCTTGGCTCATTTCACTCAGCATAATCTCCTCCAGTCCCATCCATGTTGATATAAGAGTTGGGTATTTATCCTTTCTGATGGAGGCATAATATTCCATTGTATATATGGACAGTATCTTCTTTATCCACTCATCTGTTGAAGGGCATCTTGGCTCTTTCCACAGTTTAGCTATTGTGGCTGTTGCTACTATGAACATTGGTGTGCATATGGCCCTTCTTTTCACTACATCTGTATCTTTGGGGTAAACACCCAGTAGTGCAATTGCAGGATCATAGGGTAGTTCTGTTTTTAATTTCTTAAGGAATTTCCACACTGTTTTCCAAAGTGGCTGCACCAGCTTGCATTCCTGCCAGCAGTATAAGAGGGTTCCCTTTTCTTCACATCCTCTCCAACACATGTTGTTTACTGTCTTGTTGATTTGGGCCATTCTTACTGGTATAAGTTGGTATCTCAGTGTGGTTTTGATTTGAATCTCCCTGATGGCTAATGATGATGAGCATTTTTTCATGTGTCTGTTAGCCATTTGTATGTCTTCTTTGGAGAAGTGTCTGTTCATGCCTTCTGCCCATTTTTTAACATGATTATCTGGTTTTTGAGCGTTGACTTTGAGGAGTTTTTTATAGATCTTGGATATGAGCCCTTTTTCTATAGTGTCATTTCCGAATATCTCCTCCCATTCCATGGGTTGCCTCTTTGTTTTGTTGACTGTTTCCTTTGCTGTGCAGAAGTTTTTGATCTTGATGAAGTCCCAAAAGTTCATTTTTGATGTTGTTTCCTTTGCCTTTGGAGACATGTCTTGAAAGAGGTTGCTGTGGCCAATGTTGAAGAGGTTACTGCCTGTGTTCTTCTCTAGGATTTTGATAGATTCCTGTCTCATGTTGAGGTCTTTTATCCATTTTGAGTTTATCTTTGTGTATGGTGTAAAAGAGTATGTCAAGTTTTATTCTTCTATACATAGCTGTCCAATTTTCCATTGGACAGCACCATTTATTGAACAGACTTTTTTCCACTGTATATTTTTTCCTGCTTTGTCAAAGATTATTTGACCATAGAGTTGCAGGTCTATATCTGGGCTCTCTACTCTGTTCCACTGATCTGTTTGTCTATTTTTGTGCCAGTACTATGCTGTCTTGGTGATCATAGCTTTGTAATCAGTTTGAAATCAGGCAACATGATACCCCCAGTTTTTTCTTTTTCAACATTTCCTTAGCAATTCAGGGTCCCTTCTGGTTCCACACAAATTTTAGTTCTTATTTTTAATTTATTTTTTATTATGTTAGTCACTGTACAGTACAATGCTTTTATTTTTATTTTTTATTCTTCTTTAAAATTAAATTAAAATTTTTTTCAGGGTTCCAAAATTCATTGTTTATGTACCACACCCAGTGCTCCATGTAATACATGCCCTCCATAATACCCATCACCACCAGTACAATGCTTTTACAGTGTGATTAAGTCAGTTATACCTAGATGACGTCTGTTTTGATTACCTCAGAGTTAACCAGTTAGTCACTTCGATCACATCTGCAAAATCTCTGTTACCACATACCATGACATAATCCCAGCAGGAGCTCCTATCCTAGGCACTGTCCTGTGGGTCAGAGCAGACAGTCTTGAGCTGGGGGCATCCCAGGACTGTGCCTACTACAGGGAGCGTGATCACGATGGCATGGTATTGCGTCATTTATTTTTCTTAACTTGTTTCCAAGACAAACAACTGGGCAGGTTAGTGGCTAAGAACTTGAGCTATGGTTTCAGTCTACTTGGGCTGAAAACCCAGCTGTGGCTGTGACCTTGAGCAAGTTAAATGCCTTTCTACTAGGATGCTTGTTTTAAACATGCACGTTATTCTAAGGACATCGCTGTATTAGGGAGAAATTTGATCATAACACAAATTTCACATTTGCTTACACACAATTTCTTCTCAAGAAATACCAGGTGAATGCAAAAAAACTGTGCCCAGGAATTCATACTTCCATGTAGGAATGCACACATTTCAAACAACGGCCATAATCGTCTGCATATGTTATGAGCCACATGCATCCAGGAAATGTTCCAATTTTCCCTCTGATTTCAGGTGACCCTCCTTCCACCAGTTCATGAGCTGCAATCCTTCCAACACTCACTTGCACTTAAACTTACAGTAAGTTCTTCCCAAGGCTAAGTGCCATATTTAACTATGTAATGTGTATAAAACTATGCTACTATTAACATTAACTTCTAACCTTCATATCATTGTGTCCCTGATGATTTTTTTGAGTGCTATGCTCTGTTCTGGGTTCAATTGTATCCACTGTCTTGAACCCTAGTACCTCAGAATGTGACCTTATTTGGCATTAAGTTCTTCTTAGAGGTGGGTGATCCAGTTAAAATGAAGTCATTAGGGTAGGCCCCAATCCAATATGACTGGTGTCCTTGAAGAAAGGGGAAATTTGGACACAGAGACAGGCACTAAAGAAGACTATGTGAAGACCCACAGTGTGAGTTCACATGAACATGAAGGCAGAGATCAAGGTGAGGCATCTATAGTAAGCCAAGAAATGCCGAGGACTGCCAGTAGACCACCAGCAGCTAGGAGAAAGGAATGGAAGATTCTACCTTATACCCCTCAGAAGGAAGCAACCCTGCCTTCAGACTCCTAACCTCCAGAACGGGGAGACACAGTGTGTGGCACTTTGTTATGGAAGCACTAGGAAACTAATGCATGCCCCACCCCAAACTTTCTCATAAGCCCCATTTCTTTTTTAAGATCTTATTTATTTATTTGATAGAGAGAGATCACAAGTAGGCAGAGAGGCAGGCAGAAAGAGAGAGAGAGAAAGAGGAGGAAGCAGGTTCCCCGCTAAGCAGAGAGCCCAATGTGGGGCTCGATCCCAGGACCCTGGGATCATGACCCGAGCCGAAGGCAGAGACTTTAACCCACTGAGCCACCCAGGCATCCCCCATGGTTTTTATTGTACAATTTTGTATAGGAAAATTGCGATTTTTAGCAGTGCAGTATACTGCATGTGGCATTGTAGCATAAGTGCCTTTACTTAAATTCTGAATCAGTCTTCTCTTCTTTTAAATGGGTCTTTGTGTGATTTGTATGGGAGCTAAATGAGACCATGCATATGAAGTGTTCAGAATGAGCACCAAAAAAGACAAGCTATCATTACTTTCATCACTGGACTGTCTGGTTCTAAAATCGAGTATTGTGCAACTCTCAACAACGGCAGTAAAGTAAGATGGTGCTCCAAGCTCCAAATACACAACCTAAAATTTTTATGTGATGCTGCACTATGTTACAGACCTATGGAAATGGCCATTTTAGAGATCCATGGACTAAGCTAGACAAAGAAGTGCTAAATATAGGGGTCTCCTCCACACTTAAATATGGATTTTGACAAAGAATGTTACTTGGGAAAAAATGGGCCTTTCAAGAGAAGTGTCACTGTATCCACACTCCTTCATGAATTAATATCAGAGCAAGTCCAGTGATCAGGCTGGTTGTTGAATTCCTTACTTTCTGCAGGTCTCCTAGAGAGAAGGGAGGCCAGAGAAAATGAAACCAGGCTTTGTGTATGAGGGAAGGACCTATATCCTAATTGCAGAGGATGCTGCATTTGTGAGAGCAGGGAAGGCCACTGGTATGGGCAGGCATCTCCTGTGTCTGAGCCACAGGAGAGTCTATGTTGGAGGTTAGAATCCAGAATGCTGGCTTTGTGCAATGTCTGACATAAGTCACTAGATGCCCAGAGAAAGTAAGACATTCTTGGACCAGAATTTCTTAAGCAGGCCTCATGATTGCAGCCTAAGGTAAATGAAAGAACATGGGCTTTTTGGAATCAGAAGGCCCAGTGCAAATCCCTGCCATGCTGTTTGTTAGCTATGTGACCTTGAAAAGTTTGCATTACTTCCCTAGGCCTGAATTCCCTTGCCTGTAAAGTGCCCATAATAACAGTTGGCTTCTGAGGTTGTAGTTAGCTCTAAATTAAGTGAAATTTATGGAAAGGCCTACTCATACTAAGTGGCCCCCAAAAGATGGACTTACCTTTGTCCCTTTCTCACAACTACCATGAGCTGCTTTTCTACCAGGCACTGCTCTTCCCATGCCAGCTGGAAAGTAGGATATGGTCCTCTGATAAGAGAGGGCAGGCGAGAATTCTACCACTGAACCACCAATGCCCACATCTCTGATAAGAGAGGGATGCAAGATTCTGCCCTGTGACTAGGACTGTATTGTCCCATGCTCCAGATGGTTGGTTACAATTCTCTTATGCCCAACTCATTTCTTAGTATCTTCTGCTCTCCTACACCCACCCCAAATGGTTCTGGAACTGAACTTTGAAGTCACATTGACCTGACTTTTGTTCAGATTCCAAATAGTCCCAAAGTACTTTGGTCAGGACTGCTTTCATCTAAAGGATCCTAACCCGAGGTTGGGATGTTTGGTTACAGAACTTTACTGAAGGTTTGGGATCATGGAAGGGGGGGGTTATAGAAACTGTATAGAGAAACCTTAAAATTGAAAATGAGACATCCCTGCCATAAAAACCCATAGGTCTTTACCTACCATGAAGAATTCCTTGCCAGTCACCGCACCCCCCCCATTCCAGCCTTAGATCCTAGCTTGTCTTCCTCTTACCGCACTTTTCTTTTGTCTGCTCCCTCCCCCGCCACCAGCATAGAACCTCCCAAATGCCTATTTCTTTCTTACTAGAGAATTTTGGTATGTCACATCCTGTAAGACTGGTTATAGGCATATCTGTGTGTCTCTAAAAATCCACCAATGGTCTGTTAAGTTGTAGCTTGTACCCACCCACCCCATCTAAGCAGTGTCCTCATATTGAAACATAAGACAGATCATATTAATCTTGTGCTCAAAATTTTCCATTGGCTTGTTATCTCAGCAGAAGGGCAGAAATCCTTTCCAGCCCCACATGATCTTTGCCACCACACATTTCTCAGCTTCCTCATATACCTTCTTAACCCTCACTATCTCTAACCCAGAAACATTGGCTTCCTTGTCCTTCCTGTAGCAGGATAGACCTGCTATAGGCTCAGAGACCTCATGTATGCTGTTCTTTCTGCCTGAAACATTGTTCCTCCAGATTTCCTATTTATTCCTTATATTATTTGGGTTTCTATGGTGGGATAAATCATGCTCTCCCCAAAAGAGATATCCATGGCCTAATCCACAGAATCTTTGAATGTTCCTTTTTAGCGGGGGTGGGGGGGGTGGGGGGGAGTGTTTTTCTTAAGGATCTTAAAGAGTTATCCTGGACTATCTGAATGGACCCTAAATGCATCACAAGTACCTTATAATAGAGAGGCAGAGGGAAATTAGACGTACACAAAAGAGGAGGTAGTATGACCACAGAGGCAATGATTGCAGCAGTACAATTCACAAGCTAAAGAGCGGTGATAGGTACCAGAAGCTGGAAAAGTACAGATTTCTAGAGCTTTGAAGGGATGATGGCTCTGCCAAAACCTTGGTTTTGAATTTCTGGCTTCTAGAACTGTGAGAGAATAAATTCCTGTTGTTTTAAGTCTCCCAGTTTGTGGTCATTTGCTACAGCAGTGACAGGAAACCAGAACAGACTCTGATCAAATTTCATGTACTCAGAGAGATGTCCCAAAACCACCCCATGTGAAGCAGCCCCTCAACCCATGTGCTCATATGTACACACATATATACACCATACTTGAGCCCCATTCCATCAGCCAATTTCATTGTTTGTAGCGTTTATCACTTTCTGACATTCCATGTATACTTTCCAGTTTATTTAGTTATTATATGTCTCCTAGTCTGTAAGGGTGGGGAATTGGTTTTGTTACTTCATGTGTCTCCAAAGCCTAGAAAAGTACCTGGCTCAAAGTGAAAATTCTCTAAATGTTTATATGAATGAAGGGCTTCAACTTTTCATTGTATAAAGAACCAGCAGTAACTTTGAAATTAGAATTTATATTTTAATACCTCATAGCAAATTCCCAACCTCATCCCCATGTCTATAATCAGAAAAGTAGCAATAATAAATATATTTATTCTTCTGCTCTTTAGAACAGATCTCTAGAGGTCAGAAGGGATGTGTGTGTGTGTGTGTGTGTGTTGGGTGATGAATGGGGGAAGAGAAGGACACCGTGTCTTTCCAGTTACGTCTATATTAAGCAACGCCAAGCTCACATGCCCCTGAGGTTAAAAGGAAAGAGAACTGCTGCTTTCCAGCCTGTCTACACCTGCCAAGATGTTCTTTGCCATTTTGCAATTTGCCCAGCAGGTTTGGAAAAGGAACAGTAATGGATGGATAGTCTTACCTTGTCACAACTCAAAAGTGATATGCTATTTTTCTGTGCACCAATTTTCTACCCCAGGAGCATTTATGAGCAGTGGATTAAGTGGTTTCTATTTAAATGCTGAGGCTTGGTAGTCAAAAGGGACATGACTTAGCCTTTCACTTAAAGAACATGGGAAGGGAGTGATGGATCAGATCGCAGGTTACTTAAGTGCTTAATTTTCCTGGCTTTATTCCCTTCACCAGTGTTTCATTTAGCACATTTTAAAAATATCAAATGAGTAGTGATTTTAGATTGAGAGGTGTTGGTAATATTTGCAATTCCAAGCCTCCTGTCTTTCTCTTCTTCTTGATCCACAAGTCTGCCTCATATTTCTTCCATGATGCTTCTGATGGTGTTGAACAAGTGTGGATTAACTGGTGTTGTGCCACCTAGTGTTACACTCTGGGGATGCAAAGTTTGATTTATCCCAGTCTCCCTTTGCCTGAGGGCTCTTGTTCCCCTGGAGAAGCCAGAAATTTAGACAAATCACTACAACAATGTAATGAGTACCTAGGAGGGGACATTGGAACTCAGCCTTAAAGGATGAGTAGAAATTCACCAGGCAGAATAAAAGGAGAAGGGGATTCCTGGTAGAAGGTCAGCAAGATTGAGGAAAGTCTGCTCCATTTGTCCAAATAGTACTGCATGGCTGGAGTGTAGTAGGATGAAAAGTGGTGGGAGTGCTGCTTGAGAGGCAGCACAGGGCAAGGTCATGAGAGAGCCCACCCTTCTGAGAGATTTGGATTCTTGCCTGTAGGGGAGATGTTACAGAAGGGCGTTAAACAAAGAGTTTAATGGGAGTTAAACTGGGAGTGTGTAGATGTTAGGGAGATAAGTGCCAACGAGTGAGATTGGTTTGGCGGCTATAGCAATATTTCAGAAAGAAGGATGAAACTTCCGCGGAGAAAGTGGCTATAAACACAGAGAAGATGAAACAAATACAAGGGACATAAGAAAGTTGTAATAGGACTTAGAGGTCAAACAGATAGGGAAAATGATATTATGGAAGGAGTCTATAGTGAGTACTAGGATTCTGAGGTTCATGTCTGTGCCATTCAGCTTTTCTGGTGATTATTTTAGTTGATGAAATGGAGGAAGAGAAATCTCTCAGAACCAGTGAGTGAGCATCACCTCTGGAAACACATTGTGTTCAGAGGCAGTAATTCCTCTCAGGTTGTGGACAGACAGTTGTACAACATGAACAGACTAGCGGGTTAAGTTAGTGTGGCTAAGTTACTCTGGCATACACCTAATGAACCACATGATAATTATTTTATGGCATGTTAATTAAGCAGTCATAGTAAACAGTTGCTGTAATGATAGCTCTTGACATTTCTATCTGTAAAGCTATTCCCCGTATTTTTGCAATCACTTGGTGAGAGAGGAGATCTAAGAGGCAGTAGAGTAACAAGGTGTATCTTTTCCTTTCACCAAGCCCAGCTTCCAGTCTCATCTCCAGTCTCATCCCCAGTCCATCCCAATTTCCAAAATTCAGGATTTGGCCAACCTATCAGTTAAGGGTCCCCCAACTCCAGCCATGATTTGGATCCTAACTAGGTCTTTCTAGATTAAGAACACAGAACACTTCAGAGGGGTATGTGTGCTACTGTCTTCTCATAACAGTCCCTTCCTATCCACTCCTTCATGGGATAGGAAAGGAATCAGTGTCAAAAGAGACTTCTTGGGGCGCCAGGGTGGCTTAGATGGTTGAAGCCTCTGCCTTCGGCTCAGGTCATGGTCTCAGAGTCCTGGGATTGAGCCCTGCATCAGGCTCTCTGCACAGCGTGGAGCCTGCTTCCTCCTCTCCCTCTGCCTGCTTCTTTTCTTTGCCTACTTGTGATCTCTCTCTCTCTCAAATAAATAAATAAAATAAAATTAAAAAGAGACTTCTTCCATTCTGTTCTCCTAGAGCTAGGCTGCATACCCTAAAACTTGCCTCCTCATCAAACTTACAGTTTAACCAACCATATTCATTTCTCTCAAAACCATTGTTATTGGGACTCCTAAGATTATCAAGGGTAGGGACCTAGCAATTCACAATTTAATCAAGTATTTCTTACCTGATGCCTAAATGATGGTGATACTCAAAAGTGTGGTCCCTTGGACCCTTGCCAGCCCTTAAGAGTAAGTGTCGAGAAACTTTTATACCAAACTGTCCTTGGCACAACCTCCAATATATTCAGTGGATATTTCTCATGGAAAAAGATATAAGCCAGTTTAGATAGAGTCAAACTTGTACAGTAAATTGTATATCTCCAGGTATTGGTCAGTAGAATATTAGCATACAAAACCAAAATGGGTTGTTCACTAGAAGTAGTTCAAAAAGCATTGGATGATCAGCCACTCACACCAGAATTCCTGGAACAGTAGTTTAAAATGCAGATTCTGGACCCATACCCTATGATCTAATGTGTCAGAATCTCTGGGGGTGGGGCTGTAAGTGAATTTTTATTTTATTTTATTTTATTAAAATTTGCATTTTATTTTATTTTATTATTTTTTTAAAAATATTTTATTTATTTATTTGAGAGAGAGACAGTGAGAGAGAGCATGAGCGAAGAGAAGGTCAGAGAGAGAAGCAGACTCCCCATGGAGCTGGGAGCCTGATGCGGGACTCGATCCCAGGAATCCAGGATCATGACCTGAGCCGAAGGCAGTCGTCCAACCAACTGAGCCACCCAGGCGTCCCTAAAATCTGCATTTTAAACAAGTGACCTGGTTGCTGTTTCATACTCGTTTGAGAAGCACCACAAGCATTTAGCAATTACTTATGTTGATTAGAATGTAGTTTTAAAAGATCCTATTCCTGGATGCCTGGGTAGCTCAGTGGGTTGAGCCTCTGCCTTCGGCTCAGGTCATGATCTCAGGGTCCTGGGATCGAGCCCCACATCGTCGGGCTCTCTGCTCAGCAGGGAGCCTTTTTACCCCCTCTCTCTGCCTGCCTGTCTGCCTACTTGTGGTCTCTCTCTCTCTCTGTCAAATAAATAATAAATAAAATCTTAAAAAAAAAAAAAAAGATTCTGTTCCCATGTCAGCCATTTACTTTTCCCCTGTAGGCCAATTATTATCCTTTGGGGCTCAGGTTGCATTCATCACTAAGGTGTACCCCTGGAAACATACCATCAGAACCTAAAAAATGCACCAAACACTGTATTTTAGTGGAAGTCACATCATAGTGATGTGTCAAAAAAGAACTCATTGAAGATAGCCTATACATATTTACACACCTGCACCCCACCAAACTTGGAGAGCCTACTTCTTTTAACATCAGCCCTTCGGAAAATAAAACTGAGAAGAAAAGCCAGATATCTGGGGCCACTTAGTAAAGGGGCAAACAATGAGCACATCACTAGACTACAGTGTAGGGCTTAATATCCAAGAGGTCATTCATCATAAATGTAATGGCTAATTATGTTCACTAACTTTTGCTTATATTTAATAAATTTTATAAAAAATATGGGGTGGAAGGGATGAATAGCTAGGTAAATTATTTGGATTTTTTAATTTGTAAATTCTTTTTAACCTTTGGAGTTCATGAATATGGAACATCTTAATTCCTGATGGATTCATATAAAATGGTTCCTCTCAGACATGGGCAAACATTCAAATCCCCTGGGGAGCTTCTGAAAAATAAAGATCCCTGATCCTGTCCTTAGGCATGTGGGAAATGAGCTCCCAGGAGTCTGTCTTTTCAAGTATACATATGATTTGGGTGTGCAGCTGGAATTTGGGAATCACTGATTTAATGGCAGGATTGCTAGAATATTATAACCTAAGCACGGAAGTCCTATAGAGAAAATTGGGTCTAGGTGGAAGATAATCAAAGCTCTGAGGAAAGTGTATATTTGAGAACTAAATATTACATAAATAGTGCACAACAGAATATGTAAATGAGCTTCTGCCATTTGATAATTAACAACATGGGCCCTTTCACATGGGCTGCTTTGTTGATTGATGATCCTGGAGACTATGTGCATCTGGGTGGATATCAGTAAAATGAGCAAAAATGCCAACTTCAGTAGCCTTTGTAGAGTAGTCAACACTGAAGGAGAGAGTGAAGGAATTCGGGTAACAAGTGACGTAAAAAAGAATCTTGCTTCTTGCTGTGCTGCATATTCTTGAATGGAGTTGTCCACCCCGAAATTCTGCAGGTTGTATCCTTAGCAGAGTGGGGAAGAACAGAGCTGAGTAGGATCAAGGGCACAGGACCTGGTCTGTGGTACTTTCTAGTTATCAAGTCTGGAAAGGACTGAAGCCAGAGCCACTGCAGGATAGTGGAACCAGCTTCCCTGGAGAATATCTTCTGGCAGAAGTCCAGATAGCAACATGCAGCAAGCTGGAGGGAGTTCCTTCAGGGGCTTCTCCTCAGTAGGGAAGCCAGGGGACTCACTGAGAGATGGGCAACGGGATTTTGTCCAGTCCCATTAGAGGGATTGGTCCTTCCATGAGAGAAGGTGATTTTTTTCCCGAATTGCCCAGCAGATGTAGGATGTGCTGAAAAGAGAATTTAGTTTAATTCACCCAGCACAACCAAATGTCTACTGTGTCCCAAACCCTGTGTCCCAAAGTGAGGATATGGAAATGAAATAAACAGCTCTTTCTCCCATAGAGTCCACATCCAGAGGGAGAGGCAGACGTGTAAACAGCTGCCTAAAATAAAACAAGAAGAGTTGGTGGGGGAGTCTGCACAAACTTGTGCGGCATACCCAGGAAATGGCACCTCCTTCTGCGTGGGTCCTCAGGGAAATTTATAGAAAGAAAGTGATACTTGATACTGGGTCTTCAAGGATATGTGGGAATTTATCAGGTACACAAAGGTGATGGAGGTGGGAATGGAAAGGAGGGGTATTCTTGGCAGGGGAAATAGATCAGCTGTTCATGGCTTGCTCTGCAATTGT
This sequence comes from Mustela nivalis, assembly GCF_964662115.1. Taxonomy (NCBI): domain Eukaryota; kingdom Metazoa; phylum Chordata; class Mammalia; order Carnivora; family Mustelidae; genus Mustela; species Mustela nivalis. The sequence goes on along the minus strand of NC_139036.1, from coordinate 32,392,434 downwards.
AAATATCCTTTGACATGACTCCAATATAAAATAGAGTTGTACATAGAACAGGCTGTTGAGATCCTTAGATGGGAACCCTGCTGGTTCTGAGGACACCCCTTTCTCTTCCTCTTGCCTCAGTAACAGAATAAAAGGGATAGAGTTGAACCAGCATTTAAAAATCATATAACCTGGTAACATTTGAACTTTATTGTGACCCATAGTAAGATATGGATTTTATGCACACATGCACAGGAAACATTTCTCAAAAATGTACTTGCCTTTATGAAGTGCAAGGCATTATAATAGTTTCTTTTATGTTCTATTTCCTTTTTAAAAAACTGACTTTATTTTCTTATACAGTATTCATTGTTTTTGCACCACACCCAGTGCTCCATGCAATCCGTGCCTTCTATTATACCCACCACCTGGTATCCCGACCTCCCACCTCCCGCCCCTTCAAAACCCTCAGAGGAGGTTTTGTCAGAGTCCATAGTCTCTCATGGTTCACCTCCCCTTCCAATTTCCCCCAACTCCCTTCTCCTCTCTATCTCCCCATGTCCTCCATGCTATTTGTTATGCTCCACAAATAAGTGAAACCATATGATAATTGACTCTCTCTGCTTGACTTATTTCACTCAGCATAATCTCTTCTAGTCCCATCCATGTTGCTACAAAAGTTGGATATTTGTCCTTTCTGATGGAGGCATAATACTCCATAGTATATGGACCACATCTTCCTTATCCATTCGTCCATTGAAGGGCATCTTGGTTCTTTCCACAGTTTGGCGACCATGGCCATTGTTGCTATAAACATTGGGGTACAGATTTGACTTTATTTTTAAGAGCACGTTTAGGTTCACAACAATATTGAGTGGAAGATACAGAGATTTTTCCATATCCCCACTGCATTCACACATGCACGGGCTTCCCCATTATGGACATCCTGCACAAGAGTGGTACAATTGATAGATCTACATGGACATATCCTTACTACCCAAAGTGTAGAGTTTGCATTATGGTTCACACTTGGTGGTATACATTCTCGGTTTTGATAAATGTATGACATGTATTCCCCATTATATCCTGTAGAATAGTTTCATTGCCAAAAAAGTCCTCTGTGCCCACCTATTCATCCTTCCTTCACCCAACTCCTGGCAACCATTGATCTTTTTACCATCTCCATAGTTTTGCCTTTTTAAAAATATCATATTGTTGGAATCATTTAGTATGTAGCCTTTATTTTCTACTTTTTTAAAAAAAGATTTTATTTATTTATTTGACAGAGAGAGAGAGATCATAGGTAGGCAGAGAGACAGACAGAGAGAGGGGGGAAAGCAGGGCTTGATCCTAGGACCCCTGAGATCATGACCTGGGCCAAAGGCAAAGGCTCAACCCACTGAGCCACCCAGGCGCCCCAGTGTGTTGTCTTTTATATTGACTTCTTTTGTTTAGTAATATACTTTTAAGATTCCTCCAGGTCTTTTCATGGCTTGATAGTTCATTTCTTTTTAGCAATGAATAAAATCTCATTATCTGGATGGACAAGGGTACTTATCCGTTCACTTCGTGCCTTCATCTTTGTTACTTATAAGTTTTGACCATTGCAGAGGAAGCTGCTGTCAGTATCACATGCAGATTTTGTGCAGATGTAATATTTTCAACCCATTTGGGTAAATACCAAGGAGCATGATTGCTGGATCATATGCTAAGAAACTGCCAAACTGTCTTCCAACATGGCTGCAGCATTTTGCATTCCTTCCCATAATGAATGAGAGTACCTGTTGCTTCACATCCTCGCCAGCATTTGGTGGTGTTGGTGTTCTGGATTTTGGCCACTCTAATAGGTGTGTAGTATTACTTCACTGTTGTTTTAATTTGCATTTCCCTGATGACATAAATGATATGGAGTCTTGTGGGCCAAGTTAACTTCCAGATAAAAGATAACACCAAACTAATCAATGGGTTTCTTTTCTTTTCTTTAATTTCCTTTTCTTTCTTTTTCTTTCTTTCTTTCTTTCTTTCTTTCTTTCTTTCTTTCTTTCTTTCTTTCTTTCACATCTTGGGCAGTTGGTTTGAATCTTTAATCTCAATTTCTCATTCTAAAACTATTATAATTTTATCATAAGGCTTTGAACAAGCATTTTTTTTTTCCTGTTGCTCAGTTTCCTCATCTCTTCACTTAGGATGAATAATATTTGTTGTTCCTCAAAAATATTCTTTGAAGGTCATCCAGTCCTACCAACTCCTCTCTCTGGATTTTGAGGAAGAGTAATAAAAAATTCAAGAAAGGATACTTGAGAATGTATTCAGTGAAATACAAAGGTTGGTTACATTTCAGTATAACCAGGATTATCGTTGGAGGCCTAGTATGGTAATTGAAGCAGTGGGCATTTTCCCAGGAATCCACTTGGAGGGACTGAAGCTGAGAAACTTCTGCAGTTGAAATACCACTCCTCTCTTGGGCTGCCCCAAGAGCATCATGTGAAACTTCGATTTTGCATGTGACTCAGGCCCTGCTCCAAAGAAAATAACCAAAATAAAATCCAGGAGCAAATTTCTTTTCTTCAGTGTCAGGGATCAAGTACCTCATTTCTGGATCAAATTTGGGAGGCTTTGGTTTCCTCCCACCTCAGAAGCCTTGGCAGGGGACAGCTTCACTGCTGCAGAGACTCTGGAGCCTGGGCACTGGTTGTACTGGCCACAAGGAGCAGGGAGGCTGGACTTGCGTGACCAGCCATGAGTCACTTGAAGTCCTAATGAGAACCCAGGATACCCAAGAATTTAGGAAATAAAAGGAGACTGGAGATTTTTACTCCCCTCGCCTTACCTGCCTCCCCAGCTTGATAGTTTCAGATCTCATCAAAATGTCTCTGTCCATATTCCCCCAAAAAAGATTAATGGCTAACCACAAGCCATTGCTTGTTCATTTTTAAGGATCACAACAATGAATTTTGCAAAGGCAGGTCATGTAAGGTGGTATCTGGTATCTGCCCCAGTGCTCCACAGCTTCAATGCTGGGCGCTGTTTTCTCCATTTTTCTTGGGCAACTTCTAAGCTCCAGTCAAAATTCTTTATTATTCTTTATATTCTTTATCATTAGGTTCCCAAAGAGGAGGACAACTAATGTTGTCTGCTACCACCACCTGAGCTGATAACCCCAGGGTAATTATTCCACATTGCCCAAATGTGCCCTTTGCACTCTGTCTACCTGGTTAATCCCACTCCTTCCCCAAGACCTGGCCCAAGCAGTAGCTCCTTTTCAGAGCATTCTCTGACTTTCCTACCCGCCCTCCAATAGATTGATTGTAGCTGTATTCCCCTAGTACTTTGACATATGCTTAGAACACAGAGTTGTCCTAAATGGCAAGTAGGACTTCTCTTCCTTTAACTCTACTTTTCTCCTTCCATTTCTTTAGTCCAAACTTCATTTGTTTGATAAATGCTTATGTCATACATACTATATTGCCAACCACTACAAATATTAGATGGTTTGAGTCCCCTGCCAACCTATTTAGAGTAGTACCATCACTACTCCATCTAATTTTTACAAATGAGGAAACTGAGTCATGGAGAGGTTAAGTAACTTAATAACGCAGGCAGTATGAGGCAGAACTGGCACTTGAACCCAAACTCTAGAGTCCTGGTAAAGGGATAGTGGCCTAGCAATCCTCATTTTTCTGGAGGTAATGAGAAACTCCGAGGTACCAAAATTGACTAGGACAAAAAGTTCCTGTATATACAAGGGAAGTATGGGGAATGGGGAACTAAAGCAAAATATTAAACTTTTAGATATTATCTTCCTCTGTAAGTTAAACCTGTTTCTCAACATCTTTCTGAATTACTTCAATAAATAGCTGTCAGACCAATAGGAGCAATTTTGTAGGCTACCTTCTTCCCTTGGGAGATGTCCAGCAGCTCTTGGTCACGGTTCTGTCCTCCCCCCACCCCAAGTGTGTGAACAGGATCCTTAATGATTAACATTTGGTTAGTCATTAGCAGAGTGGTTAATGTATAGGTTTGGGATAAATGATTAGGGTAGATGTCCCAGCTCTGCATGGCTATGTGGTGTCAAGCAGCTTAGGTGGCATCCCTGAGTTTCAGATTCTTGATTTATAAAATGGGAGTAATCATCGTATCTACCACTGATTAGTCAGGTGGGGAGCTGGAGTTAGGAGCTTACTCTGGAATATTAAGCATCTTGCATTTATCAGTGGCTCAATACAACAAAGGTTTGTTTTTCACTCAGGCTTATTTTGGTGTCGCCTGGCAGAGGGGATTTGCTCATTGTGGTTAATCAGAGACACAGGTTGAAGCTCTGTCCAGATCTGGGTTTCTCTACTTCATCACTTGGACATTTAGGGTTGTTGTAATTCATTGTTTTCAGGGGCCATCCTGAGGATTGCAGGGTATTTAGCAGCATCCCTGGTCTTCACTAACTAGATGCCTTCAGCTCTATGTTTACAGCCACCGACATGTCTGAGAAGCATGCTCTCACTTTTGTGTTCTTCCCGGAGAAGTTTTAGGGCAGTGTATGCCTCCTCTCCCCTCTGTGGGTAGCCCCCAGAGCCATGGCCCAGGAGGAAAGTGTGTTTATGTCCTTGGGTCATGGAGGTAGCTTTGCAACCCTCCCTCAGATCTTCCCCTCTGAGACAATAAACAGCCCTCTCTCTCTAAAAAGAAAGAAAGAAAGAAACCCAAACCAAAATACTACCCCCATTGTAACAATCAAAACTATCTGCAGACATTTCCAAATGTCACTCACTGATCTTAGGCACACATTTTCATAATCAGAAAGAAAGGAAAGTTTGGACCAGAACACTAGTTAAATGCTTCTACTTGAAAATAACTTATTCACTTTCCCTTACATTTGGTTGACTAAATAAGGCCATACCTATTTTCAAAGAGGTAAGAAGTACAGTCCTATTATGTTAGTCCTGTCCCTCCCAATGGAGACACCTGGAATATCTGTGAACAGTGCTAATAAAGAACCCTCTAAGGTTGTTGAGAGGATTAAATGAAATAATACACATAAGGTGCTTAACACAGTGCCTGGCCAATAAGAAGTGTTCACCACTTGAAGGCTCTTAATATTGTAGGACAAGTATGGAGCTGGCTACCCTGGGAAGAATGGACACTTATGGGCTAACATGGCTCTACCAGCAGCCCCTTTATAGGAATGCAGAATTTCCTCCTCAATTGTTAGAACTTTCCTTTATCTAAAGGCCAATAGATATTGGTTAGTTTTTGGTGCTTCTTTGCAAGGAATGCTCTTATTAGCAATATTGTTGGCCAGTTGAAGTTTTCTGTTACTTGAAAGAAAAAGAAAGATAGAAAGAAAGAAAAAAGAAAAGAAAAGAAAGGAGAAGAAAAGAAATACGACAGTCAGGCTGGCCCCCGTGTGTCACTCCCACCTCATATTAATCTAGTCTGCCTCATGTTCTAATCACTTGGGTCTTCTTCCCTAAACATCCCATACCATCTTTCCTATGCCAGGACCTTTGCATGTGCTATCCCTTCTGTCTCAAATGTTCCCTTCCCATTCATCTGGTTAATTCTTACTAATGTCTTCTCATTTCTAGGGAAGGCTTCCTGGCTTCTCAGACTACATATTCCTTCCTCTGCCCCCATTCTAATAAATGCTAATAGTCCTGTGATCTTTCCTTCATCACATATCATAATTTTTGACTATATATTTATTTGTAGAACTGGCTGATTAATATCTGTCTCCTTCATCACATATCATAATTTTTGACTATATATTTATTTGTAGAACTGGCTGATTAATATCTGTCTCAGGGCTGGGTTGCAGATTCAGTCATGACTTTCTCTCTTTAGCTCATCTTACAACCCCAGGGCCTGGTGCCTGGCGCCTGGTGAATCATAAGCATTTAATCAATATGTGTTGAATGAGTGAATGAATGAATGAATAATGAATGAATGAAGGCCAAGACTAAAATTGGGTGTGCTGATACTTGCTTTGAACTCTTTCCTTCAAACCACGATGCAGGCGACAAAGTACTAGCCCTAACACATTCCCCACATTCCCCAGGAAAAGCAAAGGGGAAGAAATCCCAGCCCCAAATTTCAGATTCCTTACCTCCTGTCATGTGATTCCCAGCAGAAGGTATGCCACTTGCACACACAGTGACAGTGCCTCACTCTGGCCTGCCACAGCTGTGGCTGTGTTTGCAGAGGAAGCACAGAGCTTCCACTTCCTGGTTGGGAACCATGGTGAAGAGTCTAAACAGAGCTGGGCAGTCTCAATCTGGAGCCTAGGAGAATAGCCTGAAGGCCTTGGGGTGCCAACCAGCCACCCCTGAGCTGCCAACCAGCCACCCCTGAGCTGTTAGCGGTTAGCGGTAAGTCTGTCCTTTTTCCACAGTATTTGGGTTAGCTCTTAGTTTCATTCTTCTGGACCCGCTCCCCCTACCCCGAGGCAGCCTGGCTGCTGGCCTTTTGAACTTGAATGGGAATCCATTTGCTTCTTCTTTTGACTTGGAGGGAATCCATATCCCTGTGCTCCTGGCTGGTTGCCCATTCCCACCCTGTGGGCTCCACACACCTCCTCCCCCACCGTAGTTTCTCTTTGGTTAACTGGACCCTGGTCTACAAAGAATCTGGTGAGCTGCTTCCCTGAGTCTCTGCCAGGCATGTATCTATCAGACACCCTCAGCTGCCACAGTGGCTCACAGCCTCCCTGTGCACCTGTGAGTCTCCTCATTTTGAAATATGATCATATTACTTTTGCTGAGGCCAGACAGGACATACCTAAAAGCAATGCAAGTAAATATTTAAACTGAAATTCCTCATTATCGGCAAAAAAGATTGGTTGTTGAAAAGCTGGATTATTAGGAACAAGTCCCTTGATACAGTTGTATAAAAGAAGAAAAATAAAACAGACAAGCAAGCAAAAATAGACGAAGAAAACAAGGAATTAGCCATTTCTAACAAACAGAGAAACACCTTTTGGTTCTGCTGTGGGTGTCTGCTGTGGGTGTGGTGATAGCGAGCCCCTGAGGCTTAAAAGATGGCAAAACCCTGGTGTTGTAATTCATCTAGTTTATTCCATTAAATCCAAAGAGCACCTGAAATCATTAGAAACAGAATAGCTGCTTCTCCACAGTACGGCCACTGAACTAAGGATAAACATGGTAATTGGAGGGGACTCTGCAGTCTGAATCAAGGGTATGGTGGTGTGGCCCATATATTTTGACTTACGTACATGACATAACCTTCAAGCAGCAAACTACAGATGAAATCATCTTTGCCTCCTAGATTAAATTCATTCATGCACGGTTTTGTTGACCAAAAAATGTTCATAGTACCATATGAATTATACAGACATTCAGAGCAATCACTGTTATGGTGCAGGCTAGCATCTTTTATCACAGCAAGGAGTAATTTTCACTAAGCCAGAAAGAGAGATATGCATTGTATAATTCTAGAGCTTATTCATGGGCTAAAGAACATTATAAGCTCCTTCCTGGGGGAGCTGACTTCCTAAGAGGTGGCCTCCCTCCAGAATGGTGAAGACAGAGTTTAGCTGTGGTTGCGACTTTAATCTGATTTACTGTTTATATGAGTCATTAATATGAGGAGTTAGTCTGGTTTCTACAAAAATCAATATTCTACAGCCTCTGGCCCTTTCTTTTTGCTCCCATTTTAATTTTTTTTAATTACTAAAGTAATAAATGATTGTAAAATAGCCAAGCAGAACATCACAAAAGTGAAATTCTCTTTTTAATTCATACCCTCAAGCCAAATCCATCCCCTCCCTTTCTGGAAACAAACATCATTAATGTTGTATATCCTACAGATAACTTTTTTTTTTTAATGTACAGGAATACATACACAGGATATGGATTAGATATAAAAATTAATGCATATGATGGCATTGTATTATTTTAAACTTGTAAATAGAATCACAATATACATTTTAGTCTGCAGCTAGCTTTTTTCACTTAAGAATATGTCGGAGAGCTCCTTCTAGGCCAATGTGTGTTGGATATACCTAAACTTTTAAGCTATTGCATGGTATTCCATTCTATAATTAACACACTTTTTTTTCATTTTTATTTTATTGCTAGAGTTTAAGTTGTTCCCATTTCTGCCTGTGACAGACCTGTACCAGATGTATACACACAAATGTATAAAATATGTGTGTGTGTGTATAGTATTATATTATGTGTGTTTTTATGGTATTTCTTTAGGATGATTTCCCCAAAGAGAAATTAATGGAGCTAAGCTGTATGTACAGTTGAAAGTCTGATACTATCCAAGCCACTGTGACATAGTCCTCAGAAAGTACTGCGCTAGTTTACACCCAGTGATGATGTGTATGATGGTACCCTTTTCAATACACCTTCACCAGCACTGGATGTTGTCTATCATTTCATTTTTGCCAACTTTCTGGGTAGAAAATTACATGCCAGGTTGGTTTCATTTGCATTCTTCTGGTTGGGAGTGTGGTGTCCTTAACCTTATATTTAGGCATTTCGCATAATGAATCATCAGTCTAAGCCAAGTACACAAGTGAAAACTTGTGTCAAGCCCTCAAAATATAAGAAAAATGAGGAAATTTAAGGTTAGTTTTGCATATACAGTGAAAAGGAGCGCCAAGTTGACTTCTTTAACGAGGCAGTGTTACTTATGTTAAAGGATAACAAAGTAGAAACATGGAAAGGGCTCTCTTTAGCTTTGCCTAGACTGTGTAGAAATCAGGGTAGTGAAGCCTGTGCATGTGCAGAAGTGTTCTGTGGGACCTAAGGCAAATTACACAACCTCCATGTGTCTCAACATTCTCAACATTCCCATTCTCGAATGGGAACCCTGATGAGACAGTGTGTATCTGCTCTTTAGCACAGTGCCTAGAAGATAAAATGTTGGGCTCTATAAATGTTAGCCAGAATAATAGTAATGACAGTAGTTATAATTGTCATCATAAGTTAAGGAGAGACAGTCATAAACCCTCAGGAAAAGACAGAGTTCCTGAGTAGTAACTAGGTGGCATTTGAGCTTGTCAGATGGTTACAGGCCTGGGAATGTTGTAGATGGGAAGCTCATTGACCCTTTGTAGAGCAGGATCCAGTTAAACCAGAGAGAAATGTTGAATTATTTCCTAATTGCAGAATAGTTGGGTATCAGAACAGAAAGGAGTCTAAGATGCTATTGAATACAAACATCTCATTGTACGGATGAGAATCAGATCCAGAAAAAAAGACCTTACCTAAGATCACACAGTTGTCCAAGCAGCAGAGTTGAACCCAGGTCCTGCATCTCCCACTGCAAGTCCATGTTCCCCCGCTGTGTTCATATTTTCTGCTTTATTCTCTACCTTTTAGTTGAACAGAGAAAACTATAGTGAGGAATCAGTTTGTGGAAACAGATTTTTATTTCTTGTTTCTGATTTTGGATTATGACTTAAAAAAAAAAAAAAAAACTTAAGAGCCCTTGCATATTGATAACACCTGCCAGGAAATTGGGCAAAAGTGAAGACCAAGTAATTTACAGAAAAGTAAAAAGAAGTAGCCAGCATACTTAGCTTGGCTTGTAATAGGGGATAGATGACTTAAAACAGCATTCATTCATTTATTCAGTCAGAAAGTTTTGAGTACCTGCCATGAACTGGCAGTAGTTCATTTTTCATCTACAGATTGGCAAAAAATTTGAAGCATGTTAACACCAAGTATTGGTGAAAGTGTAAGGCAATTCATACTCTCATACAATGCATTAGGGGTAGGGGGAATTAATAACATATTTGGAAAGCAATTTGAATAACTCTTGTCAAAGTAAAACATCTCTAAAGATGCCCATGAACCTGTAAATACATTATGTTACATGGCAGGGTTACCGGTGGAGTTAAGACAGCCAATCAGCTGATTTTAGTAAAGGGGGAGTATCGTGGATTACCCAGGTGGAGCCAATATAATCTCGAGGTCTCTTTTAAAAGGTGAGGAGGGAGGGGCACCTGGGTGGCTCAGTGGGTTAAAGCCTCTGCCTTCAGCTCAGGTCATGATCCCAGGGTCCTAGGATCAAACCCCACATTGGGCTCTCTGCTCAGCAGGGAGCCTTGCTTTCCTCTCTCTCTCTGCCTGCCTCTCTGCCTACTTGTGATCTCCGTCTGTCAAATAAATAAATAAAATCTTAAAAAAAAAAACAAGGTAAGGAGGGAGACAGAAGAGTCAGGGTCAGAGATGGAGGAAGAACTACATAAACAACATCAGAGTGATAAGAGGAGGAGCCAGTTTGCTATTGCTAGCTTTGGAGATGGAGGAAGGTAGCTGTGAGCCAAGGGGTGTGGGGAAGCCTTTAGAAGCTGGAAAAGGTAAGGAAACAGATTTTCCCCCAGAGTCCACAGAAAGGAGTATAGCCCTAGCAATACCTTGATTTGCTCCCTGTGAGACCTGTATCAGATTTAGGACTTACAGAACTCTAAGGTAGTAAGTTTATGTTGCTTTAGAACTTACGGAACTCTAAAATCCTAAGTTTGTGTTGTTTGATAGTAAGTTTGTGTTGTTTTATAGCCTTGGGTTCCCTGTAATTTGTTATAGCAACAATAAGAAATGGATACATCTCTGTTAAAATGTAAAATGTCGTGCTTTTTGACTCAGCAACTCCTGTTCTTATTACTGTGAAGTGGCCACTGGGATTTATATATACAAAGCATATATGGGGAGCTTTTGGGAAGCAGAAGTTAAAGTGACTGACATGCCACGTTCTCCAAAACAAAGTATAAGAAAAAGCAAGTTGCACTCTCACAGAACAAAATTATATATTTTTAATGGTCTCTATATATGAATCAAAGGAGACATGGCAAATAAAATTATTTTAGCCACTTGGGGAGACATTGAGTTTGTAAAGCTTATTTATTATTTAATTTTAAAATAAAATTCAGTTGAAAAGTAGTTAACAGGGATCCTCTAGTGGCTCATCCCTCCTTGACTCACATACAGCCCTCTGGTTTGGTCCCAGTTATTAATACTTAAAAAGTGAAAGGACCCAGTATTAATACTTAAAGATTCAATGTCCAGGAGGTAAGTGCTCCAGTCTAAGAAAGGAAAGGATAATTTTTGAAAATCTGAATTCTCATTGGGGCTAGCAGTCATGGGATGCTTAAGTTTTTTTTAGTTCTGGTGAGGAGTGTCCTTGTTCACCCTAAGTCATGGGACAGTCTTGGGCCCCTGTACAGGAAGGCAGGCGTTGGAAGTATACAGTCTGGCTCTCTACCATCTTTTCTGCTAAGCAGCCCGTTGCGTTTCAAGACCAAGGTGGGAAGTTCAATTTCCCAAATACGTATTCACTCACTGAGTACATTGTTCAGATAAAGCTAGGTCCATAAAAGGAGGGACATTTTTTCAAAACTCATTTGGAATATCACCTCTTCTCTGAAGCCTTTCTTGACATTGCTCAGCCCCCTTCCCTGGCAGAACTGACCACTCCTCTTTTTTCAGCCTCATTAATCATGTATATATCTACACATACACACACACACACACACACACACACACACACACACACATATTTGTGTTGAATAATGGATACCATTTATTGTTATATATATGTAATATATAGTTATGTCATACATATTTTTGGAGGATATATATATATAGTATATTTAGGAGACTATAATACTTATACTGAGAGTATCTTGAATTCAAGAATAATGTTTTATAAAAAAATAATGATTTATTCTTTGTGGTATTTAGTACCACATACACAGTACATATTGGGTCCTTATTTAACATCTATTGAATTAATGTAAAAAACACATACTTTTTTTGTATGCAAGGGATTCACAAGCTAAAAGAAGAATAGGTTTTAAATTAATATAATCTCTTGTATTAAGTACAATATATTACACATTTAACTCAATATAGTTACTGCCAATTTAGACAAAATAGGTTATATTAAGTCAAATGTTACCTTCTCATGGGAGAGGTACCTTTCTGGGGATTAGTGACAGGGAGGGAGCATGTAGATGGCTTTTAGGATGCTGGTGATACAAATGTGTGTATTTTGTGAAAATTTATTTGTTTTCTTTAATGTATGTTCTACTAAAAAGAAAGTGTTTATCAAGTCTTCCAATGGGCTCATCTTGATCACTATCTAAAATACCTTACCTTGCCTTATTTTCATCATTTTGTCCTTGATTTATAAACTTGATAAGAATAGGAGTTTTGTCTGTCTTATTCACCACTGTGTCTGCTAGTCCTTAAGGAGGGCCCGACATTACTCAGTTTTGCTCCCAGTTTCTATTTGTTGGTTTTAAATGAATGGATATGGTCCTAAGGAATGGTGTGATTGGCTTTTTTTCAGTAACATTACAAGGGGTGACTGATTTTAGTTGCATCATTATGGGGCTATTCTTACCTAATAGAGGTGAAAGATAAAGAATCAGATTGCGAGCTCTCAGGAATCATTAGGAGACTGCAAAAGTACTTAAAATGTATGACTTGAAATTTTCCCTTTATGGAACAGGCCACAGAAATGCTACCCAAAGCTTTGCAAAATGTACTTATCTTCTCTAGAAGTTTTTGCTAATCAGGAGGTTTGCCTAGAGAAGATTTTAAATGGTAATTTACTTTTAACAAATTAGACTTTCTGTTCTTCAGTCACACCAGAGATAACCAAGATGGGAATTGGAAAAGGAATGGCCCCGAGAAGAATGATGTCCCAGAACAGATTCTGCCTTCATCCTATAGGCCTTTAACTTTTTTCTTGAGATGTATTTCACATACCATACGATTTACCCAATTAAAGTTAATATCAGTGGTTTTTAGTACAAACTTATGCAACCATCACCACAGTCAATTTTAGAACATTTTATCATTCCCAAAGAAACCCTGTGCCCATTGGTAGTCACTTCCCATTTCCCCAATTCCCCAGCTCTGGTAACCTGGCCAATCTACCTTCTGTCTCTGTAGATTTGCCTATTTGGCATATTTCCTATAAGTGGGGTCATACAACGTGTGGTCTTTGACTGGCTTCTTTAATTTAGCATAATGTTTTCAAGGTTCATTTATGTCATTGCATGAGTCAGTACTTTTTATTTATTTTTTTAGATTTTATTTATTTATTTGATAGACAGGGATCACAGTTGGGCAGAGAGGCAGACAGAGACAGAGGAGGAAGCAGGCTCGCCGCTGAGCAGAGAGCCCGAATCGGGGCTCAATCCCAGGATGCTGGGATCATGACCTGGGCCGAAGGCAGAGTCTTTAACCCACTGAGCCACCCAGGCACCCCAGTACTTTTTATTCTTGACTAACGTTTCATTTTATGGATATATCACATTATCTTTATCAATACATCAATTGCTGGACACTTGGATTACTGACACTTATTGGCTGTTATGAAACATTCATGCACAAGTTTTTGTGAGACTATATGTTTTCATTTCTTTGGATATATACCTAGGAATGGACTTGCTGGGTCATATAGTAATTCTATGTTTAACCCTTTGAGGGCCTGTTTGGCAAACCCCTTTCCAAAAGGTCACACAAGTATTCCTGGCAATAATAATGTATGAGGGTTTCAGTTTTCCTATAAAGTCTTTTCAGATGCTTTTTGCAATGCTAGTTTACATGGAAATATCTTCATTATAAAATCAAATAGATGCATTTATACCTCAGAGTGTTTGACAATGCATTTACTTATGTTCTTTATCAGTATCTCTACTACTACAGCTACTATTATGACTACTGATGATGATGGCTAGCATTTGCTGAGGACATACAATGTACCAAACTGTCCAAGTATTTTACATATATTAACATACATTTAATCCACCCAGCAACCCTCTGACATGCATAGTCCAGCTCAGAAATAATAGCAGCTTGTATTAGAAGGGCAATAGTAGTAATGGTAAGAAGTGACAAGATTACATCATTTATTCAATATTTATGTAATCTGCTCTTTGCTAAGTACTATATGATGTATTAAATAAAAGGGATTTTGTCTCTGTCCTCAAGGAACTTATAATCTGTTGATTTGAGAACTATTTCAGAAATAAAATCAAGGGGTGCCTGGGTAGCTCAGTTGATTAAGCGACTGCCTTTGGCTTGGTCATGATCTCAGAGTCCTGGAACCAAGCCCTGTCTGGTTCCCTGCTTGGAGGGGAGCCTGCTTCTACCTCTCCCTTGGGCCCTCCCCCTGCCCATGCTCTCTCTCACCATCTCTCTTTCTCTCAAATAAACAAATAAAATCTTAAAAAAAAAAAAAAAGAAATAAAATCAAGAGACCTTACTGATTGACTTGATACAGAAAGTGGTGCAGTTAAAGTTTTCAAGCCTTGGCAGCTGGAGGAGAGTTGTGCATTCCTGAGATTAGGAAAATGGAGGTTTGGGAAGGTGGACAAAGTTGGTGGAAGACAGAAAAAGGTGATTTCGGTGTTGAACATGTTGATCCACAGGGATCTGTAAGACCTTTAGTAAATTGTCAGGTATATGGTTCTGGAGTGCAGAACAGATCTGAACTAGAGATATAAATTTGGGGGATCACATAGATCATAAAGAAATCATGGACATACTTGCCTAGGGGAAGAGCTTTAAAAAGTGATGTGAGAAGATCTTCTAGGACTGCACCTTGAGGAACTTTGACATTTAAGGGCAAACTGAAGAGAGATGAGACAGCGAAGAAGCAGCCAAATAAGTAAGAAGAAAACCGAGAGTTTGTAAAGTTTCTGAAGCCAAAGGAAGGGAGCAGTCAGCAATTTTGAATGCCACTCTGAGGTCAATGAGGGTGAAGGTGCTTTGGATTGAGAGTCTTGGTGGTCATTGGTGACCTTCCGGAAAGCTCTGTGGTGCAGTGGTGTGGGGAAGTGCACCAGGCCAGTGGAAAATGACGGAATGGAGTTAGAAAGGGTCCAACTCTTTCAAGCTTGGTAGAGAAGAATCCAGAGTGTAGGGCATTAACAAGCTGGGAAAGGACATGTAGGACATGTTTCTTTTTGTCTTTGACAGAGAAAGCTAAAGCCTATTTGAGTGATGTCATGTGAATTCAGTAAAGTAAGAGAGTAAGGACTTATGCTCTAAGTTCATTCACACTTTAATAACGTAGCCCACACGCTTTGTGCCTAGATTTGAGCAAATGAGTGTTTTACTAAGCATTGAGGAACAGAAAATCCTGAACTATATCCTAGGCCTATCACTTAGAGTTTGTTCATCGCTTTCAGCTTCAGTGTCCTTATCTTCTTTTTTTAGGATTATTGCAGTGTTGAGAACTAATATATGAAAAGGCATCATCATCACACTTGGCACTTAGCTCCCACTAAAAGGTAGTTATTAATATTTCACTCCACACAGCTGTGCAGTTTGTAGCAGTCAGATCCTTCTTTGTTATGTTTTTACTGCTGGAAAGGATGTTGTGTCCATGAACTGTAGCTTCAAATACCCACCTAGGTTTCCTGTGGCTAAGTCTAATGCACAAATGATGCTGCATCCTTCCATCAACAACGCACATTCATTCTTTCAACACAGGTTTACCATCTCAATCCCATTACTCAGCTGAGTTTGTAATCACCTAAGGTTGTCATCATTGCCATTATCATTCATAAAAAGGAATTCTCCAGGATCAGTATGCCATTCACACATGGCCTTGGGCTTAGACTGCTCGACTTAATCTATTTCTACATCTTATGTTACTCTACTCTTCCACAAACCAGATTTCCCCCACCCTCCTTTTTTTTTTTTCCTCCCCCCACTGGGCTTGACTCATGGCATTTCCTTCCTTGTGTTGACCTTGATTCCTATCAGAATGCCTCTAATGGCCTTTGGCAATCTTGGGGTCTGCCATTTACAATTGAATCCAGTCCTTGGAACCCTCCTAACTGAAGAAATACTCCCACCTGCTTATCCAAGCCCTGTCAGGTAACACTGGGTCAAGTATGAAAATAAAGTCAGAATTCTAATAATTCTAAAATGAATAATTATCTCTGATAGAGCTTTCTAGAATGTACTACTTGTTTCATAATTCCAGGTGTCGTCTTGATGGCTCCATAGAGGATTATACCATCAGATGGAATTCAGGAGATTTGTGTATTAACTTGCCATTACCAGGGTCCCTTTCTTGAATGTCCTGTCCATCTCAGTGTGCTATTTATTCTTCTGGTCCACTACACTCAGATATATAGTGTTTTCTTTATTCCTTTAACCCTTGCCCTACCCTCTCCCTCTATTATAATCCATTTGGTCATCCATCACACTTACTACAACCTTTTCATGCCTTTTTAAAGATTTTATTTATTTATTTGAGAAAAAGAGAGTGAGTTAGAGAGAACAAGCCAGGGCGGTGAGTCGGGGAAGCAGGGAGGAGAGGCAGAGGGAGAAGCAGACTCCTGGCTGAGCAGGAAGCCTCATGTGGGGCTTGATCCAAGAACCCTGGGACCCTGACCTGAGCTGAAGGCAGAAACTTAATGGACTGAGCCACCCAGGTGGCCCCTTCTTCATGCTTTTTTTTTTTTTTTTTAAGATTTTATTTATTTATTTGAGAGAGAGACAGTGAGAGAGAACATGAGCGAGGAGAAGGTCAGAGGGAGAAGCAGACTCCCCATGGAGCTGGGAGCCCGATGTGGGACTCGATCCCAGGACTCCAGGATCATGACCTGAGCCGAAGGCAGTCGTCCAACCAACTGAGCCACCCAGGCGCCCCCTTCTTCATGCTTTTTGAATGTATCTCTTTCTTTCCTGTTCCCCTGACATTTTAACCTGTATCCCTGGCTCTCTAGTTTCTTTGTCATAGCTTCAAGTAATTATCCTTCTAGAATGGCACCATGACCTGGCCCCACCCAGCAAAAATTTTCTGTGACTCCGCATTACTTGTAAAATAGCATCTGGACCACCCCCCCAATCTTTTCCATTTCTCCCTACTTCCTTTTGGAAGATCTTATTCCAATGTGTTCTAATTACTTTTCCTCAGTGCTGCCCTGGAGATGTTCTCGCTTTCTCTCCTTTCCCACCTGTAACAATTTCCCTCTGCTCCTCCTCAAGAATCTCAAGCTGAACATCCACCAGAGAATCAGCACTTAAGCTGTTAATGATCTCCACTCCTCTGAGCTGAGGGCACTCAGTAGCTTAATCCTGAATTGGACATTAGTCTTATAATGCCTTGTGTTTGGCTGTCTTTGGTGTCTTAGAACTTTATATGATAAGCCTCTTAAAGGTGACATTATCTATGGCTATATGGCCAGGGGTAACATATCCACTGCAAGGGCAATGAGACTTCTTCATTCTGTCTTGTTCAGCATTCAACAGCAGTATCACACCAAGGAAGGATATTGGCCCAATTGAATTCAGATGGGAAATGAGAGAAAAACAGAGAAGTATTCAGAGTTAGTAAATTGGGCGGTTATCTCCAAATACTTACAGAAAGATACTTAGGTTTAATCCATTTGGTCCAGAGAGTAAAAACATCACGGGAATGATGTAAAAATATAGGTAATCAATTCAGCACAAGCAAGGTCAAGTCAGAGGGATGGATATTGGTTGTAGGGCCCTCCTAAAGCCCTAGAGTACCCCCTTGATATACTAGGCATCAAGCCTTTGGTTTCTGGATCACAGGAAGGTTAAGGAAGTTTTGGGGAAGGTGCTGAGATATTGGGGTCATAGTGGGGACTGGAGGAGGTAGGTTGGGCAGTGGTTATCTATCCCTGGTACAAAATGCTGTAGCAACTTGCACAGCTTTACTGGAGCCTTTCAGTAAAGATCAGGCCTGGACATTAAACAGACTGGCTTTCTGCAAATTGGCATAGTAGGCATCCACCACTAGCAGAATTGGCCACTCTTTGAGTATTGGCTTTCTGGTAATTTGCCAGCTTTCAGAAGTAATAACAATATGAGAAGGTTACAGGGAAATAGAGTTTCAGTAAAATATAATCTAAATATGACTATGAGCTATCTCTTAATAGTTGGGATAGCAGGAATCCTGTCTCTGGAGGTGTGTCAAATTCTGATAGGCCATTATTTTATGAAAGAAAATAAGGTTGGCATAGAAGTGCTCCATGGTTCCTTTCAATCTTGAAAGTCTGCAATTTTACTATACTCTAAATTCTTCATTTTATGCATGAGGGGATTCCGAGAGGAAACAGGAATGAGATCTGCTTTGTTACTGCTGTTTTACTTCCATATCGTGGATTTGTTTTTCTGTGTGTATTTGTTGTTATCCCCAAGTATGGTTTGCTGCTTCTACCCTTTACCATGCGTGGAAGCATACTGTGCACACAGCCGGAGTTGGATGAACATGTGATGTGTGCATGGATAATTGCTCACCCCTCTTCATATCTCACACTCAGGATCCGGGAGAGAAAACTTTAATTCATCTTCTGTTCCTTTCTCCTGCTTCAGACTATTGGAACTTACCACTGCTGCTTCCTTCCCTGACCAAATGCTAATGGAGGTGCTAATGAGGCCCTCTGGCCATCAGAAAGAAAGAGAAAGAAAATCAAATAGTCTAATTAATCCACAAATTATAGTTGCTGAAAAAAAGTGGTCACATTTCCTATAGAAAGCCAGATGAGGACTAATGGGCACTAAAGCATTGGTCTTGGCTCCTTTGGGTGTGTAGTTTGGAGGTTACCTGTTGTTTTTTCAGGGATTATGAGGCACCACTTGGCTTCCATTTGGGTGGAGCTCACCAGAACTCTATTCCAAGTCTGAGCTGTCTGTTTGCTTATTAAATGGGAAAAGGAGGGCAGAGAGTAACCTCTTTGTATAAGGTGAGCCTAATATTAATAGCAAACATTTATGGAGTACTCATGATGTGCCAGGAACTATACTAAGCATTTTACATGGATGATAACACTGAATCGTGTACAATTATTTCCCCACTTTATATACGGGGAAACTGAGGCTTGGATAGGCTACATAATTTATGCAAGGTCAGATGGTAAGTGACTACATATGTGGTCTAAGACCTTTTAACTTGTACTAAATCTGCCAGTTGCATTCTATAGCTCATGTTTTAACTCTTTCTGCCTATACTGTGTGGTGTAGGGGGGCTGCCTCTTCAATCAGTGAACTCTGGGAAGGCAGCACAGGGAGATTGGAGCCAATACTACACAAAATGGGATTTTAATGGATTGGTTTGAGGATGATGGGGTCGGGGGAGGGTTGTGAGGAGGTGATATGCTAGAATCATCTGGTGGGCCAGAGCAGAAAGGGAGGTAGGGTGCCTGGTGACCTCCATTCTCCTGGTTTAGACCAGAGCCTCTCACAGACTTCTCAGCTGGACACAGAAGATTTTCACTGTAGCAGGGAGTGTGGGGTTTATCCAATGAGAATCAAGACAGCCGTGTTTAATAGCTACTAGTACAGTAAGTGGAAAGCAAATTTATAAGTGTGAAATTGCAAGGTGTGCTAGGTTGGAAACCAAAGGAACGAGGCAAGAATTGAAGAGTAATTAGGCATAAAGAGACAAATCTCATTGCTCATGGATTAACAAATTTATGTTTGGCTTTTCCAGAAACTCTGGTGTGCATTATGTGTGTGGATATGTGCATGTTGTGTAGGACATTGCGCAAGTCATTACAAGCCTACAAAAGTTTATGAGAGGCATTCCCTGGTGGGTCAGCCCCACTCAGACCTTGAACTAGTAAGAACTGCTCTGAAAACATCTCTGTTGCTCTGAATCTAGGCTGGAATCAGTCACACCTTGTGACCAAGCAAACAAACTCTAAGGGGCCTATGAATCACCAGGGAGTCTAGTTAAAATTCAGATTCTAACATGGCACATCCAGAGTAGGACCTGAGACTCTGCATTTCTAACAGATTCCCAGGTGTTGCCAATACTGCTAGTCTGTGAACCCACCCTAAACCCTTTACATAGTGCTCTCTTTTGACCCTAGTATATTAGGTATGAATTGCCACATTTGACAAATGAGAGTAATGCGGCTGAGAGTATTGGATAATTTGCTCAGCCACAGAGCTCAGTCCAGGTCTGATGTCTCCAAAATGCATACTTCTCTTATGCTACTAAGTAGTAGTAGACTATAGTCTACACACACATTCAGGCTATAGCATTCCTTAGACTCAACACGGTGGCCTTACAACCCTGGCACTGGGGCATAGGAGAGGCCTAGACATCCTTGTCTGCAGGGAACTGGTTTCCAAGGTGCATTCTGGACCTAGAGTGTTAAACCCACCCTACCTCTCTTGTCTATAACCTCTGGCAATTCCTGACCTAGGGCAGAGCCCACCTTTTCTTTCAGTCAGAAGCTGGACTTCTGCTGGACTACTCATTCAATATATACTGTCTGTGGTCGTTGGACTGGACTTTACATGTGTTAGACACCACTTAGAATGTTCTAGATACCAAATCTTCCACTGAGATTAATGGGTTGCCCTTCCCAGTCCCATCCTCCAGGGGCTATCCCTTTCCCCTCATCTTGTCAAGTCTCCCTACCTCATACTGCTCTTGGTTCCCTTTCCTGCCCTGACAGTGACTTCTTTATGTGTCTGATGGCAAGGTGGTAGAGTTCTAGAATTAATCTCTGATTTCTTGGAGCTGACTCCCTACCTGGAGTGACAGATAGTGCAGACAGTCACTTGTTCTCTCTGCCTTTGCCCTTCCCTACCTCCTTTCCCTTCTTTAAATACTCAAAGCCTGAAGGATCTACTGCAATACTGTCTTTTCCATAAAGCATTTCCTCATCACCTCAACTTCCGTTGACTTCTCCTTCCTCTCTACCCCTCCCTAGCCAAAGACATCTTTTTTGTGTGTGCCTCATAGCACTAAGCACTTTCAGCCTCCTACTGAAATTAGCCTTGGCCATGACTTCCCTTGTATTTTGCCTCCTTGGAAGGAACTCCTGTGTTTGGTCCATGGTTATATCTCCAGCAAGGTGCTCTGCATACTGTATGTGTTTAATAAATGGCTACTAACTGAAAGACGTTATTTTGAGTCTGACTAATGAACAGCATAATAAAGGAATGAAAACCTAGGAGCTAGAACAACTGAATAAAAGGAGGCTGGAAAGGGAACCTCCCGGGGTGGGGGGGGGGGTGGTTGTTCATAGAGGAACTGAGGTTGATGTGTCTTTTGAAGAGTGAGTGGGATTTCCATAGTGGGGTTAATAATAATTAAAATGGTAACTGAAAGTTACACAGTGCTTATTATGTGCCAGATACTGGCTGAAGCATCTGCACATTTCATCCTCAGTAGTCCTATAAAGGGAGTTGGTCCTGTATAGTTTTCATTTTACAAATGAAGAAACACACAGAGTCACCAAGAGGCCAGTTCACTTTATCCAGAACATTCAGGTAGTAAATAATAAAGTCAGGATTTTAATCCATCACTTGAACTCCATAGCACATATTT
Organism: Mustela nivalis; assembly: GCF_964662115.1. Classification (NCBI taxonomy): domain Eukaryota; kingdom Metazoa; phylum Chordata; class Mammalia; order Carnivora; family Mustelidae; genus Mustela; species Mustela nivalis. The sequence goes on along the minus strand of NC_139036.1, from coordinate 32,371,146 downwards.
TTTTTTAAAGATTTTATTTATTCATTTGAGAGAGAGACAGTGGGAGAGAGAGCATGAGCGAGAAGAAGGTCAGAGGAAGAAGCAGACTCCCCATGGAGCTGGGAGCCCGATGCGGGATTCCATCCCGGAACTCCAGGATCATGACCTGAGCCGAAGGCAGTTGTCGAACCAACTGAGCCACCCAGGCGTCCCTCCATAGCACATATTTTAAAACCTAATGTGGGGATGCCTGGGTGGCTCAGTGGGTTGAAGCCTCTGCCTTCAGCTCGGGTCATGATCTCAGGGTCCTGGGATTGAGTCCCGCATCAGGCTCTCTGCTCAGTGCGGAGCCTGTTTCCTCCTCCTCTCTCTGCCTGCCTCTCTGCTTACTTGTGATCTCTGTCTGTGAAATAAATAAATAAAATCTTAAAAAAAAAAAAAAACCTAATGTGATTGGTAGAGATGCGGATGCTGCAGACAGAGGTGATGGCGTAGCAGAAGCAAAAGCTGGATGAGAGGGGGAGGCATCACCTAATCTCACATGACAGGGGCAGAACAGGTCCACAGTGGGGCCACTGTAGTGTCAGACAAGGCTGGGAAGGTGGTCTGGGGACAGACTGGGGTCATGTTTTCCCCTCCATGAGCATGAAGAGTATGAGCCACCGGGAAGAAATACCAAGTCTAACTTGCACTGAGAAGGGTTATTTATGTGCTGTCTCTGGCCTGGCCCCTGGGGCTGCTGTTGCGCGGGGAGTGAGGATCTCAGCCAGTGCCCCTGGACAGCTCTGCGGGCCATGGAGCTCTCTGCAAAGTCACACTTTGGAGAATAAAGCCGCTGGTGATGCCCAGAGTGGCCCAAATAAAAGTCAAATACCACATTCAGTCCTCCAGGGGTGTTTTTGCTATTAAATTAAGTCTGGAAAATAAATAATTGTCTTTGGATTTGATTTGAAAGATTTTTGGTAGTTGAACACTCAAGTCAGGGGGAAGAAAAAAAACAAAAACTATTTCTTGAAAGATTCTTTGACTAGCTCCCCCTGCCAGAGGACAGCAGATCACAATGAAGGCTTGCTGTCTGCAAAGAGCTGCTTTTTCCCTGCTCCTTGACACAATTATCCCAGAAAAATAGAGGGGGGAGGGGAAGCTCCATCATATGTTCCAATTTTTATTGCACATTCCTTGGATGGCTCCATATGTTTACCTTTAGCTGACTTTAGACTTGGTGTTCTCTGTGGCTGCTGGCGTCAGCCACAGAATTCTTTCATGTCTATTACTTTATTAAGGAATGTAAAACCCACATACAGACCGACCAGGGGACACAACAGTATGAGACACAAATAACCCTGAATGCGCTTGCAAAGAAAGAGCCTAAGGAGGCTTCACACCTAATTCTCCCAGATAGGCTGTAAGGCTTTCAAGAACCAAAAGGGGGCACTCTTAACACTCGCTCCCAAGCCCAATCAATAATACCATTCTGATGAATAAATAGTGCAGAAACAGTACAGGGCTTTAAGATCGGTCTTGATGGCAGCAGAAAGGAGTGAAAGAAACCACTCTCATCACCAGGAATTTATTTATTTATTTTTAATCTTTGACTTTCATTGACTAGAAATGGAATCTCTAAATCTTAGGGAGGTTGTTAAGATTAAATAGGATAAACCAACAACAACAACAAAAAACTGCTTTGCATGAAGCCTTGGTACATCTATTATAAATGCTCAGAAAGACCAGCTACTATTTAAGCATATGCTCAGAGATATGCTCCTTCTTTCTACCTATGTCTAGACTGGTTCATAGCACTAGGGTGTAATTGCGGAATGAGTCAGGCAGCATTAGACAGGGAGTGAGGGGTGACCGTTATTTACACAGTCCTCCTGTGTGCTGGGCACTTTACATGCACTGTCTTGTTATCGCAACTTTATAGATGAGGATCTTGAGGCTCAAGAGCCTAATTATACTATCCTGATGTCTGGCAGAGGTAGGATTTGAACCCATGTCTATCTAATTGATCCTAAGCCTGAGCCTTTTCCACCAAACAAGGGAATGTAACTTAAGACCAGCTTATCACAATACATTATTTTCTCATGTAGTCCCAAACTCTCACAAACACTTGGAGAGCCTGAAGCCCAGCACTGAGAAATTCCAGTCACTTATAGATACAATTCCAATCTTACTCAAGAACGTAAATTAAAATTCTTAAAAATTTCAGCAAAACATGTTTGTGGAGAGATGCAGAGGGCATTACTAAGGAGCTCAGTAATGAAGATCATTCCTTTGCCACCAACCTTGTGCTGTTGCTAAACCTGTTGGATCCTGTGCAGGATCCACATTTATTCTCCTTTCAGTGGATCTCTCCAGGCTCCTACACCAACCCCCACACCCCCAGATTCACAGAGACAAGTCTGGAGCTTGTGTGAATGTCAGTGTTCTTCCATTTTCCCTTCCAGGATGTTTAGTCAATGTGCAGATTTTGGAGTTTATAGTCTGGGTTCTAGCCACCCAGTATCCTGGGAGGTGAAAAAGAGAGCTCTTGCTCAAAAAGGCAATGGTCACACATCGAGCCATGAGGATGGTGTGAGCTAGAAAGACTGTGTGGAGGCAGATGTGGTTTTACCTCCCTTACAAAGGCTAGTTGCCACCCACCTGTTCCTTCCTGATAGGTGCTCAGTGATACAGAGTAGAAATGCTTTGACTTAACATGGAAAAGAAAGATTCTTTGCCGAGATGTAAATCACGTCTGCCTTGTGATTTTCCTGCAGAACCCAGAGAGGGTGAATGGCTTGTAACTCAAGTGTGTTTTGATTATCAAAAGGATAGCTGCTTAGCCAAATCAGAAAAACCCTCAGCTCCACATAAGATTAGGTGTTCTCTTACTGTGTATAGGTGTTCTCTTACTGTGCTGGAAGGACAGATTTGTTGGTGACTGTCCCTCAGCCCACCAGGTCCTTCAGAGAATCTTCAGAATCAGCATCTCTTTTCATCTCTCTGCATCACTGGGAAACTTTTTGTAATGCTGGATACTCTGTCCAATGAGGACTAGCTATGGGTACCTAACGTTTACACTGAGCCAGTATTTCCCAAGGTGGTAGTAAAGGCTCTGAGAAGTCCTGTAGTAAAGAAACCTATGTCACTTTGCTTAATCCAGAGATTCTCATATATATCTGACCACAGGATTTCTTTAGCATAACATCTATTACTATCCCATGGAACCAATTTAGGTATAAACACATAAACTCTTGAAACTGCTTAGACAGGATAACCTCAACTTATTGATGGGTTTGGGTAGACTATTTAAAGCAGAACTATTGGTCACATACTTGGGATAAAATCTGAAGTTGCCTTAGTGGTCTGTCTGGATTATTTTTAGATCTGTGTAAGTAAGTGTGCATGTGTTTATATATACTACATATAAATATGCATTTTAACTGTGAGGTTAGAAGATTGGGGGGGAAGAATATTACCTTTTATAAGAAAGCAATCAGGTCCTACAGGACAAGGGGAAAATTTGCTAATTGAAAGCATTATTGCCATCTCCTATGCCAGCAGCCTCTGTTCACAGCTTCCTGTAATGGTGGAAACACCTGGGCTCCTGTTGTCACCGAACACCCTGATGATTGAAGATGACACCCCTTCTCAGCACCCTCCCAGAGCCCAGCCAATCTAGCACTCAAAACACTTCTCCAGTCACTGATACCCATTAGCCGTGCTCATATTCATCCTTTTGGATGATGGATTAGTTAAAAAGTTAGTGGGGGTTTTTTCAGTGTTGTGATTTAATTTTCATTTGCAGAGCATGTTTAAAACCTTCTAAAGAAAATTCTCAGAAAACAGCTCTGTAAAAAATAGTACAATTATATATTTTTTTAATTGTTGCAAAGTCATGAGAGTTGTTTTTAAATTATTTTAAATGAAATATAACGTTTTCTGAAATAGAACTTAAGCCACTTTTTTTTCTTTTTAATTGTCACATATAGAGTAATTTTAAAGTAAATAAGAGCACAAGGTTCATATTATTTTAAATGTATATTGTATTTGTCTTCTCAACGCTGTGGTTTTTAGGTCTGTGAATAGCATCATAGTATGGAGCCAGTCTATTAAGCAGCCTGTTTGGGTAAGGAAACCCTTTAGACCAGCACAATGTTGTATTACTCACTGTGTCCTTCCAATATGGTTAGAATCCCACAACCTAAATGATCATTTGTTGAACAAATTCATGCTTTTATTAGTCAAAATACAGAGAAAACAGAGCCTCCCTGTTTCAAGATATTTGCTAATGCATGGTTAATTATCACATATAGCTTACTATAATTCATTTTACAGGGGAGACCTCCTGCAGGTAACATACTAGCAGTTTATGAACCGAAATAACCCCACTATAGATTAGAGCTGTTCCAGGGCCGGTCAGACAGTTGGTGCTTCTAGACCTTCTCACTTCACATTGCTAATTCGAACAAGGCTTTATTTTTATATTTGTCAGCAGCAAGACTGTAGGATGGTTGTTAAACTTCTCCCAGGCCTAATTAGAGCGGCAATGCTCGCATTCATAATGAAGCTCGTGTCTTGCTCCGGAGTTAGCGAGCAGGACTGTTACAGTAGCTTCCTGGCAGGCCATAGCTGGCAGTTTTAAGGTAGCTAGTGGCTGCAATATTAAGTGACTGTTGAAATTCATTGACTCCACCACGGCTAATGTGTCTAGATGACAACAAGTTTACACGGTTCTTTTATAGTTACAGCAAATGGGTCCATTTAAATATTTATTAGGTGATTATGGTGATGTGAAATGAAAAAAAAAAAAAACGCAAAGTGCAATCTCACAAGTATGGCTGTTTTTTAACTGTTTCTTTGGGGGCAAAATCATGGTATCACTCAAAATTGCCGCATCTTTCCCTTATAAATATTTATACTAGATGAGCAGCGATGAATGCTAATTTATTTGCATTTTTTTCTTTATTGACTTCTCCCTGGGCAGAGGGTAGCTGAGAAAAGGTGTGCAGGCTTACTGGGTCAGAGGATATTTCAGTCAGCCAACCAAGTGGCATTTTGATTAGCGGGGGGGAAAGTTCATTTCACCGAAACTGAAGAGCTCTTTCTGCTCTTGGAGATGCAGCCCGAGAGAGTGTTCAGGCAGCTGGGGTTCTGCCCTCTCTGAAAGTTGATGTGCGTGCTGGCAAGCAGTGCCGCCTCCAAAAGACTGCTTTTCTCTATGGCGACTTGTCAAACCTTGGACTGATGGGGGAGGCTGGCTGATCTGGGTGTTTGTCAGACTTTTAACTCCATTTTTTTTGTTTTTCTTACCCTGTGAGCCACTTAAAGGACTACATTTTTGCAGAAGCAGGAAGGCATCTATCTGAAATTGAAAGTAGCATCTGAGACAGGAGGGGGCAGTTTAAAATGAACCCATCTCCATTCTTTTTTTTTTAAAGATTTTATTTATTTATTTGATAGAGATTACAAATAGAGAAGCAGGCAGAGAGAGAGGAGGAAGCAGTTTCCCCCCTGAGCAGAGAGCCTCATGCCAGGTTTGATCCCAGGACTCTGAGACCATGACCTGAGATGAAGGCAGAGGCTTTAACCCACTGAGCCATCCAGGCACCCCACCCATCTCTATTCTATAAAGAGTAATTTCTACATGATACCAGAGAACTCAAGGAGCCAGAGGGAACTGTCAAAAAAATTCAGACAGGTTAAGGGCAGAAAGAAGTTTTCACTTTGCATTTGACTATTTTGACCACGCACATAGCTTTGAGCATAAGATACTGATTCCCAAGTCACCATCCATAATGCTATTTGTTAGTTTGTTCCCTCTGTCTTGAAATAAGTAGCATCTGTATAGCCGTGACATGTAGAATTTGCAGGAGGTTTCCAGAAGTATCTTTTGAAATAGTACATTACTACATTTAGGATACCCTGGAGGTCTGAGGACTATCCAAATAAAAATTTGCATGGAACATGTAGGCCATTGAATCAGAAGAATATCCGAAGTTGTTATAGTTGCTTCAGTTAGTAAAAAACAAAAACAAAACAAACTAAAAAGAGCCCTTGACCTCTGACTCTACCTGTGTATCTCTCTTGTTCTCTCTTTTTTTTTACTTTATGATTTTTTATTATGTTATGTTAATCACTGTATGAGTACATCCTTAGTTTTTGATGTAGTGTTCCAAAATTTATTGTTTACATATAACACCCAGTGCTCCATGCAATACATGCCCTTCTTAATACCGACCACCAGGCTTGGCCATCCCCCACCCCCCTCCCTCCAAAACCCTCTGTTTGTTTCTCTCAGAGTCTGCAGTTTCTCATGGTTCATCTCCCCCTCAGATTGCCCCCCCCTTCACTTCTCCTTTCCTTCTCCTAATGTCCTCCATACTATTACTTATGTTCCGCAAGTAAGAGAAACCATATGATAACTGACTTTCTCTGCTTGACTTATTTCACTCAGGATAGTCTCCTCCAGTCCCATCCATGTTGATGCAAAAGTTGGATATTCATCCTTTCTGATGACTGTGTAATATTTCATTGTATATATGGACCACATCTTCTTTATCTGTTCAACTGTGGAAGGGCATCTTGGCTCTTTGCACACTTTGGCTATTGTGGATGTTGCTGCTATGGACATTGGGGTACATATGGCTCTTCTTTTCCCTCCATCTGTATCTTTGGGATAAATGCCCAGTAGTGCAATTGCAGGGTTATATTGTAGGCTCTATTTTTAATTTTTTGAGGAATCTCCACACTTTATTTCCAAAGTGGCTGCACCAACTTGCATTCCCACCAACAGTATAAGAGGGTTTCCCTTTCTCCACATCCTCTCTAACATTTCTTGTTTATTGCCTTGTTTATTTTTGCCATTCTAACTGGTGTAAAGTGGTATTTTAATGTGGTTTTGATTTGAATTTCCCTGATGGCTAATGATGAACATTTTTTCATGTGTCTGTTAACTATTTGTATGTCTTCTTTGGAGAAGTGTCTGTTCATATCTTCTGCCCATTTTTTGACTTACCTGATTTTTTGGGTGTTGAGTTTGAGAAGTTCTTTATAGGTCTTGGATATCAGCCCTTTGTCTATAATGTTATTTGGAAGTGTCTTCTCCCATTCCCTGGATTATCTCTTTGTTGTGCTGTTTCCTTTGCTGTGCAGAAGATTTTTATCTTGATGAAGTCCCAAAAGTTCATTTTCACTTTCATTTCCATTGGTTTTGGAGACGTGTCACGAAAGAAGTTTCTGTGGCTGGTGTCAAAGAGGTTACTGCCTATGTTCTCTAGGATTTTTATGGATTACTGTCTTACATTGAGGTCTTTCATCCATTTTGAGTTTATCTTTGTGTATAGTGTAAGAGAATGGTCAAGTTTCATTCTTCTGTATATAGCTGTCCAGTTTTCCCAGCACCATTTACTGAAGATACTGTCTTTTTTCCTTTGGATATTTTTTCCTGATTTGTTGCAGATTAGTTGACCATAGGGCTGAGGGTCCAAATCTGGGCTCTCTACTCTGTTCCACTGCTCTGTATGTCTGTTTTTGTGCCAGTACCATACTGTCTTAGTGATCACAGTTTTGCAGTAAAGCTTGAAATCAGGCAACGTGATGCCCCAGTTTTGTTTTTCTTTTTCAACATTTCCTTGGTGATTTGGGGTCTTTTCTTGTTTCTACCAATTTTAGGATTGTTTGTTCCAGCATTTTTTGAAAAATGCCGATGGTATTTTGATTGGGATGCCCTGGGTAGCATAGATATTTTAACAATGTTCATTCTTCTGATCCATGAGCATGGAACATTTTTCCATCTTTTGTGTCATCTTCAATTTCTTTCATGAGTATTCTGTAGTTACTCAAGTATAAATCCTTACCTCTTTGGTTAGGTTTATTCCAAGGTATCTTGTGTTATTTGGTGCTATTGTAAATGGAATTGATTCTCTAATTTCCTTTTCTACAGTTTCATTGTTAGTGTATAAGAAAGCAACTGATTTCTCTGCATTGGTTTTGTATCCTGCCACATTACTGAATTGCTGTATGCATTCTAGTAGTTTGGGGGTGGAGTCTTTTGGGTTTTCCACATAAAGTATCATGTCATCTTTGAAGAGAGAGTGTTTGACTTATTCTTTGCCAATTTGAATACCTTTTATTTCATTTTGTTTTTCTGATTGCTGTTTCTAGGACTTCCAGTACTATGTTGAACAATAGTGGTGAGAGTGGTCATCATTGTCATGTTCTTGATCTCAGTGAGAAGGCTCTCAGCTTTTCCCTGTTGGAAATGACATTTGCTGTGTGTTTTTCATAGATGGATTTTATGAATTTGAGGAATGTTCCCTCTATCCGTATACTACAAAGAGTCTTAACTGAAAAGGATGCTGTATTTTGTCAAATGCTTTTTCTGCATCAGTTGAGAGGACCATGTGGTTCTTTTCTCTTACTGATTTTTCTGTCACATTGATTGATTTGCAAACATTGAACCATCCTTGCATCCCAGGGATAAATCCCACCTGGTCATGGTGGATAATCTTTTTAATGTACTGTTGGATCCTATTAGCTAGGATCTTGTGGAGAATCTTGGCATCCATATTCTTCAGGGATATTGGTCTGAAATGCTTCTTTTTGATGGGGTCTTTGCCTGGTTTGGGGATCAGGGTAATGTTGACTTCATAGGAAGAGTCTGGAAGTTTTCCTTCTGTTTCTATTTTTTTTTTTTTTTTTGAAACAACTTCAGGAGAATAGGTATTATTTCTTCTTTTAATGTTTGGTAGAATTCTTCAGGGAATCTGTCAGGTCCTGGGCTGTTGTTTTTTGGGAGGTTTTTGATCACTGCTTCAATCTTTTTACTAGATATTGGCCTATTCAGGTTGTCAATTTCTTCCTGAGTCAGTTTTGGAAGTTTATAGGTTTCCAGGAATGCATCCATTTCTCCTAGGTTGCTTAAACTTACTGGCGTATAACTGTTGATAATAATTTCTGGTGATTGTTTCTATTCCCTTGGTGTTAGTTGTGATCTTTCCCCTTTCATTCATAATTTAATTACTTAGGTCCTTTCTGTTTTCTTTTGGATTAGTCTGGCCAGTGGTTTATTGATATTATTAATTGTTTCAGAGAACCAGCTTCTAGTTTCATTGATGTGTTCTATTGTATTTCTGGTTTCTAACTCATTGATCTCTGTTCTACTCTTAATTACTTCCCTTCTCATGCATGGGGTAGGCTTATGTTGTTGTTGATCCTCCCATTCTTTAAGGTGTAAGGAGAGTTTGTGTATTCGGAATTTTTCTGTTTTTTTGATTGAGGCTTGAATGACTGTGTATTTCCCCCTTAGGACTGCCTTTGCCCTATCCCATAGGTTTTGGACTGATGTGTCTTCATTCTCATTGGTTTCTGTGAGTTGTTCAAGTTCTTCTTTGATTTCCTGGTTGATCTAAACATTCTTGAGCAGGATGGTCTTTGGCTTCTAAGTGTTTGAGTTTCTTCCAAACTTTTTCTTGTGATTGAGTTCCAATTTCAAAGCATTGTGATCTGAGAATATGAAGAAATAATCTCAGTCTTTTGGTATCAGTTGAAACCTGATTTTTGGCCTGGTATGTGGTCTATTCTGGAGAATGTTCCATGTGTGCTCAAGAAGAATGAGTATTTTGTTGTTTTAGGTTGGAATGTTCTGTATATATCTTTGAGGTCCATCTGGTCCAGTGTGTCATTCAAAGCTCTTGTTCCTTCATTGATTTTCTGCTTAGATGATCTGTCTGTTGCTGAGAGTGGCATGTTATATCCCCTGCAATTAACATATTCTTGTCAATATGTCTGTTTTGATTAACAGTTGGCTTATGCAGTTGGCTGCTCCCATGTTGGGGGCATATTTACAATTGTTAGATCTCCTTCGTAGACAGAAACTTTAAGAATGATGTAGTGTCTCTATCTCTGACTATAGTCTTTAGCTTAAAATCTAATTTGTCTGAGATGAGAATCGCTATCCTAGCTTTCTTTTGAGGCCCGTTGGCATGAAAATGGTTTTCCATCCCTTCACTTTCAGTCTGGATGTATCTCTGAGTTCAAAATGAGTCTCTTGTAGACAGCATATGGATGGATCCTATCTTTTTGATCCAATATGCAGCCCTGTGCCATTTTACAGGAGCATTTATGCTGTTCACGTTGAGAGTGATTATTAAAAGATATGTTTGTATTGTCATCATGTTGCCTGTAAGGTCTTTCTTTCTATAGATTGTCTCTTTAAATTTCTGTTCTATATCACCCTTGGGGTCTTTTTTCTTTTATAGAACCTCCCCCTTCTTAATATTTCTTGTACGGATGGTTTGTTGGTCCTACATTCTTTTAGTCTTTGCTGGCCTTAGAAGCTCTTTATCTCTCCATCCATTATAAATGACAGCTTTGCCAGATAAAGTGTTCTTGGCTGCATATTCTTCTCATTTAGTGCCCTGAATATGTCTTGCCAGCCCTTTCTGGCTTGCCAGGTTTCTGTGGACTGATGTTCTTCTGATATTCCTCCCTCTCTACATAAGAAATCTTTTCCCCCTAGCTGCCCTTAAGATATTTTCTCTGGTTTTATGGTTTGTGAGTTTCATAATCATATGCCAATAGGTTTCTCTACCCTCGTTGATCTTGGTGGGTGTCCTCTCTGCCTCTGGGACACAAATACTTGTTCCATTCCCCAGATTAGGGGAATTCTCAGCTAGGATTTGCTCAACTATATCTTCTAGTCCTCTCTTTCTTCCCACCCCCTCGGGGATCCCAGTAATTCTGACACTGGAACGTTTCATGGAATCATTTATTTCTCTAATTCTATTTTCATGGATTCTAAGCTGTTTGTTTCAGGCCTCCTCCTGATCCTTCTTTACTGTCAGTTTGTCTTCTAGATCACTAATTCATTCTTCTACCTCATTTACCCTAACTGTTAGAGTATCTAGATTAGATTGGATCTCTTGTTAGCATTTTTAAGTTCTGCCAGATCAGCTCTCACTTCTGCCATTAGAAAATCTATGTTGCCACTAATGGTTTTCTCCAATCCAGCCATTGTCTTCATAACTGTTACCCTGAATTTTATTTCCAACACCTTGCTTATCTCCATATCCATTAGTTCTGTGGCAGAGCTCACAGTCTCTGAATTTTTCCTCTATTGGGGATTCTTCCTCCTAGTCATTCTGGTGAGAGGTGGTTCAGGGATGTATAGCTGAAAATATCAACCACAATCCAGGCAGGGTGCACCTTGGAAAGTTTTGTAGCAATCATAAGTCACTGCCAAGAAAAAAGAAAAAAATTTTAAAAAAGCACCCAGCCAAAATGAACCCCAAGAGTAGGATTTATAAAGTACAAAAACAAAATGAAATACAAACGTAGTGATCCAAAGGGGCACGTGTACTCGAATGTTTATAGCAGCAATGTCCACAATAGCCAAACTATGGAAAGAACCTAGATGTCCATCAACAGATGAATGGATCAAGAAGATGTGGTATATATACACAATGGAATACTATGCAGCCATCAAAAGAAATGAAATCTTGCCATTTGCGACAACATGGATGGAACTAGAGCGTATCATGCTTAGCGAAATAAGTCAAGCGGAGAAAGACAACTATCATATGATCTCCCTGATATGAGGAAGTGGTGATGCAACATGGGGGCTTAAGTGGGTACGAGAAGAATAAATGAAAGAAGATGGGATTGGGAGGGAGACAAACCATAAGTGACTCTTAATCTCACAAAACAAACTGAGGGTTGCTGGGGGGAGGGGGTTTGGGAGAAGGGGGTGGTATTATGGACATTGGGGAGGGTATGTGTTTTGGTGAGTGCTGTGAAGTGTGTAAACCTGGTGATTCACAGACCTGTACCCCTGGGGATAAAAATATATGTTTATAAAAAATAAAAAATTATATTAAAAAACAAACAAACAAACAAACAAAAAAAAAAAACCAAAATGAACAAATAAAAAGATTGACAAAAGAAAACCAGCCAAATTGAACCCTAAGAATAAGATTTATAAAGTATAAAAACAGAAAGACTGACAAAAGAAAAAGAAAAATACAGAATAAAAAGGGGAGGTTACAGGAAGATGTTTATAATGCCTCATTGTGGGCAAGGAAGGGTATTTCATTTCTTCCTGGGTGTATCTTATTATCTTTGTTAGAGGACTCAATTTTCCAGAGAAACAGGGAAATTAAAACTGGTATATAATATAGAGGTAGTATTGAATAGGGAAAAAAGGACTACATTGATGCTTGTATCTATATACATTAAAAAATTTTTTAAGTATATGAAAAAAAGTTAAAAAGTTACTATGGAATATGTTATATTAAACTGCTAGTTGAAATGATAAATAGGTAAAAAAAAGAATCATGAGAAAGCCTTTTTTAAAAGTATCTAAGAAATACGCAGACTGTGAGGCAATACTGGAGCTTAATATATTGTTTTCCCCTATTTGGGGGGTTTTACAGTTTATGGGGACCCCAAGGTTGTTGTCCTCTTGTTCTTTCAGCTTGTCTTCTGGGGGAGGTGCCTGCTGCATTGTTTTTCGGTCAGTCTTGCTTGGGTGGAGTTCCCTGCCCATTATCAAGGGGCTGTGCTCTTGGAAACTGATTTTTTGGACTTTTGTTCTCTGGAGACTTTTGTTCTCTGGCGGCTTTTTGCGCCTTTTTGGGGGGGGTCAGAGCAAAGTAAAACTGTCTGCACCCAGACCTCTTTCTCAGAGAGAAGCCACTGTGTCTGCTCTTCTCTGAATGGTCCAGAACACACAAACTCCCCCTCTGCAAACTCTGGTGAACACTGCAGCCTCCCACAGGCAATGTGCACCCTCAGCCACTGTGTCAGTGATTGCCTGAGACCCCACTTGTCTCTGTACCCGGTGCCACCCAAACCACAAGCAATACTGGTCCTGCTGCTGCCGTTTGAGAGACTGCTGACTCAAGTCTGTGGCAGGTCCTCTCAGCCACATCGGACGTGGTGGCAGCTGTGGTAGCTACAGCCGCTACCAGCTCCAGGGAGTGCCAACTCGAGCCCATTCCAGGTGCTCTCAGCCCCAGTAGAGGTGGAGGCAGGAGAGGTGGCTGTGGTGGCCACAGAAGCAGCGAGCCCCAGGGACTGCTGACTTGAGTCCCCACTGGGTCCTCTCAGGTGCATGCAGGTGGGGGCTGCAGCCCCCATCCTGGGACCATGGGCTTAGATCTGAGCCTGTAGCCACCCAGTCCCAGCAGTTGTCCTGTGAGTCCCTTTGTTCTGTTGAGTGCTGTTATCAGTTCCTTCCCATCTCACAGCCAACCATCTCCCAGCTATCGCTGGTCCCCAAGCACGGGCACTTTTGCATTGGGGTATTACTTTCCAATGGCTCACTTCTAATGACTCCCTCCCCCTTCTGTTTATCCTCCCATATCTGTCCCAACTCCTCTGTACCTCTCCACTGATGATCCTTTGCCCCCACAGAGATCCAGAAGTGTATAATCTTACATCTTAGCCTGATTTCATGGGTTTTCAGAGTGCTCTGGTAGATACCTAGCACAATTCAGGGGACTGGTTGAGATAGGGTCTCCTACTCCTAGGCCATCTTGCCCCTCCTCCTCTCTTTCTCTCTTTTTATGTAAAGTATGCTAGTCTTTCCTTAGGACTGGACCTGTTTCAGTGGATTCCAGTCTCAGACCTGTTCCAAGGGCATTACTAAGGAGTTTAGAACTGCCTCATTATATGATCAATAATTTGTTTTTCTAGGACAGGGTGGTAGCCAGAGTTACAGAGTTATCTGTAAGCCAGATACAGAGCAGTGGTGATTCTACAAACGCAGGTGACTTAAAGATGTGAAATTTGGTGGGAAACTCTCAATTAAGGAAATGCTGTGGTGACTCTCTGGTCATGTGAAGACTCCTCTGATGATGCAAATTATCATCCTCAGAACTACCAGTATATATTCTAACTTTTAAAAATCCAAGTATGTAATCTCTCAGATTAAAAAATGTAACTGGGGATCCCTTTGACCCAGATCTGTGGCTTCATTCCCTATCCACAGTCAGAGCTCTTTGCAGGAGACCTATAGTGGGTAGTCATTTCTTTCCAATTTGAATCTTCTGAGCTGTGGGGATAATACACAGAGAAGCAGCTCACTCTGTGCAAAGGAAAACCCCTATCTCCATCTAGTCTTGTTTTTCCAAGTTAATAAAAAGATATATTTTTAATCCTCTCACGGCAGTGAGAAAACATTTGCTCTCCCAATTTGATAAATGAGAAAACATGAAATTAGAGAAACTTCAGGGTTTTCTAGAGATCTCAGAGGGGGCTTCCACCCTGTGCCACCCTATACTGTGGTCTTGGTGAGAATGTACCCCTGACAGTGTGACCACCTGCTCTCAAGGGTGTACTTCTTACAACCAGGAAGGATCCACTGTGATGAGTTTCCTATTGCAAGTCATAAAAGATTCATTGAGCTATATTTACTCAGAAGTTTTCAATCTTATGAAGCAAGGCCCCTTTCTAATAGGTTTTCCTGAAATCAGAACACATCAGTATACCATAGATGGAGGAGGTCACTGGGAAAGGTAATATTTCTGGCAATATTTGTTCATGGCCCTGATGCCATTTCATTGGTGTACACTTGTGTGTGTGTGTGTTTGTGTGTACATGCATGCATGCACACATATCTGCATTCCCTCCTTTGTGCTCACAGACTTGGGTTCTGGGTTCCATGGCATCACTGTGTATCCTAATGTCATGTACCTGAGTCTCTACCCACTCATGATCTTCTCCCCTTGACTCTCAAGCCTTGTCAGTGTAGATCATGATTCAATCTATAGTCCTAGGTGATTTATGTAATAGAAATATTGTAGGTAGGAAGTTAGTTAAAAGTTATGATATGACTTAAGCTCAGAGTATATTAGGTTCACTTCAAGTTATTCTGTACCCTATTATAAAATACTAGAGTATCAAATACACCCTAGTGTGAATTATCCTAGTGTAAAGAAATGTCAATTTCTCCTACCCGCACCTGAACAAACTGTTATACAAGGTATGTCTTGCCTAAGTATTGTTAATGTTTTGTTCTCTAAAGTGTTGTCTGGATGGACTCTTAGGGTAAAGAGTGAGTTGAAAGTGGATAAGTGTGCTCTGCGCCCTGAAGAGTGAATCTTCCTGGTGTCATTCTTTAGGGGAAGAGGTGGAACCTTGGGCCAGACAGCAAAACTTTCTGGAGGAAGGCCAGAGATACTCATTATCCTCATCTCATCTAATGGGGAATTTCTCCAACAGTTTGAATGACTTGGTGAACTTCATATAACCAGCTCTGCTACAAAAATCAGAGTCTAGGTTGTTCATTCTAGTCTGTTCCATCTATAAGGGCTCTAAGGTGCCAAGCTAGCTTTACAGTACAATGATAATTACCTAAAATGTAGTACATATGCAGCGGTATGTGGTTCACAAAATATGTGTGTGTTTATGCATGTATACATACATACATGTGTATGACTTTATAAATACCCGGTGGAAAGCAGGGACTATTTTCTGCTTCAGTTTAATAGATCAAGAAACAAGATTCAGAGTTCAGCTGACTAGCCTAAAACCACAGAATGATGGAGTTTGAATTAGAACCCAGTTCTCTAGATTCCTTGCTTGGTGTTCTTTCTACAACATGACAGAGCTATTTTTAGCCTTCTGAGATCTCAGTATCATCTACTGAGAAGCTAGCTGAAGATTCTCAAATACATAGATTATTTTTAAGAGAAAATAAAGGAGAAGGAGATTAACTTGTTTTAGTTAGCAAGACTTGAAAACAGTTGTTGCCTGCGACCCACAGATGCTTTTGTTCTGGAAGCTGGGAAGTGACTCACACTGATTAGAAGAACATTCTGACCTTCTATATCTATTTTGTGTTTCTCTTTCTCCAAGGTTATTGATTAAGAGGTTCTATTTGCCCTTTTTTCAAACTTTAGTGGCTGCTAAAAGTGAAGGAAAAAGTTTGAGGATCACCTTGTTACATCCTATTTTATTAGATAATGGACATAATAGGGAGTACAAAAATAATTCAGGAAGAAAGCAACCAGGTAGAAAAATGAGCTGAGATTATGAATGGAGAAACGTGACAAAAGCTACATAAATGAGAAGAAAAGGGGAAAGCCCCCAAAGAGATTCTTGTGGTGAAGCATGCTATAAGATGTTCTGATAAAGAAGCATTACCTTATGCTGGCTGTGAGAGCAAACATAGGTGCCTGTATGTGTAAGCAGAATCCATTTCAGCACTGCTGAAGTTTCTCATGAGGCAAATGCTTTTCCAGAGCTTCTCTTCTCTTACTACAGCCTTGATGAGCCCTTGTAGAAACTTCCTATCTATCCATTTCAAGCTTTCTTGATGGACACTGGTAGGTACTTAGTCCTGCTTACTTGTTGTAAATCTTTTTCTAAATCTCAGCTGGAAGAACTGCCTTCAAGGCATGTTGCCTTCAAGGATAGGAAAAGGAGAGGAATGTGTGTGTGTAATGAAGTCAAACACCTGTACAAAAACTTACAGATTTGAGATGGGAAGTAAAGTAAAAAGCATTTCACTTGCAATAAAGGAAAATAATCCAAAGTTCTATTTTGGTGGCATATTGTAGGCTACATAGCCAGATAGTGTTTCAAGATATTTTCCTAACACAGGTTATTTTAAACATTTTTCTAATACAGAACTGTATTAAAGAATACAGAGATGATCTCAGTATGATGAGGGACTTTATCTCCTCATAAATTCACCAGAAGTGTGATTCCAATAAAACTAGAATACCTCACAATCCTTTACCTCACTGACCACGTTGTTTTTCAGAAAGCAGAAGGAAAAAAATAAATTTGCCCTTAGACTTCATACTGGCCTTCAAAGTGATGTTGAATTAGCAGGAATTTTGAGAGAACCATCTCAGAAAGGTTAAAGGTACAATGAGCGTTTCTGGACGTGTACACAAGACTTCAAGGAATTCAGAGAATTAATAGAATTAAGTCTATCTAGAATTAAGTAGAATTAAGTATATCTAGAAGTTTCCTAAAGTGAATGGGGATTTTTCTAAGTTTGAGGAATGTCAGTAGTTGACATTCTGGTGATTCAGTTTGGAATGATCCCAATGAAAACAAAAGAGGATGGGCAGCCCGTGAACCTGTTTGGATACATGGGGAGTAAGGGAGGAGTGTCAGTGGTTTGGGGGGCTTTCTGCACTTAGATATCAAACTGTTTAATTCAGAAAATGGATTTGAATCAGAAGATGCTCTATTAACACCATTCACTTTCTGGTTGCTGGGGAAGCCAAAAACCATAATGGACTAAGTCTTGGTTAAGATCCTCATCTCACTAGAGCCTGGCATAAAGCCACACAGAGTAGGCATTTAACAGTTGTCAAAATGAACCACAGTGCTGGGTAACAGAGAAAAGGAAGAACACCCAGCTCATAGTAGGTTTTCAGATTTTCTAGCAAGAATTATCTTCCAAATCACATAAATAGTATAAAAAAGGAAATTCAGGTTAGGATTGAGAGAGAACAGTTAGGCATCTGTGAGTTCAAGTTTTCAGGCCTCAATGTTTTATTTGCAAAGTTTTTATGCTGCAAATATATATCCATATGTCCTCTTAGAAATCTTATTGTTTATCTTTGAGATGATATATAATGAATGGAAGTATTCTCAGAAGACTGGTGATCAGAAGATACCCAAGTTCACTAACATTTAATTCCTTCAACTTAAATCTTTATTAGAATTCTTGGCAAAACTCTGGAAAAGAGGATTAAATTGTAGATTCAAAAAAAAAAAAATAAAAGATCACCAAAAGCCCATATTCATCAATCTAGAACAAATCATGGTATGGTAACTTCATTACTCTTAAGCTAAAATTTACTGTGTTGATAAGTTAAGAGAGCACTCCAGAAGAGAGTACTTATTCATTTCAGCCAGACATTCAGCAGTTTCCACAATGGATTCACAATGGGTTAAATAACTGTGCTCAAAGACTGTGATATCCTGGAGGAAATTCTGTAGCATGAGAAATCAGGGCTCTACCCTTGGCTATGACCTGCTCCATCCACTGCCAAATTTGTGTTTATCAGCAAAGCCTTTGAATTTGAGTCCATGCCATCTTCTTCATCATTATGCTGTGTCGCTGAGGATGAAAGGTTTAAAATTATCCTGTATCAGGAAATGTTGGACAAAACAGGCAACACTCAGCCTAGAGAGGGAAGAAAGGGCCCACCCAATTTATACTGGCTGCTCAGAAGTCACCATGTTGTTGTTGTTGTTGTTGTTGTTGTTGTTTTCTTGTCTCAGTGTCCGTTCTCCATTACTTCATTGCAACATTACACATTACTAACTGTCCCTTTCTCTTATGTCTTCTCTTGATTTCCACAGAAGTACATTATCCTCATTTTGTAACTTTCCTCTTTATTCCCCTTTATCTATTTCATTATCAGTTAATTCACTTTTTCTGGTAACTGGATTGGGATAACATTCAGTCTTTCACTTCTGCTGTTGTATTCTTCCTCCCTTGGAATACTTGTATGCACCCACCTCTGCATTAGTGGCTCCTAAGTCTAGAAACCCAACCAAGCCTGACCGCTTTCCTAAGCTCAGGTCCCACTTAAGCAATAGCTCAATGGACATGTGCATTTAGAAATCCAGCAGTCATCTCAAAACAAAATGTCTATAACATAACTGATATTTTAAAACCCATGCCTCGTCTTGGCTTCCCTTATCCTATTAATGGTATCTTCATTTTTAGGTCAACACTTGAGAGAAATCTTTGACTTTCTACATCTTTTCTCTCAGATCCACTCGATTATCGATTTGTGTCAGTTCATCATTTATAGATTCTTCTGAATTCATTCATTTCCATTTTTCAGAACCACAACCTAAGCCAGGTATTGGCCAAATCATTGCACTGTCTTTCAGCTTGTTTCTCTTCCTCTCTAACATCTCCTGCATTTCACTGTAAGACCAACCACCCAGAAGCAAGGAGAAAGAATCTTACATCATGCTACTCCCTTCCTGGAATGGCCTGTCATTTCCATCCAACTGGAAGGGCTTCTCTTTCTTGTCTTCCAAATCCTAGCCTACCTTCAAAGTCCAATCTAAGTTCTTTCTCCTCCTGTGATGGAGGTTTTGAATCCCAGCTCTGCTACTTACTAGCTGCATGACCTTGGGCAAGCTATTTAACCTTTCTGTGTCAGTTTCCTCATCTAAAAAGAGAGGTATGTGAATCATCATAGGATGGTGAGGAAGATTAAATGAGTTAGCACTCAGAACTAGTAAGTGCTATAAAAACGTTAAATAAATTAAAAATCTTATGTTCTCTAGCTATTCCATATTGGAAGTGATCCCTTCCCTTATTCTCACCACTAAAATAACACAGCTATAACCCATTATCTGTCCTATTTATTAAATTATGTTGTCACTTTATGCTCCTACGTATCATGTCCATTAGCTACCCACATTGGAAGAAAGCTTGAGGGTAAAGGCCACATGATATATTTTTTTGTATCTCCACAATCTCTAGTATTAGCTTACTTATTGTGGTTGTGCAAGTAATGATCACACACTGATATGCCCCCGATTTTCCAGGTTGATCCTCTTGATTCTCCAATTCCCAGTCTAGCATCTTTGTTTTATCTCTAGATCTGGCCTCACTGATTCTTTCCAGAAAGTTAGTTTGAGTGGTACAACCTACCTCTCTTGCAGGTCATCTCTGAGTGCTACATCTATCAGGGGCATTGGGCCTTGGCAGGCAGATAAGAAACACAATCTGTAGACAGAGCCAGTACAATCCCTGCAGTTGGATGACCATCATCTGGTTGGTTCCCAAGCTTCTACTGTGGAATACTATAGGGTCTTTAACGAGGAATAGTTGAAGACTGGGGGCTGCTGGCTCTGTTACCTCCATTTTTTCCCCCCTTGGGAGATCATGTGCCTCATGTTTTACTCTAAAATGACCTGGGATGCCAAGACTGTCACAGAAAGAGTGGTCCAACAAAAGAGTGAAGTTTTGGATTGAATTGGTATGAATGCTTCAACAAGTCTTCTGAAGACCATCCAAATCCACACATGAATAATGAGTTTGGAATGGCAGCAAGAATGCATGGGATGTGGCCTTCTGAATCAGCCATATAATGTTCTTGGAGTGGTGGGCTATTTCGGATAAAAGAGCATTTGAAAAAAAAATATTTATCAGGGTGTGGTGGGGGAAAAGCTTTCTTTGAGTAAATAGTTGCAATGCACTTTGTATTTCTACACCAAGTCCCATCCCTGTGCTGTGAGACCTCTTTAGGCACAGCACTCAGAGAAGAGGTAGTTAATGTCCACAAAGTTATGAACTGCTTCACACCAAAGAAAGCTCTGATATCCTTATCCAAAAAGCATTGCCAACCCCACATCCCCCCATTTCTTTATAATCAGGGTGTGCTGGGTCTAATTTTATGGTCTAAGCAATATAATAAGTGTTTTAAAAAAAAACTGCACAGATGCAGCTCTCATAATTCCACCAACTGGATGGAAATGACAAGTTGAAATATCTTTACCAAGTTGCCCCCTTATAGCTTACATCAATGGCTAGCTGTTGGCCAAGTTCACTCCATGAAGAGAAAATCATTCCTCTGGATAAATGGGAGATGCTTTTGGAAACACATGGCCTTTAAAAACCAGTAATGGACTAAAAGGACACTGCATAAGAAACTTACTCATTTGTGCCTTATGCCTGAAAGCTTAAACCACCTGCCGCCAGGTTTCCAGAATGAAATTCAGACCCTAGAAAATTCTGCATTGAAAGACCAGCCACACCTCAGGAATACTCTTTGTCCTGCAGGTTTTCCATTTGTCGATCCATCCTATCCTGTATTTCCTGATGTTGACTTCTTAACTCCTTGTGAGTCAGGGCGGTCCCCAAACAGCATGTTCTGACTGGTTATCACCAGTAACAAGAGCTATTTGGCTTTGACATGCTTTATCCAGTTTGTATTTCACTGCAGCACATCTGCTTTCTCAGACTCTATGTGATCTGTCTCTCTCTGCCTCTCCAGCATGAAGTTACTTCCCCTTCACCCTGCCCACACTCCACATACGCCATTCATACAAACTCCATGTAATTCCCAGTCCCACTATTTCTTGTGTTTGATCAGCCTGCCCAGAGGCAGGGTCTGATCACCCATCCCGAAATGCATCCAGATGCTGAAACAGATGACACCCACCAATGAGTGTGAGGGAAGGTTTACTTGGTAGGACAAGCTAGGATTCCCAGGAAGAGAACAGGACACACAAGAGTCTGAAAATGAGGAGAGCAAAGGAGGCTAAGGCAAAGGTGGCTTTGGGCTTTTTTGTTGTTGTTAAGATGTGGGGCCAAGGTGAGGAGCTGTCTGCACTGGGGCTAGAGGCTGTACCATTTGAAATTCCAGCCAATACACCTCTGCACACTGATCTTCCTTCTTGGGTCATACAGATAATGGAGAAGAGGGAGGAGCAGCAAAGGGATCCAAGGAGCCCATCAACATTCAGATGTCATAGAGTGATCCCCTTCAACACACTTACAGACCTCCTGGCCTTCACAGAAGAAGCTCTTCCTGTAGGCAGATTCCAGCCTGTCCTAGAAACTCCCCTGGGAATCACCACTACCAGAAGTCTCCCTGATACTCCCCATAGCTGCATTAAGCCATGCTCCTATCTGTTGCAGTCCTGTCCCATGTTCACCTCTATATTTATAGCACTTATCACATATGGTCTTTGCAGCAGATTGAAGTGTGTCCCCAAAAAGATATGTTTAAGTCCTAACCCCCAGTCCCTATGAACATGACTTTGTTTGGAAATAGGGTCTTTGCAGATGTAATTTAGTTAAGCATCTTAGGATGAGGTCATCCTCGTTTTAGAGTGGGCCCCCAAGCCAGTGGATTTAGAAAAGAGGGGGAATTTGACACAGAGAGACACAGCGGGAAGGCCATGTGAAGATGCAGGCACAGAATGGAGCTCTGCAGCTATGAGCCAAGACCCACCATAGATTTCCAGTGGCCACCAGAAACTAGGAGAGAGGTGAGGAATAGATGTTCCTTCAAAGCCCCCCAAGGAACCAACTTTACTGATACCTGCCTTTCAGTCTTTTGGCCTCCGGAACTGTGAGAGAAACAATTCCTATTGTTTTAAATCACTCAGTTTCTGGTAATTTGCTACAATAACCCTAGGAAGCTAATATTTTAATAATTGTATACCTGGATTTTTATCTTCATTGTATGAGCTATGAACTGGAGGGCAGAGGTTGTGTTTTGCACATCTTAAGAACCCTACAACCTAGCACCATGCCTGGCACAAATAGAGGAACACCTGAAATGATTTCTGGAGGGGGAGAAGAAAAAACAAAAAACAACTACTAAGTTTAAACCAAATGAATGCAGGATGAGCCCCTGAAATTAGCTCTAAGCAGAAGTATTTCCACTGAACCTACTAGCCATGGAGAAATCACGAAGGACTCAAGCTTTACGTACAGTCAAGGATGCAGTATTGTTTCCACTTTAGGTTAGACATTTCTTTGTGTTTTGCCTGCAGGTGGATTTCTAGAATTACCGGATGGTGGTGAGAGTCCCAGAGTCAATCTGTATAGGCCTAAAGTGCTCTGGCATGCATCCCAGCTTTCTCTCCGGGTTTGTGTTAACCAGGTTCATCGAGAAGATGGACAAGTAGCCCGGACACTCTGATTTAAACCACATGCCCTCCTGGGAGTTCCTGGAATGAGGGTTCCAATGGTGCAAATAATCTGCTGTTTGGTTTGGGTGATTTCTTCTCTAGCTGAGCAAAAAGATGATTTTTCCCCCCTTAAGGAGGAGGTGAGTGAGTGAGGATGAAAATATTTACTTAGAGACCACCTAGGCCAGGTCTGAAAACTCCTGAGCCGGGTGGGAACTTCAGCCCAGTGAGAATTCCCTGTTTTTGTTAAAGTAAAAGAAATTGCAGATGGGCAGCCCAGGAGCACTGGAGCAGACGTCTGAGGCACGAATCCCTGAAGCAGACCCAGTGACCACTGCCCTTCCGTGCTTTTCCATCGCCTCATTTTACAGATGACAAACAGCCCAGCCACTTGTTTAAAGCTCAGCGTTTTCTTTTTCCTCCTTCTTCTCTCTTACTCTTTTTTTCTAAAAGCCACAAGAGTGTTAGGTGATTTTTCCCTCCCTGCCTGGAGAACATTTATTGCAGATGCTTAATCTTTCCCCTCTCCTTGGGGCAGCTTAGGCCCTCGGACCTAGGAGCTGAATCTTTGCCTTGGCAGAAATACTGCCCACACATATAGGGTAGGTGCTTTTGTTTGAGCCTGTTCTACAAAGCAAGCATGGGAGGAACAGGCACTTACTGGGTAGTGAGCAGGCAACATGGAATGGGTGCAAAAGACGTAGAAGCATTCCTTCCTACCTTCGAGGAGCTTCCAGATACACACACACAAGAGAAGTTGAAAACAACTTTTTTTTTTTTTTTTTTAGCCAGCAGATGTGTAAAACTGGTGCTTTTCATTTTTTAAAGAATCTTCAGATCTATGACATTGCTTCATCTTTATGAAATTCACGGGGTATAAGGCAAATGGCATGGCTTTTATTTTATATATATGAACACAGAGAGGTTATATGAATGGATCAAAATTATGTAACTTATTTGTGTCAAAATGGTACCCAAATTCCATCCTGCTCATTACCCCTTCTGGTAGTTTCCACCTTAATGAGCAGCTAACCTCTGTTGGATGCATTCTCTTAGGTTGTCTTCTGAACACTTTACCTGCATTATCTCATTAAATCTTTATAAATGTCCTCTAAAGGAGGGAGAGTTGATATTTCTATCTTAAAGGAAAAGAAGCAGAGACTTGTCCAGGTAACAGAGCTATTTAGTAGTAAAACCAGAATTAAAAACCAAGTCCATCTCACTCAGAAACTCATCTTTGTAACTGTGTAAATTTTAAGGTTTCATTTGCTGAGAGGATACAGAAAAAACAGTAGTTAGCGTCAGAAGGACTTGATCAAGGGAATTTCTTTTTTTTTTTTTTAAGAATTATTTATTTATTTGACAGACAGAGATCACAAGTAGAGAGGCAGGCAGAGAGAGAGGAAGGGAAGCAGGCTCCCTGCCGAGCAGAGAGCCCGATGTGGGGCTTCATCCCAGGACCCTAGAATCATGACCTGAGCCGAAGGCAGAGGGTTTAACCTACTGAGCCACCCAGGTGCCCCAAGGGAATTTCTTTTTTTTTTTTAAGATTTTTATTTTATTTAGTTGAGAGAGAGACAGTGAGAGAGAGCATGAGAAGTGAGAAGGTCAGAGGGAGAAGTAGACTCCCCATGGAGCTGGGAGCCTGATGCGGGACTCGATCCTGGGACTCCGGGACCGTGACCTGAGCCGAAGGCAGTTGCCCAACCAACTGAGCCACCCAGACGCCCCTCCAAGGGAATTTCTTAAAAGGATGTGAACATTGGGTCCACTGAAGAGAATAAGAGGGAAACGTATATTGCACAGTTAAAATAGGTGAGGACCTTTGGAAGAGCTGCTGATCTAAACAGCTCCCTACACAGATAGCCTGGTTCTCTTAATTTTATGGGTAAAGGGTTGAGGCTTAGAGAGATCAGGTATCCTGCTCACAGTTCCACAGCTGAACCATGATAGAGTCAGGATTCACATTCTGGTTTGTCTGATTTCCAGTGACTCTCCGGTGTCCACCACATTTAATGGCACTGTGAAGGTGGATGGTGTCACAGGCCATGCACACCTCATGTGAAATCCATAATGTTGGGCACAAGCCATTTGTTTTCAGGGATCTTGCAGGGGCTTTCGTGGATTGAAGCCACATATTTGTGTTGGAGAACATAGAGGACATAGCTAAGGTGTTCAGGGCACAAAATTGCTGGGACTTAATGGTAATAGCTTTCCATTTTCTCTCTTGATTTTTTTTTTTTTTACATTGTCTTCTGTACTGTAGCAGCACACATAGAGCTATATGGATTTCCATAATTTATTTAGTATAATTCAGATTCTTTTGACATACCTATCATGTCCCTGACAGATGCAAACACCCTCCTACTTTCCCCCTCTAATACTGCATTCGTGGAGAATAATACAATGTCTGCTACCATTTTTTGAGTACACATATAAGGGAATAGCCTCTATTAGCTTATATAATTCTTGCCACAACTGTGCGAGGTAGGTATTATTTATCCCAATTTTGAGATGAGGAAACTGAAGGCAGGAGAGTTTACATGATTTGTTCTGATCCCACAGGGAGAAATGGCAATGCCAGGATGTGAACTTGGGTCTGCGTGATTCCAAAATTCATGCTCTTTCCATTGCCTGAAGGTAATTGGATAGGCTCTACACGGAGGCAGTGGGAGAAAAGTCTTTTAAGGTCATGTTTGTGTATTTTAATTTAAGATAATAAATAATAGGGAAGGGGATGACGTGATGGAAATGGTGCTTAGGGCAGGTGGGGAGAGTCTGGAAGCAAGAAAAACCTTCCTCAGAGGCTACAAGTAGCAACAGGGATTTGGAATGTTGAGCACCTGGATGAGGTTGGTGGCTATAGAAATAGGAAATGTTATCTCAGGACCAGTAGACTTTGTAGAAAAATAATTGGTGAGATTTGACTCATAGCCAAAAGGAAGAGAAGAGCTAAAAGGGATATAGAAGGCAAATTTTAGAGGAGGGGCACACGGTCGTAGCCCTGAGACAGGAGACTGGTGGTGATATAAAGGGGTTCGAAGGGCAGAGGTGGTTTCCTCCTTAGGGGTAAGCACAGTGAGTGAGAAGCAGGGTAGCCATTGTGATCAGTTGGGCCACAAGCCATCTTACCAGTGCCTCTACAGTTGTTCACAGGTGAGGAAAGATCTTCCCTAAAGAGGAGGGTCTCGCCATTGCCAGCCTCTCCCCAGATATGGTGTCTTGAGTTTATGCTGGCTAAGAGCTGAAAAAAGGATGCTTGAGGCCAATGAGAAAAAGGACCTGCACTGAGTCATGCACATGTCTACACCTGGCATGGCATTCTGTTTGTCGCAGTGACACACACACACACACCCTTACCCTTTTCCCACCAGTCTGCAAGCCCAGCCTTCCTGCACCATCGGAGGATTGGGGAGGACTGCCTCTGGAGCTGTCTAGCTCCCAGAGTTGGGGGTGGGTAGCACTGACCAGTCCCATCACCACTTCAAACAAAGCCACAACTCCTGAGAAAGAGGTAGGTTTTCCAGGATTTTTTCCCCTTCTTTTATATCTGATCATGGTAGCACCCTCTACTTCATGAAGTAGCATATTTAGATCATTTATGTTTCTACCTTGTTACCTCCTAGGTGTTCTCACATACATGTTGTGACCTGGATTATTGACAACAATGATATGCCCCTGCCTGCTGATGCCTATGCTCACACTCTGGAAAGTTCCATGTAGAGTAAAAGTCACAAAGTGGCAGTGCATAAACTACATATATTTTATTTGTCCTGCCCAGTGTTTGTTAACATTTTGAATCAACATTTCTTAATTTGGGAAATTTCACACATTTTCAGCTTTTCTCTAAAAAAGTGAACAACTCTGGCGATCTGGACTGCAATCCTACATGTCAGCAAGTGGCTGGAGTTACTATTGTTCCTTTTACATACAGCATTTGATCTGTTTTACCACAGTCTCCACCACTCCCTATTACCAAGGCCCACTGCCCTCATTTACCTCACTTATTTGGCCTCTGTGGATATTTAACTTTGAGACTATAATGTATGATAATGCTATTAGTTCAAACAGAAGTTAGTGGGTGACCAGAAAGCATGAATACACTTGGGTGGTAAGTGTGGCTGAATTCTAATTCCTTCCCCCTTCCTTCCCTTTCTCCTCCGTCTTCTTCGTCCACTCTCTCCTCAAAATGCACAGCACCTCATGATGAATGCTGGGTATGAGATACTGCTCCTTCCTCCCAGTGAAGGATAGCATAATTCCTAGTACATCTTTCCATCAGAACCCTCCTTCTGTGGTACCTTACTCACAGCTCCCTGGACAGGCAAAGATGTCTGGCAAGTTGGTTTGGGGTGCTATCTGTGACATCGCCTTCACTTGTATTATATCTCCAGCAGAGTAAAATGGAAGAGGAAGAATGTGGTGAAATGAGATGACCTGGTATTTCAGAGAAAATGTGAGACACTGGGTGAGGGAGTAGAATCTCTGAGGCAGAGCTGGGAAGGGCAGATGACAGAAAGCCTGAGATACTGGACTTGGTCTGAGGGCAGTGGACAGAAATGGCAGCATCCTACTCTGAAGAGTCTCATGACCTGATGGGAGGGTCAGAGTGGGAGACACGCCACTGGAGGGGAGGGGACTTGAGGTCAGAGGCCACTCATGAGAGGGCATTCCAGGCATGGAGTCCAGTCCAAACTCTGCTCCCTTGGTATGTAGCTCTGGGCCTTAGTCTTCATGTGTGACCATCAGATGACCTGAAAGCATTGGCAGAGACTCTGGCACCTAGCACTTTCCTCCTGCTGTTTCCATCACAAAGGTGCAGTGAGGCCAAGACCCTGATCCCATTGGCTGGAATCTTCCCCTGGTTGACAAGTTAGTGCTGTGAGCCATGCAGAGTACATCCTGTGCCAGCATCCCCTAGAGAGGATGAAAGGGAAACATGGGCCCAGATATCCCAACCAATAAGAAGATCCAGAATGCTGCTTTCTTGTGGTTATGCACCAGGTGGAACTTGTGTATTTTGGTAGTAGGGTTGGATAGATTTAGATTAATCTTTTGTGAAAGATAAGTAGCATCATAGATGGAGCTGTCTCCAGCCGTTCTACCACAAGGTCATGCGCCTTACCCAGGATTTCTTTGGAGCAGGCAGCCTGAAAAAGGCAAGGGTATTGACAAGAAGAAATAAGCACAGACCCTGCAAGCCTGACTGGGCCTGTTTGCAGCTCAATAGCTCCTGGGATTTTATAGCCACAGTCTGACAGACAAAACCACCGAGGGAGCTGGTTTTTATCCATTAAATAAATGCATTACTAGTATTACTCTCAGCTACACTTACTGCAATTGGCTTAAGTAATATTTAAGGACCAAGTCCTTCATTTTACATAAATCTTAAATTTCACAGGGAGATACTATACCGTCAACATCTCTTGAGTCCTCCCTGGGGCCTAATGTAGTTGACACTCAATAAAACATTCACAAATGGACTCCTTGCTCTTCAGTTCTTTAGTATATATCATGCACCTGCTATGCAATAGGCATATTACTAGGTATTTATGAGACAAAAAAAAAAAAAAAAAAAAAAAAACGGAAGAAGAAGGAATAGAGCATGCTGCTTTCCCTCAGAGAGATGATATTTTGGTAGGGGACGTTCCTGTGATCATATAGGCAGGTACCAATGACTACATTAGGGTGTAAGTATTATGAGGCGAATCTTTAAAAAGTGCTATGGGGCTGAACTTGGGGATAGTGGTGGAAAGTTCCCAGAACAACTGTTGGCAGCGCTGAGACTTAGGAAATGAGTAATATAGGACTCTCACCATCTTGCAGGGAAATATGTACATGCATATGTATGTACACATGTGTGTGTACACACACGTGTGTGTACATTTTTCTAGGTACTTCCCTGTAATTCAGTGTGAATAACTCCCACCGGACTAGCCCAGACTAGATGCAGAGGTGACCAGTTTCTCTTTTTCTTTTTTCTTTTCTTTTTTCTTTTTCTTTTCCTCTTTCTCTTTTCCTTTATTTGCCTTTTTTGTAAAATTGTTCAGCACCATTTAGATAGAGAATTCCTTCAAGCTCTCTATTTTAAAAAGGCATTTAGACATCACGGGCCCTGGGCTTGAGTCTCTCCTCTACTACCGTTCACTTGTGGGTCCTCAGGTTAGCCACATCCTTGAGACTTGGCTGCTCCATGTGCTAAGTATTCATCTTCCTACTTTGTTAGAAAGACAAGATGCTGGAAAGTCATCCTTCAGCAACCATTCAGGTAGTGAGCACCTGCCCTGTGCCAGGCACTGGGACTTCTAATTGAGGTCCATCCAAACTTTCCAAACTACCATACAGTCTGGGCTACCTTTGGCAAATGGATTTCAGAATAAGGATGCACATGTTCTTCCTTTGGCAACTTCCCAAGAGAATTTATTCTGATAAGGAAAGCCAAACCTGGTCCCTAAAATGCAGGGCAAGTGAGAATGTGTTTTCACCATCAAAATGACACTACCATCTCCGGGCTGGACCCCACCAGGCTTCTAGGAAACAGGCAGACAGCTCCTCCGACCAGCCCAGGAGCCAAAATAATCCAGCACAAAGCTTCAGCTAAATATTTTAATGAATTGTATATCTGATCAATGTCCAGCATCTGCTGAAGGAGCCTGGGACATACCCTTTGCAACCTTCCCATCCCTGACTCCCTCTCTCTGTCCTGCCCACCATGTCTCCTCTGCAATAAAGATTTGAATCTTTCTCCTTTTAGGGGCACAAAAGCCAACACAAATGTGATTGCAGCACTATAGATAAACTTATTCCCTCCCCACTGGGTGCCTCCTAAAACTATGTTTTCACCACTTCTTTCATTCTTTGAAAGTGATTTCTTTGTGAGAAGCATGTGCGAGGCTTCCCCTCCCTCTGCTCTTGACCCTGTGCAGTGATTTGGCCACTCCTGGAGCCAGGCCGTGGGAGAGGCGGCCATTCTTAGCCTCCCCAGACAAAGAGGGTTCCCTTGGCAACGGGAACGGTGTGGAGGTTCGAGAAGGGGTTTCCCTCCACCCCCCAGGTTCTCTTTCAACTCAAGAGCTCACCCCGGGTCTCTCATGGAGGCGTCTCTAACCAGGGTAGGAAAACAGCAGTTTTGAATATCAGTAATTGGCGTTTGGAGACAATTGCTTTGCATGCAACAGGCAGGAAAATGTTGGGAGAGTGGGTGAGTGAACTCGGCAAGCGGTGAGCATCCTGGGTCAGACGGAGGGAAAGCTGGTTTCGTTTCTGTACGCTGGCCAGTCTTGATCCCAAGTAGTTTGGGGCTGTAATAAAGTGTATCTTTTTTGGGGGGGGGAGGTGGGAGAGCGGGGAAGGATGGAAGGAGAGAAGCTTCTAGAGGCAAGTATGTACCTTGTTTTCTGGTTTTTCTTTGATCTTTGGCTTTTTTACTTATATAAATACAAGGCAATCGGGAATGGCGGGCTTCCGTGTTAATGTCAACTCTTGCTCATTATTTCTGCCAGGGCTCTTGTGGCTCACTCTTATTCAGTCTCCCAACCCTTTTACTCTTTTTGGACTTTGCTGTCAAGGCGATGAAGAAGAAAGATTTATTCTAAAGTCAGTGGTAAACTTTTCTTATTGGAGGTCATCTCTGAACGGCTGAGCCGGGGCTTGGCGCACTTGGGACTGACTGACATAAGTCCCTCTACCAATCTTGCAGCTTGTGTGGGTACTTAAATCCCTGTCTCTGATCCGGGTTGTTCCAGAAGACCTCTTCTGTGCCATTGATTGATGGAGGGAAGGTCTGTTATTGACTGGGTTAGTGGTAATCAGGATTTCTTCATTCTCATATGAAAAGTTGCTGTGATCATGCAGAAGTTTATCATTGAAGTCTGGGCTGAGGACTGGGTGGGAGACACTGAATGGGAGAAATAATTCAGCTCTTCTGTGTCACCCCAGGATTTCAGAGTAGGTTAGAACCATGCTGAAAGGACTTCTGGAGAGTGACACCTCTTCCCCCCCAACCCCGCCACCCCCAGTTTAAGGTCTTTGAGAGAAGCAGAGATACACCCAAGTGAGGGATTGAAGGTAGCAGGCAGAGCACCATTCAACTTTCTTTTCCTTTCCTCTCCCTGCTTTCCTCCATCCATTCCTTCCTCCCTCCATCTAGCCCTACCTTCCTTCCTTTCTCTCTGTTTCTCCCCCTCTCCCTCTCTGTCCCCCCCTCTCTTGCTTTCTCTTTAAAAATCATACCCACAGTGAAGCCTAAATGTAACTGTTTGAGGAAGCTCTGAGAGGTGCTTTAAGGACCTTTTTGAGATTAAATTGATTACTGCTCTCACCTATTAATCAACATTTCAATACCCCTCCCCCAAATCCTGTTTCCTTCATTCTGTCTTCAAACTTCCAGTAAACTCTTTGGGGACAGGGACTCTATTATTTTCATTAATAATTATAGGGCCAGCCTCATTTTGGGTGCTCAATCAGTGTTTGTAGAATTGAATGGATTCTTGAATGAGCAACCTGGGATGTTGTTGGTTGTTTACTTCCACCATTCTGTGTGGAGTGTGGAGCTAGGGCCAGTCTTGTGATCAGGGAATGCAGGCTGTAGACTCGTATGTGACATTAATAAGCAGCAGGACTTTGGCCAAGCTATTTCCGTTCTTTAACTCTTGGTTTCACCATCAACTGACAGTGTTTGGATAAGAATACTGTTTCTCCAACAAAAGTACTTACCTGAAGTTTTCATGCTGCCCTCAAGCCTGGGGAGAAGAGGATTTTGCAGAGGAGGCAGTTCTGGTCAGGAGCGACTCCTGCAGGCAAATGGTACAGTCAGTGGAGGAGGTGGAGCAATAGAGGGGCAGAGGTTGGCAGCTGGAAAACTCTGGATCCTAAGTGACCTCTGACGTTTGGTCATGAGACTAATCTTTCTCTGTTCTGTGCTTTCTAAGGATGAGACGAAGTAACACCCTGATTTTTTTTCTGGTAAAGGCAAGCAGACCATCCTTCTACATGAGGACCAGGGAACAAAGTTTCACAGGTGCTGATAGGCTTGAATTACTACCTTCAGTTAGTGATCGACTAGTCCTGAGCCAGTTATACTCTGTTGCCTCATTCCCATATAGTCTGTCATTTATTCAACAATTAACAGATAGTCATTGAAACCTACAGATTAGGCACCATTTATCAAGGAACAAGATAAACTCCTTACCTTCATAAAGCAAGAGAGAATTAAAAAAAAAAAACAAAAAAAACGTTAAGCATGATTATTGCCTAGTGTGATGGGAGCTACAAAGAAAACAAAAATGACATCAGGAGATAGAGTGATGGGTGGTGTGTTTATGGATAGAATTGTCAGGTAAGTTCTCTTTGAGGAAGTGACATTAAGTTGAGGTATCATTAAGTGAAGGCATGAGCCATTCTCAACTGGGAAACATACAGCATTCCAGGTCAGACAACCACAACAGTGAAAATCTTGATATGGGAGTCTGCTCAACATGTGTAAGGCAAAGAAAAATGTCTGGGACTGGAACAGAGTAAGTGAAGCAGAGAAGAGAGGTCACAGGTGGTGGGGTAAGATAGCAGAGACCATACGGACCTCGTAAGCCTTGGGAAGGATTTGGGATCTATACCATTCTGCTCATTTAATTGGAATGGCTTTATTCTATTAGAAGTGTGATGGGAAGTCACAGGGCAGATTTTCACATGGAAGGGAGAATATCTGATCATTCCAGCAACTGTGGTGAGAATAGTATATCAGAAACAGTATCTGAAAAATGGTTAAAGTGAGGTGATTGAAAACTCAGCAGCCTACAGGGGAGGCCACATGATGAATGGGAAATTTAGGTATGGTTCGATGGACCTGGATTTGAATGCTGACCTTGTAACTTAGACGTTCTGCCATTGGGGCAAGTTATTTAACATCCCTGATTTCTTTCCTTATCTGTTAAAGAGGGATCAGATTACCTACTTTGATGAACTGAGAAGATGAAAGAAGAGTCTCTATGTTATCTCACAGCAGATGCTCAAAAGGATAGCCATTACCATGGGCTTTGCTTTGTTGGCCATCAGCAACTCCTGGATGAGCAAAACAACTGAAGATGTCAGGCACATGGCCAGTCTTAAAAGTTACCCTTTCTACTCCATGCTTTTGGGAGGAGTGAGAGGTGAGAAAGGAAGAAAATGACCTGCCTAAAGTCATGCAACTGGTTAAGGTCGGGGCTGTGACTGGTGGCAAGGTGTTTATTCCCACGTGCTATTCTTTCTTCTATGCCAGGGATCAGGAAACTGAGATCCCAGAAGACAGATCCAACTTTTCTCATTTTCATAAAGAACATTTAACTGGAACACAGCCATATTCATTCCTTTATTTATTGACTCTAGCTGCTTTAGCATTAGTAGAGATGCATAGTTGCAACAAAGCCCACATGGCCTACAAAGGCTAAAATATTTACTGGCTCTTTACAAAGTTTGTCAATTCCTGTTTTGTACTCTACTGCTCCCTTAATTGAAATGGTGTTACTGTAGTTAGCTTATGTATCATTAACTAGGAGGGGGACACTTTCTTCGGGTCTCCAAAACAGCATCACTGAGAGATTTTCTTGGGGAAGGCATGGTCCTGGTGGAATAACACAGCAAGTGACCTTGAACCCCTTGGAGCCAGCAAAGGAGCACCGGTCACTCAGATAGGGCAGCAAAGGGAGAGGATGAGGACTCTGGCCAAAGGGGCCTGGATGGGGAGAAAAGGCACACTAATTCCTTGTCCTTAGCTATTTCAGACCAAAAGACAGCCACCTAAACCCAAGGTAAGGAGAAAGATTGAAGGCTTAGGAAACAGGCAGATGTGGCAGATTTATTTGACCACCTCAGCTTAAATGTACAGTGGACTGGGCCTGTCTGAGGGACCTCTCAGGGAGCAGGCAGCTCCCAGGGCCTATCACCTTATACCCCCAGATGACCATCACCAGCACTCAAAATCTTAAGGGTCTTCCTTTCCTCTCAAGACTTTAACTGTATAGGGTCCTTGGTGTCTTGTCAGGGATTCTTTCCTCGCCTAGTATCAGGAAGGCTATAGATTGCCTTCATTCTCTTTGGCCTCCACATTCCCACTAATGTACTTAAGTAGACCATTCTGCTAGGACTCTGCATTCAGTCATAATACTTTACCTACTTCAAGGTTTTAATATTGTGTTTGAGGGTGCATTTATAGGTATAGCACTGATGGCTTTACTTCTGTGGAATCTGAGTTTGACCTTCACCCTTAGGGATTCCTCTTAACTCCTGATTTCAGACTTCACGTATTGCCATAAGCAGCAGAAACTGAGTTACACAGTTCTTCAACTCCAGGTAATATAAATATAGTACCATGTATTTTTTGGCACTTTTAATTTTCCAACTAGCTTACATGGAGAATACCCCCAGCTTTTTGGAATACTAAATAATTCACCAGACCCATTGGCCATGGTGTTTCAGAACTCAGTAGGCTCCTTCCTCTGATCCAATGAACAGATGTGCTCATTTTTTGCTTGCTCAAAATTCTTCAGTCATTTGAACATCATGGACTCAGGGCCTGAAACAGCCATCCAGTGCCCCGACACCGTCACTAACTCACCGACCAAGCAACTCCACTCACATACACCTCAAGGGCTATCTTGCCTAAAGCCTAGAAGCAGGTCAGTAATTATGAGATCAGGTGGCAAGATGGCTCATTTCAACATGGGCCCTCCTTACCCAAGACCTTTTGGAAAAGAAAACTTTCTTAGGTTCAATCAACTATTCCTTTCCCATATTCCACCCCACCACCACCCCCGTGCTTAGATGAGATTAGGGCCATTGCGGAAGTGATTAATGAAACTGCAGGCTTCCCAAGCTATCCAAAAACAGAGCATTCCTATAGAAACTTTCATGAGCCTTAGTGGCACAAAGCGAAGAACCAGTTACCGTTCGTTCCTAGGGAAAACTTTTGCACATTCACAGATGCCCAAAATAATTTTTCTTAAGCTTTTCTGATACCTTAGGACAAATCTTGCAAACAGATACACGATAAATGGAGATTACACACAGATGCTCACAGATAGTTCAGAGCCATGGTACTTGATGCTGAGATGCTGAGTGTAGTTCTCTGGGAAGAGACTAGGCTGGCTGCCCTGGCATAAGCGCGGCCTCCGTGATGGCTTGCTGCAAAACAAGTGCTGAATGCTGTTTTTGCTTCTCGGCGTTTGGTAAAACTAAAAATCCTCCTTGGGTTTCCTACAGTTAGCAAAACAGGTACTAATGTAGATCTATCTTTGTTAAAAGCAAAGTGACATGACCCAAACTTTCAAAAAGTGAGGGATGGCTGTATAACAAAAAGGCCAGCAAATCCAGAACACTACAGGCTGGTGGCAGAGCTAGGAAGCTTCACCAAGCCACTGGGGGCTCGGCAAAGCAGGCAGGACTAGAACAGCCCCTGCCTTCTTGGTGCTTGCCATCAAAATAAGGAACTGCTGAAATGACTTGAGCAGGCCAATTCAGGGGGGTGAAGACAGACAACTAAACAGTATGTGGAGAGGAAGGGAATGGTACAGAAGGAGCCCACGCTAAAAATAAATGATTTTTTACAAGTGTGGTTAACTTTACTGAGACTTAAAATTACGAAACACAGCATGCATTTTCCCCCTAAAATAAAAGCTTTGAGAAAGTTTGATCTGCCTCATATAAAAAGCTACAGAAAAGGAAAGTATCTGTGAAAGCTTTTAAAATTATGACCATATTTCAAGTACGATAATCATCAAGAATGTTTAATGCTATCAGAATTAGACTGATGTGAAATTACTTTTTTGAATCAATTTAGTCATTTATGTTGCCCCACTGAAAAGGCTTCCTAGCACTCTTATTTATGGAAAATATCTATCCACCATCATCTAGGAGCAGTCCAGGCCAGGAAAAAAAAAGGAGAAGAAATGACCCAATTTCATTGAATTCTGTCTAGTGTGACAATTTCCTATCTCCCGAGTGAAAGTACTCACTCATTTTAGCATTTAATCTGTAGCCAGAAAAGTGATATTCAATGCTAAGTACGATATTTTTTGTTGTTTAGTTGGGATTGGACCCAGCTGATGGACTGAACCAGTTAAGATGGTGCCCTAATGAATCAGCCTTTGCGATGTCACCACCTAATGTTTATAATTTGGAATCGGACATCTATCACACAGCCCTGCCCTGCCTTTGGTTCGCTTTTTATTTCAGCGTATCACAGTTGGCCTGAGCAGATGGTGCTTCTCTGAGTTTTCAGCATTTCTCCAGCAACACGAGATTTATAGCGTTATCTTTGTCCAGCCAGCATTTATTTTCCCAGATATAATTTTGTTCCCATTTTATTTGATGTTGACAAGTAGTAACTGTTGGGCATTTCGGTGCCATGTGATTAAAGCTAGTAGTGCGTGAGAGTGTCCTCTGGCGAGAGTTCTCTCTAATCCCCCTTTCCAAGACACACACATTAATAATTCTTTAGCACCAGTAGTTACTGTTTTCCTTGAACATTGTCAGTCTTGCAGTCTGATGAAAAGCTTTTGTGTTTGAGGTTTGGGTTGTATTTTTGTTTATTTTACAGAAAGGTGGTAGGGCAGAGAGAAATGGAGGACTGTCAACTCTGCACGTTGTCCGTGCAGGGATGGTCATGGAAAGAGAATTTTAAAATTATGGGATCTAAAGTGGGGACAGGGGGGAGGAGTAATTAGAGGATTTGGCCGGCAGAGGTGGGGGCGGGGCGGAGGGCAGGGCAAGGAAATGGGAGGGGTGGGCCATCTGGTGTTAATCTCCTGCTGTGTGTTTGCCGGGCAAAATAGTCAGGGTACTTTGTCAAGGTACAGTCTGCTTTTGCAGACACAGATGGAGCAAAAGGGAGATTAATACATGTGGTTCTAACCACCTTTCATATCTTTACAGCTAAACATTATTTATAGAAATCAATTAGTCCTCTGTCTCTGCAATTTTATTATGAGGCTCTGTCCAAGTTTCTGGCAAGCTCTTTAAGAGGATGATTGATGGTAAACTTTCAGAATGAATAAAAAATGAACCCTCCCCTAGGAATTGGTGTAGTGGAGAGAAAGGTAAATGATAAAAATTATAAACTCTGCAAGTCACTAGAAAACTGATGTAGGATCAGTGTGGTCCTTGTTATACAGATTTTCTTTTCCTTGCAGATTTCTTCCTTCTCTTTTCTTTTTTCTTTTTTTTCTCTCTCTCTCTTTCTTTCTTTCTTTCTCTTTTTCCACTTCTCTCTTTTTTTCCTTGTCTCTCTTCTTTTCTTTCTTTCGTTCGTTCTTTCTTTCACACACTCAGCTGACTATTTGTTATGGAAACTTTAAGAGAGCCTGATGCCTACAACTGAGCTTGTGGGAAAGTAAAGGTTTATTCATTTGCCAAGCTAGTAAATGCCACTTTGATTACTGATGCTCATACGAGATAAAGAGTCCCAGGAAAAAAATGGACTTGAGCTTTCATGTTTTGTCTTCTGGAAACTTTTATAAGAGAAGGGAGCTGCCGGTTGGCCTCCATTAAATGAGTTTAGGAACCAAGTAATGATAAATACATCCTATTGCAGTGAATTCCATAGAAAATATATATTGATTTATTTTGAAATTCTAGTCTTGGTAGTCTGCTACCAAAGCTCACCCCCCCATCCCCCCGCTTAGAAATGAATTTGGGGCAAAGCTCATACCCTCAGGGTTTAGACCTGAAACAGTTGCAGTGGCCTAGATGTGAGGATAGAATTATTAAATAAAGCTAAGTTCTAAATCCAGGAGAGGGCAGGAGACAGTGGCAAGGATGTACAGGTTCTAACTCCAGCAACTTGGGTCAGTAAGTTGTTCTGTTTTGTTAACTATTTTGAGAGGATAAGGGAATTCCTCTGGCCCCTAGAACTAGAGATTTGTGTGCAACTTGAAAAATTATAAAGGACACAGGAGGGCTTCGGGCAGTCATTCTCCATGTCTGTCTCTGTAAAATGGGATGATACAGTGCCCACCTCACAGGTTTGCTATGAGTGTTAAATGAGATCAGGCATTAAAGTATGTAACGTGGTGTAAACACAAAAAATTCTTCTGTAGTGTCGTCGGAGGATTCAGATCGACTTTTCTCATTTTCTTAAAGTTCGGTGTTCGGTATAGAACTTGTTCCTATTTGTTAACTGTTAAATGTATCTGAGGCGGCCCTAGTAAGTGCCTTTAAGGTGGACAATCTTTACTTTTCTGAGACTAAATTCTCTAAACATGGGGTTTTCCACCTACTTAATTTAAGCTGTTGATATAAAGGTATATAGGCACTATATAAGTGCACTTTCAAAATATGTAAAATATCTAATTTCCAAATGTCCAATAATATCCCACGTCACAGAGAACATCTTCCAGCCCCCAGTTTGATGAAAACACCTAAGGCAATATCTGACACATAATATGTGCTCAGTAAAACATTTATTGAATGATGAAAGAATGCATGAAACCTACATAGGACAATAAAAGAGAACCAAGCAAGGAAAGGGTTTTAAATAAAGACTTTTTATTAGCTTTTAGATTTCAATAGAAAAAAATGAACTAAAATAATTATTTGCAAGCTATAAGAAATAGGTCTTTCTAGTCTAAGGTAAAACAATGGAGCAACTCCTAGAATCCATGAGAATGTCATAGGAGCATGCTTACAAAAAAAGAAAACCAGGACTTTGGTAACAACACTGATTGGTAGAGCAGACACTATTTAGTAGGCTGTTGGCAGCACCATGACTGAGCCCCTACCATTGTTTTCATCCTAGTTCCTCTTAAGAGTCAAAGTCCCAGGAGAGTGGCTCATTGGCATAATGTGGGTCACATGTCCATGCCACCCCCAGATGTCTTATTTACAATCCCATCAAGAATGCATAAAATGAGGAGAGGTCATTCTCCTAAAAGAATGCTGCATCCAAACTAAAAAGGATCAGATGGCAAAAAATAAATGTTCATATTACAAACTTAATAATATCTAGATAGAATAAATATACATGTTGTATTAAGTTTCCTAGGGCTGCTATAATCAAGTACCATTGACCGGTTAGCATCAAGAACAGAAATTTATTGTCTCACAGTTCTGGAGGCTGGAAGTCCAAGATGTAGGCAGGCTTGCTTCCTTCTGAGGGTTTTGAGGGAAGCATCTGTTCCAGGTCTCTCTCTCCTTGGCTTCTAGATGGTCCTCTTCTCCCTTTATCTTTACATTGTCTTCCCTCTATACATGTCTAGGTCCAAATTTCCTCTTCTTACAAGTATACTAGTTCTATTGGACTAGGGATCACCCTAGTGATTTCATTTTAATTATCTCTTGAAAGACCTATCTCCAAATACAATTACATTCTGAAGTCCTGGGGGTTAGAAAGTTAGGACTTTGTTACGTCAGTTTGGTGCAGTGAGGTGGGGTGACTTAATTCAGCCCAAAACTACATGCTATAAACACACTGATTTATTGAATTAATCAAATGAGTGGGTATGTCAGTGGACAAACACCCATTGTGTTGTCTGTAGCAATTTTTGGTGAAAATGGAGTAATGGTTTAGCAAAGTCTGCAAAGACCTTTGATGTTCCAGATTTTCTGGTTGAGCTCATTAGAACAGACATAAACAGTTTTATCCCATCCATTATTTTTCTTTTAAAAACACATTTGATCCTCAACTACAGAGTTGCTATTGGGCACTACTGTAATATCATACATATTAAAAGCAGCAACAATAAAGCTTAGCTTTCTGGTCTTGAAAAAAAATAAAATTGAAATAAAGACACATTTGAACCTTGAAAACAAGAACTGGTAACCACTTTATATCTGAAATGCCAATTTTGCCTATAAAATTTTTCAGAGATTTTCTGAGAGCAGAGCCAAGCAGAAATGACTCATATTACCTCCACTACACATACAGATTTTCTCT
This sequence comes from Mustela nivalis, assembly GCF_964662115.1. Taxonomy (NCBI): domain Eukaryota; kingdom Metazoa; phylum Chordata; class Mammalia; order Carnivora; family Mustelidae; genus Mustela; species Mustela nivalis. The sequence continues at coordinate 32,331,641 of NC_139036.1, read as the reverse complement.
TCGACTCTGGCCTCCGTTCAGACTTGACTCTGTCCAGCCTTGAGCAATACATGAAGTAAACAATATTCATGTAGTGATGCAGAAAGCCCTGTCTGGGTCCTGGGCTATTTAACTTGCTTCCTAAAACTCCCAGCTCTGAGTTTATGGCCCTATGATTCATATTTTTCAACACACACATTTGTGGTCTTCTCCCATGACCAGTGTCTACTTTTGCTAGACCTCATCCTCCATACTCATGTTTCCTTGGAAAGATGTACTCCATTGACCAAGGAACTGAGAGGTAGTCTGCTCCTGAAAGTTTAGAGGTGGTCTGTATTGTTTCATCTGTACAGGGGTAAGATGGGATCTGAGTGCCATCAAAGCCTGGACAATGGGACTTTCTCTATGAGTCCAGTCAGCTTTGCCCAACAGTGTCTGCCCTCCTTCTCTTCACTTCTAGTGTCTGAGAACATTAATCCACTGGATTTAGATGGCAAGCCAAATAAACAAACAAGCTACCTGATTGAAAGCTCCAGTTCCATCTCTGAGGAAGAGATCATCTAGAAACTTAAGTCAGCTTTGTTTATTATCTTCCCTCAGCATATCAGCATAATGGGATGTCTTTTGTGGGATGTGTGTGTTGGTGTTTATACATATAATGACATAATCACACAAAATTTGGATGAACCTTCACCAGCAGTAGCTGGGATGACTTTGGTATAAAAAGTACACCCCGTGTGAAATCTTAAAAAAAAATAAAAAATAAAAAGGGTGGGGGGGCCTGCTTCCCCTCCTCTCTCTCTGCTTGCCTCTCTGCCAAAATAAATAAATAAAATCTTAAAAAAAAAAAAAAAAGTACACTCCGTGTGTATTAAACGGTAAACATTTGGACTCTGAGACCTCAGACTCTGCCTCCCACCCACATCTTTTTATCCTCCTTCGCTATGGCCACACACTCCGTTCACCATGCTTTCCCACCCTTCTGCTGGGGAAGACCTCCAGCAAATCTCATGCACTTCTAATCCTGGAGAGTTCGGGAAGCGTTTTGCATGCCAACCCAGACAGCAGATCCTCTGGGAATCCTTCCGTGCCCACTTCCCTGCTTCTTAGTCTCAGTCAGATGCTCCTCCTCAGTATCCCAAAGCACACTGTCCATCTGCACTGTATCTGTTCTCATGCCGTATCATATAACACATTGTTACTGTGTCTGTTTCTACCCAAATTGTGAGCTTCCTGAGGTGGGGACTGTGGAGAACTTGTATTCTCCAGCCCTTAGCACTGTGCCTGGCACACAATAAATCCTTAATGGATAGACGAATGAATGAATAAATGAGTTAATCAAAATGAAAAAAAGAAATGAACAGTTGGGAGACGCAGCTTTCATAATATGAACAATCTAGAAGTTCTGAAAATCCTCTTTATTTGAAAGTAGTACCAAAGTTCCTTTTAATATGGGCTAGTGTCCCCAAGATTGCCAGTTGAAAAATAGTCTGTGATCCCCAAGTTATTCTTGGGGCCTCATGTTAGAGTTCAGCCCATTTCTCAGGATAATGCATAAATTTGTTTCTCAATAGAAATCTGTTCTGTCAGTTAAAAATACTCAGTGGTGGTAACTATTGCACAAGCCACAGTGGAAAATAAAACCCAGTATGGACTGCCAAAATTATAGCCTGCTAAGAAGAAATGGTAATATACATAATATGTTCATTATTATGGTGTAGTGAAAAGTACACTGGACTTCACGCCAAAAGGCATAGACTCAAAGCTGGTCCTCTCCATTTGCTAGTTGGGTGGCACTGGGCAAAGTCTGTTCCTGTTTCAGGGCCCTCCTAACTTGATTTTCATCAAATGAAATGGGGTTCTCTTGAATTGTCTTATGAACTTTAAGTTCTCTGTCAATGGAATGGATTGGAAATTTATATTGCTCAAGTACTACTCTGTTTCTGTCAGTCTGTTAAGCATTTTTTTTTTTCAGTCTGTTAAGCATTTTAAAGATACAGATTTTCCTCAAAGTCATATGGAATCTGTTTCTTTCTGTTCCGTCATGTGGCTTAACAATTACAGATATTTTTTAGAAAATATCTCAAAATTACCCAGTGAGTGAGCATTTTGTGCCATCGTAATTTGCTGTTCTCGAGACTGTTGCTTTGTAGTATATAGACCAGTATTATACAGACCACTCACTATGCTAAGCAGGAGCTTATTGGCATGAGTCCGGTGGGTATTCCCTATGTCTCATCTCCTTGTCAAGTGGAGTAGATCTGCCAAGAGAATACAAATGAGCGCTGTCTGGGTGATGTGTTCTACATACCGCAACTTCTCAGAGTCCTAGTGGAATCTATAAAATGCCCGTGCCAGCAGTCAGCCCCACATGCCCTCCTTTTGCCTCTGAATCAGCTGTGTGGGACGCTTGGCGTCATATAGCCCAAACATTCAGATGTTGGACTCATTTTTTTTAATTTTCATATGGGTGTTTGGCACTCAGAGAAACAGCTCACTTTAGCCTAGAATACAACATCCAAGGATTGTTTAAACACGGGATTAGTCTGGGCTTTCTTGGAGGAAATGTCCTTTTCGGCATCACTTTCTAGAACAGTGATTTGATCCTGTTTATGAACAGCATTGTCAGCATTGTTAACACCAATGAAAACTCTTTCTCCTCTGTCGTAATTATGCTCCTCTATTCTCTTCCCCTCCCATTATCCTGATTCAGGTGCATTTACTGCACTCCTTATTCTGCCCTGGAATTCACCTAACCCTTTTCCTGCTTCTGCCTTCCACGTGGACCTTTGTGTGCCCTCTATGACCTCTATGTGGACCTCTATATGCCGTCACTGTCATTTCAGTGCAGTCTACCTGCTGAAAAACTTGCAGAGCCTCCCTCTCACTTATGTAATAGTTCAGATGCATTAAGGGCTTCCAGAATCTGATTCCTAGTGTGGAGGGGGAAAAAGCACAAGAGAAGAAATCAGGTGGTCTTTGTTCTAGTCCCATGCCACAGTGAAGCCCTGTGACCTTGAAAGGGTTGCTTTCCATCTTGGATCGTCGTTCCCATGACTGTGAAATCAAGTGATCGGATGAGATCCAAAAATGCAGCATGAATGGCATTCATGCGCCATTCCATTCCTATAGTGCCCTTAGAACTCATATTCATTAGTCCTCGGCTTTTTCCTACTGAGCACCAGTGAGCTTCAGAATCATCCATGCAGTCACGCCCAGCAGACCAGAGTTAACCCTTGAGATCAGAACTGTTTGACCTCCCTGAATGGGTTGATCTCTGAGGTTGCTTCCTGTGCTGGCTTTCCACAGTCCTACCCTCTTCTTTTAATCTCATCCACTGCTGCAATGCAGAGCCCACAGTATGGCAAGCAGCACTCCAAACATTTCCTCCAAATGCATTTTGCAGGATTTTTTTTTTTTTTTTTTTTTTTTTTTTTTTTGCATTTTGCAGGATTTTTGGTCACTGGAAGGCCCTTTTGAGTCACAGACCTCAGTTAGAATCCTGCCCATTCTACAAAGTTCAGGTGAGCCTTGTGAAAATGTTACTTGTAACCCCTGCTGGAAGGGATGGTGCCCTCCATATCTGAGTCCCCACAATAAGTTTTTATTTAATCATGAGAACACCCTACTACCTCTCTAACTTTCTTGACTACTATATTTAATGATACTTACATAGCTCTCTTGGCCCTCTTCTAGATAGAAACTCTTATATTTTAAGACAAGGTGTGTTTAAATTCTAGTTATGTTAGTCATAAGTCCACAGACAGGTCATTGAGTCTAATTCTTGGACATCAGCTAACAGAGTGCTAGGTCATCCTACAAAATCAATAATTATGTGTTTAGCAGGAGAAAGAAACAGGCAAAGAGAAAGAAATTTACTAAGATTTATCTTAGGAACTTAGTGTAAGGGCTTAATGAGAGGGAAAAAAAGAAGGAATATATATAGATATATATATATATATATCTATATATATATCTATATATACGATTTTCAAATAGGAATATATATAGATATTCCTGTTTGAAAATATTAGCTCAGATGTTAAACATACGTTATAAGAACTTGTAAGTTATCATTAGTAATAAACATTTATTGAGTGCCAATTTTGTGAAAGCAGTATACATAATTCGAAAGCTGGCGTGGTGTGGTAGAACAGTATAGGCTTTGGAGCCAACCAACCCTGTGTCCTCATAGCCCTGTTCTTCTAGTTTGGGTGACTTTGAGTAAGTTACCTAACTCTCTGTATCTTCATTTATCTATATTAGGTTAAACCATGAGAAGACTGACTATCCTGCACTGTCATGCAATCACACCTCCCAAATCTCTCCATGGTAGAACTCGACAAAAGTGTCTCACTCATGCCGTGTATTCATTGCAGGTGAATGGAAAGCTCTGCTGCTAAGAGTTACTTGGGGCCTCAGGGGGTTAGAGGCTGACTCTCCCATCTTGCAGCAATGTCATCCTGGACACATGGAACTCCAGGTGCTTTGGCAGTGGAAGAGAACAGAAGTTTTCACAGCAATAGTTAATACCCAATGCGGAAGTGACCTATGTGACTTCTAGACACAGAGCCAACCTCAGTGGGCCTTGGAAGTGCAGGCTTCCATGAACTCAGACATAGAGGTGAGTCAGATGTTGGTGACCATTAGGAGGAATGTCTGATGAGGATAATAATGACTACTTTGTAGGCCTCTTGGGAGAATTAAATGCAATGACCTCACCACTCATGTTAGGTCTTCAGCAACTGTTGGTGCCTTTCCTCTTTTTCTCCTGATGAACTGGGACAAGTTGTATATATAATAGAGGTTTTTATTCCTTTTCTATTTCCAACTCGAGTCTTTGCATATAGTGCTCAAGAAGTATTTAGTAAATAACCTTAATAAGAAATTTGAAGTTATTTTTCATAAGCTATCTTGAATTCATAGGAAATGTGGTTTTTGGGGTTGTAGAGTGATAATTAATTACAAGACTCATTTAACATTTTGAATAATTGTTCTAGCTAGAAGATCCACAAGTATCAAAGCACTTGCTTTTGTTTTTTTTTTTTTTTAACAAACACTTTTAGAATTCACATAACTTCCTTATAAGCCTACATTTCATTGTTATTATTATTACAAGGCATCTTGTCAGCATGACAATACTGGTTTCATACAGGTACCAATTTCCCTCCTCTTCCCTTTCAACAAAATCCAGACTTGGTTCAGGTATCTTCCTAACCATGTTACAGCCAGGTGCTGGGGTAAGTGGGGCCCACCCGAGTTTCGGAGGAGGGCCTGAGTCACTTCATCATGCTTCTTTTCCCCTGACTGGCTTGGACAGGAGGTCATGCCCCAATCTGCCCCATGAAACAAAAGGAGTAGTGTGCTAGGTGGCTTGTGGGGAAAGTGTTCTCACTCTTGAGATAGAGGGATGGGGGCAAAGAGAGAGAAAGGAAGGTGGAGGGAAAGAAAGAAAGAGCAAGAAATGTCTCTTCCTCCTATGGTTGAGGTAGATGTGACCCTGGAAGCTGCCGCATACCAGCCTGAGGATGGGTCTGAGGCTGAGGTCCACAGAGCAGAGAAATGCCGAAATGAATCAGTCAGGCTCACAACTTGCTTTCTTTGTTTTGTGAAGTGATATCTGCTTATTTTTTAAGCTAGTTGGAATCAGGGTTTTCCATTACTTCCAGCTGAAAATATCCTAATGAAACTAATAGTATTATCTGTTAAGACTTATTCATTAAGTAAGAGCCCACTGGGTTGGGTGTTCGGGAAATAGTGGTAAGTACCTGAGAAACAACAGCCCCCTCACAGAGCTCATAGTACTGAAGGGACACAGACATGAGCGCTCTGTAGTCTGCTTTGTCTCAGTAAGTGGCAGCATCATCTTCCAGTTGAGCTGCCCAGAAACCCTGGTGTCACTGTGGACTCCTCTTTTTCTTACATTATTTGTCCAGTCTATCAATACCTGCATTTGGCCACACCCCTACAATCTCTTCAGACTTAATCCATTTCCCCTCTCCCCTTCACTGTAACCCATCCTTGTACTAGCTTCCATCATTTCTCCACTGGCTAACTGCAAGCTGCTTCTCCATTTGTGTATAAATGACTCTTATCTGCCACAATGACTCTTATCTGCTGCTTTCTGAGGACAGAGGACTATTTGGAGAGGTTGAGGAATAAATGGTTAAGTGGACAGAACAGGCTTTAGAGAACCATTTCCAGAATTTTGACTGTGAAGAAAAATAAAGGTAGACCTTCCACTCTACTAGAGTATTGGTCTCAAGGGGGTCTTGTTTGTTTGTTTTTGTCTTAAAAACAGGGTGATAAAAGAGCTTCTTAAAAACAGGGTATGTTTTCCAGGCGAAAGAGGTGGGGTTTCTGGAGGCGCAAGAGAAAGTGGGAACCAAGTAATGACTCCTGAAGACAGGCAAAGGGATGACATCCAGAAGCAGTCTGGGGTTCTGGCTGTACTGTCCTCTGTAACTGAAGGAAAGGAGCAAAGGAAGAGTACAGAGGTCAGGAGATGGATGAACTCTTTGGGAGTTTCTAACTTCCTTATGAAGTGTGAAGAGGGGCATCCACAAAGAATGAAGGGGAAAAGGAGAGGAGATTGTAGGCTGAATAAGAGATTGGAGGAGAGCAGGCAAGTAAAATAATCTTTGGCTGGAGTGGTAGAGCAGGTTTCTCCTGAAGGTCCCTGGGGGTGTTGCCAAGCCACGCTGAGGGCACAGCTTGAAGGTAACAATAACAAATCTGTAGCTGCCCTGTTGGCAAGTGCTGCTTCAGTGGCAAGTGTCTGCCCTGTTGGCAGCCTCGTTGGCGAACCCTGAATATGCTTACTCTGGGAGGCAGCAGGATTGGGGGAAGCCGGGGGTATTTCTTATTGATTTGGGTCCATCTAATGATCTTATCGGGAAGCTTAGACTGCAGGAGTTGTGTTAATAGGAGAGAGGGCCCATTCAAGCCAGTCTGGAGAATCCACATACATCAGTGTCAGCCATGCTGAGGTGAAGAAACTTTTAAGGTCCCCATTCTGGGTTCTGAGAATTTGCTTCTATAGTAAGACTCAGGATTCACATACCTTCCTTGTTCCATTGTGAAAAACAAAAATGGAAGTATCTTCAAAAATTATCTTGGAGGTTGAAGGGAAAGAATGATTAGTGAAAGCACTGATCCATTCATTCAGCTGACATCTGTTGAGCTCCCACGGTATCCCTGGTGCGGCTGAGGATTCAAAGAATAAGGCAGGCTCCCTATCTTACAGGGTTACCGATACAGAGTAGGAGATTCATACCTAAGCAAATAACCACCAAAGCAAATATAGAAATAGTTGAAAGCACTAGAAGAACATAGAGGAACAAGTGATAAAGTCTGCAGGAGGCTGATGGGATGTTTGAGTGGGTGGGTCATTGGGAGGCACAGGAATTTGTATGAGGCCAATCTCATGAAATGTCCTCAAGTCTTCATAATATCCCCACATTTATATCTCTTCTCAACCACATGTCTCTGCTTTTCTCATGTTGCTATAAGTCCCTTTCTAAACTTACCTTCTGCATAATAGAGAATAGGGAATAGAGAGCAGTAGAAATTCCAGAGAACCAAGCATTATAGGGGCTGGACTTCAAAGAAGAGATTTGCAGGAGTGAGAAACTCAATGGAGGAAGTTGGACTGGTTCCAGGTAACGAACTAGGTAGGAAATGGGCCTCCCTGTGGGGCCACCACTGGAAGGTAGAAATAGCCCAAGGCATTGTCTTCGGTCCTTCCCCTGAGCCTTTGTACTTGCCCTCTCCTTCCATGAAGGTAAAGGACTGGAGCTGGAGAGTCTGGAGTGAATGCTCCTGGGTCATGCCAGGGAAGGAGCCATGTGCAGACAGGAATTCTGTCTCCAGCATTAATTAGCCCAGTGGATGGACCAGGATCTTGTTTTTCCCTCTGGCCTAAGTGGCACCTTAGACCCCAGTAGGATCTCTACAAACCAGAGTCCACAGCGCTGGTTATAACAGCAGTGTGATGAGCACCCAGGGCGTTCCAAGGAAGTTTTGTTGTTTATCCCCAAACTATGTCTCCATTTGTGTGTAAATGAGTCTCATGATTCATTTTCCATAAACAGGGTGAGTGAACAGAAGGGAAAAAAAAATCTTGAGGCTAGGGACTGGCATTTCAGTTTGTGGAAACTGGCAAGGAAAAGTTACTTTCTTCATTTTGGCATTCTTCTGAGAAGAGGGCAAGTCTCTGAAACAAGAGGTTCTCCCCAGCTGGGCTACATCCCTCCTAGTCTGGGTCTTCACATGGACACATTAAGACTGTCCAGGCACACAGATGTCCACATAGAGGAGAAGGCAGGAAACAGCAAGGGAGCATGTGATTGAAATGCAGACCTTAACCAGTCCAACACTGATGTCTCAAGGAGGAAAGAAGGAGGAGTCAGAGCTAGTGGAGGAACCAAGGAGGAGGGTCTCTGTCCCAGCTTTGTTTTTTACCATCCTAAAATTGAATCTTCTTGATCAAGACCTTCCAAAAGTTGACCCCCTGCATTCTTTTGTACTTGTTAGTACCAAAAATAATCATGATAGCTGTCGTAGTCCATCTAGGCTGTTCTAACAAAGTAACGTAGACTGGTGGCTTATAAACAACAGAAACTTATGTCTCACAGTTCCGGAGGCTGGAAAGTCCAAGGTCAAGGACCTGGCAGATTTGGCATTTGGTGAGGACCCCTTCTGGGTTTACAGACAGCTGTCTTCATTGTGTCCTCACATGACAGAAGGGGGTGGCCAGAGGACCCAGATGGGGTGGGTCCTTTTTTATAAGGGCACTAATTCCTTTCATGAGGCCTCCGCCCTTTATGACCAAATCACCTCTCAAAGGTTCAACCTTGGAACACTGTCACACCGAGTGTTAGGGTTTAACATATGAAGGTTGGGATAACACAAACATTCAGCCTAGTGTAGTAGCAAAATAAAAATGACTCTGGTTTTAATTACATGCTTACTATGCTCTTATCAAATCCATGGTATTTTATATTGATTATCTATTTTATCTATACTCCACTATTCTAAAAGGTGAATACTATTTTCCTTATTTTGCAAGTGAGAAGAATAACTAAATGTATTAAGTACCTCTTAGTTCCTGATCAGACACCTGAACATTGGAGAACTTGGATTCAAAACCATGTCTATCTGACTTGAAAGAATGGGTCCTTCAGAAGAGGCGACAGTACACCATTCCTTTATTTACATTTTAACTTTAGAGAGAATGATATACTCCTCATTTCCTCAAAAACTCCTACAGCTTTCTTCCTCTGCATCCTTGATAGTAACCAGTCTCTTCCTCCCACCTCTCCTTCTTTCTTAATTATCGCCAAATGAAATGTCTCTGACATCACATTGGGAAGAACTGTCTCCAGCAGGTTCCAGTCTGGGAAGCAACAAACAGGTGACCCTACAAAGGGTAGAGCCACGGAAGCCTCCAAGGTCAATGGTAGGAGGTGTCAGTGAGAACCCAAGAGCAGGATGTGGCAGGTGCCAGCTAAGAATCCAGACGCCAGGCCCAGGAACCAGGGGAGCTGCCAAGGAATTAGAGATAGGGCTGCAGAGGCACATTTGTAGGACAAACTTTTTGGCCAGGCTCATCCATCTGGGGCTTCCGGAGAGCGTGTAAGAAGGAGCACTTTCCCAGCTGGCCCCTGTCCTGTGCTATTCTCCAGGCCCTAGCTGACACCTAATAGTACTGTCAGGCGCAGCCCATTTCAGGAAGTGGTCTATAAGCAGGCCCATCAAGAGACAAGTCCTTCCTCCGGGTGCTTATAGCATCTGTGTCTGCACTACACATTTAACTCTTGGCAAACACTGCCCTGTGTGGTTACTCTGTAGACCCTGCCACGTGACAGAAGGTCCTCAAGGGCCGAGCTGCCTCACTGGGGTCTATATCACCAGCATCTAGCCCAGAGCCTGGCCCACAGCAATAATTGCAGAATGTTGATCAGCTTACTCCACCAGTGTCCCTGAGACCTCTATCCAACCGTGGAAAAAATTAGTGAAACTAGATTCTTAAACAGAAGGGGAATTGGTCACTATTTTATCAGCTTGCTCTAAGAATCCCAGTTTTAGAAGTGTGTGTTCAGATGTCAGTGTGCCAGTGAATCTGGACCTGTGCTACCTCTGGGTTCTCACCTGGGACCCTCTTCAGGGCTCCTAGACTCTGCCGTGTTGCCAACAAGCTGTTACTCATGCGCGCTCCTGCCTTTAGCCTTTGCTCTGCTTGTTCCCTCTGCTCAGAATGTATTTCCCCCAGATGTTGGCATGGCTCCTTTTCTCACAATTTTCAAGTCTTTGCTTAACTGCCACCTTGTCAGTGAGGCTTTCCTTGACCTTCCTACCACCCTGTTTTAGACTGCGTGGATATCTGCACTTGTTGTTGCTATCTGTTTCCCTGTGGAACTCAGCACTTTGCATCTTGCCACACACTTCACTGTCTCACCTACTAGAATGTCAGTCCCAGGAGGGCAGTCTTTGTCTGTTTTCCTTACTGTTTGCCTAGCACAAAGAAAGTACTCAAGAAATATTTGGTGAATGAACAATTATACATCACCTGGGGGGCATAGAAATACAGATTTCTGGGACCCACTACAGAGATTTTGATCCAGAAGATGAAGTTCCTGTCTTGACATTCTCTACAACCTGTCTGAATGCTTCCTCATGGTTGCAGCAGACTCTTTTCTCTTTTCTCTTGTACACCTGAGTCCTGGGGAAGAGTAGATGATCTGCTGTCTCTCTGTGCCACCTGCTAGATTCCTCCATGCTTGCCTTCCAAAGAATTTCTGAGTCAGTCTGACATTGTGGACATTGCATTTGGGAGGGAAGGGGCTGCATTCTTTTCCTGGACACTGTCATCTCTGCCCTCCCTTGTTCATTTCCTGGGCTGGTCAGAAAAGCTAGAAGCTCACGAGGCAGCAGTCCTCTGCCAGCCCTCCTTCAAAGGCCTGTGTGCCTCCGCAGCCCAATAGTGACACTTGTCTGGAGTCTTCTGGTAGCTCAGCCAGGGGACTCGGGCTGACAGTGCTTGGAATCCCTGGCAAGTGTATGTGCAGTCACGTTCTGGCACAGCTGGGAGGGAGGAGCAGGTTGAGTTTGGCCTGCCTCCCTAGGGAGTGATCTTTTCAGTGAATTGCTTGAAATCTCTTTGGCTAGACCTGATGCAATTATTTGCATTACCCCTCGTTGGCTCTCCACGCCCTTGGGACAGCCTTTACTCCTTCTCACCATCATCTTTGGTGATGCATGGTTGATTTCCACCCTGTGTATCAGCTGTTCATTCCTGTTAAGGGCCCTGTCATCAGACAGAACACAAGACCTGTAGCTCCTTGCTTGGGTTTTGCGTAAGAAAGCTCCAGCAACATTCAGACCCTTGCCTACCCCCTCTCAAATCTATTTGTTTACTCCCAGGTCAGAGAACAAGGATGAACAAAGATTGATCTTCCCAGTCAATAGGCCCCCCTTCATCCTTCCCTCCCCCAGACTGAATGTTCATGTTCAAAAGCCAAGCTTAACCTTGGGTGTTGAGCAGGTGGTAGCCGGGGTGGGTTTTACTCAGGTCAAAATGAGTCTAAAGCGCATACACTTAAATGGACTTTCTCTCTCTCTCTCTCTCTCTCTCTCTCTCTTTTTTAATTAGGTGGGAAGGAGTTAATTATCTCCCTTTGTGCCATTATTTCTTCTCCAGTGCTCCAATCACTCCCCACCAGATTTTGAGGTGAAGAATAATAAGAGAAAGAAAATTCATATCCGTATCTGTATAAAATAAAGATTTTCTAATTTTTAGACTCAGACTACTTTCTACTGCTATTCTCTTAAGAAAAACTGGGGTCTTCTGATGCCTGCAGGACTATAGCCATTACAGCCATTACATACAATTATAATATGAATATTCTGTAATTTTTTTGCCCTTCATGTTGTTATTTTTAGCCTAGAAAAGTTGTGAAAGATATGACAGGGTAAGAACTTTGAGGTACAGTCAACTAAGACTTTTTACAAGGAGAGAGATTTAAGGAAAAAAATCCATCCTAGATAGAACTTGTCTGGGATGAAGACACTGCCATTTGCAGCTCTTAGTATGTTTAAATTCCCTGCTAAGATTTCATGGTGTCCATAAGATAATGACATTGGTGTTTCAATGATCACAGATCACAATGATCACAATGATCACAGAGACCCACAAGATCTCTTGACACTGGGGCTGGGCACTTGGGGGTTGAGCTGTTTGGGGAATTTGCCACACATGTTGCAGAGCAGCCATGGTCATCATGAGGAATAGGCAGCTCAACTTGTGACATCAGAGCTAGACAGACTGGTGGGCAAGAGTGAGACAGTAAAGCCCAGACCCCCACCTACTTTCACTGGATAAAACACCCTGTCAGCGTCCATTTCCACCTTTCCCCACACTTCAGGCACCAGCCCCCACATCTCCCTTCCCCTTCCCCCTGATCACTCAGCTATGCCTGCTCCTGCTACCACAGCTGTAGAAGTTTCCACCTCATGCATTCAGTTATCAATCAGTGCAGATCTCAGCTGCAGTTGGGCTGGAGCGGACAAACCAGCCTTTCTTTATGCCAACAGGGAATGCTTGAAATAACTAGACACACAACTCTGATTGATGCAGCCACGGTTTACACACCACACTTTAGACGGTCTAAAATGGCTGGAATTAATAGCCTATTATTGGATGGTGTGGGGGAGGGGAAGGAGAGACAAGAAAATACCTTTTCATGATTTTCTCATTTAAATCTCTGGTATTTGATTTTGTGGAGTGTGACGTGGCAGGAGTGTGTGTGTGTATAAGAAGGGGTGTTCTTACCACCCTGATGAGTCCCCTGAGGGGTTTCAGCCAGCTTGGCACTAACCCACCCACCACATTTTTTTTGCAAATGATGCAAATCCATGTGGTTGAGCAGGGAGGGGTTAAAGAGGCCAGGGAATCCTGGACTGAGGAAGGGAGAGTGAGGGATGCTTGGCTCACTTGCTTTCATGCCAGGCTCTGCTAGCCAGCTGCAGAGAGGGGAAATGGAGTTTAAAACCCCTGGTAAGAAATTTTTCCTTGGTCTGAACATTGTTTAAATTCCTGAAGTGGGTGATCCCTGTAATAAATACCTTGGACTTTGTGAGACAGATATATTTACTCAAGTTTAAAGTTTGGATTTTGATGGATATGCGCTTGGGAATGCATGGGACTGGAGTGTTCGTTATGTGTTTGGAACCCATTCAATGAGCACAAGGAGTTAAGAGAACTCCATTTATAGCAAAGCAGAATGCCTTAACCATTCCTTGTGGTTACTGTGTCAAAGTCTGTGCTTCATCCCATATTTTGAACATCGTTGGCCTTCACAAAATACTAGATGAGAGGGATGAGGGGGGACATTTGGCCCAAAGTACCCAAAGCACTTTCTCAAGACTTGCGTGCAGATGAAGCCTTGAACTACGTACATCGCCTGCCTTATGTGCTGAAAATCTTCTCTGAGGAGAAAGAACAAGCTCTACAGCAAAGAGCAGAGGCAGAGGATAGAGCTGGGGAAATCTAGGTGCTCAGACTCCTGTCCTGTTTTCCTATAAGGTTGCTGGCTCAGCTGTGATTATACATTGTGGGAGAAAAGATTCATCCTATCATTTGGAATATGGTCCTCTCAGGACATAATCCCTCTTACCCAAGTTGGAACTCTTGATATTCCCCTAAATACTACCACCCCAGCCCTACCACCCCTTGAGCAAAACAAGCAAGCCAGGTAATTCCAAGAAGGCTCAATTAGAATTTCCAGGAACTCAGGCCATCCTTGTCCTCTTCACAGAAAAGGACACAGTTCCTCACAGCCCCCAGGTGACATGCCCCACATGCCCTTCTCTCCTTGGTGAATAACAGCATTGTTCCAGACTGACTGGCAGAACAAACAGCTGACTGGCCATCATGAATCCCACTTAACAACTTGGTTTGGTTTTCCTAAGGAGGTCCCCATCCAACAACAAACCTGTGCTGTTGCTCTGTGACCTTTTCGAACATGGGCCCATATTCAAGGGGGCATGGCCACAAGCCATGTATGCACACTTTGTGGCTGCTGCCCCACAATGCAGCTGGAGTTCTGGTTTTCCAACATGGGAACTCATCCCATCTTTTCATGATGACATGTATAATGTGGAAAGCCTTCTCACCTTCAGCTTGACTAGTAGCTGCTCAGGACCATAAGCCAAGAGTAAGTTGGAGATTCCTGGCCCATCTTCCCTGGAAAAGGAGATTGCAGGAGGGTTTTTTTTTTTTTTCGTAATCCGCCTACTATTAATTTCCCTCTTTTGGCTGGTGCTCTGGCCCATGGTGGGCGACTCCCATGTTCTGTCTGGACCTATTTGCTGCAATCAGAAACTGCCTCACAAGATAAAAGACCACTATAACATTTGTTTAAGAAAACACATGCCTTTTATAGGCTGCAGTCCATGATGTTTGCAACAACAGGAATCAAGTTGTGAAAATATTATTTTCTGTGATGTTAGTGTTATTTTTTTAAACTGCCTAAGCTCCTAATTTTACCATGGCTGCCAGCACAGGTTTTGTTTTTGGTTTTAAGCTGCTGGGAATTTTTTTCAGCACATTATTAATATTAAAGTTCCAAGGCAGTATCTTCCAGTCAAGTTCTTGATTTAGTGGGGATTTCATTGTTACTTAGGGGAAGTCACAATAGAATTGATTATAAACACAGGACAACTACTAAAGAAATATTCCTCTTTATATTTTACTATAATTTCACTATAATATACTATAATATATACTATATAATATACTATAAATTTACTATAAGTAAATATATAATTTACTAAAGAAAATTCCTATCTACAGACTTTTTTCCTGGATGGTAGTGCAACAGCCCTTGACATTGGTTGGTAACTGGTCTCTTGGTGGTGGCTGGATGTCATTCAGCATTCCCCTGCAGGTCCTCACCCACTTTTTTGTAACCAAGTGAAAGATCCAAAAAGGTTATAGGAATCTTCAAAGGGAAAGCTGGAGACTTAAGTAAACTAGGCGGCGTGGGGTGCATTCTCATGAGACCCAGAACCATCTGACCCAGCGGTTTGCATATTCAGGTTGCTTCAAATATCTTGTGATTATTGGGGGCACAAAGAGAACAAGCAGGACCTCTTCAAAAATTTTATGGGAAGTTATTATTTGGAGGACATTCATTTCACATGCCCCTCTATAAATTGTATCACTGGATATATAAAGTTATTGATATAAATAATTGACAACATAAGCTAAATTTGCTGGTGGGAACACATTTCAGCCCCTGGATTCCTGAACAGAGTGCTAAACTAGATTCAGATTTGAGGTTTTGTCTGTGAATTCAGCAGTTGGTTCTTAGAATTATCTACAGGTTGCTTAAAATAGGTATTTTAGAAGGTGCTTAAAATTTTCTGGACTTCTCCCAAATCAGACTTGCTGAGCCTGGGGCTGCAAAACTATGTATTTTTCAAACCCATCCTTGGGGATGAGTCGGGTTTTATCCTCAGAGTAGGGAGGAAGGGCATTCCAAGGAGCATAATGCTTTAGTTGTAGGGCATGGGTTAAAGAAACAGAATGTGTTTTACTTGTTTGGTTTTTGCTGCAGAACTACTTGGAATCTTTTATATGCTGATGAGTGTCATGAATCATCAAGGGAGTATAACATATAGCATTTCCCAAACCTATTTGAACTTTGGTTCCTTGGTCATAAAACCAGTGTCCCTTCAAACATAGTTCAGGAAACTCTTAAGCTAAGGAAATGAGAAGCCAAAATGGAGAGAACTCCCTGTTAACACTTCCTGAGCAACAAGGGGGGTGGGTAGAAAGCAAACCCCTTGTGTTTCCTTCTCCAGAAGTACCAGGCCAGGCTTCTGCCAGGTCACCCGTGTTCTCTGGGTGCTGAGTGAGGAGTCCTTGGCCTATTGGAAATGCTGCATTTACTGGTCCTGACAACTTCAAGAAGAGAATACATTTCCCAAATTGCCAAGGGGAAAAAAAAAGGTGGGAGGGTAGGAATTGGGACAAGAGGCATTTGTAGGGACAGGAGAATGGGCTTTGATTTTTCTGCCATTAGACCGGCATGGGAAAACACAGAGACCTGAAAACTGAATGTTAAAAAGGAAGGCCAGATTTTCATCTGTTCTGTTTCTCACAAGCTGTATGACCCTGGGCAGGTCACTTAACCATTCTCAACTTCAGTTGCTTTATCTATAAAATTGAGTTACCTACTTACACATGGGGTCTGTTGGGGGAAAAAAATGAAATCAGGTTTTAAGGTACCCAGTTTAGAGCCCAGCACTTGGTAAGACCTGCACTTAGCCAAGTAAAATGTTTCTTCCTTCTTCCCACAAATCTGAAGATGAAAGCAACTTCCCTTAATCTGACTTCAATTCAAGGAGCATTCCTTGTGAACTCTATCATGTGAGAACCAGTAGATTGAGCTCAGCCCATACCATGATACCTGACCAGAGAAGATGTTCAATGAATATTTTTCTGTGACTGAATAATTTTATGAATGAAAAAATTAAGAACTGTAGATTCACAGAGGAAGAAGGGATTAATGGGGGACTCCGGTAGTCTTCTATTTTTCTTCTACAGGGGAGTGTTGGTAGAAATTCTTTTGGTCTCTCCATCCCTTATTTGATCTTCCCCAAGGGAAGAAAGGTAGTCCCTCTGATAGTTTGCTGGATAACATTTTTGTAGGGGACAGTCACTTCCCGCCTCTGACATGTGGGAACAGACGGAGCTGACCTCAGGAGGACTGCCATTCTTTGTATTGCCTGCCAGTAGGTGAGGGAGCTTGCCCGCGGTCCTCTCCATGCTTGTGAGTGGGTAAAAGGGAATCAGAGCCTCCTCTGTAACCCCACTCTTATTTTTCACATCACCCAAATGTGCAAACATCTCAGCCCCAGGCCTGCACATGCAACTAAGCACTTAAAGAGAACTTTACTGTAGAGATGAGACTTTTGAAAATAGCCAGAGAAAAGTAGTTAGCATCTAATTTATGAAATGAAATCGTAGGTTCTCCCCATATTTAGTGTTTTAGTTGGTAAAACAATTACAGTTTTCAGTCCTTATTAGCTCTCCTACAGGCAACATTTATCGGTATCCCCCATGACAACATAATTAGTATTCTAAGGGTATTTTTCACCAGCTGCTTATGTCTTCAAGTTAAAAGTCAACAGCTAAATATATAGCATGGCAAGAGCATAAACAGTGAAATTGATTTTAGTACTCAAAATGACTTGATTATCTATATTTATAGCTGTAATTAGAGAAAGGCTTAATGCCTTATATAATCGGTTCTTTATTGAAAGTTTCACGACAGAGGACTTGATGCTAATTTACCTTGTAGCATCAAGGAAAGAGCACTGATTTTAAGCAACATCATTGGCTTTAGCTTCTGGGTTCATTAACTACAAAATATGTTGCCCTACATTATATATAGTACATTAAGGGCTCTTTATTGAGCAGCTTTCAAAGGAGTTTCTATTCCAATTTGCTAACATAATATATGCCTTTCCCCAGAGCCTGTTTGGCTATTTTAGCCTAGGAAATGAGTGACACTTTTTTTTTTATTATTAGAAAAATAATGCTAATTCTGTATAATGTTGATAACATCTCTAGCATAACATAGGGAAGAATTTTCATCTTTTCTACATAAATGTCTTTTTATCTAGAAGGTTTTAGAGCCTATATTACCCATCTTTGTAGTATTCTTTTTTGTATCCTGATCTCTGAAATTGGAGAATTTTTTTCCCCCAGAGTTTTATTTTAAAGAAGTAAAATTTCATGGTAATAGTACTAGCCAGCAGTTATCCAGCACTGTGTGCCAGACCCTTTACAAAGTATACATATTATGTCATCTCATCTTTGTAACAACCTAAGGAGGCCACCCTGTTATGTGTCCCTTTCACATCATAGATGTGATGATGAAGTGGAGGCGGGTGAAGTGACTTACCGAGAAGGACGTAGAGGGAAGTGGTAGCTCAGACAGCCAGCTTCCTGAGAAGGAATTTGTACCCGCCCATTACAGCTGCCGAGTAGTCACAGTCAACTTCCAGTGCTCAGACCATTGCCTGTTCCTTCTCTTCCTCTTAGCATCAACAAACACACATTATATATGCATATATATGTGTATATGTGTGTGTCCTAGGTATGCATTTCTGTAGTTATATGTATTCATATATACTACATGGAAAGAACATAACAGTAACTTTGATTTGGGTATTCAAAACCACCTCATTATATTGGTAGCTATAATTTCTTAGGTGATATATACATAATCCTCTCTGCTTGATGTCATTTTAAATTTTTTTAAAGATTTTATTTATTTATTTATTTGAGAGAGAGCACAGGCATGGGGAGCAGCAGGCAGAGGACAGAGGGAGAGAGAGAAGGAGCTCCCTCTCCTTGGAGCCATGGGGCTCCATCCCAGGATCCTGGGATCGTGACATGAGCCAAAGGCAGACGCTTAACTGACTGAGCCACCCAGGCACAACTTTCATGTCATTGTAGAAATTTTCATACAAATCATTGTTCTCATGATTTCATTTAATTCTTAGATCAGCCCTGAGAGATTGATAGATTCAGCATTCTTTGGCTTAGGTTAGCAATGAAGTGACTGATCCAGTTGAGTCCACTACCTGTAACCGAACTCAGACCAGAACCTCACTCCAGCTGTTAAGAATATCAAAGTGCTGTGCTGCCTTTCTTAGATCATCAGACAAATAGTAGGTTTCTGGACTATGCAGAAGTTTAACAGATGGAAATAAAATAACAACCCGCAAGTCAGAAATGCAACATGATTCTCAGGCACAGTGTTTGTATAGTAGAGTTTCACTCTTTTGAGGAATCCACCATCTTTGTTTCCCTCAATTTTTCTGGTCATGTGGCTAGCTATGTCTCCTTGGGACCTGATCAAAATTCTAACCCCAGTTGTCGCCCCAGAGTGTTACATGGCACATGTATATTGATGTGATTCCCCTCCACTAGATTTTGAGTTTGCCTCCATAGTCTGGTGTTCAAGTACAGAGCCTGACAGTAAATGGTACTAAAATATTTATCCAATTATTATTTGTTTTATGTAAATGTTTGCCGAACTTGTCATTGACAATTGGAAAAGATATAGAGAAAAGAGAAGGACAGAGAAATTAGAGACATAAATCCTAATTTTAATTACCTTTCCATAGGTGTCCTATAGGTCCCTATAACCTTTCTGATCCCCTGTCCAAAATACCAAACTTTGGAAAAATTCTTAGGGGTTCTACCTTCTAAGAACAGGCCAGGGCAGGGTAGGTAGTCCCAGAAATGGCCTATAAAAAAAAGTTCCTTGGGGACTTAATGTGACTTCCAGGACAGTGGAGCCTATAATACCTATAGGAGGGAATTCTAAGGAAGAGACTAGCGTGGCAAAGCAGACTGCTTCTTCCCACCACAGAGTTAAAAAACAATATCCAGCCTTTAGATTGTGGGAAAGAGAATGGTGAAATCATTCTCAGTCTGGCACAGTTGCAGACTATTAAGTCGTTTGGGAAATGTGGACTTGTACCAATCTACGAGATTGGCCATGGCCATTTTAATATGTTTTCGAAAATCAGCGAGTGCTTAAAAGTTGTAGTAAAAGCCCTAATAAACTAAATTAGACCAAGACTCTGCCAGAATTGTATTTACCTCTTGAAGTGGAAGGTTAGGAAACCATGTTAAAAATTAAAGTGAGAAAAAAAAGAGAGAGAAGAAAGAGTAATAGATCTGTGTTTTTAGAGAGTTGCTTGCTTAAAAAAATGAACTGTCCACTCTCAAAAGCAGTTCATTTGCAAAGTGACAGGTCAGTGCTTTCAGTGACACACTGTTCTCGTGAATGATGCCACCCGCCATCCCACTTTTTTGCTTTTGTTTTGTTTTATGAGTCTTATTTGTTTTTACAAGGGTAAATTTGGAGGGAGAGGGGCGTAGTTACTGCAGCCAGAAGAAGAATAAATGCTTTGTGCATTGTGTATGCCCATGTAGTATACTGAGCAAGTACTAATAAGAATAAAATTATTGGAGCAAATAAAATCACATATGCTTTTTAGTCACCTGGGAGAGGGGCTGTGCCAGCCTTTTTGAGCACATAAAAATAATAATTCTTCACATCTGAATAGCATTATAGAATTTATAAAGCTCTTTCACGTATATTATCAGTGGCCTGGTGAGTCAGGAATGATCTGTATGATTATACCATTTTACAGTTCAGGAGAGGTTAAGTGGTTCGTCCAAGGCACGGAGCTACTAGGAGTCAGTCAGTACTTCCAGCAGTGCTGTGGTTCTGGAGCATTCCACTTGGTGGAATGCAGGAGCAGTGCTGTGAATCTAAGCAAAGATCTCTGAGGTCACTTTCTGTTGAAGAAAAATATTTGACACAGGGGATGGACTTTGCATCTGTCACCCCAGACCACGGAGAAATGGTCCACTCCAGGAGAAGAGATGAAACTAAGGTTTCCTAGAGTCCAGTGGTGACATAGGCCCGCTGTACGTCCCCTTAGGACACACTTGCACAGTACGGCCTTCTACTTCCAGGAGGCATCACTAAACATCACATGCAGCCAGTGTAAGTTAATATGTCTACTAAAACCCTCTAAGAACCTACAGGCTTTGAGACCACTTTTCTATCCATATTAATGAGGAGCTGGTGTATTAGTTTCCTATTGTGGCTGTCACACATTATCATAAACTTAATGACTGAAAACAGCACACATTTATTCTGTTACAATTCTGAGGATCACAAGTCTAAAGTCAAGGTGTCAGCAGGGCTGCATTTCTTCTGGGGGCTTACCTTTACAGCTTATAGAAACCTCTGCACTTGGCTTGTGGCCCCTTCCTCCTCTGGTTATCGCATTTCCTGCTGTACCCCTCAGCCTCCCTCTTACGGGGACCCTTATGATCACATACGGCCCACTTGCAGAATACAACATAATCTTGCCATCTCGAGATCCTAAACTTCATCCCATCTGGACAGTCCCTTTACCATGTATGGGAACACAATCACAGGCCCCGGGGATTAGAGCCTGGGCATGTTTGGGAGCTATTACTCAGCCAGAGCTGGGGTGAGCACAATTTCAGACTGAATTTGTATCTTTCACTCTGTCATTCATAAATGGAATGATAAAGCTTAGCAGTATCAACTAGCCATCCTTCCCCCTCTTCCCTACTGTCCACCTCTGTCCTTGGTGAATAAGCATCATGCACACAGTTGAAGACATTTCATAATGAGAGGGTGGGACAGACACATAAGCCTCATCCCTTAACCTCGCTTTTTTGTACAGGAAAGACTATTTCATCAGCATGTTGACAGCTTACCCTGAGCGTGCTAATATGCCTTTGGCCTTCAAACTCTGCTGTCTACATAGGTATCTCCCTCAGCTCTCCCAGGAAACTGAATGTCCTCTCTGGTGCTTCTGGACACTTGGAACACAATACTGACTTATATCTGGAAATCCTTTTTTTCTCCCTCTTTGGACTCTGTGCTCCTTGAAGCGGTGTCTAGTTTATCTCTGTACATTCAAGGATCTGCATAGCTCCTATGGATGAGCCCTTGATGAACGTTTGTGGGATGAGTGTGTTTTAGAGAGTTTTATTGCACATAGCCATAGTACCAGAAGAGAGACTCAACACCCCCCACCCCTTCCTGCCTTCATCTCCACGTCCCTCACTTCACCTGTGCCGTTATCTACGACGCTTTGCCTCTTGTCAAACACCAAGTCTTTCCTTAAACAGCTGGCTCTGTGAAAACCCAGGACCCAGAGGAAGCAGATGCTTCTACATTCAAAGCAAAAAGAATAATTCTGAGCCAGTTTCTTTCTCCCAAAGTAGACTATGGGGTCTGTGGCAGCAGCCAGACTCAGAGAGTGAGTCACTGAGCATACTATTTTCTTTGCTCCATGCATGCCTGGAGTTTTATCACCTCCCAGTCAGTAAAGGGACACAAGTCTCCATCCATACCTTACTAAATCTTTCCATGCATGTCTTACTAAAATGAAGAGAAGTAACACAAATGCATGGTCATTCCCTACAAATAGCATGTAGATACATCACATTAGATTTTAATGTGTCCCACCCTCAATATTTTAGCACTATCTCTTACTAAAATCAAAGTGGATACTTAACAAGAAAAAACATGGTATTGAGTAGGACATCCAAAATTCAGAAGTATGACTCCATTTGGGGAGTATGTAAATGCGAGAAATAATTATTTCCTCTCTATACCCACTCAAGGAATTGTACTAGGGAGCAAAGTGTGGGACCTTGAGGTTTAATCAAAGTCAGATCCAGTCAGACTGGATCAAGTGCCTTTCAACCCTGAGGTGGTGATCCCTATGCTCTTTATCTCTTTGAACCACCAAGAGCTATTTGAGTGCCTAATAGAATATTAAATGCTTAGAGAAAAGTTGTGATCAATCAACAGGGCCATGCACATTGTGTCAGATGAATCGACACTTGGACATAATATTGGGAACAGGTCCAAGTGTGGCTTGATCAGAATTGTATTGGTGGAATCCACGCAAACTGCCAGCCAGCCGTTTATACCCCACCCCCCACATACACACACACAACTTTGCTGCTGGGTATTTCCTAGTACTTCATAAAAAACACTTGTGTGTGTTTGTTCAAATGAAAGAAGATTTGTCTCCCAGGAAAACCATTTAAACATGGAGAGACTGCAATCTCATTTTCAAATATTAGCTTTCATTTTATGACAGATCATGCTGTTTTGTACAGCATATCTGTATTAAAAAGCATGAACAAGTCTGCCTTGTTCAGTCCCATTCCTGTCCCTCTCTAATGTGCATTTATAAAAACACAGACATATCTGATTCCACACACACTGTACAATATTTTATCGATTACAGTGAAACGTAGTTATATCATATTTCCAGGGACTGAGAAAAGAAAACATAGAAAGTGGGAAACACTGAATTTGATTATGCTAGGCAGGGAGTTTAAAAGACCTGAATTGTGGGGAGGTCCTGTATGTGGGAATAATAAAAATAGGTTTTACTAAAAAAAAAAACTACCCTTTTATGAACCATCTGACATATCCCCAGCATACTCCTTTGTGTCTGGACACACACTACTCAGGGCAGGCTATTTTTCATTTCCATATCCTTCTGCTCTCTTTCCCCTACTGCCAACCTTTAGTTAAAGAGTCTGAAGATTACTCCAGTGGTTTTCTAACTAGCTTCCAGGAGCCCCTTCCTCGCAATTGGTACACACTCTGCCCAGAACAAATCTAACATTCAAAAAACCCCCAAGGTCTCCTCACTGGCTGGATTATGTGGCTCCAAGTCCCTTATACCAAATGGAAAATAATTTAAGCCCCAAGATCTGATAAATATTTGTCCTTATTTCCTTCTGTTTGGTTGAATTTTCACATTTAACTATTTAGTGCATTTGGCAATTAGTGTTTCCTCTGAAATGAAAAAAAAAAAAAAAAAAAGGTTTTGATCAAACAGGTATCCAGTTCTCTGGGACCCCATCTTTATCCATTCTTCTCTTCCCTCTCCCGTCTGTGTTTTCTCTCATGATTGTAAGTAGGCACTAAGACACTGAGGTTTCTGTTTCTAGACTCTCAGATCTACTCTGTTATCTTCTCTGCTTCTTTCTTTCCAAATGCAATTCTGATAGAAGGAAGGTAGTTTCACAATGTTTTAATGTCAGGTAGGTTTAGCGACCCCCGACACTAATACATTCTCTTACATTTTTCTAGCTGTTTTTATTAGTTTTTTTCTTCCAAGTAATTGTGAGATTCATTTTTGATGATTCTCTGTATATCTTGCAGAGACCTTGGTTATAATTTCATTAGTACTAAAAATAAATTATGAGAAAATTTACATCTTTACAGTATTTGGTCTTCTGGTAAAGAAATATGGCATGATTCCTCAGATTTTCCTCTCCTTTTATGTCTCTGATAGTGTTAAATTTGTTTTTTATGTAAGCTCAACACATTTCATAGTTCTGCAGTTTATTCACAGTTGCTTTATATTTTTGAGGGTCTTCCAGATGCAGTCTTTTCCCATTATATTTTCTAACTAGTCATTGGTGTTACAAAAGAAAACTACTGACTTTTTAATGTTTATTTCATACTTAATGACCTTACTGAACTCATCTATTCCAATATTTTTTTGGCTGAGTCTCATGGGTTTCTTAAGAGGATATTTTCTGAAAGTAGTGATTTTTTTTTTCTTTTCCAGTAGGCAAAGGTCATACACCTCATTTCTGTTCTGGTTCTCATTACATTGGCTTGATCTTCCAGAACAATGTGAAATCACAAACTCAACTTTGGTCCCCCAACTTTGATGCATTCTCTCCCCACCTCTACCCCCAAATATCCTTACTTTTCCGGGCATTTTCACTTGACTCTCCTTAGTGAATTTCAACATCTCTTGGTGTCTTGGTAACTTTCCCATACTGACCCCATGGAACTTCATCTACTAGTCAGCCCAGCTGCACCAGCTCGGTAGCCAAATAAAATACAGACATCCAGTTAAATTTGAATTTTAGATAAACAACAAATAAATTTTTAATGTAAGGATGTCCCATGCAGTATATGGGGCAACTTATAGTAAGAAAATTACTTGTTTATATGAAATTCAGATTTAACTAGGAACCTTGTGTTTTTAGTAAATGTGGAAACCCTAATGACAGTGCTGGTTGCTCAGCTAGTTAAGGCCAGTTCACCTCTGTGATCCCATGGATCTGTGCTCATGCATATAGGCGTCTATAATAATTTCTTCTACTAAAATGATATGTTCACATGGTACTTCATATCCCCTGAACCTAGTAGTAGGTGACATATTCTAGCATTTAATGAATGTTTGCTAAGTGAATTTAAAAAATGTATGAATGATGGCAAGCGGATCCTCATTTAGTGAACATTACTGGAAGGCATGGATTGTAAAAAGTTTTCATCTTAAATAGAGGAACAAATAGGTGTGTGGTTCTACCCAGTGTTAAAGTATCCAGGGAAGAGGAAAAAGTACAGCTACTTCTCCAGATTTCCAGAGCGGGATTTTTATTTTTTATTTTTTATTTATTTTTTTTTTTTTTTGAGAGAGAGAGTGTGTGCAAGAGTGCAAGTGTTGAGGGGAGTGTAGGGGCAACAGGGAGAGAGAGAACCTTAAGCAGGCTCCATGCCCAGAGCAGAGCCTGACACTGGGCTCAAACTCATGACCCTGAGATCATGACCTGAACCAAAATCAAGAATTGGATGCTCAAACAACTGAGCCACCTAGGTGCCCCTGGAATTTTTTTTAGTCTATAAGATAAGTAAATATATCACTTTACTTTTGATATCAGAAGGAGCCATGAGCAGTGGAGTAGAGTCAGGAAATTTTGGTTCTAATTCTGACCCTACCACAAATTGACAGTTTCACCATGAGCAAGTCACTTCACTTTCCTGGGGTTCAGTTTCTCCATCCTAAGAAGAGAAGAACAGAAATGGCTGTCAGACACTTAAGTCACTTAAAAATGAAATATTACGCAGAACCCCAATATCTAATGCAGGTAAAAGTAGAACTCCTCTGGTTGAAGACATAGCAGGTCCAGCATCTTCAATTTAACTGCTCCTTGCCCTTCTGAGTAGCCTCATAAGCAACTCTTAACTAGACAGCACTCTTAAGATCAAAGAGAGACTTCAAGGCCAGCATGCCATCCTGCTCTAATGTATGTATGTGTTACTGTCGTATAGTATCCAGCTACAGATTACCTGAGAATGAATAAGTATACACGTATATGAACGGTAACATAGAACGTAACCAATGCTTGATTTCTGCATTCTTTGATGAAAAGGAGGAAAACTGCTAGTCTGAAGGCATCCCAGTTTTCTGTAGTTACACTCTTACCTAATGAGAATAGGTAGTTATAGTGGTGATCTGGGATCATGAGATGATTGTGCAGCATTGCAAAAAAGATGAACTCCTGTTGTATATGCTGTCCTTCCCCTTGTATCTCTCCAGAGGAGCCCCAGTCTGTGGGAGGGACTGCTGCAATCACCTCTGATGGGTCTATCCATGTACCCACCATGGGGCCCCACAATCCACCTTCTCTGTGTCCTTACGCATGACCCTTCCTAAAGGTACCCTGGGTCATTCATTATAGCCTTTCCACCACTACTGTTGCCTAAATGCCTTCAACAGCTTAACTCTCTGTTGCTCTTAAAGTGTACAGTCCTCAATGAAACCTATCATGTCATGCATACCTTTCCAGCACTTTCTCTGCTCCTCAGACCCATATCCCCTCTACCATCAGGCCTTTAAACATGCTACTCCTCTGCCTAGAAAATTGTCCCCTTCTTTTCATAGTCAAGACCTGCTTATCCTTCAAAGCTCTGCTTCCTCAGCTCTGAAGAGACCACCGTACCACAAGCTTGTGTAAGGTTCCATATCCTTCTCTCCATCACTTATCTGTGTACTTATGTGATCAGTTTCTGCCCTCCCTACCAAACTGTAAACTCCATGAAATGTTGACACAGTGCCTTACATGTACTATACTTTTAATAAATGTTTATTAATTAAATTACTAATGTGCTAGGAAAAATTATTCATACCTTTTACAGAGATGCGCCAGAGCATTAAGACTTAATGAGCACTTTGGTTAATCAGAAGTTATTTGTGAAAAACAAAAATTTAGATAGCCAGGCTATCTAATTCTCTATTCATCTCTGATAGTTGTTATTTAATGTTTTATTCATACTAGCCAGGAGTAGAGAAAAGCCTGTCTAGGGTGGGGAATTTAATCAAGGGGATTGGTTTCACAGGGATAAAATTGCTGAAAGTAGTACTGGACATAGACCTCATTCATCCACAAAAGAGCCAAGAAAGCAACCTTCCATGTGCTTAGAAGATGGAGAGTCAGAAATACTTGACAAAGAGCATGAGGGCATCCTGTGAGACACAATAAAAATTATTGGGTAAAGTAAATAATAAAGTTAAAGATACTGGTTTAAAATAGAAGATCAGCACAATCTAGCCAGGCGTATCTATTTTTTTAAAAATAGAAGTGTGTAACTTGCAGAGGAAACTGGTAGTGAGATACAAATTGGGAGGGAGGGGGGCAAGAAATTGGTGAGCTTTCAGCCTATGCCTGGTTTCTTCTCTGAAAGGATACCTAAGTTGTCCCTCTCAGGAAAACAGGCACTGTGTATGACCATACATAACTTTCTGGAAATCACTGTCATGACATACACATTTCAACCATCGTTCAGTATCTTCCTGTGAGCTTTGTCCCTCTCTCTCCTTCTTACGCACAATCCCAGCACCACTGGTTTTGACAATTTAATATTATGCCCTTTCTGGCTCCATTCTCTTGGACAAAGACATTGTTGGCTGCAGAAGGAGGCTCACAGACAGCTATATTTTCATGACTGAATGAAGAGTTTATTTCTCTAACATACAAAGAGGTGATTACCCAGAGACTTATCCCCAAAAGCACTCTAAAGATCAAAGATCTTAGCTGAGCTACTGAAGTGTTAATTGGCCAAATACAATTGTCAAAAATTAGTTTCTATGTGAACCAATTAAAACAAGATAATTGGGAGCTGTCAGCAGTTCTAAATATTTATACCAGTTGATGCAAATATTTATTTACATATCATCTGTTTGCAATTTTTATCACTTCTTCTCTCTGCAAAGCTGCTCATAAACCATTAGATCATGTCTCTTGATGCTTAAATTAAAATCTAAACTTATTCTAGTCAACTGACAGAAAGCTAAAATATTTTTTTTCAAATTCTTTTGACAATGTGTACTTTTGGCAATGTGTTTATATTCCCCATTTGTAATGAAAAGTGATACTGTAGCCATCCTTTCAAAGGGAGATTTCTGATTTTTTTTCATAGCCAATTCATTCTATTTTCCCATGTGGTATTCATTAAAGCAATTCCTAACTTTGTTGATTTTCATTATTATCAATAGAGAGTTAAAACTTTCTTTTGCACTCCTGCAATTGGTTAGCAATATCAGCCCAGTTTTTGGACATCTTTTCTATGACTGCACATTAAATCTATGGTGGTCCTAAAATGTCAAGCATATCCTACTGGAGGAGCATTCCTCCCCCCACCCCCCACCACCCAACCCCCAAACTCTTTCTCCTGTCATATGTCTTCCGGTTACCTCAAAGCACATCTTTACTCACACCTTCCTTATCATTTTGAAATTTGTTTACATAGCCTCTCCTCTTGTCTTCAAAAAATAAAGTTTCCAAGGCACCTGGGTGGCTCCATCAGTTAAGTATCTGCTTTTGGCTCAGGTTATGATCCCAGGATCCCGGGATCAAGCCCCAAATCGGGTTCCCTGCTCAGCAGGGAGTCTGCTTCCCTTTTCTTCTGCCCCTCCCACTCTCCCACTTGTGCTCCCGAGCCCTCTTTCTCTCTCTCTGTCAAATAAATAAAATTTAAAAAAAAATTAAAGTTCCCTATGACTTTTTAATGCTCATGTTGGCATTAAAATGCTTAAAATTGGTAAAGTTTATTATTTCATTATATATGACACTCCAATGAATAATGAGAAACTTTGAAGAAAAATCCTACCACTTAGGAATGACCTCAGTATGCATTCTGATGTAGTTCCACCTACAGTTTCATCAGTGAATAGTATGTTATTTGCTTTTGTGTGTTCATGTAATTGTGAAATTATATATTCAAATTTCTAATTATATTTTCATTTACCATTATACCATAAGTATTTCCTTGATGTAATTACAACTCTTCGTAAAGCCAGGGTTTTTTTGATGGTTACATGATAGTCTCTTAGTAGACAGATGCATCATGGTTTAATTGAAACATCTCTTACTGGTTAGAGAAGCTTAGGAAGGAGTTTGATGGAGCCACCCTGAATCTGATTACTTGATCCCTCTTCCTGCAGAAAGAAAATATGCGCAGAGAACAACAGAGGCAGATGGGATATAAAATAGTGGACCCAGCTTGAGGTTATCAGTCACGGATCATAGCAGAATGCTAAATGTTGTCTGGGGAGAGGAGTTCACAGAAAAATTTGGAGAAAAAAGAAAATGTTCTTGGCTTCAGCTTTGTAAGAATGCCCATCTAGAATTCATGACCTGGGAGCATCAACAGTTGAGCATAGAAATTTTGGGCCAAGAGATGAGAAGAAATTCTTTGTAACACCATCCTTCCTGTATCCTTGGAGGCAAAGTGGTAGACGGAAATCTGCCTATGTACTTTGTTTACTTTCTCAGAGACTGGCATTTGAGACACCCCTATACTCAAAAATTAAGAAATTTCATTGGTGGCCTTCACCTTGTAGGTCTTCTTGTGTCCTGTTCTATGCTGTATATCCTTTTAATTTTCAATCCATGTTTGAGCCCCACACTTAGCCCCTCTCCCTAGCGCTGAATCCTGGGTGGCTCTTTAGAATGACTCAGCTTCTTCTCCCTCTCGGAACAAGATGTTTAAGAGGGAGGGGCACCTGTTTAAACAAGGGCTGTGCCTTCCCCAGGATGCAAAAGCATCTTGCTCTGCTTTTTGTATGTCTCCATCTGTTGCAGGATCCCAGGGAGCAGTGTCTACTGTCTTTGCTTCTTACACTG
The DNA here is from genome assembly GCF_964662115.1 of Mustela nivalis. Taxonomy (NCBI): domain Eukaryota; kingdom Metazoa; phylum Chordata; class Mammalia; order Carnivora; family Mustelidae; genus Mustela; species Mustela nivalis. The sequence goes on along the minus strand of NC_139036.1, from coordinate 32,302,069 downwards.
GAATTCTGTACACCATAGGTTCCCTAAATGTGACAGCATGGGTGCATACCTGGGAGCTTGTTAGAAATGCAGATTCTCAAGCTCCACCCAGGTCTGTTGGATCAGCATCCCTGGGATCTGGGAGATCAAACATGGACATCTGGGTTTGATAAGCCCTCCAGGTTGATTCTAATGCACGCTGAGTTTGAAAACCACTGCTATGGATCTATCTCTGAATGATCCATCTTTCTTACTTGCACATTTCTCTTACTAGGCACTTGTCCTCAACAGATTCCCTGAGACTTGACACTGGAACTGCTGCTTGCATACTCAAGTGGGAAGGACATCTTTCACCATGTGCTCTTCTCCCAAAACTTGCCTTTCCTTAATTTTTAGACCTCCAGACTCTGAGTGAATTATTCATCTGCGTCACCCTATCCCTCTTGCAGTAGCAAATGCGTCTAGTGTTTCATTTGCCTTTCTCTTTCCCCACTCTTTTCAAACAAACTCAGCTGTTTTTAAAAGTGTAATATGCTTCCTAACTTGGCTCCCTACCTTTTCCATATGTGGTGCTAATACCCTTGGCTGGATCATAGTGCCTTCCTGCCATTCTCTTTCGCTTCGCCTTCAGCCCCATTCATTTGTTTTCTTCATGATACTACTCTAGATTTTGTCCTTTGAGATCCTCCTTAATAAGAGATGTGAAGTCAGCAATTTCAGAAGCTGCCAAAATAGTCATAGTTCAAATAAATCTTGTTCATGGCTAGTTCTCCAAGTTGGATAATTCTCCCCATCGGCCCAACATCGGACAGCATCCAGATTCAATGCTGTTAGCCTAGCCTGGCTTTCCTTAAGGCAGTCTCTCAGGCTTGGCACTACTGACACTTCCACTGGGGTATTTCTTTGTTACGGGGGCTGTATTGTAAGATGTTTAGTGGCCCAGTAGCTCCCCCTCCTCAGATCATGATCATCAAAAACTACCTCCAGACAGTGCCAGATTTTCCCTTGGGGGTCAGGGCATAGTGCACTTAGGGCTGGCTCTGTCCTTCTCCCTGAACCATCCATTAGGATGGATGTGCACGATTTCTAATGGCAACCAACTGCACCTGCTTCAACAACTGTGTTACTTTGGTGCTACCAAAGTGAAATGATCGCTGCAGGATTCCATCCTGAGATTCCTAGTCATTCCTTGTAGTCCTGTGAAGATGGCGTGTTTAACAGCACCCACCATGACTCTCCCATCCTTCCATTCAAGAAGCTTCTAATGGTCCCCCACATCTGGGCTTCCTCCGGGCCATTTGTCTCCTTTGTTCTCTTTCTTTAATTTTTTGGGGGATATTTAAAACCTCATTCATGCCTCTTTTCTGACTCCCAACTTTAAGAGCATTCACCTAGCCTCTAAAATCTGCATTTCCCCTAAAAAAAATACCTCTTTTACTTTCACTCAGTCATAGCATCTTTTTTCACTTTCTTTCATTTCCAACAGCTTGTGTTCTGAATACAAGAGCAAAGCCTGTACTTTAACCCAATTCCATTCTTCCTTACACCTCATCTGTCCCGGACACAGGGAGTTCAAGAAATCAGCCTTTTATATAAACTTCCTAGCCAGATGCCTAAAGAAATGAACTGAGGGCCACACTCCTCTTTAGTCATCATCTGTGCCTGGGTCTTTTAAATCCATGTCATAATCAGATACGGATTTAAGAAAGTAGGTCTTATTTAAGATGTAAGCTTTATGGAAAAGAAGCCAATTTGAGACCATTGGTAGGGCGCCCCAGGAGGCTGCGGGCAAGCTACATGAATCAGGAAACCAGTCTTTCCACAGCCCCCCTTGGGCCTGTGCAATTCCAAACAAGATAAAAAGGATCCTAAGTTCAGTCAACTGACCAGAGTTCGCCGTGGCTGACCATAAACCTGAAGGCCAGAGCACTCACTCTCATTGTCTCTACCCTGGGTGGAATCTAGCTGGCATTACGCTAATGTTATGTTGTGTTATGTTATGTTATGTTATGTTTATTTTTTTTTCTACTTTAAGTCCAGATCATCCATTATTGGCCTCAGCAACAATTTACTGCAAACCAATGCCACCAAAACAAGTCAGAAACCATAGCTGGCACTGCCCATTCATGTGAAAGCCCATTGTCACAATAGCTGTTCCAAGTTCTGTGGTCTCATATCTAAGTCCTTTGCTTTCCAGATGTTTGTATTTAATCTTAAGGTTTCTAGACAGTGCACTAATGTGTTATGCATCAGGATTCTAGCCCTTCACCTCCTCTTCCTCACCAAATAAGTATCAAAGTATCAGCTTCATTGAGAGCTGGGAAATGTCTAATACATCTAAGTGTAGGACAAGTAGAAAGCTTCACTGGAGAAGCCAAACCATGGTTTCCCACTACCCCCACTTCCCACTGAACAGAAGCAACTGGTGCCCAGTGTCAGATTCACGTAATTCACCCGTCTGGTCACAGCTGGACCTGAGAGAGCACACATCTGCCTTGCAGCATTCACAGAAGACCCCGGAACTCTGTTCACACAAGAGCCATGGCCCAGTATGGAAGCACAGCCTGGTGGACATCTAGCTTCCCATGGTCTAGGAAGTCAGCCTCTTCCTGATCAGAGAAGGAAAGGAGTTAAAGAAACTAGATGTGTTTACTCTGGTATCTGTCACTCATGGCTGTGAGTATAGAAGTTCTCTAGGAGAACCTGGTGGGAGCAGAAGAGACATTGCTCCTTCTCCACATTGACTAGTCTGTCAACAGTATTCTTCTTTTAAGAAAGCTTTATTATGTGCCAGTGCTATTTTAGGTGTTTTCCAGAGAGGAACACATTCAGTCTTTCCAGCAATCCTAGGGGAAGGCAAATATCAGCTCTGGTTTACAGAGAAAAAAAAATTGAGGCTAAAGTAAATAATTTAGGATTTGCACCCAGGTAATTCATCTCACTCTGTTCTTATTCACTGGCTTTCTTTTCGGTCCTAAAACAAGACATGCTCTTTCCTTCTTCAGGACCTTTGTATCAGCTGTGACCCTGCCTACAATGACCTTCCATTTTCTCCTCAGTAAGCTGCTCCATCCCAGCTTCCAGATTTCAACTTAAATAGCCCTTCCTAATAAACAGTCCTAATCTGCTGCCCCATATGAGAGTAACATCCCTTATTTTTGTGACAAGACTCATCACAACTCTTAGGTTTTCAGTTTTCTATGCATAGAAAAAAGACTGATGTTGGAGGGTTTCTAAAATTCTAACAGTGGATGCCTTTGAATGGTAGAACTGTGGTTGTTTTTTATTTGGTTGATTGGCTTTGACGTTGTTTGTTTTTGCTTTTTTTTTTCCCCTTTCTGTATTTTTCAAGTTGTCCAGTGATGAGAATATGCATCTTATAAGTGAAATAGTTCCAGGTAATACTGAGGTTTGAGATATGCCAGTGAGTATTAAGATCAGCAGCCTTGTGGAAGTCACTGAACTGAGGTCAGGGAGCCAGATGGGTCATGCTCGCACACATTACAGGTACCAAGAAAGGTGGGAGGCAAGGAAAAGCTGAGGGCCCCACGTTGGAGTCCAAAGGAGGCAGACATGAGACATGGGGAGCAGCTGAAGTAGGGGAGAAGATGGGAAAATAGGGTGCTAACAATTCGGTGGAGCAAGAACAACATAGCCCATGGTCTGGAAGAGCCATTAGGGCTCAAGAGCAGTTGGAATCTTACTTTGAAAGTTGAAACAACAGTGGCAAGTGTGGAGGTTGAAGAGCCTTGTTTACACTCAGGTAATTAGGTGGAGTGAGAAGGCAAAGACAGCAGTGAACTTTCTCACCTTACTAGGAGTCCAGAAAGCACCAGGAAAGGGACAAGATGGGGAAGATAGAAGGGCATGGACCCAAGAGAGAGGGGTCTGATTGAGACAGGAAGGAAGGCTAAGGAAGCTTAAGCATGGGTTTTCACTTGGCCCAGGAGGTGCAGTTACCAGGCCTGAAAGAATCAGAAAGCCGAGAAGCTGGCCAGGCCCACACAGGGCCAGCTCCATGGGCAGACACCTGCCATAGTAGCACAGAGTGCTGTGTGTAGTTTAGTGCCTGTCATCACTGTCTTGAAGGTCTTGGTCATTTTAAAATGAGGGCCCCCACCTTTTCATGCTTGCATTGAGCCCCACAAACTACAGAACTTGTCCCAGGCACAGGTATGTGTGATAGAGGCAGAGGGGGTGAGAGAGGCTGCTGGCCAGACAGGTTCTTGTTTGGTCCGTCAGCCACTAAGCACTGAATAGCCACCATGTGTTGAATATTGAATATTCAGCTAGACACTGCAGAGGACAAGAACCGGTTCGTGCTCCAGTTCATGCTCCAGTTCACAGGAATTTGAGCCATGGATCTCCCGTTGGAAGAGTTTTAGATCAATATCAATTGAGGTCACTTTTATAAAAAAAAAACTTCAATATAATTTTTAGATTTTATGTATGTGGACTTCATGATTTTTTGTGACTTCAAAGGAAATGTTTCGTTAAAATTGATGACTAGATATGTAAACACTGGCCATCGATCAGCTTTCATATTCTCTAAAGCAGATTTGAAAGATACTTCATCCCTCACCAAAAATCATCTCTTTGGCATGTGAATAATTAATCCTTAGAAATTCATTATTTAATTATAGAGTTTGGATAGTAGCCTAGGAGACATGAAAGGGCTCTATGAGCCAATATTGTCAGCTGATGGAAGATCAAAATTTGAGAAGCATTTAGAAGTAGAAAATATTCCAAGCCAGATAATATTTTAAAGATGTCGTACAGGAAAGATCTGAGTGTAACTGGAGTTTTAAGACATTCTTGGAGTGAACCCTTAGGGAAGTAGCTTGTATTCTGCTTTTTTATTCTGGCAGGGTTATTACCTTGAAGCCACTAATGCAGAAATCAGGGACCTTTCTAGAGACTAGTATCAGCTAATCAGAAAGAGATGACTTCCTAGGCAGTATGCTCTGCTAGAAAAAGCAAAACCAGAAGCCAAAAGATGTAAATAAGCTGTGTTCCTAAAACAAAGCCCTGCAGCCCTCCAGATCTCGGTTTACTCATCTGTAAAGAGCGATACCAGGTGAGAGATCTCTGTGCTGATCTTTGTGCAGTCCAGCCTGAACGTTCTAGCCTCCTGCACTTCAGGAATCCAGCAGCCCCCAGAAAAATTAAGTTTACTGGTAATTCCAGTCAAAGAAATTAACCTCAAAGAATGAAAGATTTTGCTATAGGATATGGTAAAAGAAGAGGGGACTAAAAAAGGAAAATATAAGAAGAAAGGATAGAAGGTGACAAAGTGAGGACAGTGACATAAACCCCGTGCTGTGAATATCTGCCAGACCCCAGGAGAGGACATTCTCATAGCCACATCCAGCGTGGGGTCCCATTTGAAGACTGTGGGACAATGGAGGAGTCTATTACCACTGCAGAGCAGTAACTAGTTTAGGACTGCATAGTAAGCACCCCTGTCATTCCAGGCCCTCCATCTTCCCAGCCGGCAGGAATTTCTCACTGTTCTTTTTTCTGGAAGAGATCAGCCCCCCCACCCCTGCCCCCTGTCCCATGCTGTTCCACAGGGTGCCCTCCTCTCACTTAGGAATTCAGTCGCCCTCACTTCTTTCTATATCAGAATGTAACTCCCACAACATCTACTCAAGGTCTAGGCCAGAATTGCATTTGCAAACTGAGGAATATATTCTGGGAAACAGAAGGGCCTACCCAGCTCATTCCCTCAACACTGACACTGGTGAATCCAGAACTCCTCCTGCTCATTCTTCCTTCCTCCAGGCTGACTTCACTGCAGCGTGCAGCTCTGCTGCTACCAGGGTGACCGTTTTCGACAAAGCAGATCCATTATACTTCTCCCCTCTGTCCTAACCTTTAACTACCTTTCTTGCTTTCAGGGTAAAGTTCAGCCTTTACCTGGACGGAGTGATTTGACTGACTCTTGTTTATCTCTGTACTTTTGTCTCATGAAATTCTTTAGCATCACTATTTTGGGCTACTTAGTATCACTATGGTCCATGCCCTCTCCCTGTGCCTTTCTTCTGCTGAGAGTGACCTTTCCCGCCTCCTCCGGCTTGCACCTGCTCATCTTGGAGCCTCAGATCTGACACTCCTCCTCTAGAAGAGCTCCCTTGGATCACCGAGGCCATTGTTCCCCAAGTGTGTCCCTTAGAATGCTTCCAAGAAAGATTCTTCAGCCCCATACGTTTGGGACATTACCACTCCCTGGAATTTGAAATAAATGCTGAACTCCAGCAGAAAGACCTACTTACCTATCTTTAACCCAGTGTTTTCCAAACTCACTTGAACATTTAACTTCTCTTTTCATATACCCATTTTGACCCTTCTTTGGAAAAATCTGCCTTAATCTGATTTAGAAAGAATCTCCTTTGCTTATATAGTACCCCAGGCCCAGCTCTATTATAGTAGTTACCATATATCACTGTAATTGGAGAATCATTTTCTCATAGGTCTTTCATGCAACAGAAAGACTGCAAATGCCATAGTGATAAAATAATCACTATGTTTTGTCAGTGTTTTATATCTAATACCTAGAAGACATTTTAAATATCTGATATGTACTTGATAAACAAGTACATGTTTAGCTAAAAAAAAGGACCACCTACTTTACTGCTATTGATAATTAACATACATTATTTGAATAGTTTGTGTAATATAATCACTTTGCCAAAATATGACCATATGTAAGACAGACTACAGTTCATAATATTATTGGCATGCTTTCTGCCAGTGCCATGTTTGTATGAGTCTCTTAATGTCCTTATCCTGAAGAGGAGAGTATACACTTGGTTTGACATGTCAGCTTGGCTTCAATATCGAAATTTCTTTATTGTTTAGGAGCCATTTTTTGATTTATTGTTGTTTTATATTTCATTACTGGGAAGACCATAATCAAAGATTACATCAGTTGAATATAACTTGAAAAGAGCTCTTTTTTTAATTCATGAGAGAGAGAGTAAGAGCATGAGCAAGGGTGAGGGTTAGAGGGAGAGGGACAAGCAGACTCCCTACTGAGGGGAGGACCCCAGGATCATGACCCAAACCAAAGGCAGATGCCCAGCCAATTGAGCCACCCAGGCACCCCTTGAAGATAACTCATACTTTACATTTGGCAGGAGGATCCTGAGAACTCGGAGACCTCCCTATGCCACTCAGTTGAGGGGTGCTACCCTATCAGCCCATTAACCAAGAAAAGATTCTTCCTTTACCTGCTATCACTTGCAAGGCTACTACTACTTAGGAGATCCCCACAGATTACCTACATATGTGCTGAGGGCCCTCCTCCCTTATGGGTCAGGAGGCCTGGGTATGTGCTGACATATAACAGATCTCATGGGGAGAGAAAATGCACAAAGCATTAAAAGGGACTCAGCATTTGAAGGGCAAAGAACAACATAATCAGAATAGGTAGCTCTCTGTGAGGTATCCCTAAAGGAAAAAATAAAAAGAACACTTAGAGAAAGTTATGTAAATTCCTGGGGACACTAGGGAAGTTATTATAAAGGAGCAATCTGAGAAAAAGAAAGAGTTCTTGGAACTCAAAAACATTGCTGAAAATGGAATTAAGTATCTTGAAGCTCAGATGGAAGAATTATCACTTGGAGAAGAAAAACTCAAAGAAATAGAAATTATGAGTGCAAAGTGAAAGATACATATGAAGGATAACATCTTATTGTTGGAACAGGGTGAATAGGTTCAACCTTTTGAAGAGTAATCTGGGACTCTGCATCTAATATCAAACTGCATATATCCTATTATAAGGTATTCACAATTCTAAGAACTACCCTACAGTGTAAGAGCATAAATCTAAAAACTAATGTTCAAAACATTTTCTCATTCCAAGCTCATTGTCACAGCAAAAATCACAAGAAACCTAGGTGGTCATCAGTCAATGTGGGATTGGTTAAATAAATTAGGGCATGTCCATAAATTTAGCCACTCAAAAAAATGAGATCTATGTATACCAACTTGGAATGCAGCTCCACAAAAATACTAGTAAGAGAACAAAAAGCATAGCATAAAGAATTACACAGCCTGACTTTGTTTTTATTGAAAACATTTTAACAAAATATGTGTATAGGTATAAAGGTTGATATATGTATGTATGCTTGCTTTCGTAAGCATAAAAAACAGTTGAGAATGATACCCTCACACACTACTGACAGTAATTATCTCTGGGAAATGGGGCTGGAGAGTCAGGCAAGATGTTCCCTTCTTTACGTACTTCAGAATAAATATGTGAGGTTATGAACTCTTTCCCTTAATTTTAGTAATCTTAAGTATCATCCAATTTTCTATTTAAAAAATTGCTGCTTTAGGGGGGTGGGGTTATGGACATTGGGGAGGGTATGTGCTTGGGTGAGTGCTGATTCACAGACCTGTACTACTGGGGATAAAAATACATGTATAAAAAATAAATAAAAAATAAATTGCTGCTTTAAATTTTTTAACTGTTAAAAAACTAGGAAAAATCAAAACACAAGAAGCCATTGTAGGTAAATATGGCAAGCCTATGGAAGGGTTTGCTGAGGTCTTGGCAAAGGTAGAGCCAAGACTAGAAACAGGGCAAAAAAAAGAAAAAAACAGTGGAACTCCAATACCGTAAGCGAAATAGAAATGTTTACAAAATTCTTAAAAATCTAGTGGGAAAAAATTGAAAAATTACTTTGAGCAAAATTATTAAGAATCAGAAAAAGAGGGCACCTAGGCGGTTTAGTTGGTAAAGCATCCAACTCTTGATTTTGGCTCAGATCATGATCTCAGGTTGTGAGATCAAGTTCGCATCAATCTCTCAGCTCAGCGGGGGGTTGGCTTGAGGTTTACACTCTCCCTCCACCCCTCCCCACCATGCTGTCTCTCTCTCTCAAATAAATCTTAAAAAAAAAAAAAAAAAAGAATCATGAAAAACAACTGTGACTTTTTAAAGAGGAGTCTACTTTAAGTCAGACACAGAAGAATTTGGAGATGATATTACCTTGTAACCATTTAAGGAACTAGTGCAGAATATTTTGCTCCAAATGGAAATTGCAGTTCTTGGTAAAGTGATTTTTCCGTTTGGACTCAATCAAGATGATTATAACTAATATATGTGAAACACTTAAAATGGACAAAGTCTCTGCCAAGCACTTTATATGCATATTCTTCCAAAAAGCACAACAGTCTCAGAGGAGGTGCAGGTGCTACTCTTACTTGCATTTTATAGACAAAGGGATTGAGATATACAAAAAGATGGTGCTTATATATGTGTATAAGTATAAAAAGCATAACATTCAATAACTGACTGCATGTCACACCGGAAGTCAGTGGAAGAACCGAGACTCCCAGCTCATGGCCATCTGACACCATTGCCTCCAGCTCCAGAGTGGGAGCCATGGGCAGAGGCTCTCAAAGTCACCATCAGATCCCTGTGCCTATAGCACACAGTCTCAGGTTTTAATGAATACTTGATCAAAGTGAAGAGGAGATCCAGCATTAGGAGTATTAGGAGTAACAGGTGAATCAGAAACACATAGGACAGTTCCTGATGCATTAAGACTCAGCAATGTTAGCAGTCATTTTTATTAAATAGGTATTTTTCTTCAGATGTTATCCCAACATTCCCCTAATTAGACTTCCCTGATTTCTCTTTCTAGACTGGATCATCAAAGACCACCTACGCTCCTCACTGACCACCCTGTAATTTTTCATTACATCACCATGCAGTCCCTCCAAAATGTCTAGCTCTCTCCCCTATCAAGCAAGCATTATTAAAATAGCAGGCAATGTAGTCTTCAAGCCTAGCACAGTATGCTATACATAACCAGGGACCGAATATACATTTAGCAAATGAATTTATTAATAATTCTGGGGGATCTCTTTGTTCTTGAAAAATTCAGGTTTTTCTTTTTCAAATGTGGAGATAAGCTTGGAAAAGCTAAAGCAAGCTTTATGTTTCTCTGTGGTCTGTAAAACCTCACTACCACCCACACTGTTCGTGATTGCTTTATTTATTTTGTACCCCAAGAAAAATCATCAGTACATTGCATTAGGTGACTTTATAATGTAGTCTCAAGGATAGCTCTGAATAGTTTTCAAAGTAATCAATGATATTGCTGTGAAATTGTTGCCCAAATGAAGAGCTCTTGTCCAATGAATCCATGAAGTAACAGACCGTTTTCTTTGTTAATACTTTCATGGCTAAAGAAGAACCTGTTATCTGAAGCAGTAGTAAAAACTTTTCTCAGCAGGTGAGAGCTGCCTAAATTTGTTTCCTAGCAACAAGTTCCTCAAAGGAACTGAAGGGCACACAATTTCAGAAGAATTTTCAGTATACTTTTTGGTCTGGAGGAAAAGTGGGGGTGGATATTGTATGTCCGAGCAGTGTCCCTAACTCATTCCAGGAAGTGACACATAGAACATCTTATTGAATTATACCATAAGAGCCATTTAAAATCGTCAACTCAGTAAAAATGCATCAAGCACCTACTGTGAAATAAGAATTATGCCAATTCTTTCTGGGCCGAATAGTTCAATAATTCAACAATTTGTCAATGAGGAACCTCACCCCCAACCATCTCCAGGGATAGGAAATGAGGAGTTAGGTGATTCGCCAAAACATTTAGGGATATTCCAGTGTGGCTGTTGATCTAACTTGAATTGTACTCAGCAGTTGGAGAAATGAAGAGTGGAGGGAGGCAGTCTGGGAGGGAGATTTGGGACAATGGTACGTACGGCACAGATTGCCAAGAGAGGACACATCTCACACAAGCAGAACTCTCTCCATAGCCACCCTTCTAGCTCCAGTTTCATAGACTTACAGTATCTTCTTGATCTGGCTATCCAAATTGGTCTTCTGCTAATAATAATCACAGTAAAACACTAGATAGGCCAGCCTTATGTTACTATTTTACATGTATTTTATTTAACTCTTAAAACAACTCATTATTATTTCTATCAATCCTAGAACATCGAGTCAATTTGCCAAAGTCACACTATTGTGAAAAATGGCAGAGCTTGGAAAAATACTGCTCACCGAGGTGACTAATCTGACTCATCCAGATCCATGTGGGTGGCATGACAGGGTCTTTCTGTAGGTCTGAGGACCCCATGACTTGAATGTTCAGTCATAGAGATGACCTGGAATCATGTGAATCTCAGCATGCAAGTTGTTCCTATCAATCATAGGGACTTACCTGCCATTTCCAATTAAATCTACTACCCTGAAAAGTACCCCTTTGGATATATATCCTCACAATATATCCCCCAATCCCCCCCAGAAAAGGATTTGCAAGCAAGCTGAATTGTCTGGTAGGTGGCCACACTGAACAGATAGCACGCACAATTGGCACTCTCCTTCCCAGCATAGGCACAGTCTAATTGTGTCTTCTTTTACTGCTGTCTTGAACAAGAAAAAAACCTGGCATTGATTTCAAGCCCCCCATCCCAGTACTCCTCAGAAAAGCTCTTTACTTCTTGGAAAAGAAAACTTATCCACTTACCCAAATAAGCATGAATCAAGAAGATCATAATTTTTAGGAAGAGTTTAAGTTAGTGGAACAATGTGTCAGAACTGGGTCTCTGAGCATGAGGCGCAATGTCAGTATAAACCAGAAGCAAGAGAATACTGAGTCTAAGCCATGGAACAAGGTAACTAGACCCCTCCTCTTTCTCTCTCCCCAGGACCAGGCATGGGAGACAAAGTGAGTGTCAAGGGCTCTCGAAATTCTAGGATGTTCTGGGGGCAGGGAGCTGAGCATGCGGTGAGCTATGGCAGTAGACTTTCATGTTTGCTCTGTGGGCTACTTCTCCCAATTACACTATTTTCACCTCCAGGCTCCTCATGTTTTCAGTCAGCGGACAATACCTTGAAAGGCAATCCAATGCCTTTTTCAGTTGGAATGGGTTACTTTACGGTTTTGTTTTGTTTTTTTTTAACACACTTTTTTTCCCCTCTTTGTTTCAGAAGCTGCCCTTTAAAGACAGGCATTTTACTTGCAGCAAAATGTAAGTACATTTTCTTCTTGAAATGATACCTACTTCCCAGTTGTAATTCCTCAAACCTCCTCGTCTTTATGGTTCCCATCTCACATTGCTGCCTTTTTGAAGTCTGGCTTAACAAATGCAGTCGCAGTGTGAGTCTGCCCCTTCACACTGTGGTTCTGTCTAGCATCGTGCAGCATCTCACCAACTGCTTGGAAAGCAGATTGAACCTGATCACGGCTGCTACTACGTTGTATCTAAAAAGTTAGAAAAAAAGTGAGGAGAAAAAATTAGGTGGTGTTCTTCTGTATGTGATGATCATGTGACACCAAACATTTGAATATTCAGGTTCTCTCAGGTGTCTAATTTATTACTCTTTGCCCAGTTGTTCCTCATAGTCACAGACTGTTTCATATTTAATAGCACAGTAGTTATCTTGATAATGCCTGCCTTCCTTTGTGTACTGCATTGCAGCCATGCTGTAAACCCATGTTCTTTCTAGAATGAATCTCCCATGTATTATGTTTCTTTACTCTTGGTACTTTTAGTGTCTGTACCAAATTAGAAACAACCTCTGTTTTAAAATACCAAATAAAATTAAACCAGGTCCGAACTGGGAGTTCGAAATATGAATGTTACATCTGTCTCTGGAATAATTTGAATAGTACCAGAGTTCAAAAAATAGGGGATAGATATGAATTCAATATAAAGACTCTAACTATTCAAAAGTATCTTGAATGGTAGTGAGTTGCTTGTCACTACAGATTAGTAAGTAGGAGATCAACAACCATAGGTAGAAGGTCAAGCCAGGTAACCAAGAATGTACATCAACTCCCAGCTCCTCATTCATACAGTTTCCAATGGAAGATACATGAGAGTAGTTACTGAAATATTTAATTAGGCATTCTTGGACCCAGGAGAATCTAAAGGTCTCACTCTAATTACATATATTATGCAGGTTCTAATAAGTTCTCTTTTGAATCATTCAGTCCCTGAGGAAGCTAGACATTTAGCTGAATGCAAGAAAAACTTGGTTTTTGCTGATTTCCCTGGATGATACCTTTGGTTTACTGTCTAGAATAAATTGATCCCATTGCTATACACCAAATATTTAAACACCAGTACAAGCAACATCCACCCTTAAAGCCATTTAGGTTTTATGTCAAAGTATTATGCAGTCACTGGAATTCTTTTAAATATCAATTTCTGGATTATATTGCTTTGCTCTTTATTGCATTATCAAGACACCTGAATGTTATGAATATTTTAAGCAGCTTTTACCTATAAAGTCTTGTTAGATTTTATAAGCTGTTTCCCTTTTCATGTGCTGTCCTAAGTATTTTATTTGTACAAGTGTTAACTTTTGACTGTATTTTTTTTTTAATTTGACAGAGAGGGATCACAAGTAGGTAGAGAGGCAGGCGGGGGCAGGGGGAGTGGGAAGCAGGCTCCACACTGAGCAGAGAGCCTGATGCAAGACTCGATCCCAGGACCCTGAGATCTTGTCCTGAGCCGAAGGCAGAGACTTAACCCATTGAGCCACCCAGGCGCCCTTGACTGTATTCTTTCTGCTGAACATAGAAATTGTTTGGGAGAACAGTCTGTGTTTACTTTCCTGCATATTTATTTTTAGGAGCTTTCACACCCAGTATCTATCCATTTAGGTTTGTCACTGGTTTTAAATGATTTAATGTTAAATACTAAAAGATACTTAGTTTGTGTTCATGGTGAAAATTGGATGAAAGGCAATTTAAGATAGCATTTCAGTCATTAACTGCAAGTATGCAACTATAAACACATATGTGACTACTACCCTCAGATCTCTATCAAATTGTTGGTTGAGGGGTGCCTGGGTGGCTTGGTGGGTTAAGCCTTTGCCTTAAGCTCAGGTCATGATCCCAGGGTCCTGGGATTGAGCCGCACATTGGGCTCTCTTCTCAGCGAGGAGCCTGCTTCCCCCTCTCTCTCTGCCTGCCTCTCTGCCTACTTGTATCTCTCTCTCTGTCAAATAAATTTTAAAAATTAAAAAAAATTAAATCCACCATCATTTAACAACAACAACAAAAAGTTGGTTGAGAGCACCTTGAATCTGGGTGGTGGGGTGGGGGGAGCGGGGAGCACCAGAAACAGTTAGCTAGCTGTTTCACATTAAGAGATTAATTTGTGATTGCTTTATTTTCGCATTTTTTTTCCCCTCAAGCACATATAGAGTGCTTGGTGCCCTATTTTATTAGCAAATACTCTGAGAGGTAACCTTGCACCAAGTTCTGCACCATCCAGACAAAAACAGGTCTCCACACCTCTCCGCGTCATCTGAGCAACTGGTGGAAAGTTGGTCTGACCCATGGAGTCATGGAAATGCATTAAAATCACCAGGCAGTTGTGATTCGGTTCATTTTGGCAGCCAGACTCCATCAGCCCCTCAGGAGTTGGCATTATGTCCTAATGATGATTGTGTTATACAACCAATACAAATGGAAAACGACCTAATCAGCACACATTCAGACAAGGCTTGATCTGTAGTGAATGGCCGGAAGCTTTCCAAGTCAGGGGCCTGGAAATGTGTATGGGCCACATAAAATCCCAGCTCTGCTGCAGCCAAGTCAGGAAGATATGCCCCCATGGAGAAAGGGGGTGGGTGATGGAAGGAACTCAGGATGAAAACTCAGAAGGCTTATGTCTGACTCCCAGATCACTCCCTCTGAAGTGGTGTGATTTTGAGAATGTTAGTTAACCCCTCAGTTTCTAAGTGTCTTTATTATGGGTTAGAGGAAGAGAAAGGAAAGCATTTTTTTTTTCCTGCCTCCATGAAAGGGTTGTTGTGATAATCACATAAGGTAACATTTGGGGAGGAGTTTGCCATCTAAAAGTGCTTTGTGTCTTTAAGGGATTCTTGTTCCATCCCTACTAGAGGCCCTCTCTGTCTCAGTGGGAATCCCTGGGACTCTTGGGGGTGGGGAGCGGGCACACTTGGGGCCATAAAATCAATACTACACAATGGAATAAAATAGAACCATATTGGGCCAAAACAGGCCCCTGGAAAGACTTGCACCCACATTTTTTGTTTCTTTTTAACTACAAATGTTCTTTGGGACCCCTGCCTCTGGTGGAAGAGAATTGTCTTCTGGGTGGTATGGGTGAGCAAGTTGCCAAACAAACCTGAATTATCCAGAGGCCTGTAAAATGCGCAATTGCTTTTTAAGAGGCATGGTGATATTGTGTGTTCCTTTCGATTTTTGGCAGTAACGATTTTCTGCAATTTGTGGTTTTGCAATTTCTCTTTATACAGACAACACTCTGGCTTTCATTCAATGCCCCACTGGTTGGGGGGAAGGGAGAGAGAGAGAGAGATTCCCTGGGGCTCTGACCACTCCAGAAAAAGAAGGAAATGTTAATGAAATAAGTCAGAAAGAATGCTCCAGACTAGTAGAAGCTGCTTGGTTAGTGGGGAAGAAACAGCTTTTAATAAATTGCATAGTGTGGTTGGGATTTTATCTGGGGCTTTTTTCAACTGGGCACAGGTCTGTTCCCCTTAACTCTTCTTGACTCTACTGAGCTTTGTCTGCAATCTCAACCTCATCTCTTCTTTTTTTTCCTGTATTCAACCAGTTTGGTCCCTTCTACTGGCTCCTTTCGGCTTCTCCTGTCCTAGGTGGGATTCCCTTTAAATACTCCATCAGTAGGCATCCACTTGCCAATTGCGTTAATTAACTTGGTTTGTGTAATTTACCTGAAGATCCATATGCCAGGATTTTCGCTGTCATTCTGGTTGCATTTTCTGCTTTTACTGCCAAGGCTGAAAAAAAAAAAAAAAAAAGCCTCTTTACAGAGGAAGGTCTGTGGCCCGCATTGCAGATGCAGTACATGGATGTAGCCTTTATCTAGATGAGAGTGGTATGTTCTGTTTCTAGTCATCACCTCTGGAAAGGTTTTGCTGACTTATGTTTGCTTTTTTATGACTGCAAGGCGCTGTGCTGAAGGATTTAAAGCTGCATCCAGGGTAAATCTTGTATTCCTTCTCTGTTCATTTCTTTGTATCAAAACAACCCTCTGTTCTCTCTTGAGCAGATTCCCTGGGCTTTTGCCCCTAGATCCCAGGCTTTCTCTGCACAGAGGCAATTGCGTAGGCCATCTATTTCCTCTCTTCTCATGACCCAAATGTCACCGCTTCTTTTGTTTCTAGGAGTAATATAAAGATAATTGCTACTCATATGTTAATTGTAATTTTCACGTATGATTTTCTGGTGTACGTATTCTACAACTTGAGGGAATTATTTGTGATGTGCCATTATAAATCACAGTATTTTCATTTAGGAAGATCGTTCAGCAGGATGCAGTTCAGCAGCCCACCCTGAGCCCTCCTCACAGCATCTTCTTCAGGACCCCACTCCTTAGCCCATGGAGGTCCAACCCATTTTTAATAGCTCAGCACTTCCAACTTTCTTTTACTAACCTGAGGTAACCTTCAGGTAGTTCTCTTGCTAGTTTTGCCTTCTGGAGCAGCTCAGAAGTTGACTCCTTCTTCCACATGACAACCCTCCAAATATTTTGGAATCTGATCCCGTATACTCTCTGAGCCTTCCTTGTCCAGGCTAAACATCCCCTGTTGCTTCAGCCATCCTTCATATGACTTGGTTTAGTTACCCTTTCCATTTGCCCCAGTCACATTTTTCAATGACCCTCTTAAAATGTTATGGTCTGAACTTTAAAAAACAACAACAACAACAACAACAACAACAAAATACCGCCAAGATGGCTACCCATTGCACGCAGAGCATTAAGGAAAAAAAAGTTCTTGCTCTGGACATGTTATTTCTATTACTATAACCTAAGAGTACATCACAAATTTTAATAATACTTGAGTCCTGAGATTAATCCTAAAGCCTCTAGATGCACTATATAAAAGCTGCTATAAAAACAGATTTTTCCCCAGTCCTATATTTATGCAGTTGGTTTCAAATACTACACAAACCTATACATTTATTCCTGTGACACATATTAGCTCAGAATACTAGTGGAAACTGCTAGGAGCTTTTTGAATTTGAATTACTTTAAGCCTAACTGTTTCAGTTTTGGGACGTATTTGATTTACCTCTTGACTTCATTCAAAAGATTGATAAAAGCAGTGACTATCTGGGTTTTAAGCTTTTTGCAATGGAATCATGTTTTATTCATCGTCCTCTTCATCTCTTCTGAAAAGTCTGTGACATTCTGTTAAACAACCAGATGCTCAATAAATGCTTTTATGAAATCACTCAACAATATGTGATACAGGCAGTTTTCCAACATCCTGACATGCAGTTATCTTTAAACGGATCTCTAAGTGCCCTTTGGAAACTAAGAGTAAGATGAATTTTATCCTACCTTGCTGATGTTGGTCAACGTTACAGCATTATATAGTTCACTAACAGTATGATCTTCAGGGCTAGAGTGCCTGGATTCTAATCTTAACTTGATTTTGCTACCTATGTGATTTAGAGCAAGTTACTCTACTTTTCCTGTTTCTTGTCCTGATATGTAAAATAATGAGGTTGTTGTGATTTTAAAGCAAATTAATCCATGTAAAGTATGTAGGACAGCAATCAGTAATATAAAAGCAATAATTAGTGGTAGTAATAGTTGTATTGTTGTCACTTTTATTGTTATTGTCAAGCTACACTAGTATAAACAACCTATCATAAGAGGAACAAAGGCAATTTGGTAGAATTTATTTATAGTGAACCTATATTGACTCTAAATAATAATTTTATGATCAAAATGTTTGTGTAACCTAAATATAACTCAGCTGTTCCACGGCCCTCTAAGTTTAGGTATATATTCAAAGGAACACAAAAACCTAAACAAATGAAAACAATGTAAATTTTTATTAAAGTCTCTTAGGGGAATTCTATTACATTTCACAGCGAAATATTCTAAAGACTGTTAGCCAAATTTCTCTTGGTAGCTGCTCAGAAATTTCGTTCTTCTCCCTCTCTTCTTCTCTCTATAACAAAATGGGAACGGGGTAACCTGGCTGACTCAGTTGGAAGAGCATGTGATTCTTGATCTCAGAATCCTGAGTTTGAGCCCACATTGGATGTTAAAATTACTTCAATATATAAAACTTTTTTAAAAAATTTAAATGCTAGTTTGCGTTGCTTTTTTCCACACTTACCTCTTCTATTTCAAATATGCCCAATTCTCAGGATTAATAAATCGCAAGTCTGTTATTTCCTGTCTCTAACAATTCCATCAATTATGTAATTTCAGTGTGGCCCTTCTAGGCAGCTTCTGGAATAAACTATATATATATATATTCATTCCATCAATTATGTAATTTCAGTGTGGCCCTTCTAGGCTGCTTCTGGAATAAACTATATATATATATAGTTTATTATATATATTATTATAATATAATATATTATATATATTATTATTATGTTATGTTCTATATATGTTATATATATAATATATATTATAAACTATATATAATAAATATATAGTTATATATTATTTATTTATTTATATATATATATATAAGCAGAAGGCTGCTTCTGGAATAAACTATATATATATAGTTTATAATATATATGTTATATATTATTATATATATGTTATATATATTATAAACTATATATATAATAAACCATATATTTATTATATATGGTTTATATATTATTTATTTGTATATATTTAAATACATATAAAATACATATGAAATACATAAATTATGAAATTACATAATTGATGTAATATATATAGTTTATATGTATATATCTATATATATGTATATATGTATATATCTACACACACATATATAATAAATCTTATTGATATAATAGATGTGTAGCACACAACTTACAAATAATAAAATGTGTAATACCCTTTATTGTAAATTCCATGTAGCCAGCTGATTCTCAGAGAATACTTTCATTGATTTGTGCTGAACTCTTGGTATCTACAGTCAGCCTATGGTTGCAGTTGATGAATAAATGTAGTTTACATGTAGGTATGGATCAGTAACATGAGCAACTTCTTTACTAAATTGAATAATAGTTTTTTAATATATTTCCTCAAGTTCCTGTACTGTTTATGACAGCTATAAACAACAGTCCTTTTTAGTTAATCTGAATTAAGATTTTCTATATAACTTTCTTAAATCCAGACAATCAACAAAATAATAAATCAAGTCTTGATGTGTGGTATTTGCTGATATCTGTGCTGTAGATACTCCTACCATGGCCAATTTCAAGCTATTAACGTGAAAGATACTATTGACTATAAAATTATATGTTTCTTGGTCATTCACTTTTCCTCTTTTGTGATTTGCCTATCTACAGCCTTTATTATTTTTAAACTAGTTGCTTTTCTGTTTCTATGAATTTCTAGAAGTTATTTATCTATTTGGGTAGTAAACTTTTCTGTGTTACATGAAAATGTCTTTTCCCAAACATTGTCCTATCTTTTTACTTAGGTGTACTAATTTTTATTATGGGGATACTTATATTTTAATGGCATCTAAATTGTTGAACATTTCACTTAGGATTTGTTTCTTCCCTGTTCTAACATTGTAAACATATTCTTATGTATTTTTTTAAAGTTATAAAGTTTTGATTTCCGGTTCATGTTTTTGATTCATAAGGAATTTATATTATAGGGATGCCTGGGTTGCTCAGTCATTAAGTATTTGCCTTTGGCTCAGGTCATGATCCCGGGATCCTGGGATCAAGGCCCCTGTTAGGCTCCCCGCTCAGCAGGAAGCCTGCTTCTCCCTCTCCCACTCACCCGGCTTGTATTCCCTTTCTTCCTCACTCTGTGTCAAATAAATAAAATCTTAAAATTTATAATCTACATGGTGTGAGGTAAGGATCCAAATTTATATTTTTCTCTATGGAAAACTAATTGTACTCTCATAAATCGTCCTAATTTCCCCCCATTGAATTGTTATACTATCTCTGTCATAAATTTGGTTTCCATACATGTCTAGATCTGTTTCTGGAAAATCCAAGTCTGTCCAATAGCCTGTTGGTTATCCTTGCACCTGAAATAGCTTTCTCTTAACTGTTAGGATCTGACAGGTAAGGTTTTATACCTTCATCTTTTTCTTCAATATTGTGTAGACTATTTTTTGACTTTTACTTTTTCAAGTGATTTTGAGTTCAGTTTCTTTGTTTCCACAAAAATCTCTATTAGAAGTTTTATTGCAGGGGCGCCTGGGTGGCTCAGTGGCTTGGGCCGCTGCCTTCGGCTCGGGTCATGATCTCAGGGTCCTGGGATCGAGCCCCACATCGGGCTCTCTGCTCCGCAGGGAGCCTGCTTCCCTCTCTCTCTGCCTGCCTCTCTGCCTACTTGTGATCTCTGTCTGTCAAATAAATAAATAAAATCTTTAAAAAAAAAAGTTTTATTGCAGTTGCATTGAATTTATGGGTTGTTCAGGAAAGTTAACATCTTTATTATTATATTATAGTTTACCATTCACGAGGATGATACATTATGCAGAATATTTGATGTTTTATGAACCTTGAAAATATTTTACTTGTTTTTCCTACAAAATGCCTATATATCTTTTGGTATATTTATTACTCATAACAGTTCATTGGTGTATGATTGATTTTTTTCTATTTTAATACTTGGTTTTTAATCCAGCAACCCTACTCATCTCCCTAAAGATTTTTTTTGTAAATTTATTTATTTGACAGACAGAGATCACAAGTAGGCAGAGAGGTAGGCAGAGAGAGAAGGAGAAGCATGCTCTCTGCTGAGCAGAGAGCCCGATGCGAGGCTCGATCCCAGGACCCTGAGACCATGAGACCATGAGCTGAGCTGAAGGCAGAGGCTCAACCCACTGAGCCACTCAGGTGCCCCTCCCCAAAGATTTTAATGATATCTCTGTAGATTATCCAAGGATTTTCTTTCTTTTTTTTTTTTTTAAAGATTTTATTTATTTATTTGACAGAGAGAAATCACAAGTAGGCAGAGAGGCAGGCAGAGAGAGAGAGAGAGAGAGAGGAGGAAGCAGGCTCCCTGCTGAGCAGAGAGCCCGATGTGGGACTCGATCCCAGGACCCTGAGATCATGACCTGAGCCGAAGGCAGCGGCTCAACCACTGAGCCACCCAGGCGCCCCCATCTTTCTTTCTTTCTTTTTTTTTTGAAGATTTTATTTATTTATTTGACAGAAGAGATTACAAATCGGCAGAGAGGCATGTAGAGAGAGGAGGGTGAGGGGAAGCAGGCTCCCTGCTGAGCAGACAGCTTGATGCAGGACTCAATCCCAGGACCCTGGGATTATGACCTGAGCTGAAGGCAGAGGCTTTAACCCACTAAGCCACCCAGGCACCCCAATCAAGGATTTTCTACAAAGACAATCATACACTTTTAGAATAAGAGTAATTTGGTGTCATTCTTTCTAAATTCTATTGTTTTTGAATTTTTTGTTTGTTTTATGTTATTTTTGTGGGCTTCCAACTATGTTGAATAGCAGGGTGATGAGAACCATCGTTGGCTTGTTTCTTAATTCTTGTGACCTTAGTAAGAAAGTATGTGAAATTAAGCTAATAAGAAAAATGTTTGCTATATGTTTTGGTTAAATAATTTCTATTAGTTTAGGAAAGATCTTTCTTATTCCTGTTTACAACAACAACAAAAAAATTAAATCAGGATGGTGTGTTAAAATTTATCAAGTATTTTCCTGCATCTGTTGAGATAATATAGGTTTTTTTCTTTCAATTGACTCACATGGTAGGTTATATTCATAGATTTTCTGACGTTCAACTCTAATTGCATTCCAGGCATACTCTACTCAGTAGCGGTCTTTTAAAGTATATCGATATACAATCTACAAGTGTTCTATTTAAATATTTTTATTTATGTTCATGTATGAGAATGTCCTGTAAATTAATTTTTCTTTCTTTCTTTTCTTTCTTTCTCTTTCTTTTTTTTTCTTTCTTTATTCTTTCCTTCCTTCCTTCTTTCCTTCTTTTCTTCTTTCTTTCTTTTTTCTCATTCCTATTATATTATTTATATTTACCTAGCACTGGGTTTCTTTGTGCTTTGGAAATATTACATGTATCTTGCTTTCTTTGAGATTTTCCTTTCTCTCCCTTCCTCCATTCTACATTCCTCACTCCTCCTCATCTAAAGGTTTTGCTATTATCTCTACTCAGCCCCCACTTAGGAACCCCAGTACAAATAAATCTTTACTAGGGGTTTATGTTCCTGCCCCATGGTGATTCCAGAGATATCCAAGATCCAAGCCTCCAGGCTAGTGAAATTTGGCTCAGTTACTGTTTATAAAGCCAAGTCTGTGTTCTGCAGACTCCCTAGGCCACAACTGCAGTCCTATGTAACAGGTGACATCAACCTTTTTCTTTCTCCTCTGACCTCTTTCTACCACACTACCTCCTGGTTTCATGCAGTGAGCTTAGCTCCAGATTCCCACTTGACATCCAGCATTTGTAAACCCCAAAAAACTATAAGTACTGAGTTCCTAGTCCTCCCTGATTCTAGTCCTTCCTCATCCTGGTTCCAGACCAAAACTCAGCTGAAGAGCTTCACCCCTGTACTTACTTCTTCATTTCTCTGTTTTGTTATCTACAGAGTTATTGATTTTGTTTGTGAACAAGCTTAGATCTTTTTACTTTTTACTTTTGATTTACTTCATTAAATGGAGTCCCATAAACTTACATAGTTTTCTGGGGGGAATGAATTGAGATAATTATGGGTTTTTTTTAAGTGCAAAGGATAATAGCAGTAAAAAGAAACACTAGTATAAAGCTGATATATGTTCTCTGCCTGGAAAAGCCCCTCTTTTCCCTTCTGCCTACCTAAATCTGAATCACTTTTCCCGGCTATTTACTCTAAACTGTGTCTTATATTCCTTCAATTTAATCTCATGAATATTTATTAGGTGCTATAATGTATTAGGTACTATTTTAGCACTAAGAATACAGTAATGAAGGATATGGGTATGTTCCTGCCTTCATGGAACTTACATTTGGTGTGAGAAACAAAATGAGTATACCATGCTGTAGCACTTACAATTAAAACATCCTGTTTAGTAATTGATTACATACTGATTTTTATTCTAATTTTTACATGTGGGTTAATTATGTTAGCCATTAAAATAAAATTAACATGGAGACACAATAATGTGGTGACATTTTTCTGGAAATTAACTCTAATAAATAGTTTTATTCTACGCCATAGATAGTAGATATACTATATTTCTCTTACTTATGTTCATGATTCCACACACAGAACCAGAGATCATTATGCATGTAAGATTGAGTGGTTTTTATCCTCCAGTGGGGTTACAGCAGATTTCAAGGCACCAGAGACCACAGAGAGGTTGTTTTAAGTTTAGTTATAATTTCTTTTCATCAGTGGGCATTATAGAAGTTACAGAAGAATTTGTTGGTACTGTATAATCTTAAAGTCTGACAGTTAGAAAAAATGGCATAGAATTGGGGCACCTGGGTGGCTCAGTGGGTTAAAGCCTCTGCCTTCAGCTCAGGTCATGGTCCCAGGGTCCTGGGATCGAGCCCTGCATCGGGCTCTCTGCTCAGCAGGGAGCCTGCTTCCTCCTCTCTCTCTCTCTGCCTGCTTCTCTGCCTACTTGTGATCTCGGTTTGTCAAATAAATAAATAGAATCTTTAAAAAAAAAAGGGGGAGGAGGGGGAAATGGCGTAGAATAAAACTATTTATTAGAGTTAATTTCCAGAAAAATGTCACCACATTATTGTGTCTCCATGTTAATTTTATTTTAATGGCTAAAGTAACATTGTTCCTGATTTATGAAGCACCTTGTCTTTTAAAAGGAGAGAAACAGACCAAGAGAGAGACTCCATGCTACATTTTAAGACATTGTAAAACTACCTACCCAGATCAGGAATAGATATCAATTTAAAGTACCCCTAAGGAACTTCTAGCATATAATCCAGAGTTTTCTAAAGTAAAAGATAATAAGCTGACATCCAGCAAATAGCTGCAATAGGAGACAGGAAAAACTGAGGACTGGTGAGGAAGTAGAACAGCTGGCATTCTCATACATTGCTGGGACAGGAGGGATTTGGTACAACCATTGTGGAAAATTATCTTCCAAAGATGGACAGATGCATACCCTGTAATTTAGAGATTCCATCCTGTTGTATAAATCCAAAAGAAATGCATTGTGGTATATATACCCAGTGAAATACTGTACAACAATGAGAATATACAATCTACAGCTACATGCAGTGACATGAATAAATCTCACAAATAATGTTAAATGAGAGAATCCAGATGATGAGCCCCAGCCGTGAGCGCTGCTCTGTGCCTTACTCCTGTTGCTTGCCTACCCCGAACCAGGCAGTGATCAACACCATGTGTGGCCAAGGTATGCAGGCCCTTGACTACTTGGAGGCTAGTAACGTCATCTATACCAATGACTGTATTGACAAACTGGTCAACTGGATACACAGCAACCTCCTCCTTCTTGGTGGTGTAGCCCTGGGCCTGGCCATCCCCCAGCTGGTAGGAATCCTGCTGTCCCAGATCCTTGTGAATCAGATCAAAGATCAGATCAAGCTACAGTTGTACAACCAGCAGCACCGAGCTGACCCGTGGTACTGAGAATCCATCCTGCATGTCCTCACTATGGCGACAGGCAAGCGTCATCAACCAATAGCAGTGGGTAGAGCTCTTGGCACCAAAAGGAGATTTGGATTCCAGTTCCCCAGCAACAGCCCAGTGGGGAGAAGCCAGCTCCAGCCCAGCAGAAGGCAGGGTGCACAGGTGGCTCAAGTCTAGGAAGGCTGTCCATCTTCTT
Source organism: Mustela nivalis (assembly GCF_964662115.1). NCBI lineage: Eukaryota > Metazoa > Chordata > Mammalia > Carnivora > Mustelidae > Mustela > Mustela nivalis. The sequence goes on along the minus strand of NC_139036.1, from coordinate 32,277,323 downwards.
CTCCTCCACCATAGCCCTAGGCATCATTAGAGTTATTTTGCATTATTTTTAACCATACACATTTGGGTTTATGGTTAAAAAAATGATGGAAAGTGCTAATGTAATTGATAATCATTATGAACTCATTTTGGGAGTTTTGCAGCTAGACTTAATCTATATTTGGTGGATTGGGACTAGCTGAACCTTGTCCATTTTATCTTTTTTTCCCCCAAATGCTATATTGTCAGCATTGTATGGGTGCAGATTAATGTGACCATCTTACAGAATCTAAGTGATTAGAAAGACTGTAAGATAGAGACTCAAAGCTGAGAGGTCCGTGAGCTAGGACAGGACATGAATGCCAGATGTCCAATGAATGAGGCCAAGTCTTAGCCAGATACTTTGTGGCAAAGCAAATGAGACAAACAAGAAGTAAAGCTTGAGCAAAGAGGCTAAGGACCAATAAGAAAATCCAAATCAGAAGGGATCACATGCACCATTTGGATACTCAGCCACTCAAAGACAGGAAAGGAAGAGAATCTCGTACTTGTGAGAAGGACTACAACAGTGGCAAAATAGGGGCAGTATTCATATCTGAAGCCAAATATTAGATAATATGGTATGATAGGGAAGCCAGAAATAGGACTAGCTTACATAAAACTCTGCATACAGCTCAAGAAGCTCTCAGGTAGTTACACTGATTATTATAGTTAAGGGATTAGGATGGTTGTGAGTCACCTACTCACCATAAGAACCAACTCAGGAAAAATGTTCAAAGGACTGCGTTCATTAGAATTGTACATGCATATATACATCTTAAATCTGGAAATTACACTTTCAACCTCCGGTTTCATTAAGGGGTATTTGAAGAATGTTGTTTTTCATTAAAATTTAAATCTTCATTATCATATTCTGTAATTCTGTGCCTTTCAATATATTTCCAGTTAAATGAAATTTCGTTGTACCATGGTAGAGAAGCCAGTTAGCTTCGGAGTTCAGCCATAGACCATTATGAAGTATCAGGGATCAGAGGCAGGAAGAGGGCACAGTATGCTTCTTAGAGGGAAGTTCTGAGTGGTACACATAGAATGTGGCAGTGAGGCAAAAAGGGAGTGGTGACTAAAATACTGTGTCTATGCCTGGCTCTTCTTCTCTACCTATAAGCCTCAACACATCAATTTTTAAAATGTTACTCGAATGTGTACTGTTTGTCATACCGTGTGCTAGGGATTCTAAGTGAAGATACGGGTACGTGAATAAAGACAGACAATACCTGTGTGTTAGGCTCTTAGGGATCAAGGTGAAGAGAGCAGAATAACTCTAAAGAAATAGCTTCTTCTGCAACATCTGCCCCAAATGGAGGAGAGACCACCTTTAATCATTTTTCCTGAATTGGTATCTTCTTCAGTATTTCTTAAACTCCTTACATGTATGATTGGCACCCAAAGTCACTTGTCCAGAATCAACTCTCTGTTACTCAAAAGTTACTGTATCATAGTCATTCCTGAACCTCAGCCTTCAGAGCCCAGTTGCCTAAAGGCAAAATGGAATTACTCAACTCTGAGAAGCTTTCTCAATACCAAGTCATGAGAAAGCTGGATGAGTGAGTGATGTTACCACTCATTTTTAATGTTTTTTGGATTTGTGTACCTGAAGTTGGATGCCGAGTCATTTCATAAATACAGGCACATTACATGAAGCCAGCAGGAGGCTAAGCATCACTGGATGTAGTGGACCTTAGCAGAATGGTTATGTCTGTGATTCTAACATGATTACTAGGGTGAGGGGGGGACTAGTAAAGAGATGAAGCTTCCTAGGATCCCCACCTTGGCTCTCCAAAGCATGTCCCAACTTATTCCTCAGTATGAGAGACCATTTAAGCCACAGCTTTGCTTTGGGCAAGGATTTTTATTTAGAGAAGGATCAGTTGAATAGCCAACATTTTGTTCCATTAAAATTTTAATATACTTCCTTAGTCATAGTAATTACAGTATTTCTCATTACAATATGTTTTTTTTTTAAAGATTTTATTTATCTACCTGACAGATCACAAGTAGACAGAGAGGCAGGCAGAGAGAGAGAGGAAAGCAGGCTCCTCGCCAAGCAGAGAGTCCGATTCGGGACTTGATCTCAGGACCCTGAGATCATGACCTGAGCCGAAGGCAGAGGCCAACCCACTGAGCCATCCAGGCGCCCTACAATATGTTTTTTTTAAAAAAGGCTTTAATAATATGAATATTTGAATTACCAAACACTGATTCTTTACTTGTCCGCAGTCTCTTAAAATTTGCTGGGTAGAGTTCCAAATGGCATTATTTGTATTTTTAAGTATAATATTCAATGGACCTTTTTAAATTCAATCTGAAATTTTTTTTTTTTGCAATCTGTAATATTTAAATATTCATCACAAAGAAAAAGATCAAGAACTGATTTGAGTGAGAAATGTTGCCTAGCTTCCAGGAAACTCAGTGGTCCTTTGCCAGGCACAAGTCGTAGAAAGTTAAGGTTCCACCAGGTGGAGAGTGATTCTAGTATTACAAGATTTTTTTTTTTTAAGACATCATGGCATCTCAACACAAGATAACAACTTGATCTGGTGCCCAACAGTGGTGTTTCCTGCCACAGTGGAGTTACTGAAAGATGGTCCCATAGTGTAGTTTATGGGTGACTTCATGAATTTTCACTGGTAACTTTGACAGTTGGCAGCTTTTACATGTCAACTTTAAAATCCAAATCCCACATGTCCTGTGACTCCATTGTAATTCTTAAATTTTGTCAATAACATTTTAAGGATGATATGAAACCCTTAAAGTTAATACTGATTTATCTGTATACAAGAGAGAATTTTACTTATGATGTTTTAAAAAAAGAACACATTCAAGTTCCTTTTAATTATGTTATTAAAATAAAGACTAAATAGAAGTGGGGGCTAGGGGACACTGTCGAGAGAAAAGCAATGCTCTTAGGAAACAGGGGGGCCTTACTTATACTCTGAAATTTCAACACAAACCTGCAGGAGCTGTGCTAGTAATTGGTTTCTGTAGTTTTACTATAACACTAAGTCATGTTTTATGGATTCTTTCAATAGGTAAGCTGTGTTGCAATTTTTTAAAAGAGAAGATGGGCAGCATCAACCTACTTAAAGGTCAGAGAGAAAAAAGCAGATGAGTCTCCTCCCCAGAATCAAGTTTAAATGGTTCTGCCTGTGAAGATAGTATCTTTTTGCAGAAGAATATATTACATGACATAAGCATCAATAATCAATGTTGCTCTTTCTCTATATTCCACGCTGCCACCACCTTCTGTAATCAGATGAGGGAAAAAGCTGCTAGTGATCGCAAGGTGATCTGCACTGGAAATACAACTTGGAATATAGACTGACTGCCCAGGTAGGGGTTTGCTTCCTAATTTGTGTGTTTGGAGCAAACCTGCTACATTCAGTGCATCATGGTCAGAGACTTCATTGAGAATGGAACTGAGACTCTTCATCTATTCTGTCTCTAAGAAACCAGTCTCAATGAGATCAAGTCCCAAAAGAGACATAATAACACCTGTCAGCCTCTGACCCATCTCTGTAGCTCAAGTTACAGAAATGCACAGCTATGTTTGTTGGACCCATTTGGTTTCCATCCATTTCCTATTATTTTCCTTACAAGCCCTTTTTGTATTTATTCCCTAGTAGAGCTCATGCTTTGAAGAACTTAGCATACCAAACAGTTAATTAATAATAAGTATTGTAATTTTCATGAATCAAATTGGGAAATTGCCAGTCAGAACTTTAATTTAGCAGGCATGATCAGTATTAACCATGTGAGTTGTTAACAGTTTCATAAGGAAACAAAAAAGCTGATGATTTTCAATTAGACTTTTTAGAAATGTAGGCAGTTTCCTGTTGTTATATACAGCCCATCACTAAAAATTATGCTGAAGTCTAATACAGGAACGTTAAGGGATAGCCATGCATTTTATAAGGGTGTTTCCATTCCGAGAACTTAAAGGATATTTTAAATCCCTACCTTTGTCTTGCTTTTTCAGTACAAGCTTTAAGCCTCAGTTACTCATCCTACAAGTTAATTTTCTTCACCTTAGAATGCACAGTTAATCAGCTTAAGTCAATAGAACATCAGACCAAAGTTAAAGGTCTGCTGCTTTCAGCATGTAGAATGGTTTCCTTCTTAAATCTATGCTTATTGCTAAAATCCTATCATTTTCCCATTTTCCATTCATGTTTATAAAAGAAAAAGAGAAATACAATAAACCACTCAGACAACTGACAAATGTTGCTTTGCAGACCAGGATGGCACTGCTGCTGAAACTTGGCAAGCAGGACCACACGAAGAAAATGTCATTGTCTCTCTAACAAACTGAGGTGCAAGTTTGAATCTGCTGGAGGAAAGGACATTTAGGGGTTTTAATGTATGAGACACAAAAATGCAGGTCATTTGAAAATCAAACTTATACAAGTCCAGCACGGCAGGTATTGGAAGTAAGACACGAGTTTGCCGCAAATACTCAGTGCAGTAGACCAGCAACCTTAGGTAAGAAAACACTAAAGCGAGTGTATCAGAGTTATATACTAGTTATTACCACTTTTATTATGTGCCAGGTACCAACTGGGCATTTTATACATATGGATTTTTTCCCCCTAATTACCTGACTTAATCCTGTTAATAATGCAAAATGGGATTGTGTCAGCATTTCACTGAAGAAACTGAAGGTCAGATGTGAAGTATTCTACCCATGGTCACGTGTGACTAGAAAATGGCAGAACTAGAATTAAAATTAAGCCCATGGTCTTTTTTTTTTTTTAAGTTTTATTATTATTATTTTTTTATTTGACAGAGAGAGAGATCACAAGTAGGCAGAGAGGCAGGCAGAGAGAGAGGGGGAAGCAGGCTCCCCGCTGAGCAGAGAGCCCAATGTGGGGCCCGATCCCAGGATGCTGAGATCATGACCCGAGCCGAAGGCAGTGGCTTAACCCACTGAGCCACCCAGGTGCTCCACTCATGGTCTTTTTAACCAGTGTTCTTTTTACCACTCTTTTTTTTTTTTTTTTAAGATTTTATGTCTTCACTTGACAGAGATACAGCGAGAGAGAGAGAGCGCACGCATGGGAGAGAACACAAAAGGGAGTGGGAGAGGAAGAAGCAGGCTTCCTGCCCAGCGGGGAGCCCAATGCCAGGCTTGATCCCAGGACCTTGGGATCCTGACCTGAGCCCAAGGCAGACACTTAACTGAGCCATCCAGTTTTTACCACTCTTAATTGTCCTGTTCTTAAGGTTGCTTGCTAAGACTGAATAGAGTCATTACATTCCTCCCTGCTTTCTAACTTGGGCTTGGTATGTTTTGTTTCAAGCTACATTCTAGAAAACTCTGTAGATGATAGATGGCAGGGTCCTGTGTGTTGCCTACAGTAAATGTATAAAAAGCAATATTCTGTTTACCTGTTGTTAATTCTGGAGAGTTGGACAGAACAGCGTCCACTGATTAGGCTTGTGGGAATGCCTTTGGATGGGATATATTCTGTCAGAAGAAAGTGATGCCATAAACTCCAAAGGCAGCAGTTGGGAGAGCTTCAGAAAGGGAGATTAAGAAACATACCATTGCCAGTGGGCTTTATGTCCATTATCTCACTGATTCCACATCACAGATTTTTAGGTTTGTTATGCATCATAATCCCTATCACAGAGAAACCCGGGAAAGTTTACAAGGGCATTCAGCTAATACACTGGGTATTTGAACCTTGGTCTATCTGCCTTCAGTGGCCCACCCCATGCTGCAGAGCATGAAGAAGATTCAGGCGCCTACTATCAAATATCTCTGTCACAAGTTCTTCAAATTTTTTTGTTACTCACTTGTCAGGGTACAGCAATAACCATAGTTTCCATTAATTATACACACAGTCTGTGCCAGCTACTACTTAACTATACTCCTTACCTAAGTTATGCCTGGAGAAATAAATATTTGTTGAATGAATGTTAAGATTTTATATGACACTTAATAATCAGAACAATATTTTTGAGGCCTAAGTTACAATTTTCATGTAGCTGGAAGACGGAGGTTTATTGAGGCCATACAGTAAAAAAATCAGGGAGCTGAAATTCAAGCAGCTATCAGTCCCCAACGCTCATGCTCTTCCCCTAAATGACCCTACCAGGAGATTACCATGCTAGAATTTGGGGGGAATTGGGAGTTTTTTGTTTGTTTTTTGGGTGTTTTTTTTGTTTTGTTTTTCTTTTAGGTTCTGAGAATTAGATTTTATTACATTTGGCATGGAAATCTACTTAATACTTGTCAAGGATTCCCCAGAAGCACACCCCGAGGCAAGGATGCAAGTACATGTGGTTTATTAGGAGGCAGTTGCAGGAAACATGAGTAACAGAGTGAGGAATTGAGTCACAGAAGGGAAGGCAAAAAGGTGTGCCTTCAAGCAAGATAACGCCGTGGACAGTGGGAACTTGAACCCACTGGGGGAGACAAGGAGACCGAGACAATGAGGGGATCAAGCCCATGTGGGAGTAGCATGGAATAGGGCTGAAAATTACCAAGTCATGTTCCAGTCTCACTAGAATGGCTCAGGGTGTAATTAAGCAAGTAACTTAACCTCTAGCTAAGATCATCTTAACCTTTGAGATTTTCACAAGCAAAAGTTGTTGGAAGTTATAAGATTAGATCGGATGAATGACCAGATCTATAATGTTCATGCACAGAAAGTCTCATTATAAAAATATAAATTCTCTTCTGATTTGTAAATTCAAAGGAAATCTGATCAAAATACCAATAAAATTATTCACAGAACTTGACAAATTGGTTCTAAACTCTGTATAGTGGAACAAAAGTCCCAGGATAGGCAAGACAATTCTAGAAAGGCACAAATGTTAAGCAAATTTGTCATGAATGAATAGCTAGATGTATAAAGTTGCAGTCATAAAGATAGCATGTATTGTCATAGGGATAGACAAAGAGAAACTAGAATAGAGTAGACATCGCCCCAAAAAACAGACCTATGGAAGGCCCTAGTAAATTAAAAAAAAGAGAGGTCATGAGACATCAGTGGAGAAGGGTAGACTGTTTAGTAAGCGCTTTGGGTCTGGTGGCTTTTCATATGGGGATAAATTAGAAGAGGACTTTTACTTTTTTCCATCTGGAAATCCAATAGTCCCATAGCTCTTTTTGAGATTTAATCACCAGGGCAGCTTCCAGTGCTTCTGGATTCTGTGCTACACCATCGTTAGCATTTTTTCTTAGGAAAAAAAAAGCTTCTGTGAAATAGTTTTATTGTACATATTTATACAGTGATTGAAACAAAGTTAGGACACTGGAGTCTCGCTTGCTTTGCACCCCCTTAACCATGCCCATCCACAATTCCAGTGTCTCCACAAGAACAAAGGCCCATTTTCTCATAAAATAATGGGGTGGAAAAGACAACATCACCCAAAGATCCTCCATTCTTTTCTTCTGAATTTAAGGTTCAAAAAACTCAGTTTTACTCTTTATTTAGAATCCAGGCAGTGTTGTGATATACCTGTTTACAATCAGCATTTCATACATCCTCTCATGTATTCTGCCTTCTTCAAAATGGAAGGCAAATAAGTCTCCTCTTACAATGACATACAGTCTGTTGAAACAGCACTTCAAATGGTCTTCATCTAAGTCCCAACTCATAAGAAAGAATGGCAGGGTTGATTAGTAATGTCTGCCAAGGACACAGTATGGGATAGTGACACCATGCTTGCCAAAAATTTATCATTGTTTAACTTGACAAGTTTCTATCCAGAAATATCAACATAATTTTTATATCACTAATCTAGGGAGCTTGGCAAATAAATAAATACCAATTCTGCCCACAAATTATTTTTTTCTTCAAGAATCTGGTTGGGATATGCCACACAAACTAGCTCTATGCATCATGTTTGCTTGTTTTTTATTAACATATAGTGTATTATTTGTTTCAGGGGTACAGGTCTATGATTTGTCAGTCTTATGCAACTCACAACACTCCCCATAGCACATATACTTCCCAGTGTCTATCACCCAGCCTCTCCATCCCTCCCACACCTCCTCCCCTCCAGCAAAACTCACTTTGTTTTCTGAGATTAAGAGTCTCTTATGGGTTGTCTCCCTCTCTGGTTTCATCTTGTTTCATTTTTCCCTCCCTTCCCCCATGATCCTCTGTCTTGTTTCTCAAATTCCTCATATCAGTGAGATCATAGGATAATTCCAATTGACTTGTTTTGCTTAGCGTAATATCCTCTAGTTCCATCTACGTCATTGCAAATAGCAAGATTTTATTTTCTTTTTTGATGGCTGTGTAATATTCCATAACATACATACATACCTTCACACACACACACACACACACATCACATCTTCTTTATCTATTCATCTCTTGATGGACTTACAGGTTCTTTCCATAGTTTGGCTATTGTGGACATTGCTGCTATAAACATTGGGGTGCACAGGCCCCTTTGGATCACTACATTTATATCTTTAGGATAAATACCCAGTAGGGCAGTTGCCGGATCATAGAGTAGCTCTATTTTCAGCTTTTTGAGGAATCTCCATACTGTTTTTCAGAGTGACTGCACCAGCTTGCATTCCTACTAACAGTGTAGAAGGGTCCCCCTTTCTCCACATCCTTCCCAACACCTGTCGTTTCCTAACTTTTTAATTTTAGCCATTCTGACTGGTGTGAGGTGGTTATCTCATTGTGATTTTGATCTGTATTTCCCTCATGCTGAGTGATGTTGAGCACTTTTTCATGTGTGTTGGCCATTTCGATGGCTTCTTTGCAGAAATGTCTGTTCATGTCCTCTGCTCATTTCTTGATTGGATTATTTGTTCGTTGGGTGTTGAGTTTGATAAGTTCTTTATAGATTTTGGATACTAGCTCTTTATCTGATATGTCATTTGCAAATATCTTCTCCCATTCTGTTGGTTGCCTTTTGGTTTTGTAGACTGTTTCCCTTGCTGTGCAAAAGCTCTTTATCTTGATTAAGTCCCAATAGTACAGTTTTTCCCTTGCTTCCCATTGCCTTTGTCAGTGTTCCTAGGAAGAAGTTGCTGCAGCTGAGGTTGAAGAGATTGTTTTCCTCAAGGATTTTGATGGATTTCTGTCTCATGCTGAGGACTTTCATCCATTTTGAGTCTATTTTTGTGTGTGGTGTAAGGAAATGGTCCGGTTTCATTCTTTTGCATGTGGCTGTTCAGTTTTCCCAACACCCTTTGTTGAAGAGACTGTCTTTTTTCCATTGGAAAATTCTTTCCTGCTTTGTAGAATATTAGTTGTCCATAGAGTTGAGGATCCATTTCTGGGTTCTCTATTCTGTTCCATTGATCTATGTCTGTTGTTGTGCTGGTACCATACTGTCTTGATGATTACAGCTTTGTAATAGAGCTTGAAGTCTGGAATTGTGATGCTGCCAGCTTTGGTTTTCTTTTTTAACATTCCTCTGGCTATTCAGGATCTTTTCTGGGTCAATATAAATTTAAGAATTATTTGTTCCATTTCTTTGAAAAAAGTTGATGGATTTTGATAAAGATTGCATTAAATATCTAGATTGCTCTAGGTAGCATAGACATTTTCACAATATTTATTCTTCCAATCCATGAGCTTGGAACGTTTTTCCATTTCTTTTTGTCTTCCTCAATTTCTTTCATGAGTATTTTCTAGTTTTCTGAGTATAGATTTTTTGCCTCTTTGGTTAGATTTATTCCTAGGTATCTTATGGTTTGAAGTGCAGTTGTAAGTGGTATCAACTCCTTTATTTCTCTTTCTTCTGTCTCATTGTTGGTGTATAGAAATGCAACTGATTTCTGTGCATTGATTTTATATCCTGACACTTTATTGAATTCCTGTATGAGTTCTAGAAGTTTTGGATGGAGTCTTTTGGGTTTTCCACTTAAAGTATCATATCATCTGCAAAGAGTGAGATTTTGACTTCTTTGCTGATTTGGATGTCTTTTATTTCTTTTTGTTCTCTGATTGCTGAGGCTAGGACTTCTAGTAGTATTTTGAATAGCAGTGAGAGTGAACAGCCCTACCATGTTTTTTACCTTAGGGGGAGAAGCTCTCAGTTTCTCTCCATTGAAAATGATATTTGCTGTGGGTTTTTCATAGATGGCTTTGATGATATTGAGGTATGTATCCTCTGTCCCTACACTGTGAAGAGTTTTGATCAAGAAAAGATACTGCACTTTGTCAAATGCTTTTTCTGCATCTACTGAGAGTATCACGTGGTTCTTGTTCTTTCTTTTATTGTATTGTATCACACTGATTGATTTGCAGATGTTGAATCATCCTTGCAGCCCAGGAATAAATCCCATTTGGTTGTGGTGAATAATCCTTTTAATGAACTGTTGGATCCGACTGGCTAGTATTTTGGTGAGAATTGTTGCATCCATGTTCATCAGGCATATTGGTCTGTAATTCTCCTTTTTGATGGGTTATTTGTCTGGTTTTGGGATCAAGATAATGCTGGCCTCTTAAAATGAGTTTGGAAATTTTCCCTCCATTTCTGTTTTTTGGAACAGTTTCAGGAGAATAGGCATTAATTCTTCTTTAAATGTTTGGAAGAATTCCCCTGGGAAACTGTCTGGCCCTGGGCTCTTGTTTGTTGGGAGATTTTTGATGACTGCTTCAATCTCCTTACTGGTTATGGGTCCTATTTCTTCCTGGTTCAGTTTTGATAGTTTATACATCTCTAGGAATGCATTCATTTTTTCCAGATTGTCTAATTTGCTGGTGTATAGTTGCTCATAATATGTTCTTATAATTATTTGTATTTCTTTGGTGTTGGTTGTGATCTGTCCTCTTCCATTCATGATTTTATTAATTTGGGTCCTTTCTCTTTTCTTTTTGATAAGTCTCGGTTAAGGGTTTATCAGTCTTACTAATTCTTTCAGAGAACCAGCTCCTTCTTTCATTGATCTATTCTACTGTTCTTTTGGTTTCTATTTCATTGACTTCTGCTCTGATCTTTATTATCTCTCTTCTTCTGCTGGGTTTAGGCTTTATTTGCTGTTTTTTCTCTGGCTCCTTTAGGTGCAGGGTTAGGTTGTCTATTTGAAACCTTTCTAGAGTTTCTTAAGAAAGGCTTGTATTGCTATATACTTTTCTATTAGGACTGCCTTGGCTGCATCCCAAAGATTTTGAACAGTTGTGTTTTCATTTTCACTTATTCCCATGAATTTTTTAAATTCTGTACATCATGTTTTACAGCTCTTTTAAAGTGAAAGGGGAATGCATAGCCTCAAGAGTTAAGTTATTTGACTTCATCAAGCCAGTAGTAAGCCAGGGTTTGCCTTCTAAATACAATAGATAATTATATCTTGTCATGTATCTAAGATAGTAAAGCCATCATTGACAATTAATTGAATCCTTATTACTTTAAAAAAAACCTTATTACTTTTGAGCAGTTTTAACAAATTTCCCATGCAGGGAAGTTAGAGGCAAGCTAAACCCAATATATCATTTCATTTACTAAATATATTTATACACAGCTCTTTCTTAAAAAATCTTGAAGCCTCCTAAAATAGCCGTATACAACCATGTTAATGAAAACAGATAGTCTTATTAATAAAACAAAAAATATTGGTCATTTTTTTCCCCTAAAAAAGCCAAATTGTGTTTACTCAGTATTTTTTCATTGGTCTCCTTTAACATGGGAACCTTTTGGCAACTTTGCAATAGTGTGAAATAATGTTTCAACTGTAACTGAGAAGAGGTCCTCCCAAAAGCATGATCTATGACTCAGGGAGTAAAGTAATAAATGGAAGCTCATATAAGTGTGTATGATGAATTTTTAAAAAATGAAGCTTCTGTTTCTAGAGCAGTTTTCATTGCAGTTAAGCCAGAATTTGACTTAGTTGCATTTATATCAGGGAAAACTTTTGTATCACAATTAGCAGAGTGTGAATCTCCTCCTTCCCAAAAGATTTTTCTCTCTGAGGTCCAGGTGAGACCTCCATCTCACAACTGCACAGTTTCATTTCCACTTACTGTTTTGATGCTAAAGATCACCCACTTGACCTCATCTCATTTGTTTTGACGCCCACCCCAGATGAATCTTGAACGTGAACATCAAAATGTATATTCCATCAGGAGAATTAAAAGGGGGAGAAAAAGTAACAAGGACTCTTAACTTCTGTAAGAAAAGATCTTGTGAATCCGTGCAAAACATTCCAGGAATATGAGCATTAAGATACTAAAAAGAGAAAAATGAAGCAAAGGGTCAGGGTAGCTTCTACAATGAATGCCAGGAAGTCCTGTTCAGATGCTAGAGTTGAGTTACAAATCTGTCTCTGAGAGGCACTTGGGTTGCTCAGTCAGTTAAGTGTCTGCCTTTGGCTCAGGTCATGATCCCAGGGCCTTGGGATCTAGCCCATGTCAGGTTCCCTGCAGGGAGCATGCTTCTTCCCCCCCCCCCCAACCCTGCTTTGTTCTCTCTCTCTCTCTCACTCTGCTCTCTTTCTTTCTTAAATAAATAAAACCTTTAAAACAAAAACAAAACACAAATCTGTCTCTGAATCAGCAGTCTGTATCTTTTTGTATTGAACTATGGACCCCTTTGAAGATATAAAGAATTTGAAGCATTCTCTCAGAAACAAAAAAGCAGAAAACTCCTATCAGTAAAAATAACAGGTTCTTCTTACACCATAACATTTCCATAGCAACTTAGTTTTAATTATAATAACACAAATAGATGCTTAGGTGCTAATTAGGAAAAATAACTGGAAATGAATTTCTTTCCAAAGTATCATCATAAATCTTTGGAAGTATTTACCTACTTCTGGGGTTGGGGATTGAGAAGGGGATACACTACAAAGTTATAGCAAGGGGGCAGGAAATCCATATGCACATCAAGAATTATCTGTTGAATAAATAGTAACTCTTGTATGCATGTAGCAGTCTTCTTGTCTATAGATACTGTTTTAATAAATAAAATAAAATGTGTCTAAAAGGAAAAAATCCAAAGTTTGAGAAGCCATTCAAGAATGCATTGATTCATTGATTCATCCTCCATTTACTTACTCAATAAATGGTTACTACATGCCTAGTCTTTGGGATATTGAGATTGAATTTCAGGGTAATCCATTAGATTCTAAACTCTGTGAGGGAAAGTACCAAGTTGGTTTAAGGCAATTAGCTGGCAAGTATTTAATTATGAATGTTGTGCTCTGTGGTATAATCACAGAGCAAAGGCTCCCAAGATGGCATCCATCAACCATGTAGTACTTTTGCAGGTTGATCATATATGCTCAGAGAATGTGAACTCCTTTATGTATATCCAACATTGCCACCATTAAACAGGACTTCAGAAGCCATGTATTTCCACCTCTTTGCTCTACAGATATAGTGAAAGGCTTGCAGGATAAAGTGGCCTCTCTAAAATTACACGGCTAACCAATTGATGGAACCAAAACTGGAACTCTTGCTATTATGTGCTTTTAACTAAAGGAAAAACTCGGGTGATAAATCTGTGAAAGAATTACTTAAATGTATTCCTAGGCCAGTTTAGCTTGTTTACTTTCCTCCCACATCTTCAAAGGTTTTTTGGTTTTTTTTTTTTAATATACTGTGATAAGATAAAAAATAACAACTGAGGGAATCTAGAATGAGAAAGAGGAGGTGAGAAAAATTAGGCAAAATAAGAGGTTACTTTAGTAAACTAAATGCACCTTAAGGTTCTGGATGGTTACCAAAAATGGGTCACTGATTGATGCAGAAACTCCTAGCAGCAGTTCATGGTAAACATCAGATAAAAACAATCTAAATCTGAAAAGTAATCAGACTCTGTGATTCCAACTATATGACATTCTGGAAAAGGCAAAACTATGGAGATAGTCAAAAGATCAGGGGTTGCAAGGAGCTAGGGAAAATACAACATTTCAACTCTGTTGAGGCATAGAGGATTTAGGACAATAAAAATACTTTTTATGAAAAAAATATTTTGTATGATGGATAGATGTCATTATACATTTTTCTAAACCCACAGAATATATATGTGTGTTTGTGTGTATATATATGTATATACACACAAATATATATGTATATGTATATACATATATATATGTGTGTGTGTGTGTGTGTGTGTGTGTGTATATATATGTAGTGTATATATACAGAATATACAACACCAAGAATGAACCTCAGCGTAAGCTACAGGCTTTGTGTGATTATGATGTGTCCATCAGTATAAGTTCACTAATTGTAATCAATGTATTACTCTGGTGGGGGATCTGGTAATGTTGGAGAGTCTACACATGTATGGGGGCAGGGTTGTGTGGGAAATCTCTGTAACTCCCTCTCAATTTTGCAAAGAACCTAAAGCTATTCTTTTTTTTTTTTTTTAAGATTTATTTATTTATTGTTAGAGATTGAGAGTGAGTGTACAGCAGGGAGGGACAGAGCAAGAGTCTCAAGCAGACTGTGCTCTGAGTGTGGAGCCCAATGTGGGGCTCATTCTCAGGACCCTGTGATCATGATCTGAGCTGAAACCAAGAGTTGGAGGCTTAACCGACTGTGCCACCTAGGTACCCCAAACCTAAAACTATCCTTAAAATATTAAAATCTTTGTATTAAAAACTTAGAATCTCAGGAGGAATAGAATTGCTCCTGGCCTTGAGGCCTCAGTGAAATTACTCCTGTGGGTTCTCAGAAAATGCACCTGCCTCTGTCAATTCATTTGTAAATTTGAGCAGGCTGGTTCTTGAGCCATTCTTCATAGAGGTCAGGAGGAATGTAATGCCCAGGACAGTGGAAGCCTCTGGTTAGGAGGCCAGAACACTGCAGATCACAGAGAGTCTGGCTTTATATTGGGGTAATATTTAGACCACCTAGAGGAATAACAAAAGTTTGCCTTGCCTTTGCTCTCACTATGTGCCCAGACTATTCTGGGCATTTATAGGCTATCTTCACATCTTCTGAGCAGGCTCTATGGAATATCCTTCCTTCCTTCCTTCCTTCCTTCCTTTCTTAAAAATTTTATTTATTTATTTATTTGACAGAGAGACACAGCAAGAGAGAAAACACAAGCAGGGGGAGTGAAAGAGGGAGAAGCAGAATTCCCACCAAGCGGGGAGCCTGATGCCGGGCTTGATCCCAGGACCCTGGGATCATGACCTGAGCTAAAGTCAGACATTCAAGGACTGAGCCACCCAGGCACCCTGAAATATTAGTTCTTAAAACTGAATTTTTAATAAGGGCTGAGCAGTGGAACATTCAAGGTTATAAAGGTCATATATTCTGTCAAGTACTTGGAGAATAGATGTTTACTGTTGCTGATAATTTTTCTAATGCTGGGCCAGTAGTCTTCTATGAAAATTAAAGCATTTCCCCAGAACATGTACCAGAAGATGTTCAGGGGAATAAAAACAAAACAAACAGTTTTTCAGCATATTGGGATTCCTGAACCATTGCCTCATCCCCATCATGTGTGTAGGTAATTAGTAATTTATTATCATTCGGAGCACTCCAGAAACTGAGAATACAAGGTATAAATGTTTTCATTAATTTTAAGAGTTAGGCTATGAGACCATGCTATGTGAGCAATAACAAACCACAGTTAGTGTTTTTATCAAATGGAAGTTAAACCAAAGGTTCTCTCACGACATTGTCTGTGTGTACCAGTGTGCTAAGGGTAGTGAGTTAAGCCTGTAAATTAGCCCATATGAGTGACTACACTCCTTCTCCACAGCCAGGACTCAGGTAGTTCTTTTCCCTGGGCTATATCTCTGATACCTGCTTTCTTCTGGATGCATGCAGTCTATTTCTCTCCACAGCAGAACTTTTCAACCCCTGCTGCTCATCAGAACTGCCAGGGCACCCCATCTCTAGGCTGCACCCCACACCACCAATCTGAGGGCCTTTGGAATAGAACTCACTTAAGACAGATCAAGAGAGTACATTGAGAGCATGAGCCCTGGATCCCGGGTGTTTAGGAAGTGGGGGGAAGAGGCAGTGAGGAAGGAGACCAATAAAGGAGTTGGAGATTATGTTCTGGTTGGGGGTGAGAGGGGTCCCCCAATCCTGTGGCTCTGGCTGCAAATATGTGGCATCTCTTAGATACAAAGGACTCTGCTCCATTACCACTTTCTGTACATGCCACCTCTGGCCAGCATACCTGAAATCCATTAACATTAAGGCTGAAGTCATTGCTGTCAGAGAAGGCCAGGGAGAGTAGGAGTGAACAGCAAAAGGCAGTGAACACTTCCAGGAGGGTGTGAGAGTAAGGGGAGAAAGGCAGCAGGGGACGTGACTCCTCGGTTTTAGCTTTCCTTTGACCACGGCCATTTGATTCTATGATTCTCTTCTGTACGAGCCCTGCATTGATGATGTTTCACTGGAGACAGGTGGTCACACCTGATGGTTGTGTTACCAAAGTCCTTGAGGTTGGAGCTGTAGAATGTGCTAGAAAGAACATTGGTGCCTTTGGGTACAGAGAGGGTAGGGAAGATAGGAATTAAGTCCAGCTTTTTCTCAAGTTTACTGCTTTCAGGTCACAGAATAGCTCCAGACTCCTGGAATGTAAGATTCAGCTCACTCTGCCAGTGTGGTCCACCAGGCGTGGACATTTGCCCCAGAGAAGGACCCTCACTGTGACCTTTAGGCTCAGGCAGTGTGGAAGGGAGATACTCCTTGTGAGACTTGAACTTGGAAAAAGGAAAGAGTACATTTCCATTTCCTTGGTCCCCCAAAGAAGTCAAAACTAATCATATAAATTTAACTTTTAATGGAAATTTAATCTGTATGTTACACCAGTGAAAAAGTAGTCTGTTTACAAACCAACAAGGGCAGTGTGGTAAGTGTACCCAATCAGGCTTTATTAAATGGGTTGACTTTTCAGTGGATTGTTGTATAGCACACAGCTTTTATGTAGGCTTGTTAAATTTTAGACATTCCAGACCATCAAGTCTAAAAGATTTGAGGACTTTGGTTTTATTTTCTCATTACCAGTTAAGCCTCCATATTCTAATAATAGAAATTTATGTAAGAACTGAAAATTCACTGTGGAGAAAAATTAGTAGATGATAATTCTGCCTGAAGAAAGAATGTGTCATGGGCTGAGATCTGCCCAAAGAGTGGCTGTTTCCATCCTGAATTCCTTCATTGTCCAGCTATGTAATTTTCTAGTGCTGGAGTTGTCTGGGAACAGCCTGCTAAGGCTTAGAAAAGATTAATGAAAACATTTTCAAAGACTCAAGTCAAGCCATTTTATCGAGGAGCAGAGAAATACTGATTTTTAATCCATTATTTGTGAGCTTAGGAGGAAATATTTATTTGCAAGTTACAAAAAAGAAAAATGTGATATTTCTTTTAGTCTCTCAATATCTGAGCATTTTTCTCTTGGCAAACTCAAGCCTTTTCCTCCTATAGTTCTCTCGTCTTGTGAAAAGAGGCTGGAATTCACGGGGTTTTCTTTTTTGTGATGGAGAATTATTTGAGGCTGAGAACTCAAAGGGAAGAGTAGAAGGAAGGGAAGTACACATTCTGAAAGGGTACGAATGGTAGAAGGGGTAGGAATGGTCAGAACAGAAAATGCAGCCAGTTTCCCTTGACTGCCACCTGCCCATAGCTTGCTTTTCTTGATGGATAGTTTTAGGTCACATGCAGTTACCAACTGGTATAAACATAGTAAGTGTTTAAAAATAATATGTAACATGTATCAAGAGTCAACTATGAACAGGCATGTTATATATTATACATAAGAACTTTAATAATAATAACTCTAAATAGTGGTTGATAGTATCTCCATTTTAGATACAAAATTAAGCTCAAAGACATAATGAACTACTTAAGACCACATGTGTGAAGGTGATGAGTCAGGAATTCAATCTTAAACCTAGTTCTTTTGCCTAACCAATGTTATCTCCTAAGATTATCAAGAATCGCTAAAGTGAATCAAGTCAGAATGTATCTGTTATCATTTGTTCTCTCATTCATTCATTCATTCAAGTTGGGCCCAGATTACCCAGCCACATACTGACCAACACTGTAAACTTTGAGGTCAAGTGCTAGATATGCCACTTGC
Source organism: Mustela nivalis (assembly GCF_964662115.1). Classification (NCBI taxonomy): domain Eukaryota; kingdom Metazoa; phylum Chordata; class Mammalia; order Carnivora; family Mustelidae; genus Mustela; species Mustela nivalis. The sequence continues at coordinate 32,259,312 of NC_139036.1, read as the reverse complement.
TGTCTTGGTGACTTGGTTGAGTCACTTAATCTTGGGTTCCTGATTTATGAATAGGAGATTCTGATGGGGGTATTCAAAGGGCTCTTGTAGATTAAATAACTTCTAGCCTTTTGTTTGGTGTAAGCACTCACTAGCTTTATGTTGCTGATGGTAGTGATGAGGATGATGATAATGTGGTTCTGGACACAGAGACACCATTTCTCTGCTAGGGACAGCTGGTACCAGAAAGCTGTGATAATTATCAGAGCCCCTTGAATCCTGGAATCCATGGAGACCTTCAGGATTCATCTGTTCCCTGCCTCTGGCTGCAGACGGAGCTGCAAACCCTAGGGCTACATTAATGTGATGTGCTACACAACTAATTTATTCACTGGCCCTTAAACATTAATGATTTGTCTTTTGCTCATGACTCTGGAAAAAGAGGGTAAATCCCACAGCTCGGGGCCTGCAGACACCCAGATGACACAGTGGGAGCATTTTCCAACAGTGTGTAAAACCCTCCACTTAGACTTTTAGCTTCTCCCCCAGGATGATGCCCTCCTGAGAAACCCTGCCAATTTACTCACAGTCACCAACTCCCCAGGCCACAAGCATATGAAGACATTGAGGACTATCCAGGGGACTCCTTACCCCTCCACCCCAATCTTCATCCAGATGTTTGGCACTGTGGAGACAGGCATAGCCACAATTTCCTTTGGACAATTTAAGGAATTAATATTGAAGGATGTGTCACCTTGGACTTAGAAAACAGGTTGCCATAGGTTTTCTCAAGCAGGAGCTCCAGGAGAGGACTTTGGAATCAAAGGGAAAACATGCACGGGTTACCCTACCAGTCTTCTCACCTCTCAACATGTCCCCACTCCTTCCAGGAGCACTTTATCAGCCACTTGTCCTGTCCCTCTTTTAATGCCACTGTGGAAAACTCATGATTCCTGAACCTAAGGTATGAAAAAATCTCGACACTACTACCAGCTTCTGTAGCACACTGATGCTGCTGCTGCTAAAGGTCTCTTCTGAAAGTCTAGAATTGTAGCCAGAGTAAGAAAAGCCATGGGAGGGTTTATAAATTTAACTCTTTCTTGCCTCTGTGCTCACTTGGACATGTGACTTTATTAAAAATGATACAGTGTTTTTATTTTCCATGAATCCTCCATCTCACAGTTCAAATGGGATTTAGAGGGCCTTGGCTGACAGGTGAACTTTGAGGCACTGTTCATGGCCCATGGTCTGAACTAGAAATGATAATGTCTTTCTGTGGCTTAAATGTATTTTAAAGATAGTATTGGGCTGTAGACATGAAAATAAAAACAATATTAATGAATGATTACTGTCATGCTGCTCCCACCTCCCCAACCCCAGTGTGGCTCCATTCACTTTCACATTCCCACAGTTGTGAGGGTTTTGTTCAGAGTTCCATGTCGGGAAGGACACCAGGTGCTTTGTGTGTAAAGCACAGAGCCTGCCCACCTTGGGCCAGAATTCGGAATAAGTGGCTGGGGGAGAGAGAGGCCTCAAAACATACACAAATTCTCTGGCCCACCATAGCTACTACTGGTCTTTTTATTCATCAAATGGTAGGCACGTTCCTTTGCCCTGATGAAAGTTCCAAAGTCTGAGAGACACAGAGTCAGTGCACATGAAGAGTAGAAGGAACATCAGCTGTGATTTGTTGGGTGCTTGTTAAATCTAGATGCTGTTACATGGGAGTATCTTCTGTAAGCTTCACAACAGCTCTGTAGTGTAGTTACTATTATTATCCCCATTTCTGTGGGAATCAAGACACAGCCAAGTTCAGGCACAAGCCTAAAATCCCCCACTGCTGAGTAGTGGAGCCAGTGTTCTGATGCACATCACAGATCCTCATTTTTAACCAGCGGGCCGCGGTGGGACTTGGGGAGTCAGATGTTTTCAATCTTTGTTCCCGTTCTGTCACCAACTCTTGAACTACCGTCTCTTTCTCTGTTAAGTGAGAAGGCTATAATTTATACCACTAAAATTCAGGGAAGGAAGACCAAAAGGCTAAAAAAAAAGAGAGAGAGAGAGAGAAAGTGAGGTCCACTGACATCTGTTATCACAGATGAGAGAGAAAAAGAGATGCTGACAACTTGCCTCTCTGGTTTGTCAGTGAGCATAATGACACTGGTTCAACAACCTTAACTAGACTTTAACTAGGACAGTTAAGGAAGACTGTATCCTGTGTGTTCCCGATTAATGCCTGTGGCAAATACATAAACTGTTTGATTCTTTCCTTTTTCTTGGCTTGTGATTCCTTTTGAGTGCCATCTTGCCAGGTATACTTAAGGTTCTAAAAGATTTGGCATCATACACATGTGCGCACACACACACCATTCAAATTACTTAAAGGAAGTAACTTATTCACAGATGCAGTTGAGCTGATTATGTGCAATTATGAGCATACATCTGCCATGCAAACAGTACTGCGCTGGGTTTTTGTGAGGATCGCCAAAAATAGATTTATCTAAACCATGGTGGCCTAAGAATTATCATACCAAATTTTAACTTTTGGTTATTCAACTTCCCCAATGTGACTTCCTGTTTTGCAGAAAAGAGCTTGAAGAAATAATTTTAAGAGAAGGTTCATACTCATTTCTGTTCACCAAGTGGTTTGTTCAAAACAACATTTTAATGATTTAAGTGTAAATGAATCAGAAGCATATGGATTAGATTTCCCTTAAAATACACAAGGATTTTTAAATGAGGGAGAGTGGAATGAAGAAATTTTCCCAAATTTAGTGCTCCTTAGAATTGCCTTTTCTAATGTTATTAAAAATTGGTGGTGGTGGTAGGGTGGGGCTAGGGTGCTGATTCACTTTGAACTGCATTTGGCAAATGCAGGGGGTGGGGTGGGGGTTAGGTTCCTAACATCCTCTTTAAAAGGGGACCATACTTCTCCTTGGGCATCGACTAATTCATCCCAACCAGCATTTTTGATGAGTTAAGTGTAAATGAATCAGTAACATACGGATTGCATTTGAAATACACATGGGATTAAAAAATGAAGGAAAAAGTGCTTAGTAAAGTATGTCTGGGGTTTTGCCAAACCCATAATGTTAAAAAAAAAATTTTTTTTTTGAAACAATTGATGAATCCCTCCCAGGCTTTGCCAGCCTCACCAGGAGGAGCAGACGCAGGGCTGCTTGTATGACTCTTCCAGGCCCCTCCCTCTTAAACAACACTGGGGAGTAGCTAGGGTCCAGCCTCACCTGTCTGGTGCCTGGGTCACTTTCTGATTGTAAGCTTCCATCCTAAAGACGATCACATCCTGAGTGGGAGAGAAGGCAAACTCATTCCCTTCTTTGGAGAGCCTGTGGATACAGTACGCTTGGCTGTTAAGGTAATAGCACATTTGGCTTTCCTAGATAAACCTAAAAGACAATTGGAGAGATGCTGGCATCTGTCCATAACTGGGATCTGCATTTTGTGTTTACTTTTTGACATCTGAATAAAACATGCAGTGACCTGGTACTCCATATCCTGCACAGTGCCCCCCTAAACCAGTGGTTCCCCACTTTTCACCTCCAGGGAACTTCCTCTCCTGTAATCTTCCCCTCCTCCCATAGTCCGTATTTTGAATAATATGATGTATATACCGGGTGCAATTATTGAGAAATAGTTTTCTACCTTAGTTATGAAACAAAAACTGCCATTGTAAGAAAACCAACATAAACATATTGAGTTGATAGAATTTGAGTTAGGGGTGCCTGGGTGGCTTAGTCGCTAAGTGTCTGCCTTTGACTCCGGTCATGATCCCAGGGTCCTGGGATGGAGACCCGCATTGGGCTCCCTGCTCGGCGAGAAGCCTGCTTCTCCCTCTTTCAGTCTCCCTGCTTATGTTCCCTCTCTCACTGTGTCTCTCTCTGTCAAACAAATAAATAAAATCTTTAAAAAATAATTTGAGTTAAAAGAAATATATTTTAGTTCTTCCTTGTGTCTGAACCCAGTTGGCTCTACAACTCCAGTGGGTGTTTCCGACATGTTGGGATTATCTCAGAGAAGCTTGTTTTTCTCCCTGTCTGGGTCGCCAAGGAACCAGGATCCAAGATAGGGAATTATCCATCTAATGAGTCCAACAGGCATTTCAAGGTAGAGAGATTTCTAAAACAGCTCCAGTGGAACACTCTAGATCTGAGTCCTCCAAGAATCCTACTATTATTTTACATCTTTCCCTAATACTAGGCAGGTCAAAAGACTTTGTAGCTCTGGGAATCCGCTTAGAGAGAGGCTGATGGACAAGGTCTAGTGGGGCCACTGTCTCCCCAACACAGTTTTTGATTTCTTAGAGTGGCCGCAAGCTTCTCGAACCCTTCACTCTGGAAGCATTCTGCTCCTCATTTGGGGCCTGAAGTCATCCGGCCAGCCCCATTTAAGACCTCTGCAGAGACTGCAATGGTTTCAGTCTGTTGCAGCCACCCAAACACCTATTTTATTTTCAAGGAAATTAAGTGTGTGTCGTCAGTGATCATTAAAGAGCTTAAGGGAAAATTGATTTTATTATTTCCCTGCTCTGTTTTTGAGGGTTGGGTGGGGGAGTGGAGTGGGTGGGAGTGATTATTTGAAGATCTGCATAAAAATCCAAAAGTTCAATTGTTTCTCGTCAGGACTTGGGCAAACATACTCCTGCGTGTTTTCGTCAGAGTAGGTGGGAAGGCAGTGCTTTTTTGTAACATTTGAAAATGAGCTTGATCTCCCCATTCCGTGAAGCAGACACAGCCCTGGCAGATGCCTCAGGAGACCGATCATCTTGAGACAGCCGTGGAAACAGTTTGACATTAATGAAAATGTGCAAATGAGATCATAAACCAGGATGGAAGAACCATTTCAAAACAACCTGCGACCTTTTTTGTTTTCTTCCACCCAACCACCCTCCCCCCGACCCCCCCGCCATGGAACAGCAACACAGATTGTTCAGGGAAAGGAGCTGCCATGGGATTGATTAGCCATTATAGGGAGAAGGAGACTGTCCCCTTTTGCCCAGCCTTCTTTTCCGTTGTCAAGCACCAGAGTTAAGGTGCTGCTGTAACAATAAGCTGCTCTAAGAGATGAATTATGTCTTCGGCTTATATACATTTAGTGCTCAAATGCCCAAACCTCCGCAGAGAGGCCGAGTCATAGGAGCACACACATATACTTAATTTTATTTCAGGAAAGCAATCAAAGCCAGACACTGAGACCCCACAGTGGGGCCCACTGAGAAACAAGACCGACAGGTTCACCGGCCATTGCCCAGGAGCCTCTGAAGGGCTGACATAAGATCGATTGGCCATCCTGGGCCGTTTACCAAACAGTTTACATAGATGGCCCAGGCAGTGGATTTAAATTAAATGAAAACTATTGGGAGAATTCCCTATAAAGTAGACTTGATCTATATTAGGGAACAGGCTAATTATAGGGATTGGCATATATGGAATCAAAGTGAAACACTATATGGGACTAGAGAGTGGTGGTCTTTTATACCAGGGTGGTCTGAAACCAGGATTTAATGTATGTACAATATACAAACATTTTTGACAGACCATTAACACCTATAATCTTGTAAATATTTGCAATTTTCTAGATCATAAATATAGCTGCATAAGCAGTTCTTTCAGAACATCATTTATACACCATTAAAGGTTAATTTACAAGTTAGTACCTTATAGAAAGAAGATATGTGGGCTTTATGCTAACTTTCTGTAAAGGGAGACCGGTGTCTCCAAAAGCAATTTGTAGCTCTCCTGTGGGTCTGACTGGGGTCCTATTCAAAGCACTATTTGAATTCTTTTCATCAGCTCATGTTCACAGCAAACTTAATCTTCTGTTTTGGGGGGAGAAAAAAAACCAGAGTGGAGAGAAAGATCTGAGGTCTTCAGGCTGTACTTCCAAGCATCCAACTGTTTATTTGAACAGTCTCTCTTGACACCATTCTCATTTGTCACAGTCCCTCTGATACCTGCTGTTGTACCTTAGCCTCTATCCCAAAGGACTTCAGCGGTTCTAACCTTAAAGACTCCTTGGTGGGACCAACCAACAATGAAAGTCTGACCTCTGAGGCTGCCATTGTGTGACATTTCACTTCGTCAAAAGATCAAAGAGGGGATGGAAGAGAGGAGGGTGAATGGTGTGTGGGGACTCCCCCCACCCTCCGTCCAGCCAAGGCATTACTGGAGTCTCACTGAAAGTGGTGAGAGGGACCCAGGTTCCTTTAAGAGCCAGCCACAAATTACAGCAGTGGAAAGATGCCGGGGCACTGTGGGAGAAGAGCATCTCCTCTGTGAGATGGTTGGTAAATGTGGGTCACATCCATGAGGAGAAAGCCACAGAGTGAGGTCAAATGACCACAGCGGGTTTGTGTTGTCTGTAAGGAAGCTGAGTCTAACTTAGTCGCTGCGTGGAACCCCTCTCTTCCTCTGCAGAAGGATTCCATCCATATCACAGCCCTTTTCCTGAAATATGAGCAGCTGGGTCTGCTGGCTGCACGCCTGCCTGACCTGGCTTGGGCATTTTTCAGAGCCTCTTCTTCCTCTCAGACCTCCCAGATTTAGAGGATTGTGGTATTTACCTGCAACTCTGGTTGTTAGGAGCACTTTAAGACACCAGGAGTAACTTTTAAAAGTTTGCAGTCTAGGGGCACCTGGGCGTCTCAGTTTGTTGAGCTTCTTACTCTTGGTTTTGGCTCAGGTCAGGATCCCAGGGTTGTGAGATCAGGCCCTGCGTCTGGCTCTTCACTCAGTGGGGAGTCGGCTTGGGATCCTCTCTTTCTCTGCCCCTCCCGCTTATGTGCTCAATCTCTCTTTTTTTTTTTTTCTCGCTCTCTCTCTCAAGAAAAAAAAAAAAAAATCTTTTAAAACAAATGAAAATAAAAGTTTGCAGTCTACATACACACGCCTCCCTTCCCTTTTCTGCTGATTTGGGGAAATTTCCCAAGCATGTCCAGTCACTCCTGCACACTACTGCCCCCTCAAAGTCCTCCTATCCACAGGTTCTCTCCCTCTCAACAGTTCTCGCCCTCTCAACAATTCTGTTGCATCCTTGCAGCCCTCAGCACGGTGTAGCCAATAGGTCTCGGAACTGGGTGTCTCAAGGTTTAGACCCTAACCTAGCCGTGCCCCTCTCTGATCTTAGAGAAATGACAGTCCACTTGGGCTTCAGTTTTCTCATTTGTAAGTAGCTATGATGGGCGGTTAAAGAGATGGCCTCAAAGTTCCCTTCCATGACTCAGAGCCTGTTTTCTGTGGTTCCTCTTATTTGGGACCCATAAAACCAACTCAGTACCCTCCTTTACCCACTTACAAAGACTTTGTCTCGGGAAGCAAACAGCATCACCCTCCCCAGAACCCCTCTAGTCCTTATGTGACCCTCTCATCACATACTTTCTAGTACCTTTTCTGTGATATTCCCATCAAATTGTAGGCACTCTGAGCAGCTTCTCTTGCCTCTTTCTCTGCATCTACCTTTCTCTCTCCAAAAAAAAAAAAAAAAAAAGATTTATTTGAGAGAGAGAGCTATGCAGGGCAGAGGGAAAGAGAGAGAATCCTAAGTAGACTTCCACTGAGCATATAGCCTAGTGCAAAGCTCAATCCATAACCCTGAGATCATGACCTGAGCCAAAACCAACAGTCAGAAGCTCAACCAAGTGAGTCACCCACATGCCCCAATATTATTTTTTTAAAAAAGTAATAAATGTTGGTGTAGTTCATGGATTTCATTGGAATTAAAAATCCCCTGATTTTTTTTTTATTCAAAGTAAGGTATTTATTTAGTAGATAACAATATATTTTTATTCCATTTTCAGCTGTCTCAGCATCTTAAGATTCCCTGATATTTTGAGAAGAAACCCAAGATTTGAAAAATGGTGCAATACTTAATAAAATGGGAAGTTTTAAGGCTGTGGCTAGGGATTTAGGAACCTGACTTAGGGCCTAGAGGCCAACTGTAAGACCATATACAAAAAAAAATAACCAGTCAAAGGCACAGTATGTGATGAGGGAGGGACACAAAAAAGGGTGTAACCGTGAGGAGTGTCAAGTTACTGGCTTTTCTCTGGAACAACAAGACTATAGAATTGTTAAAAATCAGTAAACAAGTGCTCCATATCACTCGGCATCAGGGAAATACAAATCAAAACCACAATGAGATATCACTTCACACCAGTCAGAATGGCTAAAATCAACAAGTCAGGAAATGACAGATGCTGGTGAGGATGCGGAGAAAGGGGAACCCTCCTACACTGTTGGTGGGAATGCAAGCTGGTGCAACCACTCTGGAAAACAGCATGGAGGTTCCTCAAAATGTTGAAAATAGAACTGCCCTATGACCCAGCAATTGCACTACTGGGTATTTACCCTAAAGATACAAACGTAGTGATCCAAAGGGGCATGTGCACCCGAATGTTTATAGCAACAATGTTCACAATAGCCAAACTATGGAAAGAACCTAGATGTCCATCAACAGATGAGTGGATAAAGAAGATGTGGTATATATACACAATGGAATACTATGCAGCCATCAAAAGAAATGAAATCTTGCCATTTGCAACAACATGGATGGAACTAGAGGGTATCATGCTTAGCGAAATAAGTCAAGCAGAGAAAGACAACTATCACAGGATCTCCCTGATATGAGGAAGTGGTGATGCAACATGGGGGCTTAAGTGGGTAGGAGAAGAATCAATGAAACAAGATGGGATTGGGAGGGAGACAAACCATAAGTAACTCTTAATCTCATAAAACAAACTGAGGGTTGCTGGGGGGAGGGGGGTTGGGAGAAGAGGGGTGGGGTTATGGACATTGGCGAGGGTATGTGCTTTGGTGAGTGCTGTGAAGTGTGTAAACCTGGCAATTCACAGACCTGTACCCCTGGGGATAAAAATATATGTTTATAAAAAATAAAAAATTAAAAAATAAAAATAAAAATGTCAAAAAAAAATCAGTAAACAGTGAAATTTGGTTTTCTTGACATTTTTCAACTGTGCTTGAGTCATTTGTAAATAACAACTAGTTATCTGGGGGACGGAGTTCTCCTCCATTTGGAAATATAATCATTTTGAATTTTGGACTATGTATTTCTTCAGTTTCTGATCTGGGGCCTCAGGGCTAGGCCTCATTGGACCAGCACTGCCTTAGGCCATATACTTGAGAATTTTAACCCATCTTTGAATCTAATTCTCTCGCCTCCAGGATACCTGCTGGCTGAATCTTCATGGGTCTGAGTGCTCCTGCTGGCTGAATCTTCATGGGTCTGAGTGCTCCTTCCACCTTCTCCTCCTCTCCCTCTCTTAACTGATTCCTCCCCCTATTTTTGAAATGGTGCTGCTCTATATCCGTCTACTCAGAACCCAATTCTCAGCATTCTCCACTAGTTAACTAAGCCAATAATCTACTCCATTCATACTGGTGGCTTCCATTGGGTTGACTGATTAGCTGCTCTGTCTACATCCCCAAGTCCTGTCCTGTCCTGTAGGAATTGAGGTTACCGAAGTAATGTGTCAGACTTCGTGCCCTTGGTTACTGTAGCTACTCCTGCAAAGAACTGTGATTATCCTTGGTTTTCATTGAATGTTAATAGATGAAATAGCTGTTGAAGACCATCCATTATGTTATTTGGTACACCCTATATAAGGAGCTCTGTGATCAATTTGTTCTGAGGCTTCAGTGCCAAGAAGAAAAACATTCTTTGCCCCTCCCAATTAACTATTCTGCTTGCACTTAGGAGGTAATTAGAGCTATGAAACTCAAGAGTGTTAGAAAATGTTTCATTAATTTAGGAAAGGGATTCATCATGATGCCTTCTTCTTTCTGCCTTGGTTTCAGGGAGTTCAGAACTTTGCCTTCCACACAGTTGTCATCACTTCCTTTGTCCTGGTTCCTGAGCTGGTCCAACACTCTCCTTTTCCTCTCTTCTTTTCAACACCCTGTTCTTAGTCTCCTAGCCATGCATTCCCTGCTCTGCTCACCTCTGTATCTCCAGTGCTTTGTGGAAGGAAGAGAGGTTAAAATAATATGTTCCTTTCTCCAAACAATATGTTTCTTTGCAGGGGTCCTTCCGGGGAAAGGACACTTTAACCCATTGTTATGAGAGGCTCCTCCAAACAAAACAAAACAAAGAGTTCTTTGAACCAAAAAGTTAAGAAATATCATATACTTCAACTGCCTCTTTTGGGGGTCCTCAAGGAATATTAGCAGAGTTAAATCGAAGAAGTCCTAAGGTAAAGAAAATAAATGTATTTGAATACACAGTCTGTTTACATGTGGTACTCAGAAGGAACACACGTAAAGAACGACTGACTTAATCTAGAGTGGATTCCACTGGTGGATCTTTTAGGGCCTGAGGACAGTGAGGTGATACAGGGTCATATGGAGGGGTGACCTTTCCAGCTTCCCAGAGAAGACCAGAGGTCTTACTCCTTCATGAATCAGCACTCAAGCCGAGCCTTTTCCCAGGTGAAAGGACTTTTAAACACCACTGGCTTCCATATATGATATATTTATCTTCATCAACCCACATAGTTTCACCACCCAATGCTCATAGACCTTCAGAGCTCCTTACCAGCTGTATTGAACTTCTTTGAATAACAGTGACAGGAAACCTTTTGGAGAAAAAGAATTGATTGGCTCATGTACCTAGAAGTGCAAGGGTGATCATAAAACATGGCTGAATCCAGGGCCTTTAATTAAGTCACCATGTCTGCTGCTTTCTCCTTCTTTTGGGTCTACTCCTGACTACCCATTGGCATCATTCTTAGTATCTCTCTGCATGTTGGGAAAGGAAGCCACTGACCACTCTAAGTGTGCATGCTGTAGACCGATGATCCAAAAGGAAGAGAGACCCCCCACCCCGCTATTCATATACCAAACAGCACGGACACATTGCGACTGGCCCCATGTACACGGTCACATGCCCATCCCTATAGCGAGGGCTGCAATCAGACTATTACCCTGAAACAACTGCCCAGCTTGAGTCGTGGGCCCATTTACACAGGACTTAACGACAGAAAAACTAGAAGTTTATTGTGTACATATCAACATTATATGTCTTGCTGGTTTTAGGGTCATGAATTATCATACTTTGTTTAAAAATATGTTTTGCTTAAGAAGAGGAACCCCCATTTCATTCTACTTACAATCACTTATACTGCATTCCTTTGCTCTCACTTGGAGTGCTTCAAGTTTTTTTCATAGATGCCTTGTCTCCCCAGCTGGACTGTAAGCTCCTCCAGGACAGAAATCATGCTTTCTTTTGATTTCTTCTTCCTCCCTCTTTTATCTTGCCCTTTTTTTAACCATTCTGCAAAACTCTGTTGAGTGTCTGTTGCCCACCCAGAACTATACTAAGCACTGGAAATTAAAAATAAGTAAAAATGCAAGAACCTCAGGAAACACTTTACCAATTACTGAAGCCCATTTCCTCTGAGATTCTTACTGTTAAAACAGTCCTTATTCTCTTGGCCACTAGTATTGTAGCATTTTTGGTGAGGTCATTACGTGACCTTGGGCCAGTCATTTCCCCATTTGTGCGGCAGATGCTTCATGTGAAATCAATAGATTAGCAAGAGGCTCTCCAAGCTCTAAAATTCTCGGTTATCAGTCATGGACCACCATAAACAGAAGCAAGAAGAGATGCTGTTTTTGAACTCATCCTTAATTGTCTCATTCCAGGTTGGATCACACCCTACCCCTCAGCATAAAAGATAAGGGAGCACATGTTTATTTCACTGATTCTCTGCCATATTCACTTCTGGATAAATTGGATGTACCATTTTAAACTCCTTCACAACCTCCTGGCATAGTCACAATAACCAGCCGTATTATTGATACGCACTCTGCTGTTTAGGCAGCCCTCCCAAACAGCTCTTAGAAACAGGTAAGGCGTTGTCCCCATTTTAAAGATGAGAAAGCTAAGGTTGGAGAGATGATAACTACCATCTTGCCTCAGGTCACGGAGCTAGTATGGGTTTCTGAATGATGCCCTCTCTCTTCGATGCAAGGCTGCTGCACAAGAAAGACAGCGTTAGTTTTTGCCATCCAAAGCCTGGATCCCACGAGAACAACGTCTGTGAGCTTCTTAAGATATTTAAGTCAAAAGGGCTTTGGTGAAGCATAGTTTTAACCCACAGCATAATAAGGCCTTTGGCAAAAAGACAAGGAATACCAGGAACATAGTGTCTGCAAGGAACATGCGGCAGAATGCCGCATATATCAAGCAGCTCTCATGGCCTGGGATGAGAGAAATTAGAACAGGAGGAATCTCCCCATGTTTGGGGCCCTCCATTCTGTAAAGCTCCTAGTCAGGTCCTTGCAAAGTCAGCCATGATTTCCCACATTATCCTAAACCCTGCCTTTCATTTTTAAACCAGAATGCCTGCTAAGAGAAATCCAGTGCACATGTTTCTGATTCATTTACAGTTATCAAGCTATGCTCAGGAAGAGCTCTCTGGTGTCCAAAAATCTTTCAGAGTCTTTTTTCATTTTCAGCTTCTTCTAATACGGCATTGGAAGCTTATGGTAAGCTTCTGGACCATGCCTGAGTTGAGCACAGGAAACAAAGTAGAGCACCCAAAGAGCCTCGGGGGCACGCAGGTCCCTGTCTGCTTAGAGACCAAGATGGACAGCACTGGTTAGCAGAGTCTCCTAGGCTCCGTGGCAGTGGGGCTAAGGGAGCCCAAAGAAGCTGGAGGCAGGGCGATTTGCCCAGAACCAGGCCCGTGTAGTTGCCATGAGGACCAGCAAGAAGCAGACAGGGCTGTAGACTTGGGGGAGAAGGTTTTCCCTGTCCTGTCTGGTCTCCAGAGATACAAGGATGGAAAAACTACAAAATTGCTAACTCAGAAGAGGGTGGTCATCCCACGGAGCAAGAGTCCTGCTCACCAAGCAGGCAGTCCTAGCTGCCATCATCCCTTCCCTGAACCCTTGCCACAGCCTCCTGGCCAGGGGTTCTGCCTCCACTCCTGACCCTATACAGCCCAGTTATTATTCTGGAGAAACCAGAGTAACCATTTAAAACAGAAATCAGAGCTCGCTCCTCTTGGACTTAGAAACTTCCACCAGTTTCCTGGAGCACTTTGAATAAAATCCCAGTTCCTTGCCATACCAGAATATTCCTCAGGACCAGGCCTTCACCTGCCTCTCCATTCTCAGCCCTGACTGTTTGTCTTCATTAGCTCTGCTCTAGCCAAACTGTTGCTCTTCTCTGACTTGAACATGTGAGGCTCGTTTTGACCTCAGGATCTTTGCATTTGCTGTTCCCTCAGCCTGGGCAGTTCTTCCTACAGGTAGGCATACTACTAGTTCCATCTCATTATTTGTCTTCTCTTTGTCCTCTCCTTGCTCATCACTCCTGCTGCAGGGATGCCACCACCTTAACTTCCTTTCTTGTGTCTCATTTTTTTTTTCTTGGTTCTTAGTACCATCCCAGATTGTTTTAATTATATCTTTGTGTATATGATTAGTTCTGCTGACCCCCACCAGAGTGAAAGCTCCAGACCAGAGACCATTCTTTCTAACTCACCTCTAACTCTCTAGTGCCTAGAACACTACCTGACCTAGGGTAGTATCTCAGTAATTATCTGCTGAATGAATGAATGAATGCCCTTAACAAATATTTCAACCCAGAGTCATACATAACATCAAGAAACCTCCCAGTCCCTGAGCAGGAGGAGGAAGCCAACTTACAAGACCCTTGCCTCTGTCCTGGATTAGGTGGCATCAGTTTATTGCTCTCAGGCATCCGTCCCTTGGGACAAATGCTATGACAGTAACCAGAAAAGGAAGTGGAGCCTAAAATAGATGACCATAGGAACAACTGCTGGCCCAAACCTCTGGAGTCTTGAAAGGCTTGATGCTATAGAGACAGAGACCAGAGCAGCTCATGAGATGCAGCCAGGACAGAGGAAGCAGAGCCCCATGTCCCACCCCAGACATTCACTGGCCAAGTGTCTTTGGGCAAATATTTACGCCCCTGCGCCTGTTTCCTCTTTTGAAAAACTAGGGTAATAATATCTAACTCAGAGGCTCTTGTATTACATAAAATGTGTAAAGTACCAAACACTGGATGTGATGTGAAAAGTGTATTCAAAACATGGTAGTTGTTAAATGGGGGAGCAGAAGTGTAAGACTTCTGATGATGAACCAGAGAAACTTGGTTTTGTTCTGATATTAGGACAGGTGCTTCGCCAGACCGGAGTGACCTGGGGAATGTTTCCACCTACCAACCCAACAGTTACATTCTTAACTGGAGGCTGATGGAGGGAAATGCCAGGGCTGAGTGCCACACCATGCAGAAGGGATCCTGATTCCACACTTCACTCTAACTGTCTGGGAAAATGTTCTTTGGTTTGTTTCCTTTAAATCTCTGCCAGGGAAAACTGATAGATGATGCCTGGATTGGGCCCCTGGTTTAACAGCCCAAATATTTTTTCTAGATAGAGCTGTTAATGTATCTTAACAGTCTGAGTTGTCACTTTGACACAAAAGACAGCAAATTGTAACTCCTACAGAACACGGCACACGAGTCTGGCACTCTGAATCTCTGACAAACACCTCGGGATTTTCCTTCATGTTTTTCCTCATATATATGATACAATCTACATAAAATATTTTACATGAATAAATTCTTGGGTTGTGTACATATTCTAGCATGTTCACTTGCCTTGTTATAAACAACTCTTTGTAAATATATTTATTTAATGGATATATAATATTCATTTCCATGCCTGGCTCATACTTTTCTGAGCCATTCGTGTGTTGTTCAGTATCTAGGCTTTTCCTTCCAATTTTTCACTATTATTTATAATATTGTGATAGGTTAAGCTTTGCCTGAATTTTTTTTTTTGTTGTTTTCTAAAGAGCATGTGGCAGAAGTGATTTTTTTTTTATCAAAACCAATAGACATTTTTAAGGACTTTTATAGTATTGCTAAATTGATTTCAAGAATACAGTTACAATTGAGGCACCTGGGTGGCTCAGTCGGTTAGGTGTTGGACTCTTTATTTTAGCTTAGGTAATGAGATCAAGCCTCCCTTTCCCCCTCAAAGGGCTCTGTACTCAGCAAGGAGTCTGCTTGAGATTCTCTGTCTCTCCGCCTCTGCACCTCCCCTGCCCTGCTGGCACACATGTGCTTTTACTCTCTCTCTCAAATAAATAAATCTTAAAAAAAAAAAAAAAGCAATACAATTATACACCATAACCAAATAGTCAATCTTATTTTCATTTACATATGTGATTACTACTATGTTAGGCTGAATTGTTTGATGTTTGTTAGTGTAACACTGGACTGTTAAATAAAGAATGTTACTAAAACCTAAAGGAAGTAAAAAATATATATATAAAGGAAAAAACTAAAAGCATAAAAATAATTAAGTTCCCAAAGTATAGGCTTTTACTCAGAAAAGTTGAAGTACCTAATATTGTATACTTAACATGTACCAAAAACCTTGTTAATTATTTATATGAAACCATCTTTTAGCCTCACAAAAAGTACATGGTATGATTAGAACATTTTCAGCTATAATACCCCAAGCAACTGACTCATTTAATTGAAAAATACTGGTAAGTTTGGATTCAGGTAGAGCTTGATTCAGGGTCCCAAATGATACTTTTTCTATTTTTTTGACCCTGACTTCCTCTATGTTTGCTACATTCTCAGTAATAAATATTGCCCAGGAGCCTGGGCCAGAGTCTTACGGCATTTCATTGACTCTCACTAGATCACATTTCTAGGACTATGGTAATACAACATTCTTATTGGCTAGATTTTACTCATACACAGCAGCATCCAGAGCACATGAGTTATGAACAGTGTAGAGAGCAGCACCATAAAGAAAACTGGGGACTCTTTGACCAGGAGAAGTGTCAGTGGACACTGAGAAGCAAAAGTAACTACTATAGGCACAGACTCTCACTAACCACAGTTTTACAGATAAGGAACTGAGGTTCAGAGAGCTCACTGGGCTGCTCCAAGATCACACAGCTAGTATGCGGCTGAGAGTGATCCAAACATAGTCTCCCATTTATCTTACCCGAGGAGAAGAAACACTGAAGAGCTTGACACAACTCTCAAATCTCTGATGCAAACATTACCTCTTTCTAGTCCCTTCGGGGCTGGTAGTTTGCCTGGGTTCCTCCTTCAGCTCTGTGTCTCCACATAATTGCATTAATTCAGGCTGAATGCATTTTTTCACTCAGCCCCAGGAGGAGATTTCCTCTCATTCTGGCTTCTGGTTTAATGTACTCACAGTTAATAATGCAGGATTTGGAGGGCATACAGGCTTGGATTCAATCTTGTCTCTGGAAAATATACCTTGAGAATATTTACATGGAGTAAATAATAGTCCCTACCTTTATATGTTGGTTGTGAGAAAAAAGTTCACTCATGCATGCGAGCTCTTGAGAGACATGTCTGCTCTTCATCGGTACCCATTGGTGATGGACCATTTTGGGGCATGAAAGGCATTGTCACCACCTCCTTCTGTGCTATTACTACCCATCCTTAGGAAAGATCGCTTTCAATTTCAAATCCATCTTCTAAAGTTGAGTGTAATGCATGATACAGAGACGACTAAACCAAGAACGATCATTCTTTCATAGCAGAGCATTTAACCTCTCCTTTAGACTAGAAGTTTGCTGATTAACAAGGAGGTGAATGTTACAAAAGGGAGTTTAAGCTTATTTCTTAACTCATGAAATTTTTATTCCACTTACTCTTTTTTTTTTTTAAGATTTTATTTACTTGACAGAGATCACAAGTAGGCAGAGAGAGGAAGGGAAGCAGGCTCCCCGCCGAGCAGAGAGCCCGATGTGGGGCTCGATCCAGGACCCCGGGATCATGACCTGAGCCGAAGTCAGAGGCTTTAACCCACTGAGCCACCCAGGCATGGCCATATTCCACTTATTCTTAATAGCTTATCTCTCCCTTCTGAATTCTTTCTTACTCATTAATAGTATTTTGACATCATAGGCTATGTTCACATGCTTTAGATGAAGTCATTTTTTTTTTTTTTTTTCTGACAGGGCCCCCAGCTTCACTCCCATTTTTCTTGAATTGTGGTGAGTTCCCTTTGAGGTTTATTTGAGGGAAAGGAGGGTACTCAAAAAAGTACACTCTCTGCACCATGGCAGTAATGTTTGTGGATTGCCCCTTGTGTTAGGGTTCACAGAGAAGTAGAACCAAAGGAATAGAGAGAGGGAGAGATAGAAAGGAGTGTATTTGGGGATTGGCTCCCATGATTATGGAGGCTGAGAAGTCCCACAATCTGCTGTCTTCAAGCAGGAGGCCCAGGAAAGCTAGTGATGTAGTTCTGATCCAAAATAGAAATCCCAAGAACCAGGGGAGCCAATGTGTACGTCCCATTCTGAGTCCAAAGACCCAAGAACCAGGAGTGTCAGTGTCCGAGAGCAGGAGAAGATAAATGTTTCAGCTAAAGCAGAGAGCAAGCTCACCCTGTTTCCCCCTTTCTGTTCTAGTCAAACCCTCAAAGACTGGATGATGCCCACCCACATTGGTGAGAACGATCTTCCTTACTCAGTCTACCATTTCAAATGCTAAATCTCTTCTAGAAGCATGTTCACAGACACACCCAGAAATAATATTTTACCAGCAATCTGGGCACTCCTTAGCCCAATCAAGTTGACACGTAAAATGAACCATCACATGTGAACTCCTGAAATCCCAGCTCTAGAAATGGTCTAGAATATAGGAGCCATCTGGGTCAATCTCCACCGCCACGTAAGGGAATGACCACCAACTGGTAGCTGTTTGGTATGTCCACTTTCTCTTTAATATTTATTTATAAACAGCTGTCAGTTCTCATCTTGAAATTCTCCAGGAACAAATCCGGATTCAGGAGTTAATTCCAGAAACTTTTTTTTTTAACTTCTAAAAATCAAAAGGTCTTTTTTTTTTCTTTTCACTTAATCCTGATTGTCATACAATGTTGAATTGCATAGTATCCTACAACATTCAGTAATAAAATGCCTTTTTGAATATTAATCATAAAAGTAATTTTCATTTTATTCTTAAGTGATAACTAAGCACTTCTTAGACACCTTTGGTAATGAAAAATAAGAATTTACAATTTCAAATTTTACAAAGTTTGACTTGCAAGATGTCAGTCTCATAAGTCCTTTGTTTTTAAGACCATTTCTTTTTCAGGGCACCTGTGTGGTTCTCAGCAGGGGGTCTGCTTGAGATTCTCTCTCTTTCTCTCCCTCTGCAACTCCTTCCACACACACACACACACACACACACACATCCATGTATGCTCTCTCTCTCTAAGATAAGTACTCCTTTTTAAAAAAAAAGACCATTTCTTTTTCATTTACAGACTTACAGAGTTCTCCAGTAGTAGTAGAGTAATGTTGATGATTATATGATGATATAGTAGTAATAGTAGTAACTCCTGTGTATTGAGTGCCCACTATGTGCCAGGCACTGTCCTGGGTGCTACATGTACATTTCCTTATGCAATCCTCATAGTAACCCTGAGAATTAAGTGTTCATATCTCCGTTTTACAAAGAATAACATCAGAGTTCAAAGAATTATATCCAGAGTCTTAGGACAATAAGTAACAGTACCAGTACCAAACTGAATATAGCAAACTCCAGAGCCTATGCTCCTTTAGTACTGAGTTTGCAATCCTTCAGAGTTTGAGTTTTAGAAATCTGGCTCACTGCCATAGAACTGTATTATTAGCCTCAAGGATAGAGATCCAAGGAAGTGACAGAACAATTTAACTAAAGCATGAGAGCTAGCGACGTAGGTAAATTTTTATGGAAGACAACAGTGAGACAAGTGATCTGCAGAGTTTCCAATAAGTGAGCCGATGGTTTTGCTGTCACTGACATCCTCACACTCGTCAGTACACCGCTGTGCCAATAAGAGCAAGGGATGATACCCACTGTGTGTGTCCGCATGTCTGATAAGGCAAGTTTGAGAACTTGCTCCCTAAGAAAGTAATCATTTATCAAAGAAACATCAAGAGATCAACTGGTCCTTTATTACCAATCAGTGACTTTTTAAAAACAACTCCTTACAAAAGCCACTTTGAATTACCCATCCACAGCAATATCACAGTGATCAAAGCAGCTTATATCTCATACTAAAGCCTTTTCTTATCTAAATGCTTCTTTGCCAACCTCTCTAGCATTCTTCAAGGTAACCGCAGTGGAATACAATCAGGATCCTCAGGAGGTGGCCCCCAAGGAACCTTCCCTGCCCTGCCCTCCCATCCTCCTCCCTCCGTTGTCCCCTCCCTCAGTTGTCCCCTTGGATCTAAGTTTTCCAAAATCCCCAAATTAGGTATTAAGTACTTGTTTATTCCATCATGATTTTCTCCTCTAATCTGGGAGATAAAAATAACAGAAAGGAATGTCTGTTTGTAGTCTCATTTTATCCTCCATCATCCCCAAAGTAAACTTCAGAATGCCGCTGATCTCATGCCTCCTCTTTCTTGTTTGGGCCCAGGCCAAACAGGACAGCTTTGAGGGAGGACCCCACAGACAGCTCCAGTTTAGAAAAATGACTATCACTTCAGGAATATGCAGACTGATTCTGAACGCACTTCTGACACATCACCAGTATTTTTTTTTTTAACCCATTCTACTTCAAATACTAAAGAATAGGCTGCTTTATTGCCTAAAGTAATTCTGAGAGTTGATGACCAGCAGAGAGCTTGAAAGTCAGCTTGAAAGATGCCTTCTGACAAAATGCAAATCATCATAAATGCCTTCTAAGAGCCCAGAACTCCTCCCTAACTAGATACACTGAAACTGCCTTCATTTGTCCTGAACTGCGTCAAGATGAGAAAAATTGTGGGACTGTGACATTTGTTTTGAAAGATGTTCAATATGAAGCTTAAAGGTGAAAGATCCATTGAGCACGGGTTGTTTTAAAGCTTTGAAATGAGCAGTGTCTGATTGTTACAGTAAAAGCTGTAGGACTTTAGGTAGAGACATAATGGGGCTCTAAGTTTTTCTTCCTCAGTAGAGTAGTCCCAAGGAACATTCACTGACCACTGTCTACGTGCCATGCCCTGTGCTAATAAGAGAAAACCATGGCTTCTGTCCTCTAGGAACTTTAAAAAAAAAAAAAAAAAAAGGCTCTTACACTGGAGAGAGCAGCAGTGCAGATTCTAATATCCTCAAATGAAAGAACTAATCATTGCATACCATCAGTTTTTCTGTCTATTGTCCTGTCATTTCTTCTTTCCAAAGAGAAGGATGTTGAATCTCAGGGAGAGGGAAAATAAAGTACATGCTGAGCAATGTTCTTTTTCCTGTGATGTTTAAAAGCAATTTTCTTTAAATGAAATTTCAATAGAAATTGCTAATATTGAAGTTAGTAATATTATCAGATACCCTGTGTTTTTACCAGAGAAGCATAAGAACCTCAGGCTTCATGGTGTTTCTGCAAATAGTCTTTTGTTTTTATAGCTTGTACCTTGACAACATGAAGACAGCTATTGACTTGGTATCCAGGGGTAGAAAAACACACCTGGTCCTAATGCCTCGGTTATTTCTTTCAATCTTCCCCCTCTCTCTGTTCCTTCTCTTTGTGACTTCCCAGAGGAAATTCATATTTAGAATTTTGCTCAGTATGACACAAAGAGCTAGATAACATTCTCTGCCAGCAAGAAAGCGCAGCTATTTCGTTGGGTTGGGAGCTGAGGTGGTGGGTGTTTTTGTAAGGTTGACATCAGTTTTGTTGTACATCCGTACGTCATTGTGTGAAGAGCAGTGGGTTTAGAGTGAGTCAGTTTGTAAGTTTTGTAAATTCAGGCAACTCACTTATAACTTCTCAGCCTCAATTTCTACATCTATAAATCTGAGCACTAAACCAGTGGTTCTCAAACTTGGCTGTACATCAGAATCATCAGGAGAGCTTTTAAAAATCCTGATGCCCAGGTTGCACACCAGACAATGAAATCAGAGTATCTCAGGGTGGGAGTCATACATGTGTGGTTTAAAGATCCCCAAATGGTTCCAGTGTGTAGCAAGGGTAAAGAACTACTACAGAACACTGTGGTTTATCCATTTGTCTTTTCCACGCCTGGTATGCTAAACTCCATGGCTCTCTAACCTTTAGTTTTCTCATCTCTATCATGAGGCTCTGGTTATTAACAGCATGCCTATAGCTTCAGTAAAATCATAATCAAAATTTCAGTGGCCTTTTTTGGGGGGAACTAGGCAAACATTGTAAAATTTTTATGAAAATGCAAAGGATCTAAAATAGTGGCTATATATTGAATATATTGAATATTTCTTGCAATCTTGCAAGAAAGAATAGTTGAGGGCCTCAAGATTGTCAGACTACAGTAATTCAAATGTGGTATTAGCATGAGGATAGACATATAGATCAATGGAACAGAATAGAACATGCAACACTTGACCTTCACTTATACCATCAATTGATTCTCAACAAAGATGCCAAAAAGGAAAGGAAAATATGTTTCAATACTTAGAACTCTAACAACCAGATAATAATTTGTAAGAGATATGAGTCTCAATCCTTACCTTACATCAAATATAAAAATAGATTTTATATGAATCACAGACCTAAACGTATAAGCTCAAACTACAGTGTGAAGCTTCTAAAGAAAATACAAGATAAAATATTTGTGAAGACTTTCTAAACAGGGTACCAAAAGTACTTGGCATTGGAAATGATAAATTCTCTTTCTCTGCTTGACTTATTTCACTTAGCACAATCCACTCCAGTTCTATTCATGTCGAGGCAAAATGTGGGTATTCATACTTTCTGATGGCTGAGTAATTTTCCATTGTATATATGGACCACATCTTCTTTATCCATTTCTCTGTTGAAGGGCATCTCGGCTCCTCCCACAGTTTGGCTATCATGGACATTGCTGCTATGGACATTGGGGTGCATGCACCCCTTCTTTTCACTACATCTGTATCTTTGGGGTAAATACCCAGCAGTGCAGTTGCTGGGTTGTAGGGTAGCTCTGTTTTAAATGTTTTGAGAAAACGCCATACTGTTTTCGAGAGTGTCTGTACCAGGCTGCATTCCCACCAACAGGGTAAGAGTGTTCCTCTTTCTCCACATCCTCACCAACGCTTGTTTCCTGTTGTATTAATTTTTGCCATTCTAACTGGTATAAGGTAGTATCTTACATGTGAAGCATAAGGAATAGCACAGAGGACCATGGGGGAAGGGAGGGCAAATTGAACAGTAAGATATAAGAAGGAGACAAACCATGAGAGACTATGGACTCAAGGAAGCAAACTGAGGGTTACAGAAGGGAAGGGGGTGGGAGGATGGGGTAACAGGGTGATTGGTATTAAGGAGGGCACATGTTGTGATGAGCACTGGGTGTTATACACAACTAATGAATTGTTGCACACTACATCAAAAACTAATGATGTACAATATGCTGGCTAACTGAACATAATTTTAAAATAAAAGGAATAAAGACAATAAATCATTTGACTTTGGGGGAAAAAAAGGTAAATTAGGGGTAGGCTGGGTGGGTCAGTCAGTTAGCATCTGCCTTCAGCTCAGGTCATAATCCTAGAGTCCTGGGATCAAGCCCCACATTGGACTCCCTGCTCAGTGGAGAGCCTGCTTCTCCCCCTCCCTCTGCTGCTACCCCTGGCTTATGCACTTGGTCTCTCTCTCTCTCAAATGAATAGATAAAATCTTTCTAAAAAATGATAAATGAGGGGGCACCCAGGTGCCTCAGTCAGTTGAGTGGCTTACGTCATTGTTGATTTTGGCTCAGGTCATGATCTAAGGGTCCAGGGTTCCAGCACCTCCCTCCCCGCTATCAGGGTGGGGTCTGCTCTCAGAAAGAAGTCTGCTTGAGGAAGCTCTCTCTCTCTCTCCCCATTCATACACATTCTCTCTCCCTAAAATAATAAATCTTTTTTTAAATATTTTATTTATTTATTTGACAGAGATCACAAGTAGGCAGAGAGGCAGGCAGAGAAAGATGAAGGGAAGCAGGCTCCCCACCAAGCAGAGAGCCAGATGTGGGCTCTGGGATGGTGACCTAGGCCGAAGGCAGAGGCTTTAACCCACTGAGCCACCCAGGCACCCCTAAAATAATAAATCTTTTTAAAAATTATAAATTCGGAAGACTCCATTAAAAAATGTGAGTAGGCAAGTCACAGACTGGAAAAAAAAATATTCACATTATATAGAACTTGTATTCAGAATATATAAAGAGCTCCCAAAACTCTGTAACAGAAAGACAAACAACCCAATTTAAAAATGGGCAAAATACATGACTAGAATAAACATTTTACAAAAGACATAAAAATAACGAGTAAACACCCAGAAAAACATTTAAACTCATTACACATCAAGGCAGTGCAAATAGAACTTAGAATGAAATCAGAATGAAAACTACTCATATGCATTAGAATGACTAAATTAGACTGCCAACCCCAAATGTTTGCAAGGGTATGGATCAACTAGAATTCACATATATTGTCCCTAGGAGGGTAGAATGGTACAATTACACTGGAACACTGTTTGGCAATTGCCTACAATGTTAAATATATATCTACCCTATGAACCCACAGTTCCACCCCTAACTGTTAACCTAAGAGAAATGAAAGCAGATGGCCATACAAAAACTTGTACATGAAGGTTCACAGAAGCTTTTTTCATAATAACCCCAAATTGGAGATGACCCGAATATCCACCAGTGGGATGCTTGGATAAACAAGTTGTATATATTCAGACTCAGCAATAGTAAAGAGTTACTGTTCATACGAGCATCAGCATGGATGAATCTCAAAAACATGTTGAATGAAAGAAGCCAGACACGAGAGAATACATACAGCATGATTGCATTTATTTTTTTTTTTAAGGTTGTATTTATTTTATTTTAGAGAGAAAGCATGAGTGGGGAAGGGCAGAGAGAGAGGGAGAGAAGGAATCCCAAGAAGATTCAGCTCTGAGTGCAGAGTGTGATGTGGGGCTCAGTCTCAAGACCCTGAGATCATGACCTGAGCCAAAACTGTCGCTCTCGGCCTGCAAGAACGACTCGGAGACTCACGTAGCGGCGAACCTTCTTCTTTAATCGCTTTTTCCTTCCTCCCCTTTTACCCTCGGCACATGCGTTTTTATACAGGCAGTGTTACCCAATCACAATGCAGTGCTCATGCACCTCCCGCAAGAGTGGACCTAAATGAACAGCCAATCATATTCAGTCCCTTACGGCTCTTAGAGTAGGCCTCCTGTACCGGCTCCCGACATCTCCCCCTTTTTTATTTATTTATAATGGCTGAGATCGTGCCTGTCTTAGGTTGCCAATCCTCAGCACACATGCTTACCCATCATCGGGTACTCTCCCTGGTCGAAGAGCCCCTGTCTTAGGTTGCTATGGTGTGGGATCAGTCTTACCCGTCTTTGACTACCGATCTAGCATACTTAGCCATATCTGGGGGGAGGTACCAGCTTCAGGAGCCATCATGGCTTGAACCATGAGGTGTTATTGTCGTTGATTGCGACGGACATGGCCACACACCCAACGTAACATTAGTACGTTAGCTGTGATTAAGAGAACAGCCATGGCACCAAGTCCGGCCCACTGTTTGAGGAACAAAACAGATTGCTGTAACATTTTTTTCCACTCACTAACATGTGCAATAGTTACTTTGGTAGAATTTATGGATATAATTTGAGCTCGTAATTGCCTAGTTAAATTTTGAAATTGACGGTTCCAGGTACCATTAAGCATTCTTCCCAATTGTCTAGAGAGGTTAGCTGCTAAGGATAAGTTGTTATGAGCTATAGGGGTGATACAAAGTCCGGCCATATTATGTATGCATCCTATCGACACAATTGACTCTAGGATATCAAGTTGTTCCTGTACAAGATCAACCCTTTGATTCACAATAAGGATCCCAGCATGCAAATGTCCATTAATTTGTTCTTACGTAGCCAATGCTTCAGCGACCATTCCTGTGACGTTGTTGAGCATGGCGGCTGTCTGTACCGAGGTTCTCAACGCTACCGCGGCAGCAGTAGCAGGGGCGGTGGATGCTGCGATAGCTGCAATAATGGCTGCTGTTATTCCAAAGTCTCGTTTATGTCGAAGCAGCACCGGCAGGTTGTCGGGGTTCACCTGTACTGGCATCGGGATATACGTCGGTATCTTGGCTATTACTGCCGAGTCTCCCACCATGGCATTCCAACACTCTGATAGCAGACAATTCTGGGACTCACAAGAGAGACTAGATGACTTGTTAATAGTAGAAGCATTAAAAACTATGAAGAGAAAGGGAGCTCTAACACAGACGGGCATTGGTGAGTAACTTATGTGCTTAGCTGAGGTGCAATTGCAAGTAACATTTGTTTCAAATCGAGAGCCTATGTGATAGTTGTATGTACAGTTACGCCATGTAGACCCATTAATAAAGTGAAGGCTTTCCAAGCCTGTACATGCCTGTGCAGCGTTGCAGAGCAGCCACCTATCTAGAAGGTGAGCTGACGCGCCTTGCGCCGGGTCTTGGCAGGTATAATTATAGCCAAAAAAGGTGGAGTTAGAGTAAGTGGGGATTTTAGGACTGAATGAGAATCCTGTTCCCACCCAAACTCCTGAGAGGCTACTATGGCAGCCACTCGTGCCGTGCAGCTAGCACAATAGCAGGCCTTGGTGCAGCAAGGTTTATACGGAGGAGGCCCCTCGTAAGGTGGCGCTGTTGGGGCTGGGCACGTGGGCATAGGATCTAAGGTATCTACCACTTTCGTCTTTGTTTGTAACTGCGCCATAGCTCCTTCTTCCGCTTTTAATTTCAGCTGCGCCATAACTTCCCCCTGCATTTTGAGCTGCGCCATAGCCTTCTTTAGCTCTTCCTCCTTTTTTGCAAGCTCCTTTTGCATCTTGCTCACCTTTTGGCTTTTGGGAGATTTCCCTCCTCTGCTCCTTTCCAAAAACCAGGGAGCCATTTGTCCCACTTCTCTCAAAAACAAACAAGCTGTTTTATTTTTCTAAAGGAGTACCAATTGCTTTAAGGATATCAGAAAGCGGCCCCAGCATTTTATATGTGGCCATCTCGTTTCCTATACCGGAAAGCTTTACTCTCGTCCTTATCCTAGGAACTTTGCAGCCATCTCGTTTCCCATCCCAGAAAGCTTTACTCTCGTCCTTATCCTAGGAACTTTGCAGCCATCTCGTTTCCCATACCGGAAAGCTTTACTCTCGTCCTTATCCTAGGAACTTTGCAGCCATCTCGTTTCCCATACCGGAAAGCTTTCTACGCTCGTCCTCGACTTGAGGAACTTTCCCTGTCACTAGACAGAAATAGGTGCACTCTTTACCTGATCGTCGCCGACTCCGTGCGTCTCTCACGATGAGATTCCCGGGTTTCGGCACCACCTGTCGCTCTCGGCCCGCAAGAACGACTCGGAGACTCACGTAGCGGCGAACCTTCTTCTTTAATCGCTTTTTTCTTCCTCCCCTTTTACCCTCGGCACATGCGTTTTTATACAGGCAGTGTTACCCAATCACAATGCAGTGCTCATGCACCTCCCGCAAGAGTGGACCTAAATGAACAGCCAATCATATTCAGTCCCTTACGGCTCTTAGAGTAGGCCTCCTGTACCGGCTCCCGACAAAAACCAAGAGTCAGAGACTTAACCAACTGAGCCACCCAGGCACCCGGTGATTACATTGGAACAATGGTTGTCTTTGCGGTGGGGGGGCTGTGCAATAGACTAGAATTCTCTGGGATGTTGGAAATGTTCTATCTTGATTGAAGTGTGGGTTACACTGGTATGTGATTTTGTCAAACATTTGCTAAAACTCATCTGACCGTATACCTAAGATCTATATGTAAATTATACCTCAAAAATTAAAATATTAAAAAAACGCTTTTGTAAGTATAAAGTGTTATATACAAATACTAGAAAGTGTTTTAATTTTTAAAATCTTCCAAGAAAAAGATGAGTTTGAGATGGTTTGAGTGCCAAACAGATGCTCAACAACCATATGGCAATGCGTATCCCGTCTTCAGCTGGATATCTGGTGCAATTTGTTCCAGTATGATGAGCTTGTTTTATAACTTAGAAAATGAATGTAGTGCCTTCTAACCACTCTTACTAGCAATTAAAAAAAAAAAAAAAAAAGACCTGGAACGAAGAGTAATCTGTACTATATTTAAGTGTATGGAATCTTGAACCTTGGCAAAGTTTTGGCACTTTCACTTAGATATTGCAGTTGTTGGTGATTTCAGTGATTTTGTAGTGATTTAGTAATTTTACCTTTACATCAAAGTAAAAAAAAAAATAGAAGTTTAAGACATATGACACTAGAAATCACATTCTGTAAAGCAAATCCTAATAATAATTAAACGATATGAAAGTTATGTGCATGATGCTAAAAAATAAAAACTGATTTAAGTATTTTACAGCAAAATCTCAACTGAGAAATTCTCCAAGCACAAAAGTCCTGCCTCTCTGTGTTTTTAACAGACACATGCACGCGCGCACACACACACCCCCTTACACCTTCCATAAAGCACCAGGAGTGATTTTCATCTGTAGGCAGGTCCCAAGAGCGATGGGAAGACCAAACCACAAGGACAGGTACCCAGGACAAAACCCCTCATTGCTCTCCTCCTTTCTCACCACATGGACATTCAGGTGTAAAGAGCCGTTCTAGACAAAGTTGTTGAACTGAGAGGGCTTGCTCCAACAATACCAGCCTTCTTTGGGGGCTCTGAAAATACTGTGGGGCTCTCCCCTATGCTAGATGTTGGGCCTAGAGTGCTCCCCACACACTCCTTCCCATCCCCAAAATTATTCTGTCAAGGAAGCCCCAGCCTAGCATCTGGTCTGGCCATTAGATGTTCTCATATACAAAACAAGGAGCCTTTCCTTTTGACATAAAGGTGCATCTGTTGGTAGAGGAGAATCTCACTGGGGGCTTTGCTTGTTATTAATCCCACCTAAAATAGAGTGGGTGCCATATGCATTTCGCAGACCGTGCGGCTCAGTGACTGAGTGCTGACTTCATAGCGCCATTGTAACAATTAATGAAATAATATATTTGAAGTGTTAGCAGAACACCTTACACGTAGGTATTATTCTCCTTCAGGGAACTCTTTCCTTTTATTCAATGACTAGATCTTACTCATTTTAACTACCACAATCCAAAACCTTTGGAAAATAGGAAATAATTATTTACAGCTTTCAAAAGATTGGTAACACTTTACTGTGACTGTGTTATGGTTTCTATGTTTCCTCACCCAGTAGTGGACTTTTAGACACTTGTGATCAGGAAACTAAACACCCTAAACTCTGATAATTGATAAAAGTTCCCAGAGAGATCTGGAAATGTGTGTGTGTCCATGTGTGGGGTGCTTGAATGTACACTCACATGTTTGTATATGAAAGACTGATTTGTGAAATTCTAGCAGTGGACTTAAATGTTATAAATTCCTGTCCCAGAATAGGAAAAAGTATTATAAAATGTCCAATTATAATTCACCTTTAAAGTTGTCTTAGAAGGTAAAATGTCAAAAGTCCTCCTAGGATATTTTGCTTTCCCTTTTTCTTCACAAATAAACACACTGTCCATCTTCTTATGTCTCAAAGGAATCCAGTCAGGACTAATGATTTCCCATTTATTTTGATCTGAATTTCACTGCGTCTAATGGAATAGCTCAGGTAGGAAAACACACCTTAGAACAGAAGATAGAGACCAATAGAGAATAAAAAGCAGGGTGGTTTGGGAGAATTATTATTTTGTGAGATTTTTCAGTTTTATATATGCAGTGTGTGCATGTTTACTGGGTCACTATGTTAAAAGAGTGTTTCTTAGTGGAAGTCATGGTCAAAGAAATTTGAAGGCTACTGCTCTGTGTAGCAGCACAGAATGCTCAGGCAACAACCAAGGTGAGAGAGTCCAAATCTGGCAAAAGAACAGGGTTGAGGTGTGCCAATGTATGGAAGCTCAAGAGGATCCAACACAAACAGGGAATTTCCAGGCAACCTGAAGAGAGACTTTGTTTAGTTAATTGAGACAAGCTTCATGAGGTGAGGGAAGAGAGGCAGGCAAATCCCTCTCAACTTACCAAAAGAGCAACAATTGCCGTAATTGTCAGAAAGATGTCCTAAGGAACCCAAATTACCTAGAATGAGCTATGTGAAATCTGAAGCCAGGATTCTGTTTATTCTATGACTATATAAATATTGCACTGTTTTTTGATAGAAAGGAATCTGTGACTACCTCAGTAAGTCATCCCACGGAGAAATCTGCAACTGCGATGTCCTTATAATCTGTTCCCCTCTCACAGAATTTTAATTGAGCCTATGCCAGTGTCATTTAGGGTGACAGCAGGGGTGTGGTTGGGGACTGTGTGTGGTCTTTCCCTTGCAAACACATTCCTATTCTTTAAAGAGTATGAGGCAGAGACTAGACAGGCTGCTAAAGGCTTATTCCTTCGAGCTGCTGGGCTGGAGGTGGCATCCCACTCTTGCTGAAATCTTTAGGATCTTTTGGTCAGAAGTGACCAGCCTCCCCTCCCAAGTCTGCTTCAAAAATGTCCTTTCTCCAGAACTTCCTTCTGTCTCCTTCCTTATTTCCCTGTCTTCTCCCTCCACATGCACACACTCCCAGATGACTCCTGTATACCTCTCTCTGTCTTTATTCCATCTCCCATGAAGGAGTTTCTCAAAACAAAATGAATAGTTGAAATTCACCTTCTTGGTTAGGAGACGTCTCAGAACTGGAACAGTACAATGCTGATGTGTTTTTCTTCTTAGTTTTTCCATCATAAAGACTGAGCCTTGGGGCACCTGGGTGACTCAGTCAGTTAAGCATCTGCCTTCAGCTCAGGTCATAATCTCAAGAGTCCTGGGATCAGCCCCAGGTTGGTCTCTCTTCTCAGCAGGGTGTCTGTTTCTGCTTCTGCCTTCAGCTTCCACAGGTGCGTACCCTCTCTTGCACGCATGTACTCTCTCTCTCTCTCTCTCTCTCTCTCAAATAAATAAATAAAATAAAATAAAATTAAAAAAGAGAGAGAGACATTGGGCCTTTCCCCTACTCAGAATCCAAATCATCCCCTGCACCGGGCCTTGTGACTTGGCATATAACTGTTGCAAACAGAGACTTCCCCAACTAGGTTGTCACACTGTTCTTCCTAAACTTCCCCTGCTGTGATCAGCCAGCCAACCCTCATCACCTTCTACCGACTGGCTGATGTCGCACTAGTCTTTAAGTCCAGTGTACCTAGAACATCCCCACCTACACCTGGTGAACCAGAATAACTCTTAGTAACACCCCTTTCATTTTCTTTCTTTTTTACATGTTATTTATTTATTTGAGATAGAGTGAGAAAGAGCACAAGGCAGGGGCAGAGGGAGAGGGAGAAGAAGACACCCCATTGAGCAGGGATCCCAACCCAGGACTTGATCTCAGGACTCTAGGATCATGACCTGAGCCAAAGGCAGACACTTAAATGACCAGGGCACCCGGGTGCCGCACCCCCTTTCCTTTTCAAAAGCATTCCAGTGTGGAAAGTCACCTAGCTACCCTGTGTAGGGTCTGGTCTTCTGTGACCTGCCCTGGGGCCGTCCTTTAGCTCTATAGTTACAGATTGGCCCAGAGAGCATCTCCTGCCTCCCAGCATGATCTTGAACTTCCAGAATGGAAAGCTACTCTAGCCAGATAAGCCTTGGAGGAAACTGTGATGCTGTCTTGGGGTGTCTGTGACCCAGTTTTAATGTTTCTAAATCTTTTCCTGCTTAACAGCCCTCCCCAACTTGGTGACTTAAAACAATAATTATCATTTGTTACCCTCATGGTTTCTGTGGTTCAGGACTTCAGAGATACGTATTTTGGGCAGCTTGTCTCTGCTCCATCATATCTGGGGCCTCAGCTGCACGTTTAGAGATTGAGGGTTGAAATCATCCACAGGCACATTCATTCACACATTGGTGCTGGCTGTCAGTTTAGATCTAGTTGTGTCTGCTATCCAGAACACTTACATATGGCCCCCCTTGGTACCAGAACTTCCTCCCTACATGGTGGCATTGTTGCAGGACAAGTACCTGGGCCAGGTAGGAAGCAGATCCTTTACTGACGTAGGCTCACTTAACATCAAGTCACATGGCATCCCTTCACTGTGCTCCACTGGTCAAGGAGGTTGCAAACCACTGCCAGGATTAGAGGGCAAAAGACATTAGACCCCACCCCTTTTTAGCAGGAGAAATGTAGATAATTATCTGGGCTGGGAGATGATGGATGAATGGGCAGGTAGATAGATAGACAGGTAGATAGATAGATAGATAGATAGATGAGATATCTAACTTAGGAAAGTAACCAGGCACTTCTTCCAAGCACCCCACCAACTATAGGCAAAATGTTACCATCCTTGTTAACTCCTTCTATCAAAAATTAGTAAGGATAAGTCTCTTGATATTATGACATGGGGTGACAATTTTCTTATATACTACTCAAATCCCTTACATTTGTGAGGTTTGTTACAGTTTCCCAAGACTTTACATCTGATCCTCACAACCCTGTGAGCAGAGAAGGCAGGGCTCACACTCCCCACAGCCAGGTAAATAATTTACCCAGAGTCACTGAGCTGGGTCTCAGTACAGTCAGTCTGATGTGGAATCAGATTTGTTTCTACCACCAACTTAACATCTGCTAATGAGAAAGCAGCACTGCCCCAGGGTCTGAGCCTCGGCTTTACACCAGATGAGCCTGAGTTGGAGTCCTCTTCTATCGCTTGGTGGCTTGGAACAAAGAGCTTACTCACCTGGAGTTTCCATCTTCTTATCCTTTGAATGAAGGCAGTACAACCCACCTCATATATTTAGTTCCTGCTGTGGAATTAAATGATGTTTGTAAAGAGCCTAGGACAGTGCCTTCCATGTCTTTGGTGCCCAAACAGTAGCTAAGAAGTTTATTTTAACCATGATGTGTGATGCAACCTATGTAGAGCCTGTGCTCAGGGAAGTGTAAGTGCTAATCTTGACCACCACAGAAAGGAGATGCTCTGCATCTGAGTGTAGATGGGAGAGCATCTTCATATCACTCCTGCAGGATGATTTTTCATCAGTTGGAAGAAGACAACTTACAGAGGACCATCATGCAAATATCATTGAATAGAATACAGGCTAACAATGAAATCTCCAGCTCAAAATGCTGTTGACGACGTGGAGAGTTGCTTCATCATGCAGAGCACATGGCTGGTAGATGACCTTGGAGGGCCAACCTTTGATGGCCAAGCACAGGGTTAACATGGTGGAGAGGCCGTCAGCAAGTTACCCTTGGATGCTTTTGTGATATAACTCTCTATCATATCCCCGTCTGTGAAAGTGGACCCTGAGTCATTCACTGGCCCTGAATTTGGCTCTCACTGTTTCAAGAGGGCAGTGTGCTACTGGCAGAGTCTCCCGGAAAGTTGTCATTAGTAGGAGACAAGTAAAGGACCAAAGTCATCAGTGTTTATAGTAGCTAACATTTACACAATATGTTCAGGGACAGTCCTAGAAGATGCCTCACAAACCTGGAGAAAAAGGCATTTTGCTAGAGCTAACTAGTAACTTTGCTGTGTCTTCCATCCTATCACTTAGGCCTGGACTTAAGGCCCTAATTCTGCTTCTGGGGGCAAGAGGACAGCAGACTGGCTCATCAGAAAGCCCAGGGGATCCTTAGAACTTATGAGCCAGTCCTCAGCTCCTTACTGTGTACAGTTCTCATTCTTGTCAGTGGGAAGCCTGCCTACAGAGCAGAGCATCTCATTCCAGTTCTTTCTCTGCTTTGCTGGTTCCCCATCACACTTGCCCTGTGGCCGCTTTAAGTGTTGATGTCTTGGCAAGGAAAAGCAGAGAGACAGCTCCATTTTTTCTGGTGCCTGGAGCCTGTGCTTCAGGGCAACTCACCTTCCTCCCTCTGGGGTTGCTATGGAATCCTCACTGTTTTTTGGGGTTTTGTTTGTTTGTTTGTTTGTTTTTAAAGATTTTATTTATTTATTTGACAGAGAGATCACAAGTAGGCAGAGAGGCAGACAGAGTTGGGGGGTGGGGGGTGGAAGCAGGCTCCCCGCCAAGCAGAAAGTCCGATGCGGGGGGCTCGATCCCAGGACCCTGAGATCATGACCCTAGCCGAAGGCAGAGACTTAACCCACTGAGCCACCCAGGCACCCCGGAATCTTCACTTTTTATGAAGGAAGCCCATTTGTCACTCAGGAGCAATGGGGACTTTAAATGTCTTAAGTGACCTCCAGAGTAGCCAAAACTCTGAATTCCCTACTGGAGTAACTGACTTTCTGCCATCATGCTGCCTTGGAGTTGAATTGAATGGCACTCTGTTTTCCAAAGCTCCTTCATGTGCTTGGTCTCCTGTGGGTGGCAGACCCTGTGAGGAAAGCACAGCAGAGGTAGCTGGTCCCATTTCACAGACAAGAAGACTGAAAGGCAGACAGTTCCATCATGCAGCTAGTGAGTTGTGGGCTGGACCTAAACTCCCCACCCACTGCATGGTCCCCCAGGATGCTGAGTATTGTCCTTTCTCCTCTTTACCCCTTTTCTGCTTATTTCCCCTTTCTTATTCTGTCTCCCCCCAAAACTCCCTTCCCCATCTCCCTTTCTTTCCCGCTTTCAAAGTCTCTCCCCACCTCTTTCCTCAACAAAAATTTCAGGCAGGATGATGAACCCTGTAGAATTATAGCACCAACATCCCTGATAGCCCCGCAATTGAAACAGGCACTCGAAAGCTCTTGGGAGAAATCTCTTTTCCTCTCCAGGACTCATTTTCTCCATCTGTGAAATCGGATGCTATGTAGATAGCTACAGGATGACAGAGTTAAAAAGGTTCTTAAAAGCCAGAAGTGCCCAAAGGAATGATGTAGGAGCCACATATAGTCAGTATCTCTTTAGGTCAAATTTATGTCTGCCTCAATGTAACACTTTGTACTTTCTCTTTTAGAATTTGGAGTTAGGTTTGAGTGATACATTTGAGCTACAAGCAAACCCAAAGCTCTCTCCCTGCACCACCCTCTGTACTTGGGGAGACATGCAAACCAGGTATTTCAGAGTGTGCAGGGGAGAGCGGAATCTGTCTGGTACTCTAAATAAGGATAGCTCAGCAATTCAGAGCAAGAGTATAAAATTGTCTATCTGCAGCCAAGCTCAGGCAGATGGGAGCTGGTCTCATTAATCTCTGTGCTAGTTCCCCCGATAGCCCCTCTCACCTCAGTCTTTATTGATTTGCACATGTTTGGAGGAATATCTGATCAAAATTACTCTCTGAACAGTGTCTGATCTCATTTCCTTCCCCCTCCTGTGAAACTTAATGACATGAAGACAAGCTTTCATGAGTGCCTGTCTCCAGTGTCCAGGCTATGAGGTCTATAATGCTTGGAGAACACTGACTTAATAGAAGGATTTAAATACCTTCAACCTAATTAGAGGGGCAAAGAAAGGTTATCTTTCAGAACTGTGTCCCGACCTCTGAGAAGCAGTATTTCCAGTTTGCAAGTAAGAGT
Organism: Mustela nivalis; assembly: GCF_964662115.1. Classification (NCBI taxonomy): domain Eukaryota; kingdom Metazoa; phylum Chordata; class Mammalia; order Carnivora; family Mustelidae; genus Mustela; species Mustela nivalis. The sequence goes on along the minus strand of NC_139036.1, from coordinate 32,224,845 downwards.
CTGGGTCATTTCAGACCATCCCATCCTGAGGAATTATCAGAACCAAGAAAACCCTATTGAGACTATCAATACTTTCTAGGTGCAAAGGGTCTTCAGAAGAATGTCAGTGGAGCATTTCAAGGACCAGTGTGTAATTTGGTCCCATGTCCACATCTCTGCAGAATCTATTCTTGATCTTCCTAAACTGCTTATCTGATTTTCCCTCTGTAAGGGCCTTGGATGCATGTTTTAACTCATTAATTGACTGAACATATGGGGTTCTTCTATTTTGAGTGTATTCACTCTCATAACATCAGAGGAAACTCCTGTGATTGGGAAGTGCCTCCTAGACATGACCAGTAATGTCCAAGCAGGATAGATCAGTTCGGGTCAAGACCCTATCAGTGGACATGGGCTATTCTACTGGATAGAACTGACCTTTTGATGTCCAAATATGTACTAGCCCAAAGTACATTTAGCCCAAAGCCTGATATTATTCCAGTTAACTGAACCTTGGCTTCCTGTAGTTGGGCTGACCTGGACACTGGACAGCTGCCTGTTAAACTGGCCTTGGGTAGCCTTCGCTTCTTGCCCAACTTGGCCTATCATACTTTGCTACAGGGTTTGGAGCTTACTAGCGGGGCCAGCAGACAGCCTTGCCACCCAGCATGCTACTGCCTCTTCCCATGGACCATCCAGGAGTTCTCCAGTGCTCTTTCGAAGCAAGGATGGGCTGTAGCTTCTGACACTTGGTTCAGAGGCAGCTGTTGAACTTTGCTAGCTTGTTCACCTATTTCTCTGAAGTTCCCTTTTAGTGTCAGATACTTGCCTTGAAAATTAATTGGCAAATGACCCTAATTTAACTGAGCACCAGCAGTAAATTGGCTTAAAAGAAGGGTACTTAATCCATTAAATACGTGGAATTCTCCTACAGTTTGTGACCAATTCTTTATCTCCTTTAGAGCTGCTGCCAGTACTTTTTCCTTCATTTCAGTAGGACGCAGGAGAGCCAACCAGGTGGCATCTCAGAAGGGGCATGTTGCAGAGGACATACGTTGCTAAGTAGTGGCATCATTTGTACCCCCCTGGTTTTCCTTTTCATCACTGGCATGGAAAGCACAGTGCCTTCCAAAGAGGCAGAGGCTGAGTCAGATTCCTGCTAGGACAAAGTAAAACTTGGTTTCCTGGGGAGTGCAGCTGAACTGACTCAGAGGCAGAGGATCTAATAATCACAGGAGGAAAAACAAACCAAATTTCAGTATTCTTGATCCTGTACCATCTTAGGGCTGCCTTCCAGGGAGCAAAGTAATATGATGAAAAGCAACATGTGGTCTCCTCTGTATAGAGTGTGGCTCTGAGAGGCTAAGGACTGTGCCTGGGGGGAAAAGACTTGCTCTGCCAGAGTGTGCCAGATTCAGAAGGAGACCTTTTGGGGAGCAGGGAAGCATCCACTCTTACTCTGTGTTTGCAGTGATTCTCTAGGTGGTCCTGGGAAGGACAGGGATGCAGACGTGAGTGTGTGCTGTTTATTTTCCTCAGACCTTTGTTTTCTTTGTTAACCAAACCAGACAGTTTCCCAGTTAGCATCTGTAACCATTTCTAGCTAACATCCATACTCCCTTAAGCAACTGGAAAGCAAAACAAATAAATGTAGACTCTCTAAGCAAATCAGAGTTTGATTAAAAAACAAAACAAAACAAAATCTCACCTAGCTTACCCTAGCGTGTTAGAAGAGACGGCAGGATGAAGGCATACTGCCTGGGCTACTGAGTCAGCTGTAGGAAAGAGCTGCTTATGCTGGGAAGGCACCAAAAGCCTACTAAACAGGGTCATACTTTTCTTACCTACTCATTCTGACTGTAGTGTCCTCCAGTGGCAACAGAATGACTGTCCCTACGGAAGGGTCACTCCTTGGTTTGTACCTTCATTCGTGCGTGTGTGCATGCATTTATTTGCTCAGACATTTATTAAGCTCCCACTTATCTGCCAGTGGTTTTCATTTCCATCTATCAATCCATTTGTTCATAAAGTATTTATTTCTGAACCTGACTGGTGGACCAGTACCACTGTCTTAGGTCCTGGGCATGGAAGATGTGTGAAACACAGCCCATAACATGAACAAGTTATAGTCTAGGTAGTAATTCAGACTCTAGTCCCTCACCTACTCATTCATCCATTGATCGTTCCCTTGACAGACATTTGTTGAAGACCTGCAGGCCAGGTGCAGTGTTTGGCACTGAGCCAAACATATGCATCCTCATCTTCTTCTCTACCTTCTTTTTAACTCAGTGTCAAGCACAGATGCAGAAACAAACCCAGCAGCATTTGGGGTTTGGCAGGGGTGCATCTGTGTGTGTGGTTATTTTAGGGGGAAGGGTGAGCGGGCTTCAAGTGGGTAGGCAGGGCTGGTGAGTTCTACAGCATTCTTCCAAGTAGACATTGGTTTCCTTTGGGCTAAGATATAAGAAGGCAGGTAAAGAATTCAGTACAGCACAGAGTGAGCCTCTGAGCCATAGGACCGTGGAGAAGTGGGACAAGGTGCCACAGAGTGGTAGCCTCCCCACCCCCCAAGATGAGGTCAGAGGTCAGGCAATGATCTGCCAAGGCCAGCACAGGAAAGATGCTGCTTTCCAGAAGACTTCTGATCCCTGATCTCGAGTCTCCCCCCTACTCTGAGAGTTCATTACCAAAACAGCCTCCTTGGCACATTCCAAGTATTCTGTAAATGCTTGTCAGATGAATGAGTGAATTTGTTGGACCTTGAGGTCCTTGAGGATAAGAGCTGGGCCGACACACCCCTTGCAGTCCCAGGGCTTCCGACCCTCTCCAGGGCTCCAGGGAACCGTCTGACGGCCTTTGTACTGGAAGCCCCCAGACTCCTTTTTTAACATTTGAGCAGAAACATCTGGTGGTTTTAGCCGTCTGGCAGATTCGCTCAGCAAGTGGAGCATCCTTTATAGGCAGATTCAGTTGTCTTTTCTTTAAACCCCAGGCTTTGTTTTCCTCTCTCATTAGCAAATTCCTGGTCCTCCTCCCTACCATGAGACCTATGTACTCAGGGAACAAAAATTTGTTTTGTTATCAGCTCGAAAGGCAAAATAACTATATAAAGAAACCAAATAATGCCTTCCCAACATAAACAGAAGAATTGGCTTCTGGGTCAGTTCTGTTTGGGTTTATCTGTGGCTGTTTCCTTTCCTCTGGTGACACCCGTAATCATGAAGAGAATGCCTGATTGCCTCTGGAAACCGAGTGATTGATCTGTAGCACTGTGGGCCAGACACCACTGCCTGAAGGGAGGCTAGAGACAGGGGAAGCCAGAAGCCGACTTCAAGATTCTTGGGCCGCAGGCCACACCGTAATTCAGGTCATCACACTTCGCCGAGGAAGCTTATCAAAGAAGAAAGCAGACTGACATTTTCTGGCCCTCTGGTCTGCTCTCAGAATGCAAGGCTGGAAGTCAGCCTGGCTTTCTCCATGCTACGGAGAGATAATAGAAGTTTGAGAACTTGATTCTTGATAATACAGAATATGGAGCCTAGTACAGCATTGTGAATGCTGTTTTGCCAAAGCAAAGATGCAAAGCAAGACCTAAAGAGTACACGCTAGAGCACGGGCCTGACCTGCTTGCACTGTGGCTGTGTCATTCAGGGACAGCCCAAATCTGGCGGAAATTTTCCGCCACAGTGCTCAACCCGTTAATTTAGATGAATATATTACTGAGGGAATGCTGATTCTAAACTCCCTCTACTCCCAGTATGCTAAGAAACTTCCGGAAGCAGTGCACACTGCACAAGCCTGAGCCATCAGGGGGCTGGGTAATTTTTCACAGGGCATTTTGATGGGTGAATCTGGGAAGGCAATCACAGTTTTAGCAAGGGCATATAATCTTTCCAGCCACAGGAATGAAGTCCAATTCCTAGGACGGCTGCAGAAAATGACTAAGCTTGTTTGCAACCATCTCTAAAATTACATCAAGTAACAAAGAAGCCAATATTTTTTCCCATTATTGATGGAGAGGAGACTATCAGAAAACAACGGGCCTCCTCTGGCTTTTATATGTTAACGATCACCCCTGGGACTTCAAGTGCCATAGACGTTCCTTGGGAAAGCCCCCATGTCATGATCTGGAAGACCCAGTTTGAAATGGTCCCAGTTCTCCCGGTGACGATCTCTCTGGTCATGTCACCAATCCATTATTTCAGCAGGAGGAAGCATAGCATGGAATTCCCTTTAAAATAACACAGCAGAGGCCTCTTTCTCTGGAGGGTAAAGCTTTGGCACATCGTCTTTTCCAGCTATGTTCAGAGGTGCTCCCAGACCAACAGGATCAGCATTGCCTGGGAACTTGTTAGGAATGCAGACCGTTGGGCCCTACCCAGAATTCCTGACTCGGAAACTGGGGTGGGGGCCCAGTGGTTTGTTTTAACAAACCCTCCATTCCAGTGCACACAAATGTTTGAGAAGCACTACTCTATGCTCCATTAAGAAACGTGGGTCCTACCATGATATAAAGAAATCTCTTTATATGTTTGGTAATATGTATACATTATATATTTAAGTAATGTGTATCTAGTAATACATCCATATATATTTAATAATATATATACATATATTTAGTTCTACATATATCTATATATATATGTAAGTATATATGTGTGTATCATTAGTACTTAGTGCTGCCATACACACACACACACACACACACACACACACAAAATCAGTACTTAAATTAAGGATTTTAAAAATTCCCTTTATTTTAATAGGATAGAAACTTCTATTGAAACCTCTGGCTAATTGATGTGATAACTCAGGGTCCTGCATGTACTACCTCCATGTGCTTCCTATGATCTCAGTACCATGGGTGGTAAACCAGTAACCCAGGAGATCAGGAGATTTTTTTTTTCTCTTGGCCAATTTAAAATCAGCTATTATGAACCTACCTTACCACTGAAGATTCTCTAAAAAAGTGAAATGCTTGGTCTTCCTTGGCATATCTATGAATCTGATGAAGAGAAGTTTACACAAATATGAGCTGTCTTCCTAAAAGAAGCTGATTAGAGTGGCGATAAAGAACACGGACTTTGGAGTCCAATAGATTTGGGCTGAAGTCCACGTCCATCCCTGTCCACTGCGTGACATCGGGCAAGTGGTGTAACCTCTCTGATCCTCCATTTCTTTCTTTTTCTTGGTAAAATGGGAAGAGTAATAGTGCTGAACTCCTCGGGCCAATGTGAGTATTAGATCAGATAATACAGTATCTGTAGCATGCTTGGCCAATATCACTGTCTACACAACATTCGGTCTCATTGTTACTATGGTTTTACTGGGTTCACCCACAGCAAATAGGACCAAAATACCCAGAGGGTCCTCAGTATAAAGTGTAGCTTCCCTGCATCTCTTCAAAATTCTTCTTCAGGGACAGCCCAAGATGATGAATGAGCACAAGAACCTTGACTTCTGTGCACGTTTGGGGAACATTCCGGGATGAGAAGCAAGGCGCAGGCATGGGGTGAGGGGAATTTGTTGGCAGGGTGGAGACTGCAGTGGATCATTGGCCTCTGAAACTCTGTGGTGGCTGCAGTTTTCCTTTCTCATTGTTATGGCGTCTGGGCAGAGAGGAGCTCCGGAGCCAGACCTCTGAGGCTGTGTGTGGTGAGCCTGCAGGGGCTGGCAGTCGCTAAGGGCGGAAACCACTGTTCGGGAGCTGCTGGTGGTTTAACTGTTTCTGTGGCTCAGTGCTGAGGATGAGAAAAAGGCAGGAGGGCCAGAGCATTCCACATCATGATGCTGTTCATGCTAAGAGCCTGCTTCCTGAGAGCGTCCATCAGAGGTTTCTTTGGAACCGTGAGCTTATAAAGCAGCTTCTGGAACTAGATTCTTAGCTGGTTGCTTATCAGACATCCGTCTTGCAGACCCCTATCTAGGTCTTAGTTCTCCTCTCCTTCTGCGTATTTTGAAAGAATTTGGGCCACTTCAGAAATCAGTGATGGATGCCTTGCGAGAGACATTAGCTTCCCAAGTCTTATTGAGGTCTGTGCCGCACATCTAAAATGATTTCCTCAGGACCATTCCTTTCAGTGGTGTGGACAGTATGATCTTTTAATATCCAAAGGAGCCATAAGAGTGTAAATATTTCCTCTTATCTCATAGCCTTAGATGTGGTTGCTTCTAAGTCTCAAGGCTAGAGGTGCATCTTATACCTTAGCATTGTTTTCTTAAAAATATGACAGCCTCCATGGAGGTTCCTCAAAAAGCTGAAAATAGAGCTACCCTTAGACGGAGCAATCACACTACTGGGTGTTTACTCTAATGATACAAATGTGGTGATCCAAAGGGGCACGTGTACCCAAATGTTCATAGCAGCAATGTCCACAATATCCAAACTATGGGAAGAACCTACATGTCCATCAACAGATGAATGGATAAAGAAGGTATGTATATGTATACAATGGAATACTATGCAGCCATCTAAAGAAATGAAATCTTGCCATTTGCAAGGACATGGATGGAACTAGAGGGTATTATGCTGAGTGAAATAAGTCAATCAAAGAAAGACAGTTATATGATCTCTCTGATATGAGGACTTTGAGAGGCAGGGCTGGAGGTTGTGGGAGTAGGGAAGGAAAAAATGAAATAAGATGGCATCGGGAGGAAGACAAACCATAGGAGTCTCTTAATCTCATGAAATTAACAGGGTTGCTGGGGGATGGGGGGCTAGGGATAGGATGGTTGGGTTATGGACATTGGGGAGGGTATGTGCTATGGTGAGTGCTGTGGAATGTGTAAATCTGACAATTCACAGACCTCTACCCCTGGGGCAAATAATACATTATACGTTAATAAACGTATACAACCATGTAATAAAAAATATGACAGCCTCCAATCAATGGGTATGGGAGGAACTGTCCAACAGCAGGGCATGGTTAACAAATCATGTAATAAAATATGATGCAGCCCTGAGAAAAGAGATTTTCCAATAACTGTAATACTCCTGATGGAATATGAAGTGATCCAAACCTCACAGAGCCGTGGATCCCAGAGTGTGGTCCCCGGACAAGCAGCTGCAGCAGCACCTATAAACTTGGCAGAAATGCATATTCCTGGGTCCCAGCCAGACCTCCTGAATCAGAGACTGTAGAAGTGAACCCACAGCAATACAGGTTTTAATAGACTGGCAACTCTGATATAAGTTAAAGTTTGAGAACCACAGATACAGAGCTTGAATTTACATAAATATGTAAAGTATACACATATGGAAGAAAATATAGAAAGAGACAAAATGGGTTTTCTCTGTGATTGGATTATTGATACTTGTTGTTTTCCGCTATTTACCTGTTGTGTTTTTTTATATATTTTGGTTTTTCTACAATGAGCATACCTTGCTTTTGCATTTAGAGAAAAAAGTAGGAGTGAATTTATCAGGTGTTTGTCATCCGTGTATCATGTCAACTCACACACACCATATTCACATTTTCTTGAAGACGTAACTCTTCAAGCACCTTCACTGTTCATCACTTATTCTGACGAATCAACCTCCCTATAAATCTTTTCAGCCCTGCTGCTTGCTTACTGACTTTTTCATCCTTAAGTCTTGAAGCCCCTGCTATTAATAATAACATTTTGCAAATTGTCAAAAGTGTCTATGCTTGGTGTGTCATAAGTGAGCAGATAGTTAGGGGTTTTAAGCAGGTATCTATTTAGAGGTTAATGTGTTTCATGTATGAGTAACAATTTTAGGTTCTACATATATTTATGTGAACAATTTACATTTTGTTGGGATTGATTCTTTTAACATCTTGACCCTGTTAATTTCAAGGGTTCCGGTTCCTTTACAATTTACAAAGTAACCAGATAGAGTAGATTTGCATCTGTATAGGGGTTTTAAGTTCTAAAGTCAGCAAATAAAGTAAGTCACATAGGGTTAAAATTGCTGCCTCTCAGCAACACTAATAAAGAGTGTTACTGCTCCAGGGCTGGAGCTAGCTAATTACTTGACTACTAGCTAAGATGGTTAGGGTCTTTGTTATGCAAAAATATGCACCTTTCCTCTCTCAAATCCCTCCACACTGTGAGATGCTCACATCACAAGACGTTGGCAGAGTCAGAACCAACTGGAATGACAGGCTCCTCCTTCCATCTTAGACTCCATTTCTAGGCAATGGCAGGTGAAATGGCCTGAGCAATTTCTTTTGGAGGCTTTGTTTCCTTTTGTTTGGGTTGATGGTTCATGATTGCCCTTACTGGAGTCAGAGGTACATTGGGCATGATTTTTGTGCATCTCTGCAGTACCTCCACTGTGCCGAAGGCTTTCTTCCCTCATCCCTGTCTTTCGGAAGTGCTCCAGGCAGAAATGACTCTGACATCTCCCCTGGTATTCCTATCTTACCCATCCTTTCAAACCTTATGCAAAAGCTGTCTTCTACACAAAGCCTTCCTAATCTCAGTAGAAAGTAATCCTTGCCCTGAACGTCTCTGGGACATTTGTCACCCTTTATTATACTTACATTGAATATGTCTTAGCTTGCCGAGCAGACTCTAGGGTTCTTGAAGGCAGAATCCAAGTGTCTTTAACACCAGTCTTGGCTTTAAATCCTAGATCTGCCCACTCTAGCCAATCTTGGGTAAGTTACTATGCCTCCCACTGTGCCTCCCTCCTCCTCTGTAAAGTGGAGATAGTCATAGTACCAACCTCTAGAAGTTCAAATGAGCACTAATGGAGATACTACTTGGTAAGCAGCTATCACAGTATCAAACACATAGTAAGACCCAATAAATGTTAGCTGCTTTTATTTCTGTTCTCTGTTGTGATCCCAGAAGTACATTTGTGTTCTGTAAGCATATGTTTATTGAATGTATGAGTGCGTGAACTATACAAATTCATACATACCCCTCTGAATTCTCAGTGCTCGACGGGGAGTTTATACTTGGCATCTGTCTATGCATCCATTATAGAACTTAATGAACCAATGATTCTCTTTTATTCTCAAGGCAGGTGCAGGGTGTAGATGGGTAAATTTTCTGTCTTAAAAAGCTGCCACCAACCATCTCGTTTAAACCCCATCGAGCTCTGTGTTTTCATCCATGAAATGGGAATTATAACGCTTATCTGTGATTTTGCCTGGATGCGAGGAGAACCCGAGGAGGACTAGGCCTTTAGGGAGAAATTTTATAAACAGGGACTGTTTTGGGTAATTTGAAGAATCAGAGCATGAGCTTGTAAATTAGCATATTTCAGCTACAGAGCTTCCAATCACATGGGATTCTAGATGTCGCTCAATGAGGGCATAGGGCAAACCCAGCTGCTTTTTGGGTTTGTCAAGCATCTCAAGTTATTTCTCAGGAGTTGGGGTTTGGCAAGGCCTGAAATCCACATTGCCAAGTCCTTCTTTCCCCCTTAATTTTTAAGCCCATGTGTATTTTAAGGGAAATTTAATCCGTATGTTTCTGTTTCCTTTACACTTAACTCATAAAAATGGTTTGTCAGAGCAATTTGATGTCCCAAAAATCTTTGGAGCCTTTATAATGATATTTTTTAACCTTTCCCCCATCCTTAGACACAGGAAATTGCGTTTTTTAAAAGAAAATGAATCAAACTGAAAGTCTCAAGGTCAGTATTGATGGATCAGACACACAAGCTCAAGGAGCTATGCATTTGCAAAAATGGCATCTTGCTGCTCCTTCAGGCTCTGAAGGCGAGAGAAAGATCACTTTCAGAGGCAGATGGTAATGATTGGCAATGTGTTGTGATAGAGTTCTCATATATTTGATAGTTTGCCCATTAGGCCGAGAGTCTCTCTCCTAGATGTACTCCTGAATAGGGAGGTCTGCTGCTGAGAATTTGGGTCCCTCCACTTAAGTCAAAGCCCAGTGTTCAGCAACCAGAAGTTCATGCACACAAGTAGTCTGAAAGAATTGAAACCACTAATTTCACAACATAGTAATTGTTTTCTAATCTAGTTTTCCACATCATCCCTAGAGAGAGAAAACAGGAGTTGGCATGTGTTAACAGCCGTAGGAAGTGTTCTTACAAAGCTTTGTTCGGATGGCGTTGCTCCGGAGTTACTGAGTTTGCTGTCATGGAAAGGGTTCCCATAATCCCCAGATAGCCACTGCTCAGGCAGTAATGTGCCATGCATTGGTGCTGCACCTCAGCCATAAAAGGGACTAACTAGGGTCGTTTGACCAGCCTCAGATCTAGGTTCGGAGCCCTGTCACCTCTTCTACCATCAGCTGGAGTTGAACTCTGGTCAGGCTCCTCTCTGGTAGCTGGATTGGATTGCCTCTTTCTGGACACTAAGGATCACAGAGTCTCACCAGGCATGGCATGTAATAGTGTAGGACAGATCAACCATATGGCTCTGTTTAATTCGAAATGCCCTAAAATGCTGGCTTATCCCATCCCATTTTAACTATATGGCATTAGAATTCAGTAATGTAACGGTCCAAGCCAAGGCTTTCTCTTGTGGACTCTTCTTATCTCTCAAAACAAAGTTACAGTTAAGGAGGGAGCCCTGGGTGGCTCAGTCAGTTAAGCGCCTGCCTTCGGCTCAGGTAAACATCCTAGGGTCCCGAGATTGAGTTCCTTATTGGGCTCCCTGCACAGAGGGGAGTCTGCTTCTCCCTCACCCTCTACCTACTGCTTGTGCTCTCTCTCGCTCTGTCTGACACATACATACATACATACATACATACATACAATTTCCTGTGTCTAAAAAAGAAACAGTTACAGATAAGGAGTCGCATCCAGGAATGCCCTGATGACTCTGCCATTTTTAAAAGGGGATAGATGCAAAATAGCTGAGGATTAAATGATAAAGATTCAGAGCTTTGAAGGACCTTTCTCTATACTAAACTAGCTTATGATAGAGGTGGAATGGTGAAATTCCAGCCCTGAGTGGCTGAATGAAGGGTCAAAGGAGGGCATGTCTATAGAACACCAACACCAAACCAAGGTATTGAAACTGCATGTTGCCTTTATTTTGGACGTTGGATGAGAATAGGAAATGATACAAAGAGGCCAGTCTTGGAAATTCATTGAGTCGATGGGGCCTCATGACCGGGAAGTTTTTTATATGACCATTGAGAAGTTGTAGGTAAGTGTGCAAGTCAAAAATCTAACAACCTCCCGTAGCCTCGGTCTGTTTTGGAGCTTGCTTTTAAAATTTCTTCTTGGGGCACCTGGGTGGCTCAGTGGGTTAAAGCCTCTGCCTTCAGCTCAGGTCATGATCTCAGGGTCCTGGGATCGAGCCCCGCATCAGCCTCTCTGCTCAGCAGGGACCCTGCTTCCTCCTCCTCTCTCTCTCTGCCTGCATCTCTGCCTACTTGTGATCTCTCTTTGTCAAATAAATAAATAAAATCTTTAAAAATAAAATAAAATAAAATTTCTTCTTGAATGTCTTTCTATTTCAATAATGCATATCTACCAGATCCTTTTTAAGAGTTGCACGATATTCCATTATAAGGATTGCTATGGTATATTTAAACCTCTTGAATATTTTATTCCAACTTCTGACGACCAGAAGCACTACTACAATGGAATGTGCACTGGTTATATGGGATTGCGCATTTGCATATGAAGGGCCATAGGGTAATGTCTGAAGAATGGATTTATTGGGTTAAAAAATTCATAGCCGTGCCCTGTCTCCTATACAAGGCCGCTTCCTTTGGCTTTCTAGTTCCTTTGATTTCTGAGTAAGTTGGATACCAAATTTTCAGACAAGTAACTTTATCTTCTTCTTGTATTTCATTGCTAGGGGATATGAGAGCCAACAATTACATTAGATTTGAGGAACAACCAACACAGTCCAACTCTGAGACAAAATAGTGGATTTCTGAAAATATCCTTTTCTATAATATTACATTCAGGAGCTACTGACTGATTTTTAATTTTGTGCAAAGCCCTGCACCAGATCCTGGGTAAGCAGTAAATTGGGTAGCATGCCCTCTGGCCACTGGAGAATTGGTTTGTACAAAATATCTCTGCTGCTCTGCGCCAGAGTGCCACCGTGCAGGGTATACATAGCTGTGGGGTTCCCAGAACCACACTTCCATGCTCATGTCTGCTCTCGTGCTACAGAACCACAAATGGAGGCACTCTGAAAGGAGGTTAAGTATCAGGCTACTGAATGAAGCATGCTATTTTCATAGTTGATCAGCTTTTTTATTAAACTTACAATTTTGAGATAACTGTAGGTTCAAATGCTGTTGTAAGAAATAACACAAAGCAGGGGCACCTGGGTGGCTCAGTTGGTTAAAGCCTCTGCTTTTGGGTCAGGTCATGATCCTAAGGTCCTGGGATCAAGCCCCGCATCGGGCTCTCTGCTCAACAGGGAGCCTGCTTCCCACCCCCCTCTCTGCCTACTTGTGATTTCTGTCTGTCAAATAAATAAATAAAATCTCTTTAAAAAAAAAGAAAGAAAGAAAGAAAGAAAGAAAGAAAGAAAGAACACAAGACAAACCGATGTGCCCTTTACCCAGCCCCCCTCCCCATAACCTCTTGGATCTTATGACAACAATATTAATACCAGGTTATTGATACTGATACAGTCCAGAAACAATGTTTCTGTCATCACAAAGATCCTCCCTGTTGTCCTTTGACAACCATACCCACTCCCTCCTTAACCTCTGACAACCACTAATCTCTTCTCCATTTTGATACTTTTGCAGTTAAATGGAATCATAAGTATGGAAGCATTTAAGATTGACTATTTCACTCGGCAAAAAATTCTCTGGAAATTTATCCAGGTTGTTGTAACTGAAGTCTATTCCTTGTTATTGCTGAGTAGTATTCCATATTATGGATGTTTGTTTAACCATTCATCCATTGAAGGATACCTAGTTTGTTCCCAGTTTGAGGCATTATGAATGAAGCTGCTATAAACATTCATGTACCGCCAAAACTTGTCTTCATTTCTCTGAGATAAATGCCTTATAGTGCAATTGCTGGGACATAGGCTGGTGTCATTTTCAATTTTTTTAAAAAATTGCCAGTTTTCCAGAATGGCCATCATTTTACATTCCTACTGGCAACATGAGAGATCTACTTTCTCTGCATCCTCACCAGCATTGTGTTGTCACTGTTTTCTTATTTTAGCAATTCTGATAGGTTTGTAGTGACATCTTATTGTTGTTTTAATCTACATGCTCCTAATGGCTAGTGATGGTGAATATAATTTCATGTGCTTATGGTGTATTTGCCACTTGTACATCCACTTTGGTAAAATGTCTCTATCTCTTGCCCATTTCAGAATTCTTTATATATTCTAGATACCAGTTCTTTGTCAGACATGCAGTTTGCAAGTATCTGTCCCCATTCTGCAGCTTGTGTTTTTATCCTTTCACAAAGCAAAAGTTCATTTAAATGAAATCGTTTATTAATTTTTAATTCTATGGAATGTATTTTTGGCATCAAGTCTAAGAACTCTGCCTAGTCCTAGATCCTGAAGACTTTCTCCTGTGTGTTTCCTAGAAGTGTTGTAGTTTTTTATTTTACAATGAAGTTCATGATCCATTTTGAATTTATGTTTATATCAAGTGTGAGGCTTAGGCTTGTTCTTTCTTTCTTTCTTTCTGCCTATGGATGTTTAATTGCTTCAGCACAACTTGTTGAAAGGCTATCTTTCCTCTGTTGCGTTACTTTTGCACCTTTGTTAAAGGAACCCAGTTGGGCATATTTGTCTGGGTTAACTTCTAAATTACCTCTTCTGTCCCATTGGTCTGTATGCCTGTCCCTCTGCCAATACCATAAAGCCTTGATCACTGCAGCTGTATGATGAGGCTTGAAATTGAGTGCACTTGTTCCTCCCAGTTTAGTTTTCTTTTTCAGAATTGTTGGAGGTAACCTACTTCCTTTGCCTCTCACCTACATTTTAGAAAAATCTATTCTACATCTATAAAATACCTTGCTGGGATTTTGGTAGTAAGAATTGTATTAAAAACTAGCTGTCAGCCTGGAGAGAACTGACATCTTTACTATGGTGCATCTTCTAATCCATGGACACAGTGTGTCTTTCCATTTCTTAAGATCTTTGACTTTTTTTTTTTTTTTTTTTTTGATCTTTGACTTTTTAAAATCAATGTTTTATGGTCAGCATATAACTCTTACACAGGTTTTTTAGACTTAGGTTTAAGTCTAAGCAAACTGTAAATAGTATTGCATTTTCAGCTCAGTGTCTATATATTCATTGTTGGTATACAGAAATACAGTTAGGTTTTGTATGCTCATTTTGTATCCTGTGTCCTTATTGAATTTACTTACTAGTACTAGGAGTCTTTTGTAGATTTCTTAATATTTTCTGTGTAGAAAAGCATTTTGTCTGCAAATAGGGACAGTTTCAATTCTCCCTTTTGTATCTGTTTGATTTTACTTACCTTCCTTGCTCTACCATACTGTAAGAACTCCCAGCGCTGTGATGAATAATAAGAGTGGTGAGGGTTGACATCCATGACTTACCCTGGTCTTAAGGGGAAAGGATTCAGTCTTTCAACATTTACTGTAATGTTAGATATGGATTTCTTGGTAGATGTTCTTTATCAAGCTGAGGGCCTCCTCTATTACTATATCTCTGAGAATCATTACCCTGAATGAGTGTCGAATTTTGTCTGATACTTTTCTGTATAAATTGATAGGATCAGGTGAAGTTTTTTCTGTCAGTCTGTTAATATGAATTATATTTATTGATTTTAAAATATTAAACTAGCCTTGCATGCCTCAAATAAATGTTGGATATATTGTTGGATATATTATTGGATTCTATAGCTAATATTTGATTAATGATTTTTACACCAGTATTTATGAGAAATTGTGCTATGTGGTTTTATTTTTTGGTGCTGTCTTTGTCTAGTTGTGTTGTTATCAGGGTAATATTAGCTTCATAAGGTGAATTGGGATGTATTCTTCCTTATTCTGTGTTCTACAAGCGATTGTGTAAAATTGATATTAATTCTTCTTTCAACATTTGATAGAATTCTCCAGTGAAACCAACTGGGCCTGGAGATGTCTTTTTTTTTTTTTTTCCATTTTATTTTATTTCTTTTCAATGTTCCAGCTTTCATTGTTTATGCATCACACCCAGTGCTCCATGTAATACATGCCCTGCATAATACCCACCACCAGCCTCACCCAACCTCCATCCCTCTCCCTTCCAAAACCCTCATTTTGTTTCTCAGAGTCCACAGTCTCTCACGGTTTTTCTCCCCCTCCATTTCCCCCAACTCACTTCTCTCCATCTCCCAGTGTTCTTTTTTGGATATTTTAAAATTAGGAATTTAATTTCCTTAACAGTTAAAAGACTATTTAAGTGATCTGTTTTATATGGATTGTGTGGCTGTGGTAGTCTCTGTGTGTGTGTTCTGTTTTTGTTTTTGTTTTTTTGAAAAGGGGTCTATTTCATTTAAGGTGTCTGATTTATGTTTGTAGAATTATTCATTGTATTTCCTTGCTATCCTTTTAATATCTGTAATGATAGCCCCACTTTTAGTTCCTTATATGGCCTACACAAGTTACAGGAAGTGTCAGAGGAAATATTAAAATGCCCCTCTATACATTTACATTCAAAATTGAATTTAGAGTTATGCAAAATGAGCTTGTATAAAGAGTTTGATCTTCAGAAAAATTGTTCTGCAAGAATCATCAACCATAGCTGTACTAAAAAGGATATTTTAAAGTTATTGAAAATATAATTACTGCTATTACTTATAAAATACTCTTAATAGGTCCAGTAATAATTTCATCAAAAGAAAGATCCTCTCAAAATTAAAAATTATCAAAAAGTATCTATGATCTCGCATTTGCCAAGAGTAACTAAATAATTGATTTGCTTTCAATTATATCAGCTGAAAATGAAGTTACTAAAATTATAAATGCTGATAACCAATAAAATGAATTTCCAGAGAAGCAAGCTAGAAAAGTTTTATGGCCAATCAAGATCACATTACTAAAATGTTATTATTTATTATATTAGATAAGATTCTGACACTAAAGTATGGTATTTTTTTTCACCCTGATATTGTTAGCCATTCTTGTTATCTTGCTCCTAATCCCAGCTGTCCTAGCTGCCAGGTCTCTGGCCTCCCATGGTCCTCCCCAGACTTTTGTTCCCCTGCGGGTGTCCAGTTGTGTAGTCTTTGCTACCTGATCACTCACTGGGAAAGTCACTGACTTCCAACTTCATACCTCCCCAGGCTTCTAGCTGATTTTGTCACTCAACAAACATTTGCAGAAACCCAATTTGTGCTATGTACTGTACATTGTGCTATTGTACATTGAACAAGAGGCAGACTCCCTGCTCTGTGGAACTGATAGTCCTAGATGGAGGAGACAGGTGAAGACCCCATAAAGAAATGCTAATTGCAGATTATTAGTCCTTTTCGGACATATGTGTTGAGATAGAGATTCATGGGGATGGGGGCAGAATATTACCTCCATGAGGAAATGGCATTTATACCACGATCTGAAGGATAAAAGAAAGCCAGTCCTGTGAAAACAAGGACACATGTTTCAGGCAGGTGGAACAATGTATACAGATTGGAGAGAGCCCTCATGCAGAGTTTTGCAAGTTGCTCCTGGCCCAAACAAACCTGGCCCAAAGACTAAAACGTTGCTAATATTCCTCTAGTCTCTGCCGCCTAGGCTGTGTGCCATAGTGAGGGGAAGGGAAGAGGTTTGCTCTTCTTATTCTCACAAAGGCACCGTGGAGACTAGGAGCAGCCCTGGCCTTGAGGTTGGAAAAGGATGGCTCTTCGTCCTTGGGCTGCAGCCTGGCTTCACATCCGGGGATCTGCACAGGGCCTCTGGATGCTCATCTCCATGTGCCTGCCCGTAACCTAGTCTGTGTTTGCTTTTATCACTCAGATGGCAACAACGAAGATGTACATGGCATTTTCCATTTGCCTTTGTTTCTCATTCAGTCTTCCAACATCTGTGTAAAGGAGCTAGAGCAGACCTTTTTTTTTCTCTTTAAATTGACATGGAATAAAATGAATAGATTTTTTAAGTGTTTGGCCTGATATGTTTCAGTAATTGAATACATCCACCTAACTAACACCTCAATCAAATATAGAACATTTCCAACATGCCTGATGGTTTTCTTCGACCACTGTCCAGGCCTAGTCAACCACTGTTATGCTTTCTATCCCTTATGTGATCAGTTTGCCAAATTTCTTCATAGAAATGCAATCATGTCGTAAGTATTCTGTTGTGTCTGGCTTCTTTTGCTCAATGTAATGTGGTGGGGGGGATTGGTAGCAGTTGTTTTTGAGACTCATTCAGTCGCATTGTTATGTGGCTTCGTAGTTCATTCCTTTTTATCATCCTATAATACTCCATAGACTGATGACACCACAGTTTGCTGATCTGTTATCCTATTGCTGACATTTGAACTTCTTCCAGATTGGCTGTTTTGACCAAAGCCGCTATAAACAGTCTTACAAGTCTTTTTGTGGGTATTTCTTTTCCTTACCTTTGGGTAAAACCCAAGGAAGAATTGCCAAATCACAAGGTACATCATATTTAATTTTATAAAAAAGTACCAAACCATCCCCTGAAGTTATTATACCATTTCACACTCCTTTGCATTCTAGTTGTTCCACATTCTCACCAACATTTGATGGTGGCCATTCTACACGGCGTACATTGGTCTCTCATTGTGGTTTTATTTTGCAATTCTCTGGTAATCAAGTTGAGCACCTTTTCATGTACTTATGGGGCCATTTTAAAATATTCTGTTTAATGTATCTATCCAGGCCTTTGGCAGGGTGACTACTATTCATTCCATTGTATAGATGAGAAAATTGAGACTCAGAGGTCAAATGACCTGCCAAAGATTCCCTGCTAACAAGTAGCAAACCCAAGACTTCTAGCCACATATCCTGTCCCTAAGGCATTTCATTGCCTATATCCTAGACTTTTTCCTACTGTGGATCCCAGAGAAAAGGGAGTTGCTAAAAAGGATCCTAAAAAGGGATTCAAGCTCTGAGACAGAGTGAGGAAAAGGAAGTGGGACAGAGAAGTGTGGCTGAAAAAGGTATAGGTGTGGAGAAAGGAAGAGGGGAATGATTTTAAGGTAACTGAAAGTGGCAATGATTCTTTTTCAAGCAGAACTCAGAATCATTTCATTGTAAGTGTGGGATCTTTGCGTGACCCCTGATGCCACCTTGGGCAGGAATCTGCCCTGTCTCAACTACTCAGTGCTGCCAGGCTCAAAATAAACTCTTCTTGTTCGGGACAAGTGTATTTCACTAGTCTACACATAATTCTTTATAGCCTATGTGGTTTTGATTTAATCGGTTTAAATAGCCACAGTTTCTACTGTCCATATGCCACATTGCACAAAATTCGTATTTGGCTGATAAAGTGTAAATGTTCTCAAGTGTTTGATTTTCTCACTTATATATCCGGAAAAGCCGGTGAATATGTAATGGGGTGTGTGTGTGTGTGTGTGTGTGTGTGTGTGTGTGTGTTTTAATTTGAGAAGGAAATGCATTTTGACATGACATGAAAATCCCTACTTTTCCTTGATGTTTCAGGTAAATCACTTAGGAATAACTAACTGTGGTTGTATTTGATACACTGAATTTAAATGTGGAGGAATGAAGAAGTGAGACTTTTTGACCTCCTTTCAAACCAAAAGGAAGGTGACCCAGCGAGATTGGCAGCCCTGATGGAAGGCACCCATTGCAGTCCTTTTAATCCTCTCTGAGCAGAGTCTTGGAGTTTCCCCCCAAATAATGAATGAAGTGAATAAGCCATTGAGCCTCTAATTCCATTCAGTGCCTTGCTCTCCTGAGAGGTGCATCCGGTCGATCTGACAATGCCATAGAAGAATTACTTTGAGTACTTGGCATATGCGGTCCTTGAAAAAGCTCTGTGGAGCAATCTTACAAAGTGGCCAGAGTACCCCATTCAACCCCGTATGGGTCTGCTGTCATGGGGGTTCAGACTCTGGGACAAGAGTGAAGAAAGGAAAGTTGGGGCAGCAGTCTGGAGACAGAAGAACTAGGCCAGAAATAAAGGGACTGTGCCAACGTCTGTGAGGGGAGGCAGGAAGAAGAGAGATGAGGCTAAAAGTTAACAAGATGAATCTTGAAAGCCTCTTTAAAAATACTATTACAACCTCTTTAACTTTCCTTTTATTTCTTCCTCGGTTTTTCTTTCTTCTCCAGTTCATTAAATGCCTTTTTGCTTCTGACATTTGTACAGCAAACTTGATCCGGCATTTTCAGGAGAAAGGGGAAGTTTTCCCTTTCAGCAGAGAGTAATTCCAGTGGGTAAAGTGGCATTTGCAGTCCAGGTTTTAAATGATGGTGTAGACCCCCTTTATAACCGCCGGGTCCTATCACACGTCTGTAGGTCTTCATCCCCAAGTTTGAAGGTGCAAATACAATGAACATTTCAGCATTTTGAATTCTCACTGTGATTAGTTACAAAGAATCTTCTCCTCTCTACTAAGATTTGGTGTCATGAATTCACAGACATAAACTGTTTGTCACGTGGGTGAGGTGTTTCTTCCGGGGCTGGGCAGGTGAGCCATTGGCAGGAGACTGGATCCTAAGCCAGCCACACAGGGATCATCTAAAGGATTCTCGGGCTGCAAAGTAAATGGAGAAGGAAAACCTGGAAAGAGGGAAGACCTCCTGAGATTTATTTATCAGTTAACCAAGGGTCAGGGGATGCTCTCTGAAATTTGGTCTTGGGATCTAGAATCCAACTTAAACCTGGACTTAATCTCCAAGCAGAAAATAGTATTCCCAGATGAATTTACAGAAACTCATTGTGGTTGGTACTCAGGAGACAAAAACAAATGAGGGTGGAAAGAGAAGAATTTGCTTTATGGCTTGCCTCACCACCAAAACTACCCAGATTACTCATGCAAGTTACTACCCACTGCATGGGGCCACCTCCAATAATCAGAGGATCCAACGCTCTCGTGCAATATGGTTGGTGAGGACGTAAAGAGCCTCAGCCCCTCCAATAGAAATATCTTGCTGGTTTTATCCAAAGAAAGTCTGAATAGATATAGAGCTCTATTAATGAATGAGATACATCTACATTCTTTTTCATTTTTAAAGCAAGCACTCCTGGTAAATAATGCATGCTAAAAGCAGATTTCATTGCACCCCAGGGAAAGAAAGTTCATGTCCATTGGTTCTGAAGTATCAGAACCTATTTCCAATACAAACCAAGAGTCACTGGATAGAAATAAAGCATTTTGTCTTTGTGGCAGGGACTCTTTTTATATGCTAACCTCTCTAGCAGCCTCTTGGTATCAGAGCATGTTAGAGCTGGGAGTTGCTCAGCTCTAGAGATGTGAGAAGAGAAAGCCTCAAGTTGTTTGGCTTTTGTTTTTTGTTTTTCTGTGGGTTTTTTGGGTTTGGGGTTTTTGTTTTTGCTTTTTTATTTATTTTTTATTTTAAAAAAAATTTTTTTTAAAGATTTTATTTATTTGACAGAGATCACAAGTAGGCAGAGAGGCAGGCAGAGGGTGGGGGATGGGGAAGCAGGCTCCCCGCCGAGCAGAGAGCCTGACTCTGGGCTCCATCCCAGGACCCTGAGATCATGACCTGAGCCGAAGGCAGAGGCTTTAACCCACTGAGCCACCCAGGCACCCCTGTTTTTGCTTTTTTCAAGTCAGGAAACTCTTTGAGAAGATTCCAGTTGATGTCAAGAGATACTACCTGTCAACCTGCTTAGGCAGACCTTTGTGCAGAAAGGAACAACTCAGCCTGCCTCCATCTTTGACTCAAAGAAGAGGTGTAAATCCCACCCACGAAGCCAAAGCTTTCTTGCTGGACTGCTATTTATTTTGAGGTTAACAAAGGCTGAGGAAGCCCATTGTGAGATGTTTGTTTGGAGGGCCAGAATCTAAACTTACACTCCTTGTCGTGGTCATTTTTTTAAAGACGATGACAGATTGGAGCCACGGGAAGGGAGAGACTCCAGCCATGCCAGGAATAAGAAGATGCTCTTTGTGGTTTGCTGCTGCTGTTGTTTTCCATGTGCTTCTAGGGATATCAGGTTTATTACCCAGGCTGGGGACAGGGCTGAGAATGTGGTGGACACTATGAAAACTGTTTCCTTCCTGGTGTGTCCCTGAATGGCCAGCATAGTCAACACATAATCAGACAATCTACGACTGCACTGTTGCTGCTGACAGCTTCATTATGCCTGTGATATTCAGCTGGGTAATTCACTTCCCGAGCATGGCAGTAGCTCCTGATATGCCTAATGGGTTGAATGTAATTTTGTAAGCTTTTGAAGATGAATGTCCCCTTGTGCTTAGCTATGCCCTAATATGGGAAACAATGATAGCTACCATTAGGAAACAGCATTGTAGTGTTGGGCTTTTCAGTGCAGGTTGGGTCTCTAAACCACAAAAGCAGGAAACATTAGTGATTGGAATGATCTACTAGATGCAGGTCACTTAACGTCCCTTGTAACAGCTTTTTTGCCTACCTCTGCATTTAACCTTCATGTGGTCAGGGCATCCTACAAAATAAGGTGGCTTTGCCAAGGATATAAAATCAGTTAACTAATGGTTCTGGGGCATGGGGTGGGCTTTGGCATGATATGCCTGCAGTCACTTACCAATGCAATCTTAAAATGAAAGAACCAGATGACAAACAAGAAATAGGACCCAGGCATGGTTTCTAACACCCGAGCTGCAATTTTTCTTCAAATCTAGGAAGGGAAGTGTAAAATGTGTTTATCTGAGTTCTCTAATTCAGTTCAACTAAACCTATATGTGTTGCACATCATCTACCATACACAAGGCCCAGGTCCTTGAACTGAGAGGCAAAATCGAAAGTTAGGGAGGCCTGAGTCCCGCTGTCCTGGAGATCTCAGTCCAGTAAGGGAAATGGGGCCTCAAGTAATTCTAGCGAAGGTAGACTGTACAGAGCGCGCTAACCTTAGTTACAAATGCTGCAGTGGGAGGAGAGAAAGACACTCATTCCATCTGGAAACCTAAAAGAGAGAGTTAAGATGCCGTCTCTGAGGCCCTCCACCTTCATTTACCAGCCAGTCTGAATTCTTTTGAGCCTTGTCTCCTGAGAATCTATTTTAGTCACCTTCTTAATTTCTGAGAGTCAGGACTCCTCATCTAATATCTCTTTGCTTCTTGGTTGTTTCTGACAATCAATTCCAGGTATCCCAAATGAATATGGGGAAGTCAACATAAAAATAGGCCTAAGACTCTCTCAGCTTATCTAACTTTTATCAGCCACCACACCTCTTTTCCTGACTTTGTAAAACTAAATCCTACCCGGCAGACTCTTATTATAAGCAGCTGGAAAATAGAGACAGATTCTGTACTAGTACTTTAACTAAAGGTATTTTTGATACGAAGATTTTCTTTACAGAAAAAAAGAGAAGAGGATACATAGGAATAGGGGGAAGAGAAGAGTCTGCCTGAAATCCAGTGGTCATTTAAGCTTCAGTCGTCTGACCTCATCAACTTGACCACTTTGACTTGTGTACTGAGCACTTAACTACTTTATGGACCCAGTTTTCATGCATCCTGGTGAAGATTCATTCATTTGCCGGGTGCGTGTACATATACATAGATTTTGAAACCACACGGAAACCATGAGGTCTGCCAGTTGCTTTATCATCCTGATCTGAGCAAACTTTCTCTGAATTACAAACATCTGAATTACCAAATCCTAGGGCATTAATGATTTTATTTTTAAATTACTCAAAAATTCTGCATAACATCCTTAAAGTAGGTGAAGACACAAATCATCTTTGGCTTCCTGTTGCAAACAAAAGACTTTCCCCCAAAGAAATGGCCAAACAAATGTCGTGAATGGAGGCGGGTCCCAAGGTCTCTGTGATGGCACGTCTCCCTACCACACAACCCACTACAGTCCAGATCTCACTCTCCAAAGGCAAGGTGAAGATCCAGTTAGCAGCTCAATTATTGTAAATGCTATTCTTTATGATAAAATCCAGTGCATCAAAGAACGTAGATGGCCTTGGGGATGGTTGTGAGGAGAAGTGACCTGTGCGGATTCCTCTTGGAGAGATTTAGGTGAATACTGCCACCTATTGATAGGTGAACCATATGCCACAAATTCTTACTCTGACCTAGCAGGGTGCTAATACCAGAACAGATCTCCATATTCGGTTGGCCAAAACCTTTTCACAGCCCTAAGTTCAAAATTCTTTATGTATTTGTGATGAAAAATAGCTACATTATACTAATTTAAAATTACTCACAAACTGTATTTCTGGGAAGAGGCAAAGGAGAGAGGTACAAATGCTTTGAGCTTCTTTGTCAGAGGTCTGGGTTTGAGTCTCAGCTCAGCCCCCAAATGCACAGAAACCAGTTTATTAACCTCTTTGAGCCTTAGTTTCCTCACCAGTAAAAAGCGGATAGTCCTCTTCGCAGAGTGGGAGAATGCAGTGCTGGTGCTGCACGCCACATGGGAGGGGTCGAATGAATGGCAGTATTTGTTCCTACATTTCCACCATGCTGTTGAAATTAACTATTGGTGATGCAGTGATTGGTAGTATGACAAAGCAGATTGCACCTCCGTCTCTGGTGAACACTTCTTACTTCAGTTATCCTTTGGCAATGCTACTTGTCTCCTATAGTATCTTTGACATTCAAAATTAGGACAGTGTGAACATAAATATTAGAACCGTAAGTGTGCCGATTGAGAAAATGAGGATAAATGGGCTTCATTACCGAACGTCTCCTGACTGCCCGAGAGGATATATGGGGCTGAGCAGATAAAGAATTATGATAAAACTTTGGAGCCGAGTATAAATGGGGCTTTGTGACCTGCTGGACAGGGTTGAGGCTTAGGACCAGACCTAGGAGGTTCACATTCCTTCCTCGGCATGGTGTGGGGGATCCTGGGCTCACACAGACAATAGGGGATTCATAGTTTGAGAATTCTTATGATGACTGAAAGGAGGGTGGCAGCCAGAACAAGAAGACTTTTCAGAAGCTCGGACCCTGATTATCACATCGGTGCTACAGCCCAGCAAGAGGCTGCTAAGAGGCGGCATGAAGCCGTTCTTGGAAAGCTTTCAGTGAAGTGTTTGTAACCTCCTTAAGAGAATCCCATTTCTCAAAAATCCAGCACTGGAAAATCTCACATGATTAGTTCAGATAAACACTCTGTCATCAAATCACAGCAGAAGTCACACGGCCCATCTCTTTTTGAAGAGTCTTTCTGAACGTCATGAGTCTAGTCTCCGAGACTTAAGCAGGGCGGGGTTGGGGGGGGGGGGGCAAGAGAGTTTCTCAGGATATTTTGGGACCTTTACTTTCAGTCTAAAAGGTCAGCTGGTGCTTAAAACAAAATAATCAAGAAATAGCATGCCTATGAACAGTCTGCACCTTTTGAAAAGGTCTGCTTTGGACTGAATAGCCACTGCCCTCCCCCACCGCTGTTTCCTTTTTTCTTTGGGGCTTAGTAATTGAGAGGGAGGAGGAGGAAGAGTTTTACATTCATGACTAACAACTTCGCACATAATAAGCATGTTCAGATACACCCTGGGGTGTTAGGTTTTTGGGTTTTTTTTTTTTTTTTTTTGTCTCCTTTTGAGCAGCTTTTGATAAGTAGCACATTTTATTTTTGAAAAAAGAATCAGAGCTGTTCCTGAGTGGCCGCGCCCTGAGGAAGGTCAGGAGATTAGGGAGCGGAAGTAGGCTGGCCAGACTCTTTGCTGACCACAGTAAGGGACTGCTGCTTTCTTCCCATAATTTAATTTTGAGACTCCGATGAAATGAAAAGGCACCCCCCCCCCCAAAAAAAAGAAAAAAAAAAAAACTTTGCTGAAAAAAAGAGTGAAAAATTGTTAGAAAAAGGTCATCAAAAAGTGATCAATTTAAATTTATGTCTTACAAACTAACCACATAGAACAAACCACAGGGCAGACATGCATTTGCAGTGATATATGAACATTCTCAAAATATGGGGCATGGTTTTGCAGGAGAGAGTGGACATTGCTAGCCTCTGATGTTGGTGGGCTTTGGCCTCGTTTCACAAGTATCCTGAAATTCTCAACGTGGCACTTCACAAATCAGAGGAGAGTACCAAAGGGGCCTTTGAAGTAACTGGCCCCAGTCCCTTACTTGCCAAGTCAGAAAGCTGAGACCTGGTAGATAGAAAATAACTTACCCAAGGTCACTCAGCCAGTGAGAAGCATCTCCAGGACTCAAAACTCCTCATCGCCAGCTAGACTTTCTCCCACCAAGCTCCACAACTCTTGAGATGGGAAGTCCTCTTTCTGGGTAGACTCTGTCCGTTCCCTTGCGGAGGGTCCTGCCTGTTGCCAGGGGTAGTTGGTCCACCACAGCCTGAACTGACCTCTTTGGCCACTATTGAATGGCTTCTTCAGAGCAGTCCAGGCACTTTCCACATGGCTGCAAGGACTTGGCCTCTTGCTCTTGCCTCTACCTTCACGAGATGCACAGACCATGTCATGAATGCCTACATTAGCCCTGTGTTTGTGCACCCGCATCCTTGGGGTCGCCATCATCTGCTGTCCCACAAATTGAAACGCTCAAGCCATCTTCAGCTTCTTGCTTACTCCCTCTCCCATCTTCCTTCACTCTCAGCTGCACCGCTGACAGGTCCTCCTCTAAGGTGTGCCCGACGGTCAGCTTCTGTTTTCCAGTTCCACAGGCCCTGGCCCTCCACATCTTCCTGCTTCCTGGCTCTCCCCACTTCAGTTCTCGGGCCTCAGTGGCTAGACCAGAGGGAGCTTAATCCTCGGTGCTGCCATTCTCCTGCCCAAATCCCTGTCACCTCTAGGAAAAATGTCCAAACTCTAACATCGAATCCACACATACCCCGATCCCACCCCGGCCTATTTCTGCAGCTGGAATTCCATTAGATCTTACCCTCCACGTGTTCTCCAGCCCAGCTGGATCACTTGTCATTCCCTAAACATTCTAGGAATTCTATGCATCAACTCCATTTCCTTCTCTTCTGTTGAACCTTTAGAAGTCTTCATTCTGCCAGATCAGTGCAAACACGAACTTCTCTGTGAATCTTCCGTAAGCATCTAGGAAGGAAGTACTGATTCTCTCTCCCTAAAGAGAGCCCTTTTATCATTGAAAAGAGACCTCTCATCTTTGTTCAACCCGCCTCATCCTAGTGCTTTATCCAGCACTTTGCATAAAGAATGTGTTTTTCTTAATACTGACTGAGCACTTAACTCTCTAGAGACACCAGGCCAGGCAGTGTAACGGCTAAAGAAAGAAGATACAGATGAACTAAAATGTAATCCCTGTCTTCAGAGGAGCTTGAATTAGTGAGACATGTTCACAAATAACTTAAGCAAGTGAGCTAACTCTGGGGGTGGAATTGGGTGGAGGGGAAGTGCTGAGTGTGGAACAAACATTCTCAGTGTTCCAGATGAGAACACGGGTATTATGATGTGGAGGGTGGGGTGGTGGGGGGAGGCGGAGGGAAAGAAACACAAAGCTGTTTTTAAATTCTATCTCTGTGCTGTGGTCATTATTAGAGTCCTGTCTTAGCCTGGCCAAAGTAATCCATTCTTCCCCAATACCAGAGTAATATTCCTAAAGTGCAACCCTGATGGTGTCTTTTAAAGATTTTGTTTGTCAGAGGGGGAGAGAGAGAGAGAGCGCGCACACATAAGCAGGACGAGTACCAGAGGGAGAAGAGGAAGCAGGCTCTCCGCTAAGCAGGGAGCCCGACGTGGGGCTCAATCCCAGGACCCTGGGATCATGACCTGAGCCGAAGGCAAATGCTTAACTGACTGAGCCACCCAGGCACCTAAGACTGATCATTTAACTCCCTGTTCAAATATTTGCTATTGAATGTATCAAGCATCAAATAACTGCAGGCTTATGCTTGGCATTATGGGGAATACTAGTCTATAGAGAAGAAACAACGGCTGGGAAACAGCTGGAAAACAAAAATCAAGAACATGCCGTGAGAGTGCTGGAGGCCAGGGGACAAAATAAGTGTGTGATCACTCTGGGCTGAGATGAATCGAGAAGAAATAGAGGAGGTGAGACTGCACTGGATGGCCAGTTGGCAAGAAAAATTTAGATGGCACTAAGGGTACTTTAGGGTCCCTTTCAATTATAAGACCACTATTATTCTTTGAAATGGTTTATTCATTCAACAGATACATGCTAAGCACTTCAACCAAACACTCTCTAAATATTTATTGAATGCCTTCTACGTGCCAGGAATCCTGCTATCCTGGAAATCGAGCAGTAAATAGGAGACTTCACACTTAAACTCTTAGAGCAAAATAGGGATGGCTAATATAAAGCAAGTAAGTGGAACAAAATGTGATGGATATCACGAAGGGCAAGAAGGTGCTCTAGGACCACAAAGTGGGGAGACTAACAGCCCAAGGGCCAGAAAAGTATCATGGAGAGAGGTGATGTTTAAGCCAAGACTCTAGCGCTGTACATGAGTTATCCAGACAAATGGGACCGAGCATTGGGGCAGAAGAATATCATATGCAGGATTCTGGAATTGAGAGATAGAATGGCATGTCCAAGGATCTGAAAGACGTTTAAAAAGGCTACACATGGAGGGCGAGTAGGAAGGGGGCAAGAAATTAGGCTACAGAGGTAGGCAGAGCCAAATTACAGGGAATTTTGTTGGTTCTCGTTGATAAGCTTTTTGGTAACATTAAAATATTTAGCACAATGTGACACAAGGACTGAGTACTTAATAAACTTAAGTACTGTTTGTTAAGAGCGGATTGAGGAATAAATAGATGAATGAGTGCAATGGACAGGACATGACTCAGTCTTGGGCATTTGCTCTTGGAAGCGATGGCACCATTACTAAAGTTTCATCTCCCTAGGTTTTTACGGCAGATTGAATCATGACCCCTCGGAGGCAGCCCCTAACCTTAGTAGAATGACTCAGTCACCTGGCTTTCCCCAGCAGACGGAATTTAAGTAAATCTGCATTAAAGTCAAAGTTTGTTTAGAGATAAGGATAAAGTTTTACCTGGCAATCATTTAGGCTTAAGCTGCAAAAGGGTAGCCTGACTCTTTCTTAATCCTTGTTGAAAAAATAGCCTTCTGAACCTCAAGGGCACGAATATTGCCAAATTAGATTATTCATAGCAATGCTTCCATGGACAAATAAGTCTAAGAAGAGGGAGAGGAAAAAAAAAATATTCCAAAGAGAGATTTTGCCT
This sequence comes from Mustela nivalis, assembly GCF_964662115.1. Lineage (NCBI taxonomy): Eukaryota > Metazoa > Chordata > Mammalia > Carnivora > Mustelidae > Mustela > Mustela nivalis. The sequence goes on along the minus strand of NC_139036.1, from coordinate 32,196,710 downwards.
TTCGAATGAGAAAAGAAAAAGTAAGACAATTGTGAAAAGCTAACCTGCGCCCCGCTATGGGAGATTTTATGAGTCACGGAGTTTCGCCTCAGATCCCAACTCCAGAGCAGACACTTGTCTAGGACGAGTCAGCCGCCAGAATGAAATGCTGTCTCTAGAAAGGGGTGGATTTTTAGGAACACAAGATGCCATTCCCAGGATTCTAATTAATTACCAGGCCAAAAGACTAACACTCCACCCTCTTGTTTATAACTAAGACTTTCTCCTGATTTGCTACAGCGTTGCATTCAAAATTTGGGAGTTGATTTGGCTCTCAGTATAAATAACATACCAGAGTCAGTGCCTAGTAGAAGGGTCCAAAACTATTTCCGAAGTCATCATAGCAGCTAAGCTTTCATTTGGCAGAGAGAGAATCTGAAGAGATCTTTAGAAAGATCCTTAATGCTGTTGCTAGGGACGTCTGTGTGTGTGTATCTGTGTGCTGGGGGGAGGGGGGCTGTTAATATATGCTCTCAATCAGCAATGTCTCCCTAACATAAAAGCAGCCTGTGAAGGTCATTTGCCATTTTATTTCAGAGAGAAACATGATAACTGCCTAAATAAGTGGCTTTCTAGGAAATTCGTTCTCTGTGTTTCATTAGTCATGTACGGCATAACGTCATTAAAGGAGGCAGGTACACCCATACGTAGCCGGCATGAAAGGAGCACTGGAATCTTCCTCCTAAGACTGAACCTCTTCATGTCTTAAGTCCGAGATACGCAGACTACTTCCTCAGAACCTGCTCAGGCGAAAACTCTAGGAATGCTTGAGCAACTCCAACCAGATTGGAAGCTTTCTTAGCTCTTGCTGGGAGCATGTAAAGGATTGCACAGGTGCCTTAGGTGGAGGAATGCGGTGGCCACCTGTGTGCTGCTCGTCCCAGGGAGCTGTGGCAGTAAGGGGGTGTCTGGTCCCAGGAGAGCTGTCGATCATTTGCAGTCACAGATTGCTGGATGGGCTCTTGGATGCCAGACGATATTTCTTTGCCTGCAGGTGATAGAGTACAAAACTAACTGACTGCCTTGCTGCCCCTCTGCTCATCCTTGAGTGACAGCCAGTTCTGATTCTGGCTTGTTTGCCATGAAGCTTGTTGTCCCTGCGTGCCGTTCCTAATGGACCTTACAAACACAATAGGCTAAGGACACACTGAAGTCATGGCATCCTTTTACTATATGCACAAGAGATTGAGAAACCAAGCCTTCTCAGGGTTGCAGTCCTGAGAATACACCTAGATTCGAGCCAAGCTGTTTTCCTCTCCCCTTTCCTCCCTGTGCATCATTTGCTCTTTTATTTTGCAGCAAGAGTAGCTTAGTGATCATGGACTTCGGCTCTTGCCTGAACTGATCCTGTTCGCATTTTATTCTTTACACAGAATAGGAAGGAGGTTCGCTTGCTTTGCGCAGAGGCTGAGCCACAGGAGAAAGCAAAGCCAATGTGATTTATTGAATGAAAGCGCTGGACAATTACCAACAACTTGTTCCTCTGCTGCCTCGAACAACCTAAACTGGTAAGTGAAATTTATTGTTGTCTTTCTTCATATGAATGTGGGGCTTTCTAATTCACTGATTATTTTTTAAATGTATGTGTGTTGCTGCGGTTTAAATGATATAAAAAAATATGCATCTTCCAAAGTTAGCTGCAGGCAGTCCACGAAGAACGCACACAAGCACATACACGTCCATGTGGAGAGGCAAGAATGGGGCTGGGGAAGCCCCATTTCTGATAATTAGGCATTTTATTCGTAGCAAGCTTGAGGACATTATGTGCTTCCCAAACAGATTAACAAGAGCTATGAAAAACAGAATATTCTTTTGTTGTATCAGATCATTTCCCAATCGGGTTCCTGAGTACCTACAAAATACCTGTTGGGTCAGGTAAAGGTGGATCCCATCGTGCTGATAATCCTAAGTGTAAACCCAGGTATCTTGTCTTTAATCTAGCTAGACATGCAGAGTGGGCTACCAGCATTCTGTCCATCCTGGATGAGCGTGCCTGTGCACAGCATCATGACTGTGATGTTGAAGGTACCTGCTGAGGACATACGGTGAACATGCATGCAGACCCCTGCTTGATCCACTGTGACTTCTGTACCCATATGCCTTACATCCTTCTTTTAATTCCATGAAGATACATGGTTGGTAGGGCATACCAGGTTCCAAGTGGGATATTGTAAGGGTCTTATTACCCATGCTAGTCTTTGGCTCCGCCAAGGCCACTGGGAGTACCACTTATAATCAAGTCTGATTTTGCTTCTCTGCTAGGACACAAAATCCCTGCACTCACTTGATTTCTTCCTGTCCTAAATTAGATGTGAGCCAGCCTCTGCAGAGGGGAAAGGTGAATGGAGCAAGCTATTGCTTTTCCCTGCTGGGACACAAAATCCCTGCACTCACTTGATTTCTTCCTGTCCTAAATTAGATGTGAGCCAACCTCTGCAGAGGGGAAAGGTGAATGGAGCAAGCTATTGCTTTTCCCACTACCACTGCCACTATCATGTCTTCTTTGTCTTTTCTTTGCCTGGCCTACTATAAGGCATTAGGGCCTCACCAATCCATTTCTGGTTGGTTCGGAATCCATACAAATGTTATATAGAGTTTACTATCTTTGGTGCACTCTATCTGCAGTGTATCACTGGCCTTTCAGTTGGAGTTGTGGCCTTGGATGCTGACAAAGATGGATGCCGGTAGAATAGTAAACAGCATGCTTTTCTAAATAAAAACCAAAGTTAGGAACTCTGAGTGATGGGCAAAATTTTGCAGAGTAGAACGGATCCCAGACCACTCAATAATCAGAGCAGGGTCATTCTCCCATGTGATTTGGCTATTTCACAAACGATGGCATTCTAACAAGAAGGAGATGGAATTGCCTAATGGTTAGAGATATCAGGATAGCAGGGCACCTCTACTCATTCCCAAACTGGGTGCCTTTAGCAAACCCCTTACTTTCCCTGGATCTCCATTCTTCCATTCCCCCCCCCTTCCCGATTGTTTCAAAGAAGACATGCTAAGTTCACTTGATTTATCCATGAGGTACTACTTAAAGCTTTCCAATTAAAGATGGAATAGGTAGTCAAGATCATTGTTCACACACAGCAATCCCAGAGACCAGGCATCAGAAACCTGTGGATGAGGGTTTATATGGGGTGTTGATTCCTCATCAGAGGGATACAGGGTACTCTGAAGGAAGCATGTTCATCCTCAGGGGATTAGAAAGGGAGAATAGAACTGAAAAATGGCATTTAAAAAAAACAACTTCAAGTAAATAGGTTATGTAAATAATTTTTATCAATACTAGTCAGTAATAACTAACTTTATATATTTAAGACACCACGATACTGAAGATCTTAAATTTTTTGAAATGAACATTTTGAGAGGAGTTAGTTCAAGGATAAGTAGAACCTCTTCATAGAATTTATGTTCAAATTACCCCCCTACCCATGCACATGGAATTAGTAGCTGTAAATGTACTATGATTTATTTGAGGAATTCTGGAAGACTCATTGGCCAGAAGAATTGTCCCATCTCTAGGATTAAGGTACCTGAAATTCTTTCATCAGGGATTCAGTTAAATATTGCCGTCTTTTATAAAACAAATATTCTTAGGAGGAATAACAAATTAAAACACTCATAGCTTATCATAAGTGAATGTATTAAGTTCAGGGAAAACCAAAAGGATGTTGCCTTTAATGCTATATTAATTCTTCTGCTTTCTATTTATTTCATACCTGTTTCCAAGAACTTCTCTTATAATGACCACTTCACTCTTTTTTTTTTAAGATTTATTTATTTAATAGAGAGTGCACACATGCTAACCAGAGGGCAGGGGTGAAGGGTAGGGGTGAGGGAGGAGGAGAGAATCTCAATCAGACTCCCCCTGAATGCAGAGTTCAATATGGGGCTTGATCTCACCAACCTGAGATCACGACCTGAGCCGAAACCAAGAGTTTGACGCACAACCCACTGAACCCCCCACAGGCCCTTTTATTCTTTCACTCTTGATCAGAAAATTAAGTAGCCTTAGGACAAGCTCTTGCCTTCTTTTTATGGGATGCTTGAATTAGATGATTTTCCTCTAGACCGTTGAGAGTCACATGTAGGAAGCTAAACTCACCATCTTTCCCCTTTTAGATCCACTCGTCTCCCTGCATTTCTCCTCTTTTCTTAATTATTGGTGCAACCATTTGGCACCTAGTCAACGAAGCAGAGCTAACAAAAGCTATCCTCAGGTTTCCTAACTCCTTACATCCCTACCTCCAATCACTAACCAAGTTTGGTCTATCTTACTTTCTCCCTCTTTTTAATCTGCCTAGCCCTCTCTATCCCCATTGTCACATGCTGCAGTTGAAGTCACCAGCTCTTATTCAGTCACCAGGGACTTATTCAGGGGCCTTATATTTGGTTGTGCCTGTCACAGGTCCCCTTCAAACCACCCTCTGGCTACTACCAGAGTGATTCTCCAAAAGTGCAAATCTCAGCCTTTCTCTAGTGCTTCCCTCCTGTGAACAGGTTGAAATCTATTATCCTTCATAACGGTATGCAAAACCCTTGATGGCCTAGCCCTGCTATCTTTCCAGACTTCTTTCCCAAGGTCCTAGTGTGAAGGTTGAAATATCCTTTGGAAGTGTCAGTGCCCAAAAGAATTCCATTAGAGCCCCTGTGGACATCAGCCCGCCAGCAATACTATGACGTGTCCTAACCTGAGCTCTTATATCTGGAATGCCCTTTCCTGTCCTTCCTGCTCGTTGATTCCTCATTCATTGTCCAAAATGTTGCTCAGTCATCAACATCTCTAACTCATCCCCCATACCCTCTTCTCCTATGACATCTCCTGTCACTCATCCCTCTATGCTATTTCTTGCCTTAAACATTTGAGAGCGCTCTTGAGAGGCTAAGCTCTCAAATCATCTCTCAAATCCATATTGCCTCCCATTTGAATCCCAGATCTGCCCCCTTAGTAGTTCCCTAATTCCCTACTACATAAGGTGGGGATAACAGTAGTCCTTACTTCACAAGGCTATTTTGGGATTCAGAGAGCTGATGCACATAAAGGTATTATTCTGAAGAGTGCCTGACTCAGAAAGTGCTATAGAAGTAAAAGCCATTATCATCATTCCATAATCTTACATATCACACTATTTCAAACATATATACATATACTTGTGTAACTGTCTTCCTCGTTAGCCGGTGAACTCATTGGGGTACAGGTAGAGTAATCAACTTGCCTGGGGTTTTCCCAGATTTAGCACTGAAAGTCCTGCATCCTGAGTACGCCCTCAGTCCCAGGCAAACCAAGACAGTCGGTCACTCCATGACTATGTCTTACTCACCCCTGAAGTCCCAGGGTCTGTCACAGGATACGTAGGTTACCAAGATGATCACCCAAAGGGTTTATCAAATTACAGAACCAAAATTAATTGTCTTTTCACCTTCTTCCTCATAAACATCCTTTTAAACTTCAAAAATAAGTCTTCTTCCTACTGTGAAGTCACCACTGACGTTTGGAAACTTATCACTGAACAACTGAATGTATTTTTTTAAATGCACAGGAACCTGAAAGGCTGCTTCCGCCCTGTTACATATTATCAGTGTAACAGTATCAGCCACTCCTTAGCAATCAAAGACATACCTGTCATGGTAAGAGTGGGTGGGGAATAGGAGAAGGGCCACACTTTCTTTTCCTTCTAGTGATGGGCAGGTTGAAGTGTAAAGGTCCCCAGTTCACATCACAGTCTGAAGAGCAATCTTGTCGCAGTCAGAAATGTTCCCTTCGCTGAATGTATCTGTCTACCCAGCTGTCAAGAATGGCTAGAGTTACTGTTTCTAATATGCTTTGTCTTACAACTGCTCCTCACCCAAACTGGCTCAGATCTTTTTTCACAATACAAACATGATAAGAAAGTCCCACAACCAAACTCCTCTGAAAAAGGGACTCTGGATGTGCCACAACTCATAACAAGGACAGGATCTTCTCCTTACAATCAAGGTTTAGGAAGAAACTGGCAGACGGCCAGACCAAGTACCCTCAGGCAGAATAATAGCAGAATTGCGAAGAGCATGGACTTTGGAGTCAGATTCAATCCTGCTTCCTCCATGTACTGGCTATAGCATCTTAGATAAACTTCCTAACCTCTCCGGGCCTCCGTGTCCCTGCTTGCACATGATGGTTTAATGACAGTCCCAACTTCCTCATAGGGCTATTATTATATTTTGTCTTAGCCTTGAAAGTAAAACCTGAGGCAAAGCCAATTGTGAATGTTCTGTTGGGTATTGGGAGACACAACCTCAGGGCATTAAGAATGGAGCCATCATGGTAAAAGGGAAATGAGTAGAGAAAGAAGGGAACACAAATATAGGTGGTTTGTAACTGAACTAGCCAAGGCTTCACGAGAAAACACATCTAGAGGTTTGTGTGTGATTGCTTCTAAGAAGCCCTCAAAACAGTCCATAAGGGAAGAATGGAGAAGAAGTCATCTGAGGGCTACTTCTGGTCCCCTGCCTCGCCTTGGTCCAGTTTTCACACTTCCAGATGGTGACCCAGTCCCTCATGGTAGCTATGAGTAAAGCTGGAGCCTCCCTCCGTGGGTCTGGTCGGGTCAGAGCTGTTGCAGCTCCTGACACAGCCAGCACGGTGGGGGCCATGCCAGAACCCACCCTTCACTTGATACAGCTGGTGTTTGGAGACAGGAAAATGGTGGCAGCCAAGGCTATCTACTAGAGCAAGCAGCCAGAACCCAGGGAACAGGTGGTTTTAAAGTAAATCTGGGGAGGCTCCACTCTCCACAGATTATTCTTGCCATTTTGGGTCTGGATTCTCCAGGCTGCTATCACTCTTTCCTTAAAGCTTGGTCCAGGTGTATTAAAAGTGTAGCTGGGATTATGCTGTAATAAAGAACAGAAATTTTTAATTTTCATAAAGTTTAATTCATCAGTTTGTTTTATGGTTTGTGCTCTCTGTGCCTTTTCTAAGAAATCACTGTCTTATTCAAGTTCACAAAGATTTTCTCCTGTTTTTTTCTGGAAGTTTTACAGTGTGAGCTTTTGCAGTTTGGTCTCTAATCTATTTCATTTCAAGTTAATTTTTTATATATGGTATGAAGTAGGGGTTGAGGTTTTGTTTTTGCATACAGATATTTCATTGTCCCAGCACTAGTTTTTGGAAAACGTCTTCTTCCCTATTGAATTACCTTGACATCTTTGTCAAAAATCAGTCCATCAAATATGTGCGTGCTATTTCTAGACTCTGTTTGGTTTCATTTAATCTGTATGTCTGTCTTTATGCCACAGTCTTTATCTGGAGAGCTATCTTTATACCAATACCACAGATCTTGATCACCATGACTTTATAGCAAGTCTTGAAATCAGATAGTGTAAGCTTTACAACTTTTTATTCTTTTTCAAAGTTGTTTTGGCTATTTTAGATCCTTCCATTTTTATAAAAATTTCAGAATCAGCTTTTTGATTTCTTAAAAAAAAAAAAACAAACCTGCTACATTGGGACTACATTGAATTTAGCATTAAGTTTGGAAGAATTAACATCTTAACAATATTGATTCTTCTGATCTGATCCATAAAGAAAGTATACACCCCTGTTTATCTAGGTTTTCTTTAATTTTACACATTAATGTCATGTAGTTTCAAGTGTACAAGTTTGCTTTCATTTTGTTTATTGCTAAGTAGATTTTTATAGAATTATTAGACTATTCTACAAAATGCTCATGTCATTTGCAAATGAAGGCTTGCTTTCTTTCCAGTGTTTATGCCTCATTTTTCTTGCCTTATTCTTTAGCTAGAATGCCCAGTATAATAGAAGACATAGGAATGGACATCCATGCCTTGTTACTAATCCTAGGAGGAATCACTTGGTCTTTAGTTAAGTATAATGTTGTCTGTAGGTTTTTGTAGATTGTCTTTATCAGGTTGAGGAAGTTCCCTTATATTCCTGGAAGCTTTTTTTTTTTTTTTTTTTTTTTTAATGAACAGATGTGGAATAATGTCAAATGCTTCTCTGTTAAGATGACCATATATGATTTTTAAAATTCTGTTAATGAAATGAATTACATTGATGAACAGTTGAATGTTATACATAACCCTGCTTTCCTGGAATAAACCCTACTTGATTGTGATGTATTATCCTTTATGTATATTGCTGGATTTTATTTGCTAACATCATGTTGAGCTTTTTTGCTTCTGTGTTTATGATAGACATTGAGCAGTAGTTTTCTTTTCTTGTAATGCCTGTTTTCTGGTATTGATATCAGGGCAATGCTAGCCTCAAAAATGAAACCAACTTTTTGGAAGAGTTTTGTGTAGAATTGGTATTTTTTTTTCTTAAATGTCTGGCAGGCTGTAACATTTAACATGACCTTTATTAAATATTGTGGGAGAAAAGAAACTATTAGGATGGAAAAAGAAAGAATAAAACTAGAGACTAGCTTTCCCATACAGGTTCTTTTCCTGTCTCCCAAATTCTGGCCCTGTAGCTGTATTGCAGAGACCAGCCCACCTTTAATCAACAGATCTGTTTGCTCTTCTCTTTGGAGCTCAGGTTCCCTAAAGCCTCTGTGAATGAAGAAAAGAAAAGATACATTTATTTCCTTAGAGAAACTCCAAGAGTTTTTCCTTATTTACATAATGCCTAAAAATTGATTAATAGGATATACCCATCCAAGGAATACTACTCAGCAATAAAAAGTGAAGAACTACTGATAGACATAACAATGTAGGTGAATCTCAAGATAATTAAGCCAAGTTAAAGAAGGCAGATTTAAAAAAAGAGAGAGTGCATAGTGATTATTCCATTTGTATGACATTCTAGAAAAGGAAGCCTTTCTAGAAAGCAGCAAGCAATAGTTGCCTGAGAGCAGCAGGCTTAAAATAAGTATTTTTTGCACATTTGTTTCTCTCAGGCACTTTGCTAAATAATTCATATGTATTGTCTCATTTAAGACTCTAATATTCTTTTTTTAGACATGATTTTTATAATTGAGGTAAGGAATACTGGTAATGATAAGGAAATTGAAGGTTAGGGACAGTAAATAATTTGCCCAATGTCATGCAGTTCATAGGTTGAAGAGCCAAACCCAAATTAGATCAGCCTGATATCAAAGTCCCTACCTTTTATTTAAGGTTTATTTATTTATCTGGGAGAGAGACAACACAAGTGGGAAGCGCAGAGGGACGGGGGCAGAATCTCAAGCATGCGCCCTGCTGAGTGTGAAGCCTGATGCAGGACCCATCTCACAACCCTGAGATTGTGACCTGAGCCTAAATCAAAGAGTTACTCGCCCCACCAAATGAGCCACCCAGGCACCCCAAAGTCCCTACTTTTAAAACTGTGCTTAAAACTTATCATGATTATCTGAGGTTGAAGAATGGAGTATAAAATATAACTATAGATCTCAGCCTGTTTCAGTAAAAGTGGCTAACAAGGAATGCCCTCTGAAGAGTGACATCCCAGACTTAACACAAGGAAAACAATTTCCCTGCCAGTTCTCCTCCTAGGATTCTGTATCTGTTTTGCCCATCAGGTATTTCATTCAACATTTGAGTCTCTTTTTCTTCTCCAGTTAAATTTAATACAGAAATGCAGAGAGTACTGTTGCTATTGTTTTCTAGACAGTTATCCGGGTGCTCCCGGAATGATGCAATAGGTTACTAAAATTCCCAGCGGGAATCATATGGCATATGAAAACAGTAACTGAGGAAAAGTTAATACATTTTGTACTTCTTTTGTTAAATTTATGCCTCAGTATTTTAATCTTTTTAATGTCATGCGGTCATAGAATTGTTTTCTTCATTTTCATTTCATTGTCTTAAATCAGAAGAATAGAAGAGTTATAAACAAAAGATAGACTTATATTGTCTTATATTTTTATTACCTTTTATATTTACCTCCATAGTTTGCTCTTTCTTCCTTGTGTGGATTTGAGTCACTGATTAGTATCCTTTCATTTCAGCCTGAAGGATTCCCTTTAATATTTCTCTCTCTTTTTTAAAGTTTTATTTATTTTTAGAGGTGGTGGCAGAGGAAGAGGGAGAAAGAGAATCTCAAGCAGACTCTCCACTGAGCAAGAAGCCCAACGTGGGGCTCAGTCTCACAGCCCTGAGATCAAGAGTTAGATACTTGGGGTGCCTGGGTGGCTCAGTGGGTTAAGCCTCTGCCTTTGGCTGAGGTCATGATACCAGGGTCCTGGGACCGAGCCCCACATTGGGCTCTCTGCTCAGCAGGGAGCCTGCTTTCTCCTCTCTCTCTGACTGCCTCTCTGCCTGCTTGTGATCTCTAATAAATCAATCAATCAATCTTTTTAAAAAGAGCTAGATACTTAAAAGACTGAGCCACCCAGTTGTCCCTCCCTTTAATATTTCTTTTTTTTAAAAAAAGATTTTATTTATTTATTTGACACACAGAGAGAGAGAGAGAGAGAGATCCCAAGCAGGCAAAGAGAGAGGCAAAAGCAGGCTTCCTGCTGAGCAGAGCCCAATGTGGGGCTTGATCCCAGGACCCTGAGATCATGACCTGGGCTGAAGGCAGAGGCTTAACCCACTGAGCCACCCAGGTGCCCCAGCTCCCTTTAATATTTCTTGTAGGAAAGGTCTGCTATAAAATTCTGTTAGTATTTTTTTATCCATAAATGTCTTACTGTCACCTTCATTTTTGAAGAGTTGTTTTGCTGTATAGAGAAACTCTTATTTAAGTCTTATTTGACAGTCTTTGTTTTGGCATTTGGAATAGGTCATCCCACTTCCCTCTGGCCTCTATTGTTTTCTAGTGAAAAATCAGCTGTAATTCTTCCTGAGAATTTCTTGTATGTAATATTATTTCTTTTTTTTTTTTAATTATTTTTATTAGCATGTAATGTATTATTGGCCCCAGGGGTACAGGCCAAAGGTCATCAGGCTTACACATGCCACAGCACTCACCATATCGCATACCCTCCCCAATGTCCATAACCCAACCACCCTCTCCCGACCTACCTCCCTCCGGCAACCCTCAGTCTCTTTTGTGAGATTAAGAGTCTCCTGTGGTCTGTCTCCCTCCCGATCCCATCTTGTTTCATTTTTTCCTTCCCTACCCACCACAACCCACACTCTGCTTCTCAAATTCCTCATGTCAGGAAGATCATTTGATAATTGTCTTTTTCTGATTGACTTACTTTACTAAGCACAATACCTTCTAGTTCCATCCACTATGTCACAAATAGCAAGATTTCATTTCTTTTGATGACTGCATAGTATTCCATTTTGTATATATACCATATCTTTATCCATTCATCTGTTGATGGACATCTAGGTTCTTTCCATAGTTTGGCTATTGTGGACATTGCTGCTATAAACATTTGGGTGCAGGTGCTCCTTTGAGTCACTACATTTGTATCTTTAGGGTAAATACCCAGTAGTGCAATTTCTGGGTCATAGGGTAGCTCTGTTTTCAACTTTTTGAGGAACCTCCATGCTGTTTTCCAGTGTGGCTGCACCAGCTTGCATTCCCACCAACAGTGTAGGAGCGTTCCCCTTTCTCTGCATCCTCTCCAACATCAGTCATTTCCTGACTTGTTCATTTTAGCCAAGCGTGTGAGTTGACTGGTGTGAGTTGGTATCTCATTGTGTTTTTGATTTGTATTTCCCTGATGCCGAGTGATGTTGAGCACTTTTTCATGTGTCTGTTGGATGTCTTCTTTCCAGAAATGGCTGTTCATGTCCTCTGCTCATTTCTTGATTGGATTATTTGTTCCTTGGGTGTTGGGTTTGGTAAGTTCTTTATAGATTTTGGATACTAGCCCTTTATCTGATATGTCATTTGCAAATATCTTCTCCCATTCTGGTTGCCTTTTGGTTTTGTAGACTGTTTCTTTTGCTGTGAAAAAGCTCTTTATCTTGATGAAGTCCCAATAGTTCATTTTTGCCCTTGCTTCCCGTTGCCTTTGTCAGTGTTCCCAGGAAGAAGTTGCTGCAGCTGAGGTTGAGAGGTTGCTGCCTGTGTTCTCCTCAAGGATTTTGATGGATTCCTGTCTCACATTGAGGTCTTTATCCATTTTGAGTCTGTTTTTGTGTGTGGTGTAAGGAAATGGTCCAGTTTCATTCTTCTGCATTTGGCTGTCCCATTTTCCCAACACCATTTGTTGAAGAGATTGTCTTCTTTCCATTGAACATTCTTTCTTGCTTTGTCAAAGATTAATTGACCCTAGAGTTGAGAGTCTATTCCTGGGCTCTCTGTTTTCTTTCAATGACCTATGTGCCTGGTTTTGTGCCAGTACCATACTGTCTTGATGATGACAGCTTTGTAATAGAGCTTGATGTCTGGAATTGTGATGCCACCAACATTGGCTTTCTTTTTCAACATCCCTCTGGCTATATGGGGTCTTTTCTGGCTCCATATAAATTTTAGGATTATTTTTCTCATTTCTTTGAAAAAATTGATGGTATTTTGATAGGGATTGCATTAAATGTGTAGATTGCTTTAGGTAACATAGACATTTTCACAGTATTTGTTCTTCCAATCCATGAGCATGGAACGTTTTTTTCATTTCTTTGTGTCTCCCTCAATTTCTTTCATGAGTACTTTATAGTTTTCTGAGTACAGATTCTTTGCCTCTTTGGTTAGGTTTGTTCCTAGGTAGCTAATTGTTTAGAGTACCATTGTAAATGGGATTGACTCCTTAATTTCTCTTTCTTCTGTCTTGCTGTTGGTATATAGAAATGCAATTGATTTCTGTGCATTTATTTTATATCCTGACATGTTACTGAATTCCTGTATGAGTTCTAGCAGTTTTGCAGTGGAGTCTTTTGGACTGATACATAAAGTATCATATCATCTGTAAAGAGTGAGATTTTGACTTCTTCTTTGCTGATTCAGATGCCTTTTGTTTCTTTTTGTTGTCTGGTTGCTGAGGGTAGGACTTCTAGTAATACCATTTTGGATTGAACATCCAAAATTTTGAATAGCAGTGGTGATAGTGGACATCCCTGCCATCTTTCTGACCTTAGGGGTAAAGCTCCCAGTTCTTCCCCCTTGAGAATGATATTTAATGTGGGTTTTTCATAGATGGCTTTTATGACACTTTCCCTACACTTTGCAGAGTTTTTTTTTTTTTTTTTTAATTTGTCAGAGAGAGAGTGAGTGAGAGCGAGCACAGGCAGACAGAGTGGAAGGAAGAGTCAGAGGGAGAAGCAGGCTCCCTGCGGAGCAAGGAGCCCGATGTGGGACTCGATCCCAGGATGCTGGGATCATGACCCGAGCCGAAGGCAGCCGCTCAACCAACTGAGCCACCCAGGCGTCCCCACTTTGCAGAGTTTTGATCAAGAAAGAGTGCTGTACTTTGTCAAATGCTTTTTTTGACATTTTGGCATTGAGAGTATCATATGGTTCTTATTCTTTCTTTTATTAATGTATTGTATCACATTGATTCATGTGCGGATGTTGAGCCAACTTTGCAGCCCAGGAATAAATCCCACTTGGTCATGGTGAATAATTCTTTTAATGTTCCATGTGCACTAGAGATGAATGTGTATTCTGTTGTTTTGAGATGGAATGTTCTGAATATATCTGTGATGTCCATCTGGTCCAGTGTGTCATTTAAGGCCTTTATTTCCTTGTTTATCTTTTGCTTGGATGATCTGTCCATTTCAGTGAGGGGGGGTGTTAAAGTCCCCTACTATTATTGTGTTATTGCCTGTGTGTTTGATTTTGTTATTAATTGGTTTATATAATTGGCTGCTCCCATGTTAGGGGCATAGATATTTTTGTTAGTGTTATTGTTTTTGTTATTTGTTATTGTTAGCTATTCTTGTTGGAAAGACTCTTTAAGTATGACATAGTGTCCTTCCTCAACTCTTATTATAGTTTTTGGCTTAAAATCTAATTTATCTGATATAAGAATTGCCACCCCAGCTTTCTTTTGATGTCCATTAGCATGGTAAATTGTTTTCCACCCCCTAACTTTAAATCTGAAGGTGTCTAAAATGAGTTTCTTGTAGACAGCATTTTGATGGGTTTTGGTTTTTTATCCATTCTGATATCCTGTGTCTTTTGAGTGGGGCATTTAGTCTATTTACATTCAGAGTAACTATTGAAAGATATGAATTTAGTACCATTGTATTGCCTGTAAGGTGACTGTTACTGTATATTGTCTCTGTTCCTTTTGGATCTACTACTTTTAGGCTCTCTCTTTGCTTAGAGGACCCCTTTAAATATTTCCTGTAGGGCTGGTTTGGTGTTTGCAAATTCTTTTAATTTTTGTTTTTCCAGGAAGTTTTTTTTTTTATCTCTCTTTCTATTTCCAGTGATAACCTAGCTGGATATAGTATTCTTAGCTGCATGTTTTTCTCATTTAGTGCTCTGAATATATCATTCCAGTTCTTTCTGGCCTGCCAGGTCTCTGTGGATAAGTCTGCTGCTAGTCTTAACATTTCTACCATTGTATGTTACAGACCTCTTGTCCCAAGCTGCTTTCAGGATTTTTTCTTTGTCACTAAGACTTGTAAGTTTTACTATTAGATGATGGGGTGTGGACCTATTTTTATTGATTTTGACAGGGTTTCTCTGTGCCTCCTGGATTTTGATGCTTGTTCCCTTTGCCATATTAGGGAAATTCTCTACTGTAATTCACTCCAATATAATTCACACCAGTATACCTTTTGCCCCTCTCTTTCTTCTTTTTCTGGGATCCCAGTTATTCTAATATTGTTTCATCTTATGGTATCACTTATCTCTTGAATGATTCAGTAGTTACCATTGTGTTTCTTTGGACACAAAGTAATAATGGACCACTTATCCCCTTGTGGTCCAGTAGTTTTTTGTCTCTCTTTTGCTCAGCTTCTTTACTGTCCATCATTTGGTCTTCTATACCATGAATTCTCTCTTCTGCCTCATTTACCTTACCAGTAAGAGCCTCCATTTTTTATTGCATCTCATTAATAGCTTTTTAAATTTCAACTTGGTTAGATTTTAGTTCTTTTATTTCTCCATAAAGGGATTTTATTTCTCCAGAAAGGGTTTCTCTAATATCTTCCATGCCTTTTTCAAGCCCAGCTAGGACCTTGAGAATCATCATTCTGAACTCTAGTTCTGACATAGTACCAATGTCTGTGATTAGCTCCCTAGCTGTCAGTACTGCCTCTTGTTCTTTTTTTTTTTTTGTGGTGAGTTTTTCTGCCTTGTCATTTTATCCAGATAAGAATATATGAACAAGAGAATAAAATACGAAAAGGGGGGCAAAGACCCCAGAAAAATGTATGCCAGCCAAATCAGAAGAGATCTAAAACTGGGGGAAGAAGAAAGGGGGAAAAGAGAAATAAAAATGAAATAATAAAATAAATAAATATTTATTTATTTATATATTTATTTATGTATTTTTTTCTTTCTATATAAATATAATATTTGTTATTATGTATATTATAAATAATATGCATAATAGACTGGTGAATAGAACAGAACCACCCACTTGATTTATGGTGTATTTTGGTGTTTTAGAAGAAACTACCTCCCAAAACTTGAAAGAAAGAAAAACTTATGTATATACAAAAATAAGGGGTAAAAATGATGAAGGGATGGAATATGACTATAAAGATGAAAGTTTTAAAAAATTCTAAAAGAATTGATAAGTTGGTTGGAAAAAAAAAGAGGAGAGAATATGCTCAGGCTGGAGACTAGAACAAAGCTATGTGCTCTGGGTATATTTAGGGTACATTTTGATCTATTAGAAGAAATTGTATACCAAAATTTTTTAGAAAGAAAAACCTATATGTATACAAAAAATAAGGTTAAATACAATGAAGGGATAAAATATGACTATAACAATGAAGGTTTAATGAAATTTTTTTTAGAAAGGTATTGTTAAGATAAATTAGTTAAAAAAAATGTTAAAAGAGGAAAGAGGAAAAGTTGAAAAAAATAGAATAAGAAAAAAAAATTTAAAAAAATTAAGATTTGGAATCTAAAGGATCATGGGGGCAAATCCATGAATTCTGTGTGATGCTTTCCCCTAGCTCTAGAGTTGCGTAGTTCTCATTGATTGGCGAACTTGGTCTTGGCTGGATATTCTTGCTGATCTTCTGGGGGAGGGGCCTGTTGCAGTGATTCTCAAATGTCTTTGCCTGAGGTGGAATTGCAGTACCCTTGCCAGGGACTGGGCTGAGTAATCTGCTCAAGTTCGCTCTCATAGCTTTCCGTACCACTTTGAAGGACAAGAATGAAAATGGCAGCCTCTCAATCTCTGGCCCAGAGGAGCCGAGCCTCAGGGCCCCACTCCTCAGTGCGCCCTCAGAGATAAGCAATCACTCCTGTCTCCCTGATCTCCGGCCGCACTCCGAGCTCACCTGGCCTGTCACCGAGCATTTCTATCTCTGGCACATGGCCTTGTTAGGAGTCTCCAAACCCAGCAGATTCCTGCCACACAGCTTTTCCCGGAGGAAGAAGGAGAGTCTCCCCAGATCTGCCACTTGTGGGGTCCATGCTCAAAGGAGCGGTGGCCCACCTGTGCCTTGGATCACAGTTTAAGATAACTCCGAGTTGAGAGCTCACTCCTCAGCTCTGTCTCTGTAGTCGGCTTCCCCACTCCGATACCTGGGAGCTCTGCCACACTCAGACACCCCCAATCTTTCTGTGACCCCACGGGTCCTGAGACCACACTATCCCCATGAGGACTCCACCCCCACTTAGCCTTTGGAGTGATGTCCCTTAGTGGAGCAGACTTCTAAAAGTTTGGATTTTGTGCTCCTTTGCTCCACTGCTTGCCAGGAGTTGGCCTCTCCCCCCACAGTCTATCTTCCCATCACTTTGGATTCACTTCTCAGCACGTCCTACCTTTCAGAAAGCGGTCGATTTTCTGTTCCTAGAATTGCTGCTCTTCTCTTCTATCTCCTGTTGAGTTTGTAGGTGTTCCGAATGGTTTGTTACCTATGTAGCTGAACTCCTGGGATCTGATGTCATTTCAGTCTGCTGCTACTCCGCCATCTTGCCTCTCACCGTAATATTAGTTCTTGTTTTTAGAATTTTCCCTTTGTTTTAACTTTTGGTGGTTTAATTATGATGGGTCTAGCTGTGAATCTCTTTGAATGCATATTACTTAGTGTTCATTGAACCTCTTGGATGTGTAAGTTAATGCATCTCATCAATTTGGGGAAGTTTACAACCATTATTTCTTCAAATATTCTTTCTCTCCCCATCTTTCTCCTCCATAAACTCCTATTACGTGTATGTTGGTAGACTTGGTAGTGTTCCACACTTCTCTGAGACTGTTCATTTTTCATGTTTTTCTCTTTTTGCTCCTTAAACTGGATAATCTTAATTGACCTATCTTCAACTTTGCTGATTCTTCCTTCTTCCTATTCAAATCTGATATTGAGCTTGTCCAGTGAATTTTTCATTTCAGTTCTATGTTTCAACTTCATAATATTTATTTGGTGCTGGATTTGTTTTATAAATTCTACCTCTTTACTGGTATTCTCTTATTTACTGAGATATTATTCTCACAGTTCTTTATTTCTTTAGAGATGGATTCCTTTGGTATCATATTTAGAATTTTTGTCTAATAAGTAACATTCAGACTTCTTCAGGGCGGTGTTTATTGACTGCTTTATTTCCTGTGAATGGGACATATTTTTGTTTGTTTGTTTTGTGTATGGCTCATATTTTTCTTGTTAAAAACTAGGCATCTTAAATAATATAATGTCACCACTCTAGAAATCAGATTATCCCACCTCCTCAGGGTTTATTGTTTAGTGATTTTTCAGAGTTAAATGTGAAGTCTGTATTCTTTGTCACTTCAGTGGCTGCTGAAGTCTCTACTTGGTTAGCTTAGTGATCAGCTAATGAGTAAACAACAATTTTCTTAAATGCCTGAGACTAGTAAGTCTTCCAGTCTTTACAAAAGGGCTCCACGCACATGCTAGGGCACACCTTACATACTCAACCTGGCAGTTGACAGGCCTGCCTTACTCTTCACTTCCTGCTTGCACACAGCCTCAACATCAGACAGAAATAAGAGCTTGGGACCTTTTCAGGTATTTTATAAGAATGCGCCCAGCGCTGGGCATACATATGGTCTGATAGATCCCTGGCAATGTGTCAGAGCTTTTCAAAGTCCTTCATGAACATCTCATTTCCTTTTAAGTTTTTTGGTTGGTCTATTGTTTGCCCCACCTTTTAACTACCACCTCCCGCAGCTGTGATGATTAAACAATTGCAAACGTTTGTTTTTGACAAGATTCCTTAGAGGAGAAGGTTATGCGCACTTTGTGAACTCTGAGGCAGGTCAAATAAAGAAAAATCTTTGAGTGGGGTCTTCCCGGGAACCACCAGTCGGGTCAAATAATGATGATTCTCTCAAAATGACATTTTGAAGGAGCTCTGTCACCATTCTTCACCATCCAGTGGCTGCCCAGTTACTGTTTTGTGTGTGTGTGTATGTTTTGTTTTGTTTTTATCATCAATATACATTGATGGTCTTCAAGGCTATCACAGAGTTGAAGAAGACAGGAACTGAGCAAGTTAAAAATGCCACAAAGCTCACTGTTCTTACCAAATCAGCCACTATTCTCAAATAAACACTTCTTGGATTGCTGCAGACCTTTGATTAATTTCCATAGTTCTGAGAAAGTTAATTTTGACAATTCCTGCTAGTGTTCTTACTGCTTTTATGGAGGAGTGATTTTTGGAGGTCGTTACTTTGCCATTCCCACTCTCATGCTATTCTTTTATTTTTAATTTTTCTGTGAAATAAACATTTCTGTGAAATGTTTATTTAGGTGCACCACTTGTAATCTCAGTTAGAGGGGTAACTGGGTGGTTCAGCCAGTTAAGTGGCTGACTCTTGATTGCAGCTCAGGTCTTGATCTCAGGGTTGTGAGCTCAAGCCCCATGTTGGGCTCCATGCTGGGCATGGAGACTACTTAAAGAAAAAAAATAAAAACTCAGTTGGAAAGTTTTGTCTTTTATTAGGAAATTAAGCCATTTGGGTATATTGTGTTCACAGATATATTCAGTCTTATTGTTACTACTTCATTTTACATTTCTATTTATCATGTTTTCTTATTTTGTGTTTTTTTATTTTTTAATTTTTTAGGCTTATCTTTATTCCTCTCTTTCTGCTAATAGTTTGAAGTTCAACTTTCTGTTTTACTAAAAGTTACTGTAAACATCCATATAAAAATATCTAAACTTACATTTTTCTATCAAAATAAAACTAAATAGTATAATAAGTACATAAAGTCATATCTTAAAACAATGTTTAAAACAAATGAGAAAACTATTTAAATTACTACAATGTACTCTAGTGTCTTCCCTTCTTTGGGAAGAAGATTGAGGTAATCTTAACATTTGCTACTATATATTGTGCGGCTCTTAGCATTAAACAGGATGCATGCTTTCATTTGTTAATTCATTTAATCTTCACAACTCTGTAAAAACTCTCCTTATGATGATGAAACAAACTCCGAGAATTTAAATAAATTTCCTAGAGCCACTTAGATCATAGATAACAATATCGTGATCCAAGCTTGGGTCTGCCAAATTCCAGAGCCAAAGCTACACTGCTGCTCAAAGGTTTACCCCTTTCTATGAGGGTAAAAATTTAAGAGTACAGTTAGTTGGGAGGAGTGTGAATGTTTATGAGAACAAATAATACAAAGTGTCTTTCTCAATACCTTTCATCAGACAAAATTTTGAATATGGGGTGGGGGAGAAAATATAATGACAGATGAAATCTAGAAGAATAGAAACATGCTGAAAGATGGCCAGGAAGGAAGGGACAGCTGGGGCAGTATGAGAAGGAAGTCAAAGAGACAGAGAAAGTCAACCTATTTTGACTGAAGGGAACAGATGGGAGATGAGCAAAGACAAAAGGGGCCATGTGGGTAGGTGTCATCAGTTAAAGGGCAAGTAACTGGAATTTGATCAATCGACAAGAATTTATTTACTGGACTCCTGGGCACTATGTGAGATACAAAAGAATGTAGAGTTATTTTGGGAATGATAATGATGTAGACAAGACAGATGGCTTTAACCTGGGGCATTAACACTGAAGGAAAAGGCTAGAGACAGAAGGCAGAAAGAAAGAGGTTAAGGCAATCTCCTTGTGAGCCAGCTTGCATATCAATCTGGAATTTCTGTGGGAAGAGCAAGATATAGAGGAAATGCTGAAATTGCTATTGAATCAAAGTTAAAGGATCTATAGATGGAACGAGAAAGATGCCAAATCACCTACCCCCTCTATTTCTGCTTTTGTGTAAATTAAAAGATTATTAAAAATGGAAATACGCCCATATGTACATACACACTACAGATAGTGCTTTAAGTCATCCTTCCAAATGTAAATATGGCCATTTAGCTAAGACTGGGTGGGGCCTGGTACATGTGACTACAACTGAATAGGTCTGACGACCTCGGAAGGTACTAGGAAGTCTTTTTGGGTTGGAGGAGATTGCAAGCAAGACTTAAAAGGTGCCTAAAGACATTCAACAATGTAAGGAGGACAGCTTTTCATTTGTAAAAGTGAAAGTAAGTCAAGGTTAGTTGGCACCAGATGGAACCCAATTCAGAAGCTTGAGGAGGAAATGAGCTTTCTGAGTAGTCCCTTAATATGTTATTTGTCATAGACTCTCATATGAGCATTCGTTTATTCTAAAGTATGTATTGAACATCTACTGTAACAAAAATGATAGCTGCCATGAGTTTCTCTATATTCTAAGCTCTTTACATGCATTATCTCATCAAATACTCATAACTGTATATGATGTTAGTATTTTCCCCATTTTATAAATGAGAAAAATAAGATTCAGATGTGTTAAATAACTCACCCCAAATCACTTAGTCAGTAGCTGGAAGAGAAGCAATTCATAGCCTAATCGGTATTGTATTTCTTGTACTTCGAGTCAGACATATTTTAGGTATAAAAATTAGGGGCACCTTGGTGGCTTCGTGGGTTAAAGATTCTGCCTTCAGCTCAGGTCATGATCCCAGGGTTCTGGGATCGAGCCCCACGTCGGGCTCTCTGCTCTGGTGGGAGCCTGCTTCGAGCCTGCTTCCTCCTCTCTCTCTGCCTGCCTCTCTGCCTACTTGTGATCTCAGTGTGTCAAATAAATAAAATCTTAAAAAAAAATTAATACTTGGCAGTCCTCGTTCTTGAGAAGCATACAGACTAGCTAGGAGACAGAATGCCAAACAGCTGTAATACAATAACATATTTTCTGTAAGAGGCATGTACTAAGTGAGTGAGTAAAGTAACACACAAATTTGCCTGTGGCTGTCAGAGATCACTTGAGCATAGACTTTAAGTATCAGCAATCGTTTCCTAGGTGATGAAAGCACAGATGGAATTCCAGTACAGGCAAAAGCAGTTCAAACAAGCACCCAGAGGTAGGAAAGAGTTTGCACTGTTTAGGAAACCCTAAAGAGATCAGAAAGACTGAAACATAAAACATAGAGGAACAGTGAGAGATGAAGCTGGAGAGGCACGTACCTGTATGTGGGGCTAAACAATTTAGAATGTATCCTGTAGAAGTTGGGAGAGCTTTGAAGTCAATCCTGTGAAGAGTTGGGCTGATAAAAGAGGTTCTACATGATATTGTATCCGGGGGTCCATAAGCCTTTGGAAAAGTCAAGGACTGGAGATGACCTCTGAGGGGCACAGCTAGCTAGCAATGGCAGGATTACAAATGGAAGGCTCCATTGGAGATTCAAGGGGAGGTGGTGGGAAGACAACAGCATGCTCCAGAGAGACCTGGTCCCTGTGTACCAGAGGCTCCCCTGGGGTGGAGACACTTGGCACATAACTCCCTCAGCCATTGTTTTCATTCATGCGTTTGCTCATCCAATGCACAGATGTGCATAGCCATAGCCTCAGTAGCATCAATATTTCAGTAATAATACCCAACTTAATGGTGGATGCCTTTTGAAATGGCATGCCTGATCTGGAAATTGACTCCAAGGATGACATTTGGGAGGACCTGTGTACAGATGTGTGGAACAGCAGTCAGATACAGCTTGGAGAACGCCAGTTACGAGTGCCCTGGAGGACACTGTCTGGGGTATCTGAGGTGAGCAGAGAGGGACCTTTGGGTATAAATCCCCCAAACTTCTGAGCACTGAGGTAGCTCACCAAATCTCAGACAAGAGTCACAATTTAACATCTCAAGAGAATGGGTATCTGCAGGAACAACCACACCCAACAGAGGGCAGCATCTAAAAGGAGGTAGGTAGAAAGATGCCAGTTAAAAACACCCAGGAGAAACTGAACAGAACCCCTGGATTATAGATTTGAGACACTTCTTCCCATTGGGATAAAAACTGAAAGACTTGAGGAGAGGCTCCTGTCATATATAAGTTTGTAGGTAAATGTATATGTTAACATAGTAAATGGATGTTGTCATTTCATTCTTGCCCCCAGTTAGCTATATGGCCCTAAACAAGCTGCTTGCCTCCCTGGGTTTAGCTTTCTTATCTATAACGTAAATAGGCTGGACCTCTTCAAGCTCCCTTCCAGCTACGGTATTTTATTAGGATTCCAGATGGCTACTGGTGATGATAAAATCCTTTGTCAACTTATAATTATCTTGTGTAAATGATACCACATCAGATTTTTCTCCTCTTAGGAACTACCGTGTGAAAATGACTCAACAAATGCAGAACCTACATCTTTCTCAGTCGAAGAAACATAGTGCCCCATCGTCTCCCAATGCCGCCAAACGCCTGTACAGAAACCTCTCTGAGAAACTGAAGGGGAGCCACTCTTCATTTGACGAGGCCTATTTTCGAACAAGAACAGACCGGCTGAGCCTCAGAAAGACCTCAGTGGTAATAACACTGTGTTTTTATTCTTGTCTCTGCTTGATCGGTGCAGTTATGTTTGAGTTTGAGGAGATTCTAAGATGCTCCACGTTCACTTCAGAACCTGCATTTACAGTTTTAGAAGTGCTGAGAGTGCGGGAAGGCAGGACCTGCGCATGCCTGTGCTGTGAGCTAAAACTGGATTGTGAGAGTTTTCCTCTCTTTTTCTTAATTTCTTGCCCTTTCTTTTCCCTTAGTTTTTCTTTCCCTGATGTATCAAGGAAACAACAACAAAATGGCAGTGTGACAAGTGGGAGCATGAATTAAATAGGCTTTCTGAGAGCTCCAGTGTTCATTCAGATATCGAATGAACAATGGACATTTCATTTACTTATTTATAATGTATGGCCCATATGCTTTTCCAGAGGCATTCAAAATAGAATCTAGGCAAAAAAATGTAATGGGAAATAAAGTGGCAGAGAGGGAGAGAGTGAGCGAGGAAAGAAGGGAGGAAGGAAGGAGTGGAGAAAAAAACCTAGAAAACAATGGGGATAGAAAGAGAAATAGATATACTAAAATCCTAGGCAAATATAGTACGTAAAACTTAAACCATGACATTTCTCTCTGAGCCTCTAGTCAGTCAAAGCAGAAAGGGAAGCCCAGTTAGTTACAGCATCCCATTAGCTAGTAACTAGTAATAACTACTTCTACCAGAAGAAATGAGTGTTTTTCTGTTGCCAAGTCCTCTGGCCTTTATAAGATGCCACAGTGAATTGTGTGATAGAGAAGGAAGGTATTGGTGATGTTATAGACATCGTCATGGAGTAGTCTCTGACACCGACCCTTGGGAAAAGCCGAGGGCATATTACTATGATTGACAAGGGCGTTTCTGCAGAGGGTAATGGCACCACTTGTTTGAGCTTAACACAGAAATGAGCCCTAGCCTTCCCAGGGAGAAGCATGCTACGGTTTGCCAACAAAAGCATGGAGGAGGAAATGACTCGAGAGTGAGAGCAAATATGGCGCATGAGAAATTAGGCATGCTAAGGATCACATACAAATACACAACAGTGGACGGAGCAGCATTGCTAACTTCGTTGTCTCTGTTTTCTCATGTGTTATCTCATTTCAAGCTCATCTTCTGGGAGGGCTTGGAAGTGGCTGAGTTACGGCCTCAGCAGCAGAGGCTCTTTCATTTGGCAGACTATAGACAAAACACTTTTCCATTCAGCAGACTGTCCTGTAGCAAAGAGAGCTGCATACCAAAAATAGTTTATCCCTTGGGACCCCATTGTCAAAACATGTATTTGCATAACAGTGCTGTATTTCTCTTAAATTTCAATCATGTGTCATGGGCTCAGGCTGACCTGCAGCCTTCGATGGAGATCATTGATTTTTGGTGATACTAAAAATAAACCCTGCCAACTTAAATATTTGGTCACTGAAGACCTGTGCTATGTCAGGACCAATGGTATGTCAACATTTTTAAAGAGCAAACAACTGCGGAGAAGATACCAGATAGATGTGTAAATAGTGTATGTGTTGCTCTTCTCCCTTGAGCTGCAAAAATACATATTTGAGAGAATTCCAGAACTTTTCTCCTTTGTTTACCGTGAATCTCTGATAGAGCTTTTCAATGTAACCCTATTGTCCTTAGCTATTATGGTTCTATAGGTGATTTGCATCCTATGAATATTCAACTTTGGCCCTCTCAGCACCATAGGCCACCCAGGCACTGAAACCCTCGCTGGACAACACCTCTTGATCTCTTCCCTTGAGGGCTCAGAAGTGCCAGGTGTTCAGTGATTAGGGTTTTGGGCTGACAATGTGCAGAGGTTAGTAAAGAGGAGCCTAGGAACTGCAGGCAATGAGAGCTATTTGAGAGTTGCAGAAAGGAAGGGGTATGTAACATCATCAACTTCAGTGGGATTATTCTTGTGTCAGTATAGAGCATGGGCTGGAAGACCTTAGGATGAGCAATGGGCAGGTCACTGCCGTCATCCAGGCAAGGGATGACAATGGTCTGGGTCTGAGTGATAGTGGGGACCCGGGGATGGGGAGGGAAGGCAATGAGTCAGAGAGAGAGTGTGCTCTCAGTGGCCAGCCAGTCATCATTTCAGCAACTGGTGTTGCATTTATCTATGCCAGATTTTCCAGAACTGTATTCTATAGAGGCCTGTTCCAGGGGCAGTTAAAACAAATACAATGGGGGGAAAAAATGTTTCCCATCTATTGGAGAGTCATAACTGCATAACTTCATGTTAGAATTACTAAGGCTCTGAGAGGTCTTACAGTCAAATAATGAGATAAGGCAGCTTAATCCAGTATGCACCAAATTTATATGACTGCATGCTGCATTCTTCACAGAACACCTCGTAATGACCTATCAGACAGTACTGTACAGACTACTCACAAGGAAAGCTGATGTTTGCTCTGAGCTGTAGACCAGGTATGCTGTACGGTGTGGTCTCGGGGCATCTAAATGTGGAGATCCATTCAGAGCCCATTTGAAGGAAGGAGGAGTCCAGCTGCATTCAACAAGTCACATGTGTTGGGATAAATGGCAGTCATAAGTGGGGATGCAGTCGCTGGCGTCAGAGCAGCTAAGCCACAAAGGCAAGCTGGCCGATGAAAGTGTGCTCACCTGCATATATGCTCTTGCCCTCCAGAACTTCCAGGGCAATGAAGCCATGTTCGAAGCAGTCGAGCAACAGGACATAGATGCTGTGCAGATGCTCCTGTATCAGTACACACCAGAGGAACTCGATCTCAACACACCTAATAGTGAGGGGCTGACGCCTCTGGATATCGCCATCATGACCAACAACGTGCCCATCGCCAGGATTCTTCTGAGGACAGGGGCCCGAGAAAGTCCACACTGTAAGTAAGCCTGGGAATGAAACCATGTACTGTCAAGTCTAGACCCAGCTTCTTGCCACCAAAATAGCCATTGCTAGCATTTAGAGCAGGAATAGTTGACGAAGACAGGCTCTGAATTCCTCTACATGTTCTCATGGACTTTCATGCATACAGTGATAGTGTTTAATCAGCCTAGGCATCAAGTTACATTCTAAACAGAATACACTGAGTGGAATTAAAAGGGAACCCAGAAAGAACTTCCTCCTAAGCATTTAGCCCAAGTTTAAAATACGTGAAACACACCAAGTGAGGCTATAGAATAGGAAGTGTACCTAGAAAAAGTTTAAGTATGCATTTGCAATTGTCCTGTGTCCATGGGCATTATGCTGGCTGCACTTAATCACTAATTCATTCAACAAACACTGAGGACAGGGCACTGTTCTAGATATCAGGAAGGACATGGTGAGCAAGATAAAGTCCCTATTATCATAGAATTTAGACAGTAGTGGAGGACACTTCCAATAAGGGAGTAAATAGATCAATTAAATTATAAACTCAAATAGTGAAGAATGCTATGAAGAAAATAAAGTAAGTTAGTGGCTAGAGATTGATGGAGTGGGGACTATTCTAAATAGGGTTGGGCAAGAAAAGCTTTTCTGATGTAATAATGTCTGAGCCTGGTCCTACATGATATCAGGAAATGAGCCATGAGGAGATATGGGGTCAGATTCCAGAGCAGCAAATAGAAAGGTGTCAAGGCAGGCAGGAACGAGATTGCCATGTTCAAAGAACAAGGCCAGTGTGGCCACAGCACATCAATCAGGGGCAGAGTGATCGCCGAGGAAGAGCACCTGGCTCTTGCAGACTAGGACAAGATGCTGACATTGATTTTAAATGCGGGGTGGGGGCGGGGGGAGAGACAGAGCAGCTGAAGCACATGAATGACATATTCTGCTTTACATTTTAAAAGATCACTGCCGTGCTCTGTGGGGCATAGACAGGGGTGGAGCAACTCTGGAGCGGGGAAGACCAGTTAGGAGGCCAGGAGACACGCAGTGGCTTGGACTGGCATGGTAGTGACATTGATGGTGAGCAGGGGCGGAATTCTGGATGTATCTTTGAACAGTTTTATTGAGATATAATTCCTGTGCCCGTAATTCATCCATTTCAAATGTACAGTTCAGTGGGTTTTGGTATATGCACCATGTGCAATGATGACTACAGTCAGTTTTAAGTTTTAGGCCATTTTCATCACTCATACCCTCTCACTGCTCAGCCCTAGGCAGACACTAATCTACTTCTTCTTCCTGTAGATTCGCCCATTCAGGACATTTCATGTAAGTGGAATCATAATGTGTGGTCTTTCGGGACTGGCTTCTTTCTGGGTGTATGCTGAAGTAGAGCTGATAGTACTTGGCCAAAGGGAGCTGCTCTGGGGCCAATGGCAGAGCTGGCCCCGGAGTGGACAGGACAAAGTCGCGGAGTCCTCAGCCCGTGCCAGGCACTATTCTGAGCACTTTACATGCATTCACTCCTTTAAGCCTCACGGCAACATTCTGAGGTAGGCACTCGCATTCCCCTTGGTGCAAACTCTCTGACCCAATGACCACAATGGCTCTGAGCCATAGTTTTTATGTTTCCTAAAAGAAAAAAGTAAACTCATCAAACTGTTACTTTCACTAATACTGATTCACTTACTTCCAAGTGGTGAGACCCAAAAGGCTGAAAGAGAAGCAAGCAAATATATAATTAGAGGCCACATCTCTGCTCCGAAATTTCACAAACCTCCACCACCCAAAGACTAGGTACAGAGGCAGATCCTTGTATCAGAAAACTCTTCATTTTAAAAATGCTGAACTCACCCCATCCATGTCGACCAGAGTGAGGATTTGGGTTCAGTAGGATTGGGGCTTTTCATCAGAGCGCCATCGTCCAAGTGCCGCTTCTTTCTCATGGAACGGGAGGCTTGGAGGAGTGGGCAAATAGAGATGGAAGGAACCGGAAAATCTTCTTTGCTACCTTCTAACTTATGTTGCAATAATATCTGTCCCAAAGATCCAGCAAGAGAGTGGTGGAGAGAGAATCAGAGGGCCTGGACACAGAGAATGCAGACTGAGCCCCATTCTGTAGGAACAAGGAAACCATTCATCCAGATGTTGCCTGTACTGTGCTGGATGAAACATTAGTCCCACTTACCTGAGACGTTACAAAGAACTCTGAATTTTCCGTGAAACCAGTGAGACTCCCAATCTCCCCAAGTCCCCTTGTGCATAATTAAATCTTCATAAAAGAGCCCACATCCTAAATATCTAGTTAAACCAAAAAGTAAATTCATTCAAAAGGTCCCTGGTTTTTCTCATTCCCTCTGGCATGATAAGCACATGCATCATGACAGAGTTGTAAAGGAAGGTGGAAGATAAACCCAGGTTTTAGCCTACAGGAAATATGACACCTAAGTCACCTTGGCCACCCAAGAAGTCAAAGAGATTGTACCCTGTGTGGACTCCCGCATGCGTAAAGGTGGCAAAAGAATATTGATTGAGTAGCTGTGAAGCATCGTCTGGTTTTCACAGTAGCACAGATTCTGAGAGGTTAAGTGAATAACCAAAGGTCACACATCTGGCAAGTGAATAGGGATGCCAAGGACTCAAACCCAGGTCTGTGGGACACTCATCCCTGGGATCCCTCTATCGAACTTCCTGCCTTTTCAAATAATCAACATGGAGGGCTGTGGTCACTAGGCCCTTCCATCTTTCCTTTTGTGCCATTTGCTAAAATCCTATGGTGTATTTCTTTGCTCTGTTCTATACACTATACACTAAGGTGCCATGCCTGTTGGAGAGAAGCACGATAGAAAAGCACAATCTGTTTTCAGGGATGTTTAATTCACATTATATATCAAGTACAAGAAGAAGAGAATTGCTTCTGTGCATGAATGTGAGCCAGCCCAGGAGAAAAACCATGGTCCACCAGCCAGAACAAGATAAGCAAACACCTGCTGCAAATTGTTCCCCAGAAGTTGCAGAGGCAGGATATAAGAGAAGAAAAATAACAGTGAGGCCTTACGTTCGTGGAGCTTTTTACACATTGTGCAAATCCTTTCGCTTGCATCAGCTCATTTGGTCCTCACATCTGGCCTGTGAGATGGGAGTCTGTTTTCTCATTCTGATCAATGAGGAAACTGGAATAAGAAAAGTCAGATAACTCACCCAATGCTACGAAGCCACGAAGTGGTAGAACTATGACTTGAACCCAGATCCTCTATATTAAATGCTTTGTTATTTGTGTAAAAACATTAGCACGCTGTCACACCTCATTCTTTCCTTCTCTGACTCTCCTTTGCTTCCTCTTCTAATGCCATTCAAGTATATCAAAGCAGCGCGCAGAGTTTCTAGCAGGATGAATTTTCTGTCTTCCTTTCCCCTGGGCCTTCCCTTCTGAAAACCAGTCCCATACTCTTTCCACTCTGAGAGTCAAGAATCCCAGCCCACTCAGAGGCAAGTCCTCTGTGATCTGCTTGAATTCATTGCAGGAATCACAAAGACACAGATGGGTTTAGGGACTTAACTCTAAACCATTGGTCAGGTGTGTCTTTCAATCTTTAGCCCCTGAATCACAGTGCTATATCGAGGTGTTCTTACAAACACGGGTTGAAACTCAACCAGGTACTCTTTCCTTACTCATAGGGAAAGTCCTAGAAGTGGCCACCAGAACTCGCACACCACCCCAAGGTTAAATACATGCAGAACCCCGCCTGATCATTAGACCACTCTACTGTCTTTATTTAGTGACTGTTTTCTGTTCCTCACCTTTAGGCAAGCAGCAAAGTATACTCATGCCTTCTAAAAGATAGTATCAGCCATTATGAAAATAGAATCCCAAGTACTTCCAACTGGACTTGTGTGCTGAGCTCAGGAAGCCCTCAGAGACTTTGAAAGGACAGAAGCTGGGCCAGCTAATGTAGGGACACCCAGGGGCTCCGCCTCTGATGGTTCCAGCCATTCAGTATCCCAGTTGCCATGACTCCTGTTCAGTGGAATAAATGCTATCTGAGAGAGGCTTACCTCGGTTAGTGAAAGTCCCCAGTCCTAAGTCCTTCCTTTATTCTAACTAACTCCTGTCCTGCCTCCACTCTCCAATCCCAGTTCAGTGGTCTCTCGGAGGTGCTGAATGTGCTGAATTGTTCTGAATGTGCTGAATCATCAGTGAGCTCCTTGTCTTTCTGAGGCTGCTGTTTATTTGGCATCATCTATAAACCGTAATCATAAAGAAATAAGTTCTTTTTGGATACTTATCATGTGCAAATCTGGTCACTCTTCGGGATTTTGTCCGCCTTTCAACCTCAGTCCCTGACACGTAGTAGGTGCTCAGAAATTTTCAGTTGAAATTTTGAACCACCCTGTGTTAGGCTGCTGGGAATTACAGGTTTTGAATTCAGGCACATAGACACACGCATGAGTTACATGCATAGTGCATACACGATGTGTGGGAAATACCTCTAAGTCTTTCAGTGATTTATTCTGGGAGTACCTTCTGCTGTTGTTGCATTGTTATTTTCCAGGCACTGTTGTAGAATTCGGTTGTAGACGGAGCCTGTTTTCAGTTTTACACTGTTGAATAATGTGAGCCAGCAAAAATGGTGAAATGCTCCTCATCTTTAGCCTCTCTGCCCTTCCCTACGGCCGTGTTCTCCCTTCTCTGCAGACCCGCTCTGCGTCTCTCTGTGAACTCACTCACTTTCTCTCGGATATTGCCTCTGGAACTAGGAGATGCCGCCCAGACTTAGTTGTGTGCAGTTACTTCACAAAACGCGATTGCCTAGTAGCTGTCACACGAGTGTGGCGCAGACACCAGACACCAGAATTTTGGCAGACTCGTCAGGATGCACCACTAGTTTCTGCGGTAGTCGAGGGATCGTGTTGGTGCCGGGACCGGTTCAGGGCACGTCTAAGAGGTGTGACTATAAACTAATGAGCCTGGCTTTATATAAACAAACACCCCAGAAAGTCTACAGTCCAAACAAATGTTATCCTTTAACATGGTCCTCATGGGAGACCCCACACTTGCTCCAACAGAGCTGCTATTGCTCGAAACACTTTTGGATTTGTCCTCAGAGCCAGTTTATGAGAAAATCTGACTCGTTGCTTAGAGTCACACCTGATTTTTGTTCCAAAACAGCATTGCCCGGCGTCATCACCCTCCATGTTCACCAGACTTGGCTTCAGATGATTTAGAGAGGTTTCCTGAAATCAAATCCACCCTCAAAGGACAAAGATTTGCAACCATTAAGAATTTGTAAAGAACAAGCTTTGGGCAGGTCTCTAGAATGAGTCCCGGGTATTTTTGTTTGCTTCATTAAAACAGGCGTAGAAATCCTCACTCTGACTTACAGCCCTGCTCCTCGAGCCTCATCTCATACTGCTCACCCCTCGGTACACTAGCCCCGCCAGCCTCCCTCCCGTCCCGTGAACACGCTGCACTCACTCTCTTCCCCAGAGGGCCTCTGTCCTGGCTATTCCCCGTTTGGAGGGGTGCTCGAATGCTCTCAGTCATGATCACTCCCTGGCCAGCTCCTTCCTAACGTTTTCACTTAATGTCACATCTTCAAGTGAGGCTTTCTCGGGCCACTTAGTCCAAAGTCACTTTCTAATGACATTACTATATTTTAATCTTCTGCATACATAGCACTTATCACTATATATTTTTTTCATTTTATTTATCCGTCTCTCCTGCATTAAATTGTAAGCTCTGCAGAGCAGAACCTGTCTGTTCATTCATCGCAGTATCCCCAGCAAACAGTAGGCACTCATTTATAAATGTGTGTTGAATTGAATGAATCTCAAGGCTACTTCTTTTGAAGGGTGTGAATATAATATTTATTTTGAAGAGAATGATTTTACTAAATACTGAATGAATTGATCTTTTTTTATATTTCCAAACAATTATTTAGACACCAGGCAGCCACAGCACAGGTCTACTTACCTGCTTCCCAATAATTAATTGTCCTTTCATTCTCTTGTTTTTAATTTTTAAATATTCACACAACCAGAATATATTCTCCTTGTAAAAAATAAAAACATTATAGATAAAGCTCAAAGAAGCCTTTGACAACCCATACAGCCTGGCCTTGTGCCCTGCACGTGCTCACAGTCTAGGCCCCTGTCCCTGAATTCCCCCAACATAACTCCAGGCTTGACTGAGCTAGGGGATCTACTTCCAACCTTACTCAGAATGACTGTTGCCAAGAGACTCACTTTCCTTCCTGCGTGGGCCTCTCCAGGGGGCTGCTTCCCTGAAATGACTGTTAGCTTCCCTCAGTGCCAACGATCTGAGAGTCAGAGAAAGAGACCAAGGTAGAAGCAACAGTGTCTTTTATGACCTAATCTCAGGAAGGACATATTCTCACTTCCTGCTGAACACTGTTGATCACACAGACCGACTCTGGTACAGTGTAGCCGGGTGTGCATGCTGCGAGGCAGACACCATCAGGGGCGCTCCTGGAGGCTGGCTGCCCCACCACCTATCTGAGTTGTTGAGGATTAAATGTAATAGCAGCTTTAAACTACTTCCTTGGCATATTGTAAATGGTCAGAAAAAACTGTTAATCAGTGTAAATATCAAAAACAATATAAAACAAGAGTTTCTGGTAAAGAAGTTAAATACTTTACAGATCTCAAAAACAATATAAAACAAGCCAAGAGCTTCTGGCAAAGAATTTAAATATTTTACCTATCTATTGTATAGTTTGTGCTTTGAAAACACTGTCCAGTACGAGCATTCTTAAACATTTGTGGAATTTTATTTTCTTAAACTGCTCTGTCCGACGCGGGAGCCACCAGCCCTATGTGACAATTGAGTATTTTGAAATGCATCTTGTCCAAATTAAAATGTGTTCCAAATGTAAAACAACCCTGATTTTTTAAGGCTTAAGTATAATAAAATATATTTTGTTTATTATATGCATTACATATATTTATATTTATATATTTATTTTATATATAATATATATACTGCCTCAATGATTTTACATTGATTACATGTTAAGATGATAATATTTTGGATCTACAGAGTTAACGAAGATAGATTATTAAAGTTAATATCATTTTTTCTTTTTTTAACTTTTTCATTTTATTTTTTCAAATTTTTATTTAAATTCTAATTAGTTAAAATGTAGTGTAAGGTTGGCTTCAGGAGTAGAATTTAGTGACTCATCACTTACAAATAACACCCAGTGTTCAACACAACAAACACCCTTCTTAATACTCATAATCCATTTAGCCCATCCCCCACTCACCTCCCTTCAGCAACCTTCAGTACTTTTTTTTCTTTTATAATGTCACTGCTAGGAAATTTTAAATGATGTGGGCTACATTATATTTCTGTTAGCACTGAAAGTATTGGCAGGAGATACGGTTATCTTCTTTCATACTTAAGCCATGACATCATTTGATGATCTGCTTTGGATTTTCTGAACAATTTCCTCAAGGCTTTTGTATGCTTGTTTTAGAAATGTCCATTTGCCCTTTGGAGTTAGGTTGGAAGTATTGCTTTCTGTGCCATTGGCTCTGGCTTCTTAAAGAACCACAATTACAACTTAAACTATATAATACGGACTTTGTGAATCCACATTCTGGAAAGTAGCAGGGAAGAACATTCCAGAGCCCCATGCCCAGGATGTAATGAGCTCTAGGAGAACACGCCACAGTAATTAAAATGAAACATTTAACCTCCAAATCTCTGAAACTTTTTGGAACCACATTCTCAGAGTCCTTGGGAAAACCTGAAATAAGACAACAGGTTGAGACCCAAGAGAAACCAGAGTGAATTCTGAGATGTGAACCTCAGCGAGACAGGTAAATTGAAACAGATTTTGAGCTTTTCTGGTATGAGAGTTTTTGAATTAAAAATCATTTAATTTTTGGACTCTTCTGTAGTATTTCTTTTGACGTTCTAACCTGAAAACAAGGCAGTTGTGAGGTTGTTAGAAGGTTGTCACTTATGATAGCAAAGATAAATTTTATTAACTGCTCTTCTTGGTTGCCCCGAGGACTTTGGCTTACAATTTAAGGTTTCTACCTAAGTGACGTTGTTTTCTTCCCTGAAGTAACGGATAGGGTTGAAATTGATACCACTTAGTATATAATATATTTCTGAATGGTAGTTGGGACAGAAGATTTTTACCTGGGGCAAATATATATATATATATATTTTTTTTTATGAAAGAGCATAGAGTATTTGATAAAATGTATTTATTTTTGTGTGCCTCTAAAAAGTATAACACAGACCGGTGAGTGTAATAATGATAATACAAAACTCCACTTATTGAGAGCCACCTATGAAGGGTTATCAGTAACTTACTGGAGCTTGTGAGATAGCTTATTATGCCACTTTTCAGATGAGGTGCTTGGGTTCAAGATGGCAGCACAACTGGTGAGGACCACACATTCCTAACGGGCGGCACTTGACCTAGATCGATAACTTAAAGCCCTCTTACCGTTTGGCCTCCAGTTTGGAAATAAGAGGAAAGCAGTTTCAGCTCAGGATGAGGAAACTTTTTAAAATTGAATGAAGCTCTTAAAACTGAAAGTGAGCGTGGGCAGGGCCATCTTGGTGAGCAGCGAGTTCCCCTCCTGGAGGAAATCCTACAGGGCCAAAGATGTTATAAAAAGGCTGGTTAAGGCTCCTTCAGACTAAAGGAGTGTCTTGTGCCTCCTTTTCTCATCAATAAGTTAAAAAACAAATTGCTAGTAACAATAGAAAGTTGTTGCTAAGTTGCAAAATGCCCTATCATTAGTAATAGGAAAATGTATTCTTTTTTTTTCAAGTAGATCAAATGAATTATTCCCTAAAACTTTTAGCTAGGAATTAAAATTAGTTAACATTTTACCTCCTTGTATTTTCAATCTCTAAGCAATTATCAGCCAGGCCCAAACTCACCAATTACAGGGCAGGACGAAATGAAGAAATAGTAGGTAGTAGGCGCTCCATAGGTTAGAGTCTGATGGTGAGGAAAAACATTCAGTCTGATCATTATTTATCTCAGGATTTAAACAGTAACCGTAATTGTATTCTTTGAACACCAAGTTCCCACCCCACCCCCACCCCCACCTCGTAGTTAATTAGCTGGGCAGGTCTTAGAACAAATACCCACTCAGACACTGGGTGGTAGAAATGCTGTTGATAATTAAACACCACAATAGCATGGGGCCTATTCCAGGAGCAGCCGAGTGGTCTTGCCCCAGCCGGGCGGCTCACCACACACTCACAGACCCTCTATTGTGCTGGCGATGGCTGCTCAGAGGGGTAGTTGCTTGGCTGGAGAAGGAACTAACTGCAGTCTAAGAGAGAAAAGACCAAACCTTGCAAACAGATCAGGAATTCTGCGCTCAAGAGGAAAATGCCACGAGTGTGGAAGTTAAAGGGGAAGGGATCCAAGAAAAAGAGAAGTGGATGGGCAAGAGAACCAATTATATGATAGACACAGCCTTTCCAGTTCCAATGTCCATCCAAATGAGCTCACCAGCCTCATGCCAGATCGATAGCAATTAGAAAACTGCAATACATAAATATGAGGTTAATTTGCATGCCATTTGGTTTAGAGGAAGTTCCCTGGGTTCTTTGAGATTTTTTTTTAAGATTTTATTTATTTGTCAGAGAGAGTGAGCGAGAGCGAGCACAGGCAGACAGAGTGGAAGGCAGAGTCAGACGGAGAAGCAGGCTCCCTGCAGAGCAAGGAGCCCGATATGGGACTCGATCCCAGGACGCTGGGATCATGACCTGAGCCGAAGGCAGCTGCTTAACCAACTGAGCCACCCAGGCGTCCCTCTTTGAGATTTTTAAGAAAATCTTGGATAATAATGTCCAAGGTCTACTTGAGTCTCGGTTTCTTCATCTTTATAACAGACGGATAAAAATATAATAATAAAATAAGGGCGTTAAAATGTTCTCATTCTGGGGTGGCAAAAATAGGAAGGGGGCTCTTGGAATAGTTTGCAAGGTGTCAGAAAGCCCAAACTTCCCACCATCGCTCAAGATAAAACTACACAGTCTAATATAATTATCATATTGCTTCTGCTTAAAATATATTAACCCAGTTTGCTAGGTTGATTATCTCATACTGAACAGATGTGACTCTTGGCAGCTATATAGGTCATTAATAATAGGGAGAAAAATGATTACTTTGTAAGTCAGCTGATTTGGTAGTCAATAAAGAAAATCTTTCAGAAGAGAGTGTTTTATTAAGCTATTAAAAAATCCATAGAAAAAAAATAATAAAGGTTTTGCTGGGTGAAATGGTTGGAAACCACTGGCTCAGTTAGTGCCTTTTCTAGTCGTCCATGGAATTACCTCTAGCAACAGAGGCAAGTGAGTGTGTTCTCAAGGGCATCTGGGGACTTAGACTGGGAAAAAAGTGGGGGGCAGATTTCCATAAAGTTCTCTCTCTCTCTCTTTTTTTTTTTAAGCTTTCAATTTTGGGGCGAAATTTCCATTCTCCTCCATAAGTGTTTGTTTTGATTTTTAAATAATGTGCTTTCACCAAAGTCTGTGTGGAGACACTGATGCCCCAGGAGGGTGCACGTATTTGCTCTGTGCACGCCTTCACTCCAGAGATGCCCACTGCATGCCCCCCCACCTCATTATATAGTATATAATATATATAATATACCACATTAGGTATCCCAGTTTGAGAAGCACAGGGATCCAGCTGATCTTGGAAAATTCACATGGTTATAAAATTAAATAGGTTTCCCCCTAGCCTCTGAAGAGGCAACATGCTTGACCTTAAAGATGTGGAATCCCTTCACCAGTACAACTCAGACAGCGTCAAGGCCACAGCCTTAGAGGAAAGGGAAAATGTGGAAACAAAGCATGTTGTGCTAAGAAAAGCAGAAAAAAATCTCAGGGGGAGCCAAGCATAGCTCGAAAGAAGCTGTCCATCTGAAATGCCACCTGGAATTCACACCAGTAATAACTGTTGTGGATATAAAAATTAATAGGGGGGATTTCATAGTATTAGAAAAATTTATTTTTATAAATCATGTGTCTATCACCCAAGTGTTGACGCATGCATGCAATTCAAACATTAGGCTTACAATAAAAAGCTCACTGAATGACTTAGCAAGGACAATTCCCCCATTTTCTCTATAATTTGGAGTGGAAGGAGGGGGGCCGTGGGCAGAGGGTGCAGTTACTGGGTCAATTAATCAACCTGAGAACTGTGACACAAACCCTGACGCCTAACCTATGTCTAAAAATACACAAATGTATACGAATTTGTTTTCAACTGTCAATGCCTATATTTAGGACCTTCCCAGCAAGGCTATAATGAGACTGTGTTTGAGGCCTTCAGTCATAGCAGACTCTACCATTAATCTGAAGTTAGTTAAATTAACAGCATTTAGTACTGACTTGTCAATCTCACTGCTCCAGGAAATTGCACCTTGAGGCTACTAATATTGCCAATTTTTCCACTAGAGTATGCGCCCGCGTGTGTGTATGTGTATTTTTTTCTCCAGAGCCTCCGTGTTCATACGCCATCATTGCTTCCCTACGTCCACAGCACTTATATTATCATTTATTCTGGCCTCCTTTAGCCTTCCCGGGGGATTCTGCGTAGTGTAGCTGCTCAGTGAAAGAGTTTTTTAGCTTTATATTTATTTGTTTATTTTTCTGTCATGGCTCATGACTGAGGCTTTAAAAAAAGTGTGACGGTATTCAGAGTACATGATTGACTGCTACAGCAACATTCATTAACCATGAGAAATCTGCAGCAAAACACAGTCCTGAGTGTTCTAAACAGCAACTTGAAAAAGAAAGAAGAAAGAAAGAAAAAAAATAAAAAGACTTGCCTAATTTTTCATTGACCTCATCTGTAAATAAATTGAGACTGATGGTGAGCAGGGGCAATAATAAATGAGTATTCATTTCCTGTAATCAATGCAGACATGCCTATGAGCACAGAGAATATGAATATATAACCACCTAATTTCCATTTCAAAATACACCTAACAAATTTTCACTTGAGTTATCTTCATAATATTTTCCTCCCTTAATTAGAAGAATGAAATGTTTGGATTTCGTTCCCACCCACCAGGATGAAATATTGTTTTGGTCACACAGTGTCAGACACACATTGGTGACAGCAGCTGAGCTTGATTCTGGTCTGTCCCGTTCTTTCTGTGGTTCCTTCCACACACCCATGCTGAGGCTGTCGCCTCCTTACCACGAACTACGTCCTCCTGCCTCCCTTGGCAAGGGACTTCCAAGGCCCCCCTCAAACATA
Source organism: Mustela nivalis (assembly GCF_964662115.1). NCBI lineage: Eukaryota > Metazoa > Chordata > Mammalia > Carnivora > Mustelidae > Mustela > Mustela nivalis. The sequence goes on along the minus strand of NC_139036.1, from coordinate 32,158,767 downwards.
TGGGAGCCATGAGGAAACCCCCAGAAGCAGCTTCCCAACCCAACACACGAATGTGAAACGTTCTGTCACTGTCATGAACATTCTCTCTCACAAGGGCCGGTCAGGTGAATAGTATGACGTGAATTTCATGGAGACACCATGTATGGGGTAAAACAGAAATATCAGACTGTATAATTTCTCTCAGGAGGAAGAGTAGTAGAACTTGCTGATGAGCATGGGCATCTGCAGAGAAGATTCCTTCCCTGAGATCATGATCAGAGATGGAATTGTTAGGAGAGCATAGTCTGGTCACGCCCAGTCATGAGGACTCACCACCGCTACTGTGGCAGTGGGAATAGAACACTTCATCAGCAATAAATAAATTGGTTAATTACAATACAATTACGCCACTAAGACCTATGTACAAAAATGTCTGTGTGTTGGGCACAACGTGGTTAAGAGCAGAACATTCTAATCAGATTCTACCCCACCAAAAAAACACCAAACAACTTTAACAGAATGCAGCTTGCCTCCTGGATGCCTTTTCTTACGACCTTCCTAGCCCTACAAGAGCTTTTGGCCCTAAATGTTTGTCTTTGCAAAGGTCATGGAAACAACTGTGTGCAGTCTGGGTTAGAAGTGGTCCTCGTGGGTACTTGATGGTGGAACTCTAATGAACTGTGCTAGCCAGCTGTTCGGGGCACATATTATAGGAGGGGCACCAGGGCAATGAACATCTTAAATTGATGGACTTAACATTTAATCTAGTTGTCAGTGTCACCACGTAGACCTTGTTGGATAAGTCAGTTAATAAGGAACATAGACTTACCCCGGGCATTTTTTAAACCCAAAAGTCAACTCTTAACTCCCCTGCCCATGAAACAGTGTTCTCCCAGAAAGAGAAAGGAGTCACCCATGTCTTTCCCTGCAGTTGTCAGCCTGGAAAGCCGAGCACTGCACCTCACCACACTGGTGCAGGAAGCCCAGCAGAGGGTGAGTGAACTGTCTGCCCAGGTGGAGAACGAAGGACCAAGTCTGGACAGCACAGAGAAGGAAAAACAGCTGAGAGCTTGGGAGTGGCGGTGTCGACTGTATAGACGCATGAGGACTGGCTTCGAGCATGCCAGTGAGTAAAAGCCGAAGACTTCTGCGTTTAACTAGAAGCCAGGTTGGCTGGACACAGCCAGGCCTTTTTTTACTGATTTTTTTTTCCCCGACTCTGCTCCAGGGTCATGGATGGCCGTTGTCAGCCTATTTGGAGTGAGGGTTCTGGGCGGCTGTAAAAGGATCTTTTGTCTTGCTTGATTTTCTGGCTCCCAGTACGTTCTCTGACCACAGCCATGAGGCTTCAGTGCTGCTGGCCTCTCTCCACCATGTCACACTCATCTAGTGCTTTCCACCCGATACGCCCCAATGCCTAATAACCTGGATGGTCTGATACCCTAAGTGGCTATATTTTGGGATGGGGAGGTGGAAAATATTTGTTTGTCCAGTTCCTGCCTCCAACCCAAGTTTAAGTTGTTTTCAACTCTCTACTACATTTTTTATAGAGCGCTTATATAAACCAACCTTCGGTTAATACAGGCCACAGAGGATAGTCAGTCAGCCCCTGAATTATGCTTGGTCTGCACTTCCATTCTCTTCGTCAATTCTTTTTGTTAGTTTTAAGGAAAGCCTTGTTTCTCGATAATGCTCATTAGCACTGGAAGGTACAGTGTACAGCAGTCCCTAATATACAAAAGTATCAAATTCAGACACTTGGGGAATATTAAAATCTTGTTCCAAAAGGAGATCTTATTTAAACGACAATGAAAAAAAAAATTAGACTGGAGGATTTAAATATAAGGGAAAGGATCAGTTCATTAGTTTGGGAATATCTGCCTCTGCTTTGTCCTATAGGTAAAGACGAAGGCAGTGAAAATCTTGTTCTCTGAAGCAGTTCTGTATAGTAAGGACTGCATCTAAGCCTCATCCTTTCTCTTAAAGCAAACAACTTAAGCGACATTAATGAAAGTATGTTTCAAAATTAACATTAATGGAAGTTTTTTTCAAAATTAACACTAATGAAAGTTTGTTTCAAAATTAACAGTCTCTTCAGCGGTGCTGATACATGTGTTTTTTTATTTAAAAAAAGAGACATGCAGCATTTGTTTTAATAAATGCATTTGCAATTGTGCCTCATTTAGGACAGATTACTACTAGAAGCAACCATAGTTTTACACTTCTGCCATTTGAGAGGGAATTTTCTAAACCACAAAACGCCTTCTGGGTGTTAAGGAACACCTAGAACTATCAGGAGTCCTTTAAAACCCAAGGTTATTAGGTATGACATTCGTCTGTGAATTCTTTTTCAGAAAATGTTACATGATATAATAGGAGGCACCATGAGAGAAGGCATGTTGGCATTCTGTCCTGGGAAGACTCCAGAATCAGGCCCCGGAAGCCATGGGGCTTCGTCCTAGCTGTGTGTCTTTGCTGTGTCCTTGAACAAGTAGTGTGGCCTCTTTGGACTGCAGGTTCCTCATCCTCAATAGGCACATGTTCTGCTTGCCTTTTCTACCCAGCAGGGTTGCAGAAAGGCTCCAGTGAAATGATTTCCATGAATGTACTTCATGAAACGTAGCAGTCTCTATGAGCAGCCGGCTCCTGCTAACACTTCCCGGCCTCCTCTCCACTGGTCCAGGCCAATCTCCTGTTGGGTTTCCAGGATACTTTGGGAAAGCTTAACTGGTATTATTTATCCCTTCAGAAGACGTTCTAATGCTCAAATAAGACCACGATGGCAACAAATAAAGGCCATTGAGACTTCTAATGAAAATGTTCAAAAGTAAAAGCTATTAGGCTCTACAAACAAATGTTTCCATAGTGTGTGTTTCAGGGTATCCTTTGAAGAGGCAGGAACATTGTTTAAAAAGGATTTGCAATGTTAAGATCCTTACGTTTTTCCTTCTGTCCCAGGAGCCCCTGAGGTGCCAACCAACGCCTGTCTCATGGTAACCAGCAGCACGGCACTCACTGTCAGCTTTCAAGAGCCTCTTAGTGTCAACGCAGCTGTAGTAACCAGATATAAAGGTACCAGAGTCCGGTTGTTGGTTTTTTTGTTTTTTGGGTTTTTTTTTTCATTGTTTCTTCTTAAAAAAACAGTCCATTGTTTGGGGATCAGTTGTGCATTTTGTATGTTTGTTTTTCCTGCTTGTAGGATTTTTTTTCTATGCCATGTACTTTTTGAGTTGAAATATTTCCGTAGGTGCTCATGTACAGAGCAAAATGTTAATGAGAGTAAGTCACAGAGAAGATGGACCATAGGACCAGGCTGTCGTTATGCCAAGCCCCTCCAAAATATTAATTCCATTCTTGTTTGCAGAAGACCTGTTTTGTGCATAGTGTAGGTCTGGAGACAGAATTAAGTAGGAAGAATCAGCCTCCATCCAAGGAGCTCAGAGGATGGGATACAGAACATACTAAGTAGGGGGGCATATGACTTGATACCTGTAACAGCAGGTAAACTGGAGTTCAGGATTTAAAAAAAAAAAAAAAAGATAAAGGACATTAGGGGTCAGAAAAGAAAGAGGGAGGTAACAGGATAAGATCAGAAAGGCCCCAAGGTGCAGGTGGCATGTGGCTTTCAAGGATGGCTAGGATTTGGACCAAAAGATGTTGAAGGGGAAAGTAATCTCCAAGTGGAGAGAACAGTGGGCACAGGTTAATACTTGTGAAGCAAGAGCATGCTAGGACAGGCAAAAGGGAGCAAGAAAACCAGTTGTGGCTCCAGGGGTGCTGAGGGTTCACGAAAAGGCACAGTGAAATGTCAGAGCAGAGAGAGAAATGAGCACAGGAGGCAGGGGGACACGGAGACCTGAATTCAAATTTAAGGAGTTTTCAGCATTATTTGATGAACTCTGCAGAACACTGAATCAGGTAGGGACAGGATCAGAGGTAGATGGTGAAATATTTGGGTTGCAAGGCTGTGTACGATATACCAGAAGAGATGTGGGCCAAGAACAGGGAAGTGGGTTCGGCAGCTAGCTGGGGGAGCCATGACAGCTTGATGTGTCTGTGAAAGGAGAGAGGGAGCCCAGAGGAGACGGACAGCAGAATGACACTGGGATGAGAACTGCCAAGGCTGCAGAGCACCGACTGTATACCCGGCACCTCGGCAAGCTATCCGCTACACTAACTGCACGTGATCTTCACAGCAGTCCTATCAGTGGGCACTGTTAGGATTTCCACTTTGTAGGCGAGAAGACTGAAGCACTGAGGTTAAGGAATTTGCCTGAAGACAAAAACCAGAGCCAGAAGTATCCCATTATGTGGATTCTCGAATGCGGTGGTCAAAAAAAAAAGAGCAAAGTTGATTTTCCTGACTCAGGGGGACATATGGAAGTAGTCTGAATGGCCCCACAACTTGATAAAGTCCTCCGTGCATAGATTCCCAGATGCCAGCCCATAAGGCAGCAGTCCTGTGTCCAAGCAGTCTATGTGCCTCCTGTCTCCTTCCCAGGGCCTGTTCCCTCAGAGAATTTTCTAGGTCTGCAAATATTACTCTGCCCACACCTGTAGCTTTCTGAGGTACTTGGAATTTTCCAGATAACTCCACTTTGTACTACCTGAGGTAAGGCAGTCTAGCATTTGTTACCATTTGGGGTTTTCTGTATCAAAGAGAAGGTAGCCTGAGGGTACTAGTGACAAAAGACAAATGAAGCCACCCAAGGTGGCCTCCCATGGCCATCCTTTGATACAGTTCTGATACTTTGTCTTGGTTGCCTGCACCGCCAGGACTTCCTGAAACTCAGAGCCAGGGTTTGCGGGCAGTGGCAGACTTGGACATTTTCCTCTCTCTCTACCTCTCTCCAGCTCCGGGTTGTGATGAAGGGTTTCATCAGTGCTGCCAAGCTCGACATTTTCTTCTTACATTTGATTAGTGAGCTATCGGGAGCTAATTTATCCAGACTGTCAGCTATTTAATACTCGACCATCCTGCCAGCAAGTTCTATCAGCATTCACATATTAACACGTCTCATCTCAGGAGACTTGTATTTGGGTGAGGTTGAAAATGAAAGCCACAAGTGGGTTCTGTTAGCGACTGGAGGAGATTAATTAAGCATTATAAATAGAATTGTCTGTTGCATTATGGAGTAGGTTTCCTTGTGTTAATTTATAAGGTCATAAATTGAGTCCTTAACCTGGCCACTCTCAGGGGTTATTTAAAACAGCTGGCAGTCTCCTGCACCCAGAGACAGCAGGACAGTTTTTAATTCAGTTGAAGTCATTATTTAATTACAGAAATATTAGCAAAATTACCCTGAAACAAGGCTAATTATTTATTTGCATTAAAAAAGATGAAACAATCGAGAAATCCACAGAATGAAATGTCAGTTATCTAATTGGTTAGAGGGAGGGCTTACCCCTACAGTATTTAGGGTTTGGAAAAACATCTCAAACTGCTCTCCAGAATTTTTGGGTTCACAAAACCTCAAGCTTGTTTTGACAACTGGATGTTCTCCCCCTTCAGACCGAAGCCTGTGTTTCAACGAAAATCTGAATCCTTCCGTTTCTCACGTGTGTACACTCAACTCATTAACATGTTCTGTTTTTTTGTTTGTTTGTTGATATCCAGAAATCTTTTTAAGAGCATCTCTTTATAAGCATTCTTCAGGCCCAGGGACCAAGCACCGGGCCAACTGCTGTCACAACTTGGACATTAAAGGCATCAATTTCAGTTTAAAACCCAGAAATAGTTTTGAGTAAGACCCACTGGAGTTTTCTGCTTCCATCTCCCTTAAATGTGGGGAAATGGGGCTAAGAGAATGACTGTCTGTTTCCAGGTATTTCTTCCTTGGATTCAAAGAGGAGGGGCATCTTTTGGTCCCATCTCACCAATTCCATGGCTTATAGAGCCAAACCAGGATTATTTCAAACACTTTGATGTTTTGGACAGTTGCCAGAATTGTTCCCCCCCACCCACTCGCCTTGGGTAACTTGCCTGCAGCTCCCATTGGCAGAGGATATGTCATTTCTCTGCATTCCCAAAGCAGAGAGCGTGTTCAAAAGTGATTTTGCTGCTTGTTGCTGTGTTGGGAATGGAAAGGAAAGTATCCTTTGACAGATGCTATGTGGCATCTGTTTTCTATCCACAGGATGAATTATTTTCTATCTTTATTTTAAAAGCAGGGCTTGACATGGTCACCCTTCAGGCTTTGCCAATGACGAGCTGCTTCAGTTGCTGCCCTGGTGGGTGTGGGCAGTAACTGGTTTGGGTGGTGCCCTTCCCCATCTCTTCTTACCTCCTTCTCCAACAGATTAGAAGCCACCACCTTAATTCCTTCCTACAAAGGCTTGTAATAGCACACTATTTAACTCCTCTTCAATTGATGGCATTCTCTTAAAAAAAAATTTGAAAAGCATTTCCTCTTGCAGAAATTGCCAAGACCTTTCCAGAGTTGGTAGTGTATCTCCTCCTGCAAATAGAGCAGGTGGTGCTTCTGCCAACTGCCACCTCTCAAATTATTTCCCAGAAAGAAAGAAAGCCAAAGAGTTCCACAGAGATGTCCGGGAGCAGTATGGCTTCTAGGAGGGAGAGTCCACCATCTGTCCATGAAAGTCCTCAGGGTCGACAATTTGCAATAATAGCATGAACTTGACCATGACTTAATCACCTGGGCCATCTTTTCATAAGACTTAAGAAAAAACTGACTTCATGGGGCTTGGGTGCACAGTGCCTAGTATTTATATTACTTTTACCCCTTCTAATAATTTTTTCCTCCTACACCTTATAATTCGAAAGAGAAAAGTGCATTACATTAGAGACTATAATTATCTTCCATGTTTAAATAATTGAATTAGTCTGATCCTACGCATGAGGTAGCTACTCTCATCGGTAGATTGAATGGACTCGATTTCACAAAACTAAAAGATTTATCATTTTAGTTAGCCTGTGTGGGTGGGGGTGAGGCAAAAGTTTACAGATGAGAAGCAACGAGGAGAGGCAGAAGCTGTTATGTACAGGGGACAGGAAACTCAGTGGGCTAACATTTTTGCATACAAGTAAAAATATAGAAATAAGTTCAGCAACTAAATGTATGATGATGAGGAAAAGCAGCAAGTCCAGTGAGAGCAGGAGAAGGGCAGCCCTATTCAAATTCCTTCATCTAGGCTTCTGCAGGCTTTCTAGGTCACTTCTCGATTCCTCCCTGGTGGCTAAGCTGTCCGGATCCAGCCATTTGACTCTTTGACCGTCTTGTGAACCACCTTAAAACCCTTCTCCAGTATGGTATGTTGTAAAGCACAGCCTTTTTGCATTTTCTTCATTTAGGCAAGTTTTTAACCCTCAAACAATACAGTACAGGTTATATAAAAGACAAGGTAAAACATTTACCCTTCCTCCAGTGGCCCAGCCCTGTCACAAATCTAATCTGTTATGAGTACCATGTACGGCCTTACAAATCCTTTCTTGATGCACATACCCACATGTATAAGCACACAGATGTTAGGTTTATGTGCTAAAATTATCACAGTCTAATCCTACAACTAGATTTAAGATTTTATTTATTTGAGAGAGAGCACAGAGGGAGAGCAAGAGGGAAAAGCAGACTCCAGACTGAGTGGAGAGCCACATGCGGGCTCAATCCTAGAATCCCGAGTTCACCACCCAAGCCAAAGGCAGACACTTAACCAACTGAGCCACTCAGGCATGTCTAGAGTTGTTATTAATTTAGCAATGTATCATATCTATCAAATACCCTTCTATGTCAGTGTGTTTGGATTTTCATTCTTTTTAACCCCCGAACAGTATTCCTATTCCCTAGCTAGAGGTGCCATAATTTATCTAATCATTCTTCCACTGATAAATATAGGTTGTTTCCATTTTTTCCCCTATTATATAATATTACAATCCTTGTATGTGTCTCTGTTTTACTTGGGCCAATACTTGCTTCTGGGACTATTAAGTAGAAGTGGAATAGTTTATGCAGTCCCATTCTTTGTCTCACTCACCTGTCTATAGCCATTGTTAACCTTAAAAATAAAACCTTCAAAAAAAAAAAAAAACAGCAAACAAAAACCCCTCAGTCATTTTACTAGAAGGAAAACAAAAAACAAAAAACAGGTTTATTTAGCAACCCTGGAGAGTTGCAAGTCTTGCAAGTCAGGTTAAGCAAGCTACAACAGGCCTAAAGAACAAAAGAGAAAAACATCCTTCAAAGAGGAAAGGGAGCAGTTGGGCAGGGTGTTAGAAACAAAAAGTCTATTGGAGTAAACTGGAAGGAGTCTGAAGTATAGTGGCTTTCCATTGGCTGAGTTGTGAGGTCTCTGATTGGCCATACCGTTGTTTCGGCAAAAGAACCTTTCTTCCAGCTGGAGTAATATAGTAGTAGGTAAACAGACTTCCAATGTGCATCTCTTCCTGCTGGGTCCATCTCTTCCTGTTGGGCCACTGACAATAAGTGGTAGGGAGTAAGAACTCCTGCTCTGGGCCTCCCCAATCCATCTTAAATGGTGTTTCCTTTTATTAATTTTCACACCAGAGTAACTTTATAGTATTTTAACATCCGGTAGGGCAAGTCCCTCCCATGGTAACCGTTTTCAAAATGTCACAGTTGTTTGTACATATGTTCTCTTCCAAATGAATTTTTAAAACTGGTTTGTCAGGTTTAATTTTCAAAATCATATTGGGGTAGCATCATATTCCTAAATTAATTTGGAGAGAGCCTTTCCATCCAAAACAGGTCTTTGTAATCAAGCCAAATTTTATGTATTCAGGAAAATTTCATAATTTTCTGTAGATGGGCCTTCTACACTCACTGTTAAGTTTCATGCGGGAACTATTTAACACATTTTATGGCTATTATGAATGAATTCTCTTTTCAAGATAGAGTCTCTAATTGGTTATTTGTGGGACAATAGAAGAGCGAGTGCTAGTTTGAAAAAAATCTTTAGTTGGTTGCTTTGCTGAACTCTTAGTAATGGTGAGGGCTTTTTTTTGTTTTTGTCTTTTTCTCTTCAGTAGTTTATCTTGCATCTTACGATTTTTTCTTTTAACATCATCTCTAAGTAAGGATCATTTTGTCCTTCCTTTCTAGTACTTTCTGTTCTTTCTTGGATCTCACTTTATTAACTAGAGTCAGTGTGGTTCCTAGTTCCCACTACATTGTGCATCGTAAGTGGGACAGTAGGTATCCTCTCTTACCTGCTTTTGTCAATGTGCATCTGATATTTTACCATCAAGTGTGATGTCTAGGATAGGGGTCTGGTAGGTAACCTTTACCAAATTAAGGAAGCTCCATATGGATTATGATGAATGATATAGCATTGAACATAATTTTTAGATCTCCGCTGTGATCCTGGTTCCTTTAGTATTTCAAAAGTCATGTATCTGTGCCCCTTCTTTTAGAATTGTTGAACATTTATCTATTTTATTGATTTGTTTGAAGAATTAACTTTTTTTACTCATAAAACCTAGTTCTTGCTTATCTCCTACTTTATTAATTTCTAGCCTTAGCTTTGCCAAGTCCTGCTACTTTCTGTTGGTTTACTTTATTCTCTTTCCCAGTTCTTTTTTTTTTTTAACTAGGAACCTTAACTCATTCTTTTATTTTCCTTTTTTTCTAATCCATGTATTTAAGGCTATAACTTTTCCCCTACTATTTTGTCCATATCCAAAAGGTTTAAAGTGAGGTGCTATAATCATTAATTTATAAAAAAAATTATCATTTCCACTTTAAGCAGCGTTTTTAGGCAAGCTATTTTAAACTTCTAAGTGGCCATATTTTTTGGCTGTATTTTTAAGATTAATTTCTAATTCTATCATAATAAGAAAAATTTTTAATGTGCTCAGTATGCTTTTGAGCTATTTTAAAACTTATCTATAGCTAGCCAATAAATCAGTGTATATGGACCATCGCTGGTGTTTGAAAAGAACGTGTAAACTCCATTGGGTATAAAGTGTGGATATGCGTGTGTTTTTTAAATCCCTTTTTCTAAAGTGTTTGTTCCTTTGATCTTTGATCTCTGAGAACCGGCTTTATTTGTCTTGCTTAATTCTGTTTGCTTCAACTTCTATTTTGTCTGTAATTAACAGTGCTTCCTAGGTTTTCATTTGCCTGCTGCCTCTCTGTCTTACTATTTTCAGCCTTCCTATGATATTTGAGAAACATTCCTTATAAAGAGTATATGGTTAAACTGATAGACTCAAACTGCAAGTTTGCCTCTTTTTATATACATCTTATTTTTGTCCAAAATGATCTAAGAATGGGATTTTAAAAAACCAAATTTGTACTAAAAGGCTTATAATTTAAAAAAAAGTTACCTTCTTCAGTCTTCTTACCCTTCTCTTCAGCACCAGCCAGTTTTAACTCCTCTAGTTCTTATAATTACCTGTCTACTTTCACTAATAATACTTCTGTGGCTCTTTCTTGATGCAGCAATTGCAGGTCTTATGTATGCAATTATAACTATAACAGAAAAGAATTTAACTCTCATAATACCACACTCCTCTGTATCCTTTTCTCTCTCCACCTCATTGTATTTCCATTTTTAGTTAAGTCAGCAGTGTTTATCCTATTATGAATGTGGAGATTCTGGTTGTTGTTTTAACTAAAATCCTGACTTTATTCAGATAACCTTAGTTTCCACCTGATAACTCTCTCTTTTTTTAAAGGTTTTATTTATTTGAGAGAAAGAGAAAGTGGGAGAGAAAGGGTGTAAGTGGGAAGAGGGGCAGAGGGAGAGGGAGAGAGAGAATTCCCTGCAGTCTGTACACACTGAGCGTAGGACTCCCATCTCACGGAGACCCCTGAGATCATGACCCAAGCCAAAATCAAGAGTTGGATGTTCAACTGACTGCACCACCCAGGCACCCCTGAGGTCTCTTTTTTTTGTCCCAGGACCTCATCCAAGACCCCATATGACATTTAGTTATCATACCTCCTTGAGTTCTTCTGGCTGACAGTTTTTCTGGCTTTCCTTGTTTTTGATAACCTGGACAATTTTGAGGAAGACTGTGCAGGTATTTTTGTAGAGTGTCCCTCTTTCGGATGTGACTGATATGATTAGGCTGGGGATATGGGTTTGGGGACGGAAGACCACAGAGGTAAAGCTTTACCGATTTTCATCCCATCATATCAAGAGTACAGGCTCCCAGTATGACTAATCACTGTTGACGCTGACCGTGTTCACCTGGCTGAGGTGTGTTTGTCTGGTTTCTCCGCAATAAAGTTATGGTTTAACCCCTTCCATCCTGTATTCTTTGGGAGGAAGTCACTATGTGCGGCCTGCTCTAAGTGTGTAGTTTTGACATTGCGAAGTCAAATAGTGTACTCTGATTATATTTCCTTACCTATATATTTTCCTCAAATCTCTAATTGCCTCTTTTCTCTTTCCTACCCTACTTTCCATTATCATATTCAAAATCTGTTTCAAATAGTCCTTTCAGAATAGTACCTATTTTCCCTCCTCTACTACTATCTATTCATGTTCCATTATATAATAGTAACTCGTTGGGTTTGCATTAAGCAAATACAAATTAAAACTACAGTGAAAGGGGTGCCTGGGTGGCTCAGTCAGTTAAGTCTCTGACTATTGATTGTGGCTCAGGTAGTGGGATAGAGTCCTTGAGTCAGGCTCCTTGTTCAGTGGGGAGTCTGCTTGAGATTCTGTCTCTTCCTGTCCCTGTGCCTCTCCCTACTTTCTCACGCACGTTCTCTCCTCTCTCGCCCCCAAAATAAATAAATAAATCTTTAAAACACACACACACACACACTGAAATTTTGCTATGTGCCTATTGAGTAGCAAAAATATTTGAAAATAGGGACAATACCAAATGGCAAGGATGCAGAGCCATCGGATCACTCATACGTGCTGGTGGGAATGTAAAATGATACAGGCACTCTGAAAAAGCTTAGCAATTTCTTTAAAAAAGAAACCACCCAAGTACCATACCTCCTACCAACTGGTAGGCATTTATCCCAGAAAAATGAAAACTCGTGTTCATATAAAAACCTGTTTACAACTGTTCTAGCAGCTTTGACTGTAATAACTGAAAACTGGAAGCAAGGCAGGTGACCTCCAATTTGGTGCATGGCTAAACCAGTGGTGGTACATTCATACCATGGAATGATACTTAGCAATGAAAAGGAACACGTTATCAAGACACACACCAGCCTGAAGGAATCTCTCAAGAATTATGCTGATTGAAAATGCCAACCCCTAAGCCTACATAGCATATTGTTCCATTTATATAACACTCTTGAAATAACAAAATTATAGGAATAGAGAACAGATTAGTGGCTGCTAGGAAATGAGAGAAATGGGTATATATGGCTCACTTTTTTGTTTTCTAGCTAATGAATATGTTTTAAACGCTGTACCTTGTTTTTCTTTTAAAGGATTTGGAGAGAAAAATGTTAAGACAGGCGTGTGTGTCAGTTTGGAATCTTGATTCCGTCTCCAGGTCACTTCTCCCTCTTACCGAGCTGAATGCTCAGTAAACATGACCTAATACTACTATTACCCTAAGCCAACATACTTATGAAAGCATTTCTACTGTTTCAAAAAATTATGTAAGTTACCTAGGGACAAACATGAAACTGGGTTTTTATATCAGCTGGTGAAGAGGATTATTCCTGACAGTGATTTCATCTTCTTCCTGTTATAGTTGGAAAATCATGGATCCATAGAGTAATTGGAGTTTTTGGAATATGTGAGTTTTTCCCTAAGGTACGAGTTCCTTGAAGGTAGAAATCTTGGTTTTCTTCCCCCTCACCTCATATATTGCAGTAGCATTGACCACCTTTCTGTTCTAAAAGCATTTACCCCACTACAGGACCTTTGTACATGGCAATCCCTCTGCCTAGAGCACTGCCCCCTCCCATTTCCTGACTTTATATCATTGATTGTTCAGGTCTCTGTTACAAAGTCATTCCTTCAGGGAGCATTTCTAAGTATTTAGTACAAATCTTGCCTAATAAGTTCTACCATGCCTTTTCAAATAGTGTTCACAAATTACAAACATCTATTCATTTTTGTGGTATGTTTTTTAGTTGAAATATACTTATTATAGAACTTTTAGAGTCTCCGGAGTTTATTATATGACCTTTTAGAATTTCTAATATATCTAGTAAATTATTTTCCAAATTTTACTTGACTGTCATTGAATGTTTCATGGGAATAATGTTTCATGGAACCACGAGCATATTTAGTATTCTCAAATGAAACTGACCATTAGAATCCCCTTAGGATCCATGCCAGGGCCCCTTCTAAGACCAATCAAATCTGAGTCTTTGCAGGATAGAGACTGAAGCGTAGATACTTTTCAAGAGCTGCTAGGTCATTCTAATGCATGGCCAGGCTATGAATGTGTGGTCATGTTTCTAATACGGATCCTTCCCATCAGTCTGTTAACCTCCTATAAGCAGGCATGTTTTGTTCATCTCTGTATTCCTAGAACTTGGCACAGGGCTTAATGTATGTATGTGTATGTATGTATATGTACATAAAACATATGTATAGTTAAGTATTCAGTGAATTCACTGGGAGTCACAATGAACATGATAAGCACTCAAGTCTGCCTATTTATGGGTCTTAGAAGTTGCTGGGGAAAAGGTGGCTTACCAACATAAGAATTTACTTCATAGTATAAAGAAAATCGGGCGCAAAGTGTTAAGGATAGTTTTTAACTGACTTTGTCCAACGCTGTCTTTAACTGACCCTCGCATCTCATCCCTTTCCTTGATCACTCATCCACAGTTCTCTTCTTGGACACCCCCCCCCCCCGCCCCACATGCCGACTACCACCTTCAGTTTCATTCTTTGGTAACCTGCTGGGCCCCTTGAGCTCACTGTCTTCAACACACTTGCCATTGGAAAGTTTCTGCAAAGGTGATTACATCAGTACTGAGTAGAGTGGCTTTTTCCTCCTCCTCCCCCTCACATACCCCTCCAGAACTTTGGAGCCACGAAGCCTCCTGGCAGAGTAGGAGGCCCACCAGGCAGCTCTTTATCGCCATGCAACTGTGAGATGCCTCCCCACACTTCCTCCTGGGGAAAGTCAGCCTGCCAGTCGAGAATTAACCGTGCAGCAGTGCATAATGATGTGCCAAGCCCCCCCAACCCCCCCAGCCAGCCCCATCACCACCTCGCACCGCCATCCCCACCCCTGGACTGAACAAACTGTATCACTTACCCCCTGGGAGCCTGGCAGTTGCTGAGCCCAGACGCCACAGGGGCTGGTGAGTTTCCAGTGGCCACAGACAGAGGCAGGTCTCCACTCAAGGCACAGCTCTGTCCACGACTGTCCAACTGAGCACACAGCTGGCACAGCAGGTGATGAGCCACTTCCGGGCCACCTTCTCCCCTTGGAGATTTTCCTCTTGATTCCATTTTGGCCAGATCCCTTTGCAGCATTATAGTTTGTCAATAGCCCGCGACTGCTTTCTAGAATTTCTCTCCAGGAGAAAGTGTGTTTTTCTAAGAAATAGGTGTTCTAGCCTGAAGCCTAATTTCATGTGAGGGCTCAAAAATGAAACAAAAATAATCACCCTCAAGCCTGGAAGCTGAGGGGCCTCTCCACTCTGTGAGGAGTGCTTCCTTTTGGGAGGTGGGAGGCAGGGGTGGTCCTTTGTGCTTCTTAAATAAAATTTTCCCAATTATAAAAATAATGTATGCTCCTTGTATCAGCCAGAGTCCCAGCAGAAACAGAGGCATACTCAGCTTAAACTTGGAAGAAATTTTAATGATGGGATTATTTACAGAAAGGTGAGCAAGGTTCATGAATGGAGAAGGGATAGCAAAGTACCCACGACCAACTACAATGGGAAGCTCTTAGCACCTCTACACTTGAAGGGAGAGGGGTAAAACCTGGGGGGCACCAGTCAGGAGGTGTGGTGTGAAAGGACACACACATCTCAAGACCCAGACACCAGCTGAACCCAACTAGACGCCTGAGGGCAAGGGGCTCTGGGTGACACAGTCCATAGGGATCAGCCTCAGAGCACGTCAGTAGAGGTCAGTTTTTTCTGATGAAGAGAGGGTGTGGGGGGCAAAAGGAAAGACCAGTATAAAAATTACAGAATATTGCAAAGGAGAGAAATCATAAATGAAGAAACAAATTACTCACCCTCGGTCCTATAGCCCAAAGAAATCTAGTCTTTGAAGGAACTTGTAATATTTTTTGACCCCATCATCACTTGAGACCGTGTATTTAATAATAATGGTGAACATGTCAAGCCCACACCCCATACCAGGCACTGGGTTAGGCTTTATAAGCACTGCTTCTTCTAAACCTCACAGAGCCCTAGAGAATAGGTATAATTTATCCTCTCCTCATGACTGAGGAGCCTGAGGCAAACAGAGGAACTTGCTGAGGTCCTACAGTCACTCTCAGTGACTCTGCTGTCCTCCTTCTTTTCTATCTCACACCCCCATGTTATGACCTCTGCTTTGAAGCGCTGCTCCAGTCCATTCATACTGCAGGGAATACATCAGTATGCATTTTACTCTTTTTTGATTGTTGGCTCTTCAAGTTGCTCCCAGTTGTTTCACGGTTACAAATGCTGCTGCCATGAACATCGCTGTATTTGGAGCATTTCCTGCATTCTGGAATGCTTCTTTATCTTTTTTTTTTTATTTTGGTTTTATTTATTTTTAAAATTTTTTTATTTTTTTTTAATTTTTTTATTATTTTTTTAATTTTTACTTTATTTTTTTAAAGATTTTATTTATTTATTTGACAGACAGAGATCACAAGGAGGCAGAGAGGCAGGCAGAGAGAGATAGAGGAGGAAGCAGGCTCCCCGCGGAGCGGAGAGCCCGATGCCGAGGCTTGATCCCAGGACCCTGGGATCATGACCCGACCCGAAGGCAGAGGCTTTAACCCACTGAGCCACCCAGGTGCCCCTGGAATGCTTCTTTAAAGGAGAATGCTACTCTGTTTTCCCCCCATTTTAAAAACCAGTCTTGACTGTTCTATCATTTCATATCACATAGTTGTTTTTTTTTTTTTAAAGATTTTATTTGACAGAGAGAGATCACAAGTAGGCAGACAGGCAGGCAGAGAGAGAGAGGGAAGCAGGCTCCCTGCTGAGCAGAAAGCCCAATGTGGGGCTAGATCCCAGGACCCTGGAACCATGACCTGAGCTGAAGGCAGAGGCTTTAACCCACTGAGCCACCCAGGCGCCCCTGGAATGCTTCTTTAAAGGAGAATGCTACTCCGTTTTCCCCCCATTTTAAAACCAGTCTTGACTGTTCTAACATTTCATATCACATAGTTGTTAAATAGTTAAATGTAGACATGGAAAATAATATTGAAATTCTCCAAATCTATCACTCCTCTCATCCCCAAAGAAAAGAAAAAGAAAATTGAGGGGAAGCATAGTGAGTCAGGGAGTCAAGGTACCCTAAATGCCATTCAGGCATAACCCCTACCTAATCCCACTGCCTTGCTTGTTAAATGGGGACATGTCCATGAGCCACAAGTGTGTAACACCCAAGAAGTACTGCATACACGTTACCCAAATCCAGATACATGGGGTTGTATTCTCTTCTGTTCCAATCAACCACTTCTACTACTATTTTTTCTTTCATGGACCAATCTTAAGTTATTTCTTTAAGCCATCTCTTGCCAGAAGCAAAGGGATAGAAGATCATTATACTGGTCATCCTTTGATACAAGCAGGGAAGATGAGCTTAAGGTCCCAAATTCTCTTCTGGTCCATGTGCAGAGTCATGGTCCAAACCAGTGCTGTGGTCCCCACTGGGTGGTGGCCCAGGTTCTCTTTATTCATCTTCATAGCCAAAGCCAGTTGGAAGTGGATTTATGTGAGAGTTATGGAATAGAGTACAACTACCATCTCCCCAGGGAAAGGGCTTAGACCTGATGTGGAGATGGGGTAGGTGATGAACTCAGGTCTCTCATGCTCTCCACGATGTGACTTCAGGAAGATGTTTAGATGCTCAACTTCCATACTGGAGAGCGCTACAAAATAGGTGAGGGCCTTCTACATGCAAGCTGAGCCCTCCTCACCATGGGCGCTGCCATTTCCAGCCTGGACCAACCACTTCTACTTCTGATAAGGTGTGTGCTAAGGATGACACTGGTAAATAGAAACAACTTATCAAGAGAACTTAGGTCAAACTATTCACCACCAAAGAAAAGTTGCCCATTGACAAAGAATTTAGGCTACCCTACAAAGTACTTTAAATTCTAAAAACATGCACTCAGGTTAGGGCAGTTCAGCTCATTCTTTAGTACTGATGAACTACTCAAGGAAAACAGGAGAAACTATTTTCTAGAAAATACGTAGATTCATTGTCAAGTGTTTGTCAAAGGCTTGATTTGTCTGTTCCATGCAGGGTGCTGATGATGGCATGGTATAAACTAAGTCAAAGTGCCGGTCTCCAGGGAGCTTGTGACTTGTGAAGAGTTGTATCACTACAAACTCTGGTAGCAGAACATGAGTCTGCATTAAGAGGATGTTTCAACAGACAGAAAGGCGGGAGGTCGTTAGCCTCTGGCTCTGCTGTAACTAGCCAGGTGCCCTTTTTGGGTAAGTCACATCTCCTCTGTGAGCCTCAGTTCTGTTTTCTGAAGAAATGAGGGAATAAGACAGGATCAGTGATTTTTCACACTGATCCATGAGATCTTAGGTCTCCACAGAGATGCTGCAGGGACCACACGGCAGGCTGGAGTTAGGCATAGGGAGAGCAGTGCAAGGTTTCCCAGACACTGAAATCTAAATAATTAGGTCTTCCTGTTGTATTCTTTCTGAGCACCATGTAAGTTTCCCTTATAGTTTTTTTCCCAGCTTGTAATTACATCTTTATCCAAATATTATTTGCCTGTTATCTGTTTCTCTTCTATACTGTTATTCTCCATGAAGGCATAGA
This sequence comes from Mustela nivalis, assembly GCF_964662115.1. NCBI lineage: Eukaryota > Metazoa > Chordata > Mammalia > Carnivora > Mustelidae > Mustela > Mustela nivalis. Next base: position 32,140,911 of record NC_139036.1, on the reverse strand, counting down.
CCATGCCTGTTTGGTTCACCATTATAAACCCAATGACTAGCACAGTGCCTGCATGTGGTACATTATCATTCATACCTCTCATTTCTGGCTGTGGAGGTACTTAATAAACTTAATAAACATGGAGATGGTTAGTTTCAAAAGTACATACAACATTTCTTTCCTTCGCTTCATTATTAAACCACATGAAAAGAACTATCTTTGAGTTTTGGCTTAGCCCTGACTTCTTAGAAACTGTATGATCTTGAGCACAAAGGTCACAACTTCTCTGGCTTTGGTTTCCTGGTTTTATTTTGTTTTTTGTTTTTTTGTTTTGTTGTTGTTGTTGTGTTTTTTTCCAGAAAATGACTAGGTTAGTCTATGATCTCTCAGGTTTCATTCTGCTCTAGCATTCTATGTTTTCATCATTTTGTGCCTTCTTTGATCCAAAGAGGGTTAGATGAAGCTGAAGGTCCTGCATGGGACTTAGAACTCAGTAGCACAGAAAGAACCTCTGGGAACAAACAAGCTCTCTGGAGAAGAGATACTGAGAGAATGTCTTAGACATTCTGAGAAGTGGAACTATGGACTGGCAAAGATGGAAGAGGCAAATCATCACTCTGCCTCCTACTAGTTCTGCTGGTGATAGTGGGCAAATACTCAGATTCTCCTGTGGGCTTCAGTTTCTCCACATATGAAATGAGGACAGAAGTACCAGTCTCAGCTGCCCCATGTGACGTTATAAGGATCAAAACAAATGAGGCAGTGTAAGTGAAAGTCCCTTGTAAATTGCAGTGTGCTGTATATATATATATATATATATATATATATATATATATATATATATATATTTAAGATGATGCTATCATCATTATTATTAGGCCACCATGAAAGTCATGATTCTAACACATGATAAAGCCGAAGTAACTCAACAGTGCCATACTGGTACATGATAAGCTAATGGTTTAGAAGGGAAGCTTCTACCATAGGTAGCTTTAAATGCAGGAATTTAATGTAAGATAAAAGTAATATCACACATAAGTAGGGGAAAGGTGTAAAATTCAATAAGATTACTGTACAGAAAATGTAATTGGATTCATGTCTCAAGGTTTATTGCAGCATAAATTATAAGGGGATCAGATATGTCAGTGTAAAAATAAAACGAAATGATGAAAGTTCTGAAAAAAAACTGGGAGAAATCCTTTAAAACTAGAGTAGGAAAGGCCTTCATCATCATGATTCAAGACCCAGAGTAAATTCAACCTCGTGTAAAAAAAACTATCTTCAATAGAAACAACTATAAGCCAACATTTAAAAAGGCACCATTTTATACAAAAGGTATAGACTCATCTTTCTAATATATAAATAGCTTTTGAAATCTATAAGAAAACAAATGAGGGAAGAATAGTCAATACAGAAATACAGATGGCTCCTAAGTATATAAAAAGAAGTTCAAATTCTCCCATTATAAAAGACATGCAATTTAAAATAAACTTACCAATTTTCACCTTTCAGAAGGGCAAAAATTCAAAAGTTTTAATACATACTCTGTGGATTAGAGTCAAGGAAACTGTCACTTTCATAGAATGCTGATGGAAGAATACATTTTTAGGACCCTTATGGAGTTTGGCAATACCTATCAAAATCACAAATGCAGATAACCTTTGACCCAGCCATTCTTCTTAGGAGTATTTATCCTACAGATACGTTTAGGGATTTATAAAATGAAATTTGCACAAGGTTATTCCTGTCAGCATTATTCATAAGAGTAAACTGCATATATACAGTTTTTAAGAGTACAGAAAATCTATCCTCTATCAATAGAGGACTAGTTAAATTGTCACACACATATACAGAAACTATAGGACAGAATGTGGAATCTCATTATGTATTTATATGGAAAGATCTCCAAGATAAATTAAGTTTCCAAAAAAAAAATTTTGGAAGAGTACATATAATATGCTTCCTGTTACATAAAATGGTGTGGGGTGGTCTATATTCCTGTTCGGTTGCATGTGAATTAAGAAACCTGGAAAGATACCTACAATACCAAGAACAGCGGATGCCTGCAGGGGGAGAGCAAGTCTGGGAACAGGAAGATGGCGGCAGGGGCCCAGGGAGACTTGCCACTGTATCACCAGATATACCTTTTGATATTTGAACCACATGGATCTATTCAAAACATTAAATTTAATAAAAGGACCAAAAGAAAAAAAAATTTCATGGAATACATGGGGAAACAGAGTGGGTTAAGAGAAGAAAAAAATGAAAGAGACCTGTGAGACAGAAGAGGCCTAGGAAGAGATTTACAGAAACAGACCAGGTCAAAAGAGACACTCTGTATCCATGCGTGGGGGCAGAAAAGCCCAAGAGTACATCTCAGAGAGAAAGAGAACAAAATTTTTCTGTCAAGGTCCACAGTGTTTTTCCTGTTTTGGCAAATAGGAGAGAATAACGCAGTAAGCCAAAGCAGGCAAATTATTTCAGATCTTTCAGGGAACCAGAAAAAAATATCTTTTGCCATCATTTCTGTGACCATAGCGGGTGAATTTCATGCAGCAGGCTACCCAATTGTATGAAATAACAAATTTCTCCAAAGGAGTCTTTTGTCGTGCTTATTTAAGCTATCAGGAAAGTAAGGAGTCTTATATGACAAGAGTGTTTACATATTTAATTTTTGTGTAACATTAGAACCAGAAAAGCTCTCTCTTTAAGATGGGGAATATGTGACACATGCAGTTAATTTCCACATTAAATTACTGAATGAAAAATACACACATTATCCATTGCGACTCCAGGATTAGGTCAGGTCAAATTTTATTGCTTTTGGCCAAGGGCTTTTGTAAGACTTACAAGGCTAAGAGCAGGTACAGTGTGATCTTTGGTATAAGTTATAGAGTTAGAATGAGGTTCTGAGTGAGAAAATACTTAGCATTTCAGAGGTAAGTTCATGAAAGTCATCATGAGACTAGCACATCCCTGTGCTGATTTAACTAGAACTTTATAAGATCACTTTAGCTCTGGTTTCTGAAACTGCTAAGGTTCATGTATCCGCCTGATAATAATTAACCAACCTTTTCTAGATTGATCTGTAATGGATGCTAATTTGAATTACCCCCAAGAAGTTTCTGGCATAAGACCAAATAAACATGGTGAGGGCAAAAAGGGGGAGGAAATGTGGATGATACCCTAGCTGAGGGGTTCCAAAAATAAACATTTGATGGGTTGAAAGTGTCTAATAGTATCTGCCTTCAAAGCTGGTTATGGGCATGAAATCTGCAACAGGTTTAATTATTCTATTAGGGTAAAGAGAGTTTGTATCTGATTAAAAAAAAACAGTCTACCAAATGCAGCATTTTGAACAAAGTGCTGTTCTTAGATGGATTTATGTGAGAAATGAAGTAGAAGTGGTAGCAGAGTAACAGTCAGTAATACTTATAGAGCTTTTACCATGGCCACACTAGTGTATGTGTTGTATGCAATATCTCATTTAATGCTCTCAATTTAGGAGGCAGGATCTATCCACTTCGTTATTTAGATGAGGAAGATTAAGAAGTTGCCCAAGCTCGTAAGTGATGAAGCCAGGATACTAATTCCTCCAAAAAGCATACCCATAACATCATACTAAACCTCCATTTATATTAAAACATATTCAGGCTTTTGCTGTTCTATAGTCATGGGTCAGAGCTTACTTATCATCAATAGATTCTCTGTATTTGATGTGGCTTCTAAACCATAGACGTGAATTAAGGGGAATCCAATCTCTCCCAGCTCAGAACTGCTGAAGTATCAAGAGGACCAAACATAAGATAGGGAAAGAATATATAACTGGAATATATATAGTTACTGGCTACAGTAACTGTAGACCATTTTGACTCCCCGTGCCTATATCAGATATAATTTAGGCTGGAATTATCTCAGAGCCAGGGTTGGGCAAAGCCTCAGTGACTGCAGTGACAGCTAATGTTCTCAGTATAAATTTTCTAGAAGTGAATTTTATTAAGCATAAATAGCTACATACTTCAATTCCATATATTGATTGGCCCATCACAACATTCTGGGTGTCTTTCTGAAAATTACTATAGGCATTTTAATAAGAGTTTTATCTCCCTAAGCACATGTTTGTTAACTATATTCCCTCCATTTCTTTTCTTTGAGACATCTGGTTAAGCATGGGTTCCTATTATGCGTTAGGAGAGATGTAAATTGCTAGTGGATAGGATAAAGGCACCTGTGAAGATGATGGGAGCTTTTCTGTGGACCCATCAGGAATACTCTCTCATCTTATCCTAGTGGTGGAGGAAGACTGCAATCAGATTCTTTATCTCCAAAACTAGATTCAACTTACAGAACTTGTGAAAAAGCAACAGAAGAGAGGATCAGAGATATCAAGGCTAGATTACTGGATTAGCAAAAGGTTTTGTTTCTGTAACCTACTTCAAAAATATTTATGCCAGGTTAAAAATAGGGAACTAAATTTTGAGGTAGTCTATGGTACTGGCATCCTTTCTGGCTACAGAGGTAATCAGGGCCTGAATGATCAGCAGAATGGATTCTGTGGAGATGGTTAAGTTGATACAAGAACAGAAATTTCTCCTCCCCTTTCAGACTGGGTTTGACCACAGGAATGAAAAATGACTAATAGCTGGGGGATGGGAGGAAGTCATGAGATCATGTTGCTTAGAAACACAAAAAGATAAATGCTGTTAAGACTTTTTTTTTTACATCCATGTCTTAGAATTTTTGTCTCCATCCTATGAGATTCTAAGGAAATAGCTGGATTGCAATAATCTTAGAATCTCACTCAAAGACAACTAGAATTTATAAGCAGAGGAGAAATAACTTCCCCTATTCTTCCTGCTAAATACAGCTAAAAACACTGGAGTGATTTTTCTGAAAAGCCAGCTCAAACACACATTTTAAAAGATAGCCTGGGTATCATAAAATATGAAAATATCTGGCTTTCAACTGAAAATCATGCACAAGAGCAAGAACCAGGATGGTCTCAAACTGGGTGAAAGAAGACAGTCAACAGAGGCTAACAAGAGAACAGAGATGTGAGAATTTTCTGACATAGGCTACAGCCATGATAAAAATGTTTCAGCAGTCAATTACATACACACTTGGAACACACGAAGAAATAAAATGCCTAAGCAAAGTAACAGAAAGTCATAGCAAGGAAATGGAAAAATATAAAGAAAAACTACATGCAAATGGTATAACCGAAAAATGCAAGTGCTGAAAGACCAAGTCTCAGTGAATATATGCCCAACAGTGGCATGAGGGGAAGGTGGGAGAAAAATCAATGAGCTGGAAAACAGAGCAGCAGAAATTACCCAGTGTGAAACACAGAGAGAAAGCAGACTGATAACAGAAGATCTAATATTTGTGTCACAGGAGTAGCAGGACAAGAAAAGAAAAAGGGCAATGCTGGAAAAGTACTTAAAGAAATGATGGCTGAAAACATCCCGATTTTGGCAAATGTCAGAAACCTACAGATTCCAATAGCTGAATAAACCTCCAAGGTCAAGCAAAAGGAATCTACACCAAGACACAAAACAGTCAAATTTCTAAAAACTAAAGACAGAGAAAAAAATCTGGAATGCAACAAGAGAAAAACAACACCTGATCCAGAGGAGAAAAACAATTCAAATGATAGCGGATTTCTCATCAGAGACCATGGAGTTCAGCCAGAAATGGAACATTATTTTCCAAGTGCTGAAAGAGAATTGTCAGCCCTGAATGCTATGCTCTGCAAACCAACCTATCAAAGTATGAGCAAGATTTTTTTTCTGGACCTAGACAAGTCTTTTTTAAGTATATATTGAAAAGCAGAGGAACTAAAATAGCTACAATGATTCTAAAATAACAGAATATGGTAGGGGGATTGGTCTGCCCAATCCCAAAACTTTATTGCAGAGCTGCGGTCATCAAGGCTGTGTAGCACTGGTGAAAGGTTAGACACAAAGATCAGTGGAACAGAAGAGACCCCAGAGTTTGAGACACACAAATACGCCCAGTTGATCTTTGACAAAAGCAGTCCAGTTGCCAACAGATAACCTTTTCAACAAATGGTGTTACAGCAATCAAAACAAAACAAAACAAAGCAAAACAAAACCTTTACCCAAAGTTTCAAACCTTGTATAAAAAATTGATGCAAAGTAGATCATGGACTTAAATGTGGAAAGTAAAAGAAAAAATAAAATATGACTTAATTTGTTAATATTAGTGATTACTTACTAGTTTTTCATTTTATTTTTCTCTGTTAGTGTTATGTTCCTTATTTTAAAAACAAATACTTCTTCAAAATATGCAGAAAGCCCATAAATTGGATAATTTCCCTAAATAATAATTATAAAACTTGGGGGATGCCAAAAATTTTAGAGGTTTAGAGGAAGAATAATTCATTTTTTAGTTATTTTTTAAAAATTCCAGTATAGTTAGTTAACATGCAGTGCTATTTTAGTTTTGGGTGTGCAATACAGTGATTCAGCACTTCCATCATCACCGATCAGAACAAGTGCCCTCCTTCATCCCCATCTCCCCTCTGGCAACCATCGGTCTGTTTCCTAGAGTTAAGTCTGTTTCTTAATTTGTCTCTTTTTTTTCTTCTGCTCATTTGTTTAGAATTCATTTCAAAGTCTCATACGCTTAAAAGCTTTTTCCTCGTGGCATCTGAATAAATCCTGATCACTGACTACTCCATGATGAGGCGAGCCCTACACAAGATCATCACTATCTTTTTAAATGAAACTCACATAAGCCTCCATGACCCCCGTTCTTCCTCCTTAAGCAAAGTTATCTCCAGTTAACAAAATCATAACATTAATACTTTACTATGCCCATTTTTCCCCTAAAACTTGAGTTTTATAATAAGAACAGGTACTATTTTTAAAATGCAATTCCCTTCCTCACGGATTTGAATTTTCTTCCACATTCTTCTACTTATTAGCTGTGTGAACATGAACAGTACTTAACCCCTCTGGCCTCAGTTTCTTCCTAAAACAGGAAAGCAGTGTTTCTGCGATTTTCAGAGTCATAAAATGGAGCCACAGTTACTTAAATAATATATAATTTAAAAATAAGAATGGACAGTACATTGAGCAGGAGAAAAGCCAGGCCAGTTTTGAGAGTTGAAGCCCCAAATGACAGACTTCCCATTTTCTTTGCCCTGAGGATAACATCTTGTTATTACTGGGAACCTACTAGAATTCTCCAAAGTCCATATTCTTCTCTTTCTCCAAGGAGTTAGATCTGAACATGGTTTTGTCCATGCAGGAGGAAGAGTACTCCTGGCAGCTTCATCTTCCTTATTAACGGTTTCTGTGATTCAGAGTCAGTTCTGTTCACTCTGTTAGTTGGGAAGACGGACTCTAATTTCTTTCGAACTCTGAATTGTTTTCACTTGGATAGCTCTAGCTACGTAAGCAGAAATAGTGTGCCAAAACTTCACAGAATTTCCAAGTGAATTTATTTGGTTATTATTAAAATGGTTTGTAGTGGTATCCTTTTAAACCTACCTTCTTTTCTGGTCATTTTATTCTTCCATGTTGAGCAGTTCAATCTATCTGACACTGTGGTGGTAAATTCTTTGGTATGTGATAAGGAATTAACAAAAGATACAGGCTGTGTCTGTGTTGGCTTAATGGTCTTTGAGATCAGAGAGTAAAGGTTTGGTTTTACAGATCTTTTGCTCATGTTGTCTGATCAACTTCTGGAAAATCAAAATCCAGTAAAAGTTAACAAAAGAATTGGGATTTTTAAAAAATGGTCTTAAGAGATGACCATTTGTTTTAAAACATTAATAGTAAAACCGTGATAAAAAAAATAAAAAACAAAAAGGCATAAAAATGAAAATATATAAAAACAGTTTTAGAAGAGTTCTTATTTAAAATGGTGATATGGTGAGATCTAAAAAGCAAGTACAAAGTTGTAAAACACTATGAGCCATAAGCAATATGTAATAATAAATAATAAAAGAAAACCCGAGCTTTTGAGAATTTAACAACCAAGGAGAAGCAGAGGTCATCTGGCCCAAGCTATTCTTTTAGAACTGAGGAGACTTGAGTCCCAGAAAGGTAATGGTCAAGGTCACAGAACGAAGACGAAAATCCGAGATCCCTGCCCCCAGCTCACTGTTATGTCCCCAATAGCATATACTCCCAAGTAAAAGTCACCAGAGAGACCTGAAGCCCATGCGGGGGACTTCAGGGGTTAATGCACCTAGCCTGTAACCTGAGCAATCTGTAGAGGTATGGTGAGATTTCTGGAGTTTGCACAAGTTGAGAATTCTCAACAAGAGGAGTTTGTTTGGCTCTGATCTCCCGGGGATTAGAGTAACATGCCGAGGGCTCTCAAACCTTGCTATCTCTCCTGGCAATAGAGGTTCATTCACACCTGAACCCTCAGATCCCTGCACTTCTACCTGGGGTGGATCATGGGAAGCAACATGGCAGGTAGGAACCTCAACAGTTGGCTAACACCCAGTCAGCACATGGTGTGGCCCACTGACCTTCCCTCTCCAAGACAGTGGCAATGATCTTAAGGAACATAAATTCAAGACTCTGATTTTGCTATTTATGTGAATTCTTTTGAGCATGACCAGCTTGACATGGTGATGACTACATGGTCCATACTTCTTAAAGCAGTCTTTTCACAAGCTGGCCCCAACCCTCCCTCCCAGCTTCATCTGCCACCACTTGTCCTCCTCCAGCCCCTCTAGGACTGACACCACAGAGAAGCTCACCTTACCCGAGACTCATCATATGTGTCACGCCTCCTGCCCTTGCACATGTTGTTCCCTCTGCATAGCATGCCCCTCCATCTTCCTTTAGCATCTAGACTGGACAGATGGCTGGCTGGCTGAATGAGTACATGGGAAATGAACAAGAGACTGAGTGAATATAATAAGAATATGAAGAGCACTAGAAAAACCTGCCATCTGAAAGTAGCTCCATCTCCCATCCAACAACTGTACTGCGTGAGTAGCCTCACACTGCTGCTGTGATTATCAGCCATTAAGTGATCCTGAAGCTGGGGGTAAAAAATCCCTTTTTTAACATTATAGGGAACTCAGGGTTATTGATACAGTATTACTCTCACTCCTTTGCATTTCTTGAGCACAGAAGAGGTGAACTTATACCCAGGGTGCAGGTAATCGCGTCTGACCCTGGCTGCATCGGGGAGTGTGGCACATGCAAGAAGACTTGTACAGCAGAGGAAAGGAGCTCCCTCTGGGAAAAATAAGTATTTTGTGTTGTCATCTGACTTCTTACTTTAATATGAAAAGTGCTTTGGTGGAAAAAAAATAACTAAAATGCGTAAATGAAAATAAAGGGTCTCAGGGCATAGTCACCACTCATACTTTGATGCAGAGTAATTTATCATGAGCTGTGTTTTTAATTTTTAATCAGATGTTCAACTTTCCTGTGTGACAGCCAGGTTTAAAGTTTTGATAATGGGAGAATGCAGGGAGGCCATTCTGGGAAGCCGGCGCCGTGGTACAACTGAGTAGGCTGATTTAGAGGGCTGGGATGGCTCAGCAGGAGCATGAAGACCCTGTTCTGGGTGAAGGCCAGAAGAGGAGATAGCCCCATAAAAAGGCAGAGAGCCTGAAGGACGTAACTATACTGCTTCCAATCTCCATCCTCTCCTTCATGTAATGTGCGTTTGATGAATAGAGCACAGACCCGAGAAAATGGCATTCGGGCTCTAGAATGCTGGTCCTTTGGTATCATCCTCCCTTTGAAAAGTTCATAGTCACAGTGGCTCTGACTTCCCAGGAAAAACGTAAGTTTAAATTTCAAGGTCTTTGTAAACAGCTGCAGCTAAGCCTTAGATTTTGCAGAGGTCTGTGAACCCCAGGTTAAGGACCCCATGATCAGTTAATATTTGCAGAACCTTCCAAAGTCTGTCAACTATTTTTCATATCATTTGGTCTTTCAATGACCCAATTATCCAGGTACTCTCTCATTTTATCCAGGAGGAAACGGAATGCCCTCCTGGTAGGTCAGGGTCTGTTCTCTATTTTGTCTCTATGGAAAGTAGCTTGAAGGAGAGGAAAGAATGGGTATCCATGGTGGCCTGTGGGAAGCAAGCTACAAAGGAATATAACCTTTTGTAGTATTCGCATTTTTTGCCTGTGTGATGCCATTTGTTTTTTTAAAAGAAAGAGATCTACTTTCATACCTGTATTTTCATCCCTTTAAATGGGTAAAATGATGGGTGCATGTAGAAAAGTCAAGAGATTTCCGATGTCTTCTGAAAATGAAATCTTTTTTATGCATATTCCTGTGTCAGTTATCTCTTAATAGTAGTCAGATAACTTATGAATAAATTATATATTTTATTTATTTTTTGTAAAGATTTTATTTATTTATTTGACAGAGATCACAAGCAGATAGAGAGGCAGGCAGAGAGAGAGGGAGAAGCAGGCTCCCCACCGAGCAGAGAGCCTGATGGGGGCTCAATCCCAAGACCCTGGGATCATGACCTGAGCCGAAGGCAGAGGCTTAACCTACTGAGATACCCAGGCGCCCTTATACATTTTTTAAAAGTAAATTTGGGGGCCACCTGAGAGGCTCAGTCATTTAAGCAGCTGACTCTTGATTTTGGCTCAGTTTATGATCCCAAGAGTCCTGGGATCAAGCCCCACATCAGCTCCCTCTGCCCTGCCACTGCCCCTTGTCCCCCCAACCCCACACTCTCTCTCTAAAAATAAATAAATCTTTGAAAAAAATAATAAAAGTAAATTTTGTTGCAGCGTGGTGAGACCACATCTTACAAATATACGGTACTTCTATTCCTAACAAATATTTTATTGGGACTCTTAGGCCTTTCCTTGCAAATTAGTTTTCAGTAGAATTACTGGGTTGTGCAATTTTATGCCAGATTTTTTGATACAGTAAATACTAAAATAAACTTTCATGTCTCAATTTCTAGTCCCAGGCAGGGGACTCCCTGACATACACATTTTCAACTCCTTCTTCTCCTTGTATGCAACTGAAATTTTTAGGTAACTAAATAATCCGTATCCAATGTCTGCAAAATTTTTTTAAGTTGAAGTGTAATTAACATATGGTGTAAGATTAGTTGCAGGTGTAGGATATAGTGATCCAACAATTCGATACATTTCTCAGTGCCCACCAGAAGTGTGCTCTTCATCCCCTTCACCTGCGCCCCCCATCCTCCACCTGCCTCCCCTCTAGCCACCACCAGCTCGTTCTCTGTAGTAAAGAGTCTGGTTTTTTGTTTGTCTCCTTATTTTGTTCATTTTAAAAATCAAAACTCTGAAACCTGAGGTGCTCATTACTTTCCTGTTTTGAGGCTTAATGAAATACAAAATGGTAAGGACATGTATAAAACAGGTGAAACTGATGGAGACCTTGATGTGAGAACTTACCATTCAAAATGACTGGAAATACATTATTGAGTGGGGACCCCTAAGAGGCTAGAAACACTCAATTTCAGCCATGACCACCTCCAGTAGGTTTTGTTTTTTTTTTTAAGTTTCCATTAAAAATGAAGAATCTATACCACAGAAGGGTCAGCCAAAGCAGTATAATTATTTTTAGCTTCTGCCTGAACTCTGGCTTTTGCTTTCATTCACTGCTGGAGCTCAGTGAACTTCAAAGCAGAGCCCTCCACCAGGTTTGCTGCGAGGGAGAGCCTGTGTGCTGGGTCTGGAACTTCAGCTGATCAGGACCCCAGAGTCCTGGCCCCATCTCAGCAGAGTGAAAGCGACAGTGGGCTCACGCGGCATGGCTCTGAGGGGGTCTACTTTCAGCACAGCTGCTGTCAGAGGACGTGAGTCAAGCATGTGTCAACACTGTCCAGCAAGTCCTCTGAGGAGATTCATCTTGGTGATGGAGTTGAAGTGAGAAAACAAAGAAAACGTATCTTGTGGAAAGGTCACTGTTCTCAGGTATGGCCGACCTACACAGGAAATCTAAGTTGCTGTGCACAATGCTGGTGGTGAATGAGCGGGCAGACCACCCCAGATACTATAAACCATAGGCTCTACAGAAAACAAAGAGGTCTAGGGCCATGTGTCATGCAGGCATGTGGTATCTATAGGAACTGAAACTGTACAGAAACTGTACAGCTGGGCTGTGATACCTGCACCTAGCAGCCTTCAGGAATACATCAAAACACGAGAAGAATCAGCTCCTGGGCTTGAAATGTAAGAGTAAGAACTCACCAAGCAGAGCTAGTGAGGTTTAAGTATCTCCCACGACCCTCCTTACCTGGTCATGAGACTAGAACATGAACTGATCAGATCATCCTTTGCTCATGAGCCGTCACTGGCTGCCACGAGATAAAAACCAACTCTCAGCACTGCATTTGAGGATTTTCACATATCGGCCTCTCCGTCAGCCCCCACATGCCGCTTCCCTCTGCCTCAGACCATCCCTTCTTTACCCTACCATGCCCTTTCACCTCTCAGTCTCCTTCCACGGAATGCCTTTCTCTGTGTGGCCAAATCTTACCTGATCTTTGAAAAATCCAGGCCAGACATCACTGTCCCTTGTCCTGTGCCCCTCCCAGTTCTGTTGGTCCTCAGAACTGGAACGACACCTTGCTCACCTGCCTGTGACAGGGAGCATCGCATCCGACTACAGCTGCCTGCATCTTTATCCGTCTGCCTGTGAGGCTGTGAGTCCCGATGTAAGGAAGAGGTCCTTTTCACGTTCATATCTCCACCACCCAGCATGTACCTTTCCAGCATGAATGATGCTCAGAACAGTGCTGGCTCCTACACAGAAAGTGTAACTGAAGTGCAGCATCACCCTTAATGAAGGTGAAGAGCCTGAGCAGCTTCAGAACTAGTCCCTCAAATGTGCACTTGAAAGGAAGGTGTATCAAAACCCTTCAGAATCTAAATGCTACATGTTTTCCCAGGGCCCTGCAGGACAGTGGGTCGGGGCACTGGGGGCAAGCCCCTTGGGGTGCCAAAGGCACCACACCCTACCCCTCATTGTGGAACAAAAGTGCTCTGTGGAACTTACCTTCATCTGATAGCTAGCTGAAGATTCAGAAGGATCGCCTGACAAACTTCCTCAAAATCAAAACTTACAAACCTGGGCACCTCTGATGATTCCTTCTTGGCAGCTACTGTTTTCCTTACCATTCAGTACCTCCAGAAGTATCCTTAACTGTGGGGGACAGAGGCCCTGGATTTGGAGCTGACACAGACCTGGACTCAGAACCAGCCCCTCCCATTCATGGCTAGCGTGTGGCCTTGGACAGCACACTCAATCTCACAGAGCCTGTGACCTCACCTCTAAAATGAGAACCAGGCAGAACAAGGTGAATCAAATGAGAAAACTGTGAAGGAAAATATCGCAAATTAAAAATCCCGTGGAACTCTTTAAGCTGTTCTTAAAGGAGAAGTAGAAAAGTACCAGCCACAGTCTGACTTTCTTGAGCTCCTCCTTCCTCCCTTTTCTCTCACCTGGATTCCTTGCAGAGGAACCAGCATGAACGAACAGCTCAGGGGGCTTGGGTCTGCTTGTGCGGAGAGGGGCTTCAGCTCTAGTCCCTAATAAGGCTGATCGAAGGGACAACTTTTGTGGGGGAAATATCAGTGTCAGCAGCTCCCACAGTAACCACATTTCTTTGATCTCTTGGCACCTAGTGTTTTGAAAGTTATTTAAGGATGAAAGCCTCCCCCCAAAAAACTACTGTCAAAGGGGATTCCAGCTCACCTCAGATCCAACCACCTCTGTTTTGCATGTGTAAAACAGAGATGGTGACAGCTTCATAAATATGAAATGAGCAATGAGAGGTTAGTGTTTTTATTACCGTTTGCAGTGGAACGCTGAGTAAAGCTGAGACCAGTTACATACACCTGCCGGGGGAGCATGGTTTTTGATATGACCACGATATTTGATTTGGAAGTTTAAAAATATACAGTGTTGTTAATAGCTCTTAGTTAAAAAGAGAAACGTAGTTGAACTCCAGTATTCACGATTTCCTATAAGAGCAGAAGATGCCAAGTCTTCGGGTTTACATAAAACTTAAGCTCACAGATGCCTCAGTGAATGGGAAAAGCTCTCTTGGCGGATAACAGGAAGTCAAGCAAAGAGTGAAGATAAGGCCAACCCTGAGCTGCTATTCCGTCTTCCATGGGTCACGGCACTAATCTTTCTGATCTCCCTGGCCACAGCCTTCACTGTTCCAGTTTTTCTCCCACATGCTACCAGAGTGCTCTTTCTAAAATGCTTTCTATCAGTAGCTCCAAAATGCCTTCAAGATATGTTAGCATGATGAGCTCTTGCCACTCTGTCAAAACTCCTCTTTGCTTAAAATCATACTCACATCCCCCCTCACCTCTTCTCCTGTTCCCCATAACTGACCCCTAATACCCCAACTACAGCATGATTCTGTGTTTTTGTACACACGGCGACCTCCACCTGGAATGCCTCTGACCACTCTCGTCCTTCAGCAGACCTACATACACTTCAGGACTCTGTCTGGAGCCAGCTTGTCCAGAAAGCTTCCCCTAGCCACCCCCTCCCCAGACTGCTGAGGGCACCTCCACTCTGAGCCTGCCTCTCTCACAGCACCCATCACACTGATTAGAACCTTGTAGTGACTTGTCCATTGCCCCCATTGGACTGTTCCTGTCTTGAGGGCTATGATCAGACCTCATTCATAATCCTATCCCCAGCACTTTAGACCATCTGGTCCCTCCTAGGGAGTCAGTAAAAGTATGACAAATCAATCCACCAAACAGCAGTAGATGGAAAGTTGGATTTGACTTCTTATCCCAAATACGTCAACAATGAGGTTGGTGTTGCATACTGAGCCAACAGATAGAAAATGCAATAAATTCTCCTCTATTTACTGAGATTATGTGTTATGTGCATTTCACTGCAGTGAGTCCACATAATTCTTTTCCTCAGTTTATGGTCTAGCACCTTACTCCTAAGATTTAAATATTGCCATGACTATCCTGCCCCGCCTTGTTATCTTAGAATAGATAAAAGACTTTTCAAAATCTAAAGAGCTTCTCACCTTCATCCTCCCCACAGTGGGTGGACCTCTTTTGAGACCACCTGCAAAATAGCAGTCTTGTTCTTCCTTTGTAACTGTGATTGTGACAAGAGTATTCTTTATTAAATTATTGCATTCATTCATTTAAGACATCATTATTAAGAATCTGCTAGGTGCCAGTTGCTCCCATGGACCAAGATAAAAGGCATGGGTGAATCTGCCCATTAAACAGATAAGCTGGAGGGGCGCCTGGGTGGCTCAGTGGGTTAAGCCGCTGCCTTCGGCTCAGGTCATGATCTCAGGGTCCTGGGATCGAGTCCCGCATCGGGCTCTCTGCTCAGCAGGGAGCCTGCTTCCTCCTCTCTCTCTCTCTGCCTGCCTCTCTGCCTACTTGTGATCTCTCTCTGTCAAATAAATAAATAAAATCTTTAAAAAAAAATAAACAGATAAGCTGGAAAATACTCAACAGTATATACCTTAGATCCAAACTACTGACCCAAATATGTTTTGTAAATGTGGAAAATTTAGATACATCCCATATAAGCAGAAATGTAGAACCAAAAGGTAACAAAGAAAATTAAGATAACTATAGCACTACCCCCAAGAAAAGTAGTTAAGCCCTTTAAAAAGTTCAAGCTAGGATATAGATTGTGCATTATAATGTGCAGCTTTTCATAGGGATCTGGGGGGAAATATCCATTTAAATCACTTATTATATGAAGGGTTTTCTTTACTCCCCTGATGTCCATTTGGAATTCCTGGTCCCTAAGTAAAGAACCCCCAAGTGGGCATACTGAGGTCTGTGACCTCAACATCAGCCATTCTGGTCATCCACATAGAAACAGAAGCTGAGTCTGGGACTGGAAGACAGGACTCTTTGTCTCCCTGGGAAGCTCTAGAAGGCTTATGTTTCCCTTGATGGGAAAAATCTAAAGATTGGATTTTTCAGGATCAATCAGGCACCTTGTTCAGTAATTTACAGTAGAATGTGAAGACAAATACAGAAGGGAAGCAGCCAAACAGCACATTCCCCTTGGTGAGACAAAGGGAGGAGGACCGTAGCTGACTGCTCCCAAGGTGGTCTTGTCCGTTCTTATTTATTTCTGTTCTCCCACATACTCCTTTGGATCTTGGAGATCACTCCTGCTGTGGAGCTGATTCATTCCCAAGTCATCCATCCTCTCTCACCTCGGACCCAGTGTCTCTAACCAGAAGCAAAGCAGGACTCGGGAGGGCCAGGATAGGCTATCGTAGAGGGGAGAGGGAATAAGGTTGGCACAGGTGGAGTTATAGAACATGAATCAGGCTCAAATTATATGCCAACCATTTACATGAGTCTTCTGAGACTGTTTACACTGCTGTTTATTTTTTTAAATCAGTACTTATCTTGGCCACCACAGCCACATGTAGCTGACATGAAAATACTGAACACCTCCATGAGACTCCCAGTCCCAGCATCAGTATAATCCCCTGTTCTGCTCCACGGTTACTGCCCCCAACTCTCTCTCCCTCTTGAAACCACAACAAGGAAACCACAGTATTAGACACAACGCTGGCCCTTGGGAAAAAGGGACAGAGGCGCCAACTAGGAGCCCCTGCCTTAGGTTCCCTCAGAAGTCAAATATTGCAAATACTTTCTGCAGGCTTTTCACAGTTGGTGCTTTCTCTCGCTTAAAAGACCTCAGTATCGATACCAGTCCATTTATCCCTTTCTCCTCATATGGGCTTGGGAAGCAGACAAGACAGACAGAGGTTCAAGTCCAGACTCTCCATTGACAAGCTGTGTGGTCTTGAGCCAGTTGTTTAAAAGTTTGAGTCTCAGTTTCCCCGGCTGTCCAATGAGAACAATATTACCTACCATGTGGGATTGTTATGAGGATTAAGTGAAATATTTAGGAGTGAAGTATGGTTCCCCGGTAGATATTAATAGACGTCTTCCCAGGATCCTCTAAAGATCCCTAAGCATTAGCTTCCTATAAACCATTATCTGTTCTTGTTTAATTCAGGACTTCCTTTTGATCTTTTTTTGGTCACATTTTATACATGCTTTAAGGGTAACCTATTACCTTCAAAAAAAAATAATAATTAGAGTAATTTTCTTAGGAAAAACTGCCAAACTCACCTTTGGCCAATGGTTCTTTTCCATCATCAGAAAACACCTAGCCTAACTCCCAATCAGCTGAAAACATCTTCTCCCGGACACTTGATATACCCAGAGCCATAGTTCCCTGAGGAATATGCTGGAATCTATGGCCACTCCTTAAAATGTGCCCTCAAACAATGGAGTTTGGATGAAGTGAAAAAGATGCTGCACACGTTTGATTGTTTCCTGGGGTCTTGTTGACAGCAAGTGTTTCCTCACTCCATCCCAGGAGGAAGAGAAAGTGGCATTTTATTCAGCCAGGAGCTATTTTGGGAGTATTACTCCATACAAGGCACAATGTGGGCCACTGTGGGGCATGCAGAAATGAGTCGGACCCAGTGTCTTCCCTGAAGAACTTAACAGGGAAGATAAATGCTCATTTCACACAATTTTTGGAATGCCTACAATGTGTATATCCTCTTGTAGGTCCTGGGGATACAGGAAAAGCAGACCAGCTCATATAGCTCATGTTTTCTTGGATAAGCAAGTAAACTAGTAAATACTTCCAGATTATGATAATATGATAAATACTAACAGCAAAACAACAGAGGATAATGTATAAGAGTGAGGCAGAGGATGAACTTGGTAGAAATTAACTCGGGAAGTCAGAGATGCACAGAATGCGGATGAAAGAAAATTGGGAAAATAACAGAGTTTCACAGAAAGGAGTCATGTCATGACTCTGTGTGGACGAGGGGTCTGTAAACTCTTTCTACAAAGTGTCAGTAAACATGTTAGGCTTTGTGGGCACGTGGTTTGGACTGGAACTGTTCAATTCCACTGTTAAGACGAGATGCAAAATAATGAGTGGGTTGTGTTCCAGTGAACTTTTATTTATGGACACTGAGACATGAATTTCACATAATTTTCATGTTACAAAATACTCTAATTTTTTTTCTCAACATAGAAACCTTTCTTACCTCACAGGCTGTACAAAAACAGGCAATAGACTGGAGTTGGCCCTCAGGGCCTACCTGCCCACTCCTGCTATAGACTCCATTAAGGAGTTAGGGTTTTATTCCAAGGGCATTTAGGAGGTTTGAGTTACAGAGAGTACTGTGATATAATTCATGCTTTGAAGACACTATTCTGGCATCTGTGGATTGGTGAGGGCTAGGCACAGAGGCAGAAAGACCAGTTAGGCTCTGAAACAGTCACAGAGTACCCGTGTGGAACAATGGGGTTGTGGACAAGAGTGACAATAATGGAGTTAAAAGAAATGGAAAGGAGGCCAATTTGAAATACATTGTGCAAGTAGACTTGAAAACACATGTGCGTAAGTCACTGTAATACAAAACAGAGAGTATTCATGTCAGGAAGAATAATAGATACAGTTACTCTTGGAAATCAGAGAGCGTGAGCTCCTGTGGAAGGAGCCTGGGCCTCTCTCACTTGGGTAGGTTTTTGACAAGAGGAGATGGGAGAGATATCAAGCTGTAGAGACAACTTGTTTCCTAAGAGTCTGCATGGTGATGGGGAAGGAACTTTGGTCTGAGACAGACTTGAACTCTCCAAACCTCCTCTCTTCATCTGTAAACTTCTGTGAAACTCTAAGCTCCTTGAGACTACGGAACACATCACTTGCCTCTCGGTATCCCTGCACCCTTGCTAGCCCACAATCTGTCATGGATTCAGTGAGCACGTACTGCCCTCCGCTATGCTGTGGCATGTGCCAGCTGTGTATGTGCACAGTCTGTGTCCAGCTGGAGCTCACACAGTGCTCCACAGGGACGGTATATGGTGGTCTGAAAGACAGAACAGGGGCTTCATGTTACCTTGGGATCAGAGAAGGCTTATATACAGGAGTGACATTATACCGACTGCTGAAGACAAAGGAAGGGATGATTCATGAAATCAAAGAACTCAAAGTCAGAAAAGAGGAAGAACCTTTCTGACAAAATGAAGAGTCTATGTGAGAGGAAGAAGCCTGATACGTTTGAAGACCAGACAGTCAGGGAGAAGAGAGCAAGTGAGGGGGCAGGGGCTGAAAGACAGAGAAGGCTCAAGTCCCCCAGGGCCTTGCCGGCCAGGGCAAAGGCAAGGAAGGGTGTGATTCCAGATGTAAGAGGAAGCTGTAGGTGAGTTTGGGTTTCACACAGACAGGCTCTGTGTTAAATCGGAAGGATGCTAAACAAGTGACTTAGTCCATCTCACAGGACTATTGTAAGAAAGAAATGATGAAATTATCTGTAAAACAGGCTGGCAGATTTTCATTAAATATTAGTTTTTCTTTCCTTCCTTCTGGGGGAAATGTAGGGAGTCATGGGAAATAAGGCTCAGAAATGAGGTTAAATGCCTGACGAAGGAGTCCTTATTTTGTAGTTCACAGGAAGCCAAACATAACTATAGGGACTGTCCCCGACCTGTCAGCATCCACACAGAAGTCAGACCTGCTCCATCTGAGCTCCTATTCCATGCTTGTACGACAGAGAGGGGGTTGGGTGTCCAGAGATCCATCTGGCATGGGTCCTGCCTTCACGGGTTTTAATCACTTAAAGTGATAAGGAGAAGCATGCGGTGGTGAAATGGGCACAGCCAGAGTGTGAAAGAACAGCCCACCAGCTAAGAGCACCAGCATCTGAAGGAAGATGCTGAGTCTGCTGGGAGGATTGGAATGTGGTTGCTTTTGCCCCTGTAGCTGGTTATTTTAATTCCCTGGGGGCCCAGAAGGATTTAGAAAGCTGTGAACTGGCCACATATCTTGGATTGTGTGTGTATAAATCAGACAGCTGATACCGTGCTTCCCTTTGTGCCCTTTAGAAATGTCAAGTAGCTTGCCAGAGCTTGTCCCTGCAGGCAAGAAAGGCACCTCTCTCCTGGGAATACAAGACAAAAATCTCAGCATCTCAGGAAGCTCAGCAAGAGAAGGGCCCTTCCCCTGTGGAAGAGGTGCCTGTTCTGGGAGGAAGGCTGGAGGGGAGACAGTACTCCTCAGCTCTCTGTCACTTGGTTTTGAGTCTGTGCTATTGTTCAGCTCCATCCACTGCAGCCTTCGAACCGCAGTCAAAAATAAGTGAAAATCTCTCTGAACATCCTGTAACTCAAGGATATGGCAGTGTTACAGGGAGAAAGGAAGAGTTTAAAGTCTGTCTGAATTAATGACCCATGTGCCTATTTTCAGTCCATAGCGTCTCAAAAGTACCCATACATAGGGCACAGAGAATCACAAAGTAAAATATAGTATTAATGTATAATAAAGCAGAATAAAGAATATAATAATAATGAAGCCCAGATAATCCAGTTTAGGAGTGGAGCTCTTTCACACCATCGGAAGTACTGAACTGGTATGTTTTGTCCTACCTGCTGTCAACATGCAGGTTTCTGCTGGGCAGGCCCTGACTCTGCCATCCTGGTTGCAGTTAAGGCCATGGATGCCCGTCCCGCAGGCTGTGTGCCATGCAAGTTTCTGCCTAAACATCTGCTGCCCCCTGACACTGTGCCCTGCTGGTCAGGATACATCCACCCTTAGAGTCTGTCTGGGCAATCACCTGGCATGCACTCAGTGGGATGATGGTAAATGTGTAACAACTGGCTCTCAGCAGGGGGTGGGGAGGTGTCTGTGCCTGCATATGTGTGTGTATAAGTCCACCTAAGACTATTATACATTTTACTGATAGAGAGGATATATAGCACACAATTTTCAAATCATCTTAGTAAAATATATAATACTTTTTTGTAAGTTTCTTATAGCCTGTTGATTCACCCAAAACGCTTTCGTTTATTTTTATCAAACTCTCGAATCTGTAAGCCATCTGTAAGCCAGCCTGTAGCCACAGTTAATGGGTGAATACAGTTGCCATTTAAGTGTTGGTGGAGGTTTTCATTTACTTGAAGGAAGTAAGACAAGGAGAAACAACAAAGGTCTATGGTGGAACTCCACTCATTCATCAGTGGCACAAGGCAACTTCTCTGTCCAGTCAAGTAACAATTTCTGAGTACTGGAAGAATATTTCTGCAGGGTTTTTTTTTTTTTTTTTTTTTTTTTGTGCTATTCACAATAGACAGCCAGAGAAACTTGTAACCTGAATTACTGACATTTTCTTGATCACTTTCTTAAGTCAGGACCAGTGATCAGCACGTTCCTCCTGCTAAAGGCCAGAAAGGAAATATATTAGGCTTTGTGGGCCACATATGGTCTCTGTCACGTATTCTTCTGTGCGTGTTCCACTGCCTTTTAGAAATGTAGAAACGAAAACCATCCTCTGTTCCTGAGCCATACGAAACCAGCTTAGGCTGGATTTAGCTCATGGAACTGTAGTTTGCCAATACCTGATCTTCACAGTTCACAAAATAAACAAATCAAGACCTGATTTCTGATTTTTATGGTATAAGTATTCCAACTAAGCCAAATTCAAGCTACCAACGTAATGTCACTGAAATGACTGGAAAGAGATGTGCACTGGTGCACCATTATGTATTATTTCCACTAGTTAGGTACCACAGATATCAGTAACCTTGAGAGCACAAGCAATAGCAAAATGCAGTGAAACAGGGGGCAGTGAGTTTTAAATATTTAGTCTTTGTCTTTAATATATTTAAGTTCATATAATTTAATTTCTCTTGATGGCTGTGCTTAAACACTAGCTTGCAAAATTCCTGAAATTTTAACAGTCCATTCTTGTAAGCTATTTGGGTCAACCCCGGCGCCCTGCTGCATTTATCCCATTGAGACATGGTTGAGGGCCAAGCCCTGACATGGTGTGTTTCCCTATCAGTGCCGCCTCTCAAGGCCACCCTATCATGCCATCTTGTCTTCAGTGTGCCATGATGAGTGGATTTTGCACTCTGTACTTTGTGATCAATCCATGACCTTCCTACTTCTTTCTTTAATGTTCTAGGAAAGCCAAGAGGTAAATCTACCAAGGAAAGATATCCTATAAATGTAAAGAGAAAAGTGATTTCTATATGAGCTGAGGCTTGGGGATTAGTTCTGCTTCCATTAACCCTAACGGTGCCAATGATTCAGACTTTTTGAGCCCCAAACTGTGGAAATTACTGAAGGCAGTTTTGTTTGGAGGCACCCAGGGTTAAGTTTCCAAAGTAAATGAGAGGTGAAGCTCCATGAAAGGTGAAGGCTGGCTGCTCCTCGGCCCCTGGAGAACTGGTATTCGTTCAACAAACATTTCATGGTAGGCTTGGAAAGAGAGTTAAGAAATATTAGTAATAGTAAGAATCATACAAATGGGGGCACCTGGGTGGCTCAGTGGGTTAAAGGCTCTGCCTTCAGCTCAGGTCATGATCCCAGGGTCCTGGGATCGAGTCCCACATCGGGCTCTCTGCTCAGCAGGGAGCCTGCTTCCTCCTCTCTCTGCCTACTTGTGATCTCTGTCTGTCAAATAAATAGAATCTTAAAAAAAAAAAAAAGATACATTACTAAAAAAAAAAAAAAGAATCATACAAATGATGAGACCTTTCATTTAGAAGGCCAAGGGGATTAAGAGAAAGAATAAATTTGGATAAGAGCCATAATAGGAGGGAAATAAAAATGCAACTAGATCAGACTGTGGTTACTTACAGTGCTTACATACTTTTTCAAAACCCTGAATTTTAGACATCCCTGCTTCTGTTCAGTATCTGTGTGTCACTCTGTCATATAGCAGGTAAAACTATGACAGTACACACCATATACAGATAGGGACATGTTATTTTTGTGGCTACCAAATCTGACCATAAAATAAATGAATATACCTTTCTGATTCCAACTTTGCTTTTAATCTTCTAGAAGTAGTGGGTGCAGGAAGGCTTTACTAGTGTCAAAAAAAAAAAAAAATCTTTGCCCTTAATTTAAATCATTGTTTTTCTAGGGAAATTTAATTTGGGGAAAAAATGTTTTTCTAATTAACTGAAAGACTGTGTGCTATGCAAACAATAAAGATTCTTGTTTGGAAGTAATGCATGCCCCAACTCCTAGGACTATCAAGGGAATTTAAAATAAAAAATGCAAGCAGCTCTGACCTCGTATTTTGCCAGAGCTAAACAGAATTCCCAGATCCAGAGTTTTCACGTCAGTTCCCAATTTAAAACCCACAAGTGTTGAGTGGGTTCATGCTTCAGCAAGACACATCTTCTCATCTCTAGAAAGGACTGTATTTGATCTCTTTCTGGGTTTCTCAGCACGTCCCTCACTCCGCCTCTTTCTTCCTCTTGTGCTATGGTTGGCCTCAAAGGTTAGAAACTACACAATTAGATGGATTGGGGATCGGGGAAGATTTCATAATGCTCTGGTGCTGGGCTGGGCAGTCTAGCCAAATTCCGTTCATTAGCTAAGGCGCCGGGGTGAGTGTGGCCAGTAAGAATGCCGTTTTGGTTCCATTGAAGTGCTGATAGGGAACAGGAAATAAACTTTTATTTTTTTGGTTTCTGAGCAGCAGTACAGACAAGTGAAGAGTCTGGGATGCTGAGAATGTGGAGGCCAGGAATTAATCTCCATCTCAACCACTTACTGGGCAGCTCAAGCAATTTCTGTGTTCTTTCTGTCTTTTTTCTATTCTGACACTGTTTTCTTATTCTTTATGTACCAGCGTCAGATTTCTGTCTGAGACCTGAAGCACTCCAAAGTCAAGAATCAAGTAATCAATTCACTCACCAGTTACTGAACCACCTGTGCTGTCCTACGTGCCCAGACAGGTGCTTCGTAAACTGCAATTAATCCATCACACTCCTTGATTGCAAAGAACTTAACAGAAGGCAAATCTCTTAGAAAAAGAATACAAAACAATGAAGCAAGTGCAGTGTGACAGAATGAGAAACCTGGCAAAGGAGCATCCCTTGGAAGATCAGGGAAAGCTGTGGAAAGGAAGGGACTTTGAACCACTCCCATCTGAAGGGGAAGAAAATTTGGGGGAAGAGGAGAGCATACCAAGAGAGAAAAAACAGCAAAACGTTGGGGCTAAAGTCAAGTGACATAAGGCTAAAGGTGGGGGGTTCAAGCAGGGCATGGGCAAGCAGCAAGAGTAGACCTCCTACAGTATGCTTCTCCTGACGTGTGCACAGGAGAAAGCAGCTCTGGGCTTTGAGGGAGAAGCTGGACAACAGTAGGTTTCCGATGTTTGTTATCAATTAAGTAGAAATTAATTAGACACTACTGCAATGTTGATCTCTATTTTTTTAAGGACTTTATTTATTTATTTACAGAGTGAGAGCATGAGTGGGGAGGGGCAGAGGTAAAGGGAGAGAGAGGATCTTAAGCAGGCTCCACACTAAGCGTGGAAGCCCAACACAAGGCTCCATCCCAAGACCCTGAGATCATGACCTGAGTTGAAATCAAGAGTCAGATGCTTAACCGACGGAGCCACCCAGGCGCCCCTGTAATGTTATCTCTTCATGCCTTTATTTTTGTGGGGTCTTTACTGCTCAAGAAACTGGCCTGAAAAGTTAAGATTGAGTAATTGGCCAAAGCAGGGCACATTATTCACAGAGCTTATGCCGTGAAGCTGGAAATGTACTATCACTGTAGACTTGGTCCTGCCTGTGCATCCTAACACTTCTAGTCATGAATTTTCTACTCTTGCACTGATTCTGTGACTTCTTTCCTCATGTTGTAGACTTCAGGTGACAAGGCTGGAACTTCAGGAGCTCTTTTTCTTAAGCTTTCACCATGTGGTTTTTATAGCTGCTATCCAGTAAATAGAGGTTTTCAGCTAGAATTCTCCTTCCCAAATGACTCTACTTGCTATAGCTTAGATAAAAATGAAGTATTTGTTAAAATAATAAAGCGTCATATTTAAAATATGCATAGTTATTTGATATAAATATAGTGAATCACAGCTTGAGCCAGAGCCAAATTTTAAGAAATACTAACACCTCGGTTTTGTCTGGTACCTTTCTTGCTAATGTTCAACTGCTATGAGCCATTGCATGATTAAACCCTGCTTCGATTTCCCAGACCTAAGTAGAAACAGTTGCCCTGATCTTTATCTTAAAATTGTAAGTCTTCTACAGTTTTAAACTGCATATACATGGCCCCAGTCCTTCAGGGATTTAGAGCAGGCTTATAAGTGATTTTCTCATGGCTTTAATAGTAAGTCTTTAAACTACCTACACATAACTTTCCAGAGAGACCATGCTAAGTTGCCTTCTGAGAATTCTCAGTGGGCTTTCAAAGTGATTCCTGCTCACTCTATTTCTCTCCCTTGTTTTTTAAATGACCACAAGCTCCTCTCCTCATGTCAAAAGGGTCCACCAACCCAACAAAGTACATTGAAGAAAAAGACTGTTGGTCGCCCCAGAACAGACTGTCCATTCCAACATGGATTTTTCCCTTCCATGTGAATTTTCTTTCAGGTTGTGAGATCTAATTACACTTAAATGTCTAAAACTTTTCATTAACTTCCAAAGCAGACCGTATCTCCTTACAAAGCTATTCTTTGTTTTGTTTTTCAAGAAACTAGGGTCCTCTTTTCCACCTGAAACATGTTTTGTAAAACACATTTCAATAGAACATGAACAGTTGTTACTAAAAAGTCGTTTCTTTCAAATTTTGATTACTGTATATTCAAGAAACTTGTCATTAATCCTTTGGAGGTACTCTCACTAATCCCAAAATCTTTTTTTAGGTAGCCCCCCCTGAACCTGTAGCCTGGAATCAGAAACCCTTGACTCTCACTTTCCACTTAGAGCTCCTCCACATCAGTCAATGATGCATGTCTCAGTGGTGACCAGGGATGTTTCTGTTTACAGAATTTTTCTGTAATCCTTGCTTCTAAATGTCCTTGCAAATTTATTGCTGATTTTCATTTCGTTTTGTTGGTGAGGTCTTCAGTGATTTCCTTTTTCTTTAGCTAGTTATATGCAACGGTAAGTCCAAGCTGACTTTTAGAGATTTGGCTTCTTCAGAGCTAGTAACTCATAAGCATAATAAAATATTTTGGAAAAAATGCATACATATATATATATAATGTGTATAATAAATGTTTTAGAATATATATTTGTAAGGAAGTATAGGCCTAATGTGAGATTTAACATATAATCTTAATAATTTGATTCTAACATTTTACAACATGTCTCAGAGCTTCAAAGGGCAAGGGACTGGAGAAAGAGAGGATTCACAGGAACAAAAATATCTCCTTGTTGGAAAAACCGGTCTACCCTGGGTGTGTGTGTGTGTCCATGCATATAATCAAATTGTATATATTTGATTTGTAAAATATTTAGGAAGCACATTCTATGCACCAGACACAAATCAATATACTAGAGGAGAGAGGGAAAGGTGTTTCTCCTATTCTCAGATTTGTCCCAGTCTAACAAGAGAAAGTGGTACATACAATAAAGCATAATATGTGTGTAATATATCTTGTTTTCATATGAATGCAGGGCTTTGTGAGCATATAAACAGGTGTATTTAATTATTCCTGAGGAATTTTACTTTGCTAGATTCCAATAGATTAGTAGATTAGTAGAGTTTCACCAAGCAGTGGTTGGAAGATGAGCAAAAGACACAGAGGCAGAAAAGTACACAGAATAACCAGGTAACAGGGACTTACAGAGCAAAGACTTTGCTGTGAGACATGGTGGATATGAGGATAGTAGAGAATGCCTTGTTAATTAAATGCCTTTCATTTTATTTTGGATTAATTTTTTTAAAGATTATTTATTTATTTGAGGGCGAGAATGAGCAGGCTGAGGGCAGAGGGAGAGAGAGGTGCAGACTCCCTACTGAGCCGGGAGCCCAATGCAGGGCTCGATCCCAGGACCCTGAGATCACAACATGAGCCACAGGCAGACGCTTAACCCACTCAACCACCCAGGGACCCAAACATTTCATTTTATTTTCAAAGCAGCTAGACAGTATGAAAAGATTTTAAGCAGAGAAATGAAATAATGAGATCTACATTTTAAAAATATAATTCATGCTGTGTTACATGGTTGTGTATAAAGATAAGAAGATGAACAGAAAAATCCACTTAGAGTTGATCAGTTAATCAATCAGGCCTATACCTCCTTGCAAAAAAAAAATTGCAGACTGATGCACATGATTATAAAGTCCTGCTCTAGAATAAGTTCAGTGTGAGGGGAAGAGGGAAACTTAATGCAAGACATTTTAAAGCAGAACCTCTGGGTTTAGTAATCAACTGATCATGAAGAACTGGGGGAAAAGAGGAAGCAAGGATGCTCTGAGATGTGGGGTTGGGTGAATGGGTATATGGCAATGGCTTGAGCTAAAACTGAGAAAACAAGAGGAGACACATATTTTGGCAAAGAGATGTACTAGTGGGCACTCACATGGAGATCTCCAGGAGGAAGTTAGGCCTCAGAAGAGGCCTGAGACAGACTGGACCTAGAATTACAGTTTTGAAAGTGACTGTTAGCGCATTAGAGTGAATAAGGTCACTGCCGAGAATAAGCATGTGAAGCAAGAAAAGAGCCAAAACCAAACCCCCAAGGAACAGCATAGCAAAGGGAGAAGTAAAGGAGGAACCAGGGAGAGCCCAGAAAAAGGGGTCAGGAGATAGGAAGAAAGAGTGCAACCAAAACTGAGGGGAAAGAAGGCTGCAAAACGTCAGGAAGGCCAGAAAACAGGCTGTCCCAGGAAAAGGCTGCTGCAGACAATTCAGAGCACTAGGAACTTTAGGAAAACAATTTCTAGAGAACGAGGAAAACGAGTTAGAATCCTAAGAACATACGGAGAAGCCGAGGGTACAGGGGCAGCAGCCCTAAAGCAGAGGGGCGTGTGACTCAAGAGAAACAGCAGGCTTTACGGATGGTTCGGCTTCATTTTGAAGTACTTCAGTGTCACAGGGAGTATAACTTAAATCTGAGATCCTATAGCTTGTCATCATGAGGTTTAGAATGGGCAGGCTTGTCTTCCATGTGCCTTAAGCTCCTGCTTCATTCAGGACTGCCTTAAACCTTGCCATGGGTAAACTGTCACTTAGGACACTGTATACTGATGAGGCACAATTTATCCTTCCTAACCACAGTTTTCTCAACCAGTGGAAAATGTTATAAAAGAACATGGGCTCACAGTAAAACGGGGGATAAGAATTTGGGTGTTAGGTTGAACTGTGAATGAACACTCACCTCAGGGATGTTAGGTGTGGAGGGAACACTGAAGAAGTTCAGCCACAAACCCCAAATCCTCAGGGTGAAGACAAGCCAATGAAAAAGCCGAGAAGACAAGACCAAGGAGAAGGAGAGCCTGGGGAGTAGTGTGTGGGACACTACAAGAAGAGAATGCCTACAGAAGAAGGTGTCCAGTAACAGAAAGAAATGAAAGGAAGCTTCCTTATTTGGAACAAGAACATCCCTGGGACCTTAAAATAGCACTTTCAGTAGCATGGTGAAGCCCAAACCAGACTTGGGCAGCTAACAGAAAAGAATGTCCTACTGCACCCTTCACTTTCCCCATGTAATTAATAACTTATCTTCTATATACAATGAACTGTTACATATAGAGTGTCTGAGCATGAGTGTGTCTACATCCATACATACACAGATACATACTCGTATATATATCTAGGGTATATTAATTACCATTCAATGACTAATTATTTTCCTCTCCAGTTTTAAAAAATAATTGTGATCTTAGAAACTGACTTGTTTTCTCAAGGAAGATTGTGAGATGTGCCAATACAGGAAAAAGCGAGTAAACTTCCTGTTTTTTGAGACACTTTTGCTAGAATTTCTGTGATGCTTCTTGATATATGAGTGCATTTTATGCTGTCTCTTTCTGTCTCTCGTTGCAGTGGAATGGAGCATGTCTAAAGACTTTTGTCCTTTGGCTGGAGAAATCATCATGGAAAACTTGCAGACCCTGAGATGCACCATCACAGGACTTACAACGGTAAATGCCAGATCCTCCCATTAGGCTTCCCATTCCCCTGCCCCTGATGTTTGTGCTGGGATTTGGGTAGCAAATGCCTCCTCTAGAAGCAACTGCCAACACCCAGTTCTCTGGCAACAACTGCCACTCGTTAAGTGTGATATGTCTGGTATCCATAATCTGAACCCCACAAAGGAGTGAGCAGACAGCATGAACCACTTTGTAAGCTGCCATGTTCTACAGAGATCAGAAAAAGACTGGCCTCATGCAAGCCTTGAAAGCTGCTGCTCTCCGGATCACAGTCTAATCTTTAGGGGGGGATCAAAGGCTCTGAGAGATCCAATTTTGACTCCCTGTCTGATGGTAAAAATAACAGCCTCCTCTAACCCTCACCCCCATAGCCTCGGTTGAGATCAGTCATCTATTGGAGTCATACAATTTCCTGAGAGAAATCCTTTCTCCTTGATTAAAAAAAAAAATCTAAATCTGCTTTCACAGAAAAGAAACTATATATGGTGGCACTACATTTCTTAGTAACCTGAACCAATTTAAACTGTGAATGAAAAACTGGAACAAACTGTGCTTATTTATTTAACCAATCTAAACTCAAACATTAATTATTTATAGAACTATAAATCATATGAGCACATGAAATGCAAAACATAAAAACATCTAGCAAACCAGTTCATACTGGAACAAACCATTATCTCCTCAAATAATTAAAATGCAGCAAAACAATCATCAAAATCATTTTTAATGAGAAGTTTTAAAAGTATGCTTAAGTCAAACCTGTATTTTTTTTTTTTGCACCAGTTCAAATAATAAGTATCTTAGACCCTTCTCTGAGAGAGAGAATTTTGTTTTTGTTGCTGTTCTCCTAAAAGATAAGTCCTTTAAAATGGTTATCTGTAAAGTGTAAAGCTGAAACCCAGCATTAAAAAGCTGTACGAGGTTGCATCTCAAGTTTGAACCAACTTATTCTAATAGAATTCTTGGTGGTTGGGTCACCACCACAGAATCTTGACTTTTAGTCCTAATCACATGTCTATACCAGGGGCCAAAACTGTGGATTACCAGAGCAAACAAACCCCTGAGTGGGTGGCCCCCAAGAGATGCTATCAGCAGAAGACTGATTCCCAACCCTATAGCTCACATGAAGGAAGAGGGCCAGAAGAGAACCCCAGGGAATTTCCTTTGCTTAAAAGAAAAAGTGATATTGTGATAAAAATGGAAAACTCTCTGCAGTGAGTCTCTGTAATATTTGAACTAATTTTTATAGGGATTAAGTTTTTCCATTTCGTCGTTCAATGAGAGCAATTCAGACACCATCCTAATCATATAAAAGCCTAGGAGGAGACTGACACTTCTGTAGAATCGCCATAACCTTGAAGTACCTAGAAACCTATTTTTAATGTTAAAAAAATAACTTTATAATACGGTAAGGCCAACATTATTAAAATTTCTAGCAAAAGCTCTACAAAGAAGTGGTGGTTTTTTGTTGTTTTGTTTTGTTTTGTTTTTCACCTCAAACGCTATTTTACAATTTTCACAAGCAATGTTTTATCAAATGCTGGCTTCAAAAATGCCTCTTTCGGTTCACTGGGGAGAAAATAACTTCTCAAAGCAAAAATAAAAAATCATACAAAACATCTGAAAAGATTTTAAGTAAACAACAACAAAAAAACTCCTAAATTTTTAGAGTCATAAAACATTAAACAATGTTAGCCATTGTTTTAAAGATGGTTTTAAAATTGAAATGAAATCAAAGAATGATTTGGAAAGTTTTAATAGCTGAGTAAAGATACTCATTGCAGCATTATTTACTGTGGCACAAAATGTGGAAACAATCTTAATGCTCACCAGAGGGGGGCTGGTTAAATAACGGCATTTGCCCACAGTGAAGTACTATGCAGCCACTAAAAGAATGAACCAGATCTTTGATGTACTAATCAGAAAAGATGTTCAGTGTAAATTGTTAATTTTAAAAGCAAGTTGATCAGATAACAAAAGTAATGGTGACTGCCTCTGGCGAGGGGAAAATAAGGAGAAAGAGGTAAGGAACTGCTGTTATGGGCAAATCTGGCAGACCTGTGTGTGACTTTTAATAATTAGTGTATAATTTAGTGGGAGGAGGAAAGGTAATTATGACATTCCAATTTTTGAAAAAAGAAAGCTCACAGAGACTGAGGGCACCCCAAAGATGTGTATGTACACATCTTTGTTTATACACATAAATGTAATAGGAAAAGGTAGAAAGCTAAAGCATGGCTAGTGGATTTCCCAGTGGATCAATGAGTTATTAATCAGACAGAAGAATCTGCTTCTAAAGTAAAAGTGATTCAGTACAATTCCTAATGCATACCTTCTCTCTATTTGATACTTTTCAGGGCCAACAGTATTTTGTTCAAGTCTCGGCTTATAACATGAAAGGATGGGGACCTGCTCAGACCACCGTACCGGCATGTGCCTCGCCTTCTAGTAGGTGGTAGCTGTGAACTTGCTCAAGCCTGGCCACAGGCTCCAACTCCCCCTCCACCCATCCTCAGGGTACCATTGCCATTCCCTCCCCCCAATGCTTGGGACTGACAAGACTTCAACAGAGTAGCATCTGGGCCATGTAAAGAATGACTCCTCTGCAGAAATGCAACTCTGGAATTAAAAGAGAGGGAATCTGGAACCAGCAAGACCAAATTTGATACCCATGATACCTTTTTAGTAGTTGTGTGGCTTTCAAAAGTTCCTTAAATTCTGAATCTGTAGAATGAGTCCAGTCCTTCCCTTCCCAAGGCTTTTGTGGAGATGCTGTGAATGACATGGCAGGAGTAGCTGGCCCGTTCTAGCTCTGCTCTCACCTCCTCACCCACATCAAACTGATAGGAGAATGAGATATAGCAAATCTTACTTATCTGACATTCTGTCCAAAGAAAATGCTTTCTTACTAACAGGCACTCTTCCACACTCTGCTACAAATATAATATATAACATTGTAGTGGTGGCTGAGAACCCCAGCAAAAGTCTCTTCTAATTATTTGAAGATTAATAATTTATGTCTGGTATATTTAGTAGCCTCTATAACCAGAAAATTTAATCAACCAGAAGAAATGTCTCTAGATATACCATATGATAGATTTTTCTACATAGTGAGCCTATTGCTCTGAATTTGTTTTCATTTTTTAAAAAACCTTCATGAATGTGATAGTTCAAAATGGTATCATGTGCTTCTTATAAGAGTGCAAACTGCTACATCTTTTGTGGGACACAACTTGCCATAATTAGAACCGTCATTTATTTTACCCCATAATTACACATCTAAGAATCTAACCTAAGGAAACAAACACAGGCAAATAATTATGGACAAATATCCACACTGTTGCAGTGTATCCATGTATACAAGGGAGAACAAATATCCAATATTAACTCAGTGGCATTATAGAACAAAAATGCAACCACTAAAAATGGTGTTTAAAAAATTGCATTGTATGGAAGAAATTCTTACTTTTTAGGTTTTAGGTAAAAACATAATGCAAAATTTTTTCACATAGTTAAGCTGTGAGTTTGATTATTATTAGATAGGCCTGTCTGCACATAACTATCAACTTTGACAGTGGATATTTGGGTTATAAGATTGTGGGCTCTTCAGTTTTCTTTTGTATATATTTATGTACTTTTCATGTTTTATAACAGCTCTTTTCCTAGGATCAACCATGAATCAGGTGGCATGTTACGGGCTTTCATCAGTGTCTCACTGAATCCTCACATGAGTCCTTCATGACTGTTCCTGTCTTATGGATAAGCACCACCACTGATTCATTGTCTGCATCACTCTGAACATCAGAGCCAACATAAGATATTACCTGCTGGGCAGTAATCTAAGAACTTTATATAGATAGACTCATTTAATCATCATAACAGACCCACTGAGGTTTTTATTAGTAGTCCCATTTTTACTGGTAAGGGAGCTATTCACATAGAGGCACATACATACATAGAGCCAAACATCACAAAATCAGCAAGCACTGAAGTCGGGCCAAAACCCTACGGCCCTTGTCCTTAACCGCTATGCTATCCTCCTCCTCTATTAATAAAGAAATTGGGACTCAGAGAGGATGTTGCCTTGCCCAAGGTCACAACTCTTGTATGTGGCTGAGCCAGGATTCAAGCCTAAACCCATTGAGCCCATGCCATGTCTCCTATGCTGTGGGAATTAGTGCCCTGCT
This sequence comes from Mustela nivalis, assembly GCF_964662115.1. NCBI lineage: Eukaryota > Metazoa > Chordata > Mammalia > Carnivora > Mustelidae > Mustela > Mustela nivalis. The sequence continues at coordinate 32,107,817 of NC_139036.1, read as the reverse complement.
ATCCGGCAGACAAACGGGCTAAGAGCCAGCCAGCCAGCCAGCCAACCAACCGTTCGTGTCTACAATTTCTGGTGGATTCACACCAGGTGATACAGGGCTCTGGACACCTAAGATCTCTAAAGCCCCTGAGTCCCATGGGCATTTGATAATTTAATTATTCCAGTCTTATTTGGACATCCTTCTTATTAAAGACATCAGAAACACAAACTAAAAATATTGCAAGAGTAAGATACTAAGGGAAACTATCTCATTCTAGGGAGAAAAAAAATGTATATATTATTGATGAAGGGATAGTAGGGATAGAAAAGGGGAAAAAAAAATGATTTGTGTTGGTTGACCTGAAGGTGGGACAGGGGAAAATTTCCCTCTCCAAATGTAAACTCTGATCTGCATATGGATACATTTACTTATAAGCATCAGATACTCTATAAACTTCAGATTTTAATCAGAAACTCTCCCTCACAGCCTATTGCAAGGGCTTTCTCCAGAATGACAAGAACAGTCTTCCAGGACTGGGAAGAGTCACTTATTACTTGCTAATTAACAAAGCAACTGCCAATACTTTCTAACATGGCCCATTTGACTAGTAGGGGTATCTGGCAAATAACTAAAATCCAAACATGTCATTATAGTTGCTGCAGACATGCTATATCACTTGGAAAAGAACAATATAAAAACACTGCAGCTCTATTTATAAACAGAGCATGATGTTGTGATGCAGCATATATCAGTATTCAGATATTTACTAGAGGACAATATATTCTAACATGACAGAGTAATGGGAAATTTGGTAATATGTTCCAGTAAGCTATAAAACCTTTTTTTTTAATATTTTTACAAAAGGCCTTAATGTGTTTTTATAGACTTATGTTATATGGTATGGTACATAATAAGAGAAAAGGACCCAGACAGGCTTGTCTGAGTTACGATCAGGAAAGCCCTGATATCACCAGTGAATGTAAGCTCTGCATTGTGTTGCAATCGAAGTGTCTCATTACCAGAACAGTGAACTGTATTATGTGGCACAATCTGCTCTTTTCCTTCCACACTAAGTTTATTCCTGTCAGGTTCCTGATTTCTTAATATATTTTCAATTTTCTCCCTCATCCCTAAAGTCTCCTATTTTATGTAGTCGTCAGAACCTTCCAAACATCTACGAGAAAAACTCATTCTTTCCAAAAACCTTGGCATCATGTCCAGTGCTCACTTGGGCTGCAATTTAGCATTAGCAATTTTCAAATGTATCATAAAGTCGTCAGCTTGAGCTCGCCTCTGATGTCATAGGGCTCAGCTGAAAGAGCCAGCTCTATTTCATGTCCCCTTGCATTGATGGCAGTATTAACACTCATTAGAATGTATTAGCATGTGCAGGGCCACATAAGAACTCAGCCACCCAGAAGTCTTAAGCAAACATTACTCCTCTTATCATGAGCACGAAAGATGCATTCACCCAACTGAGGGAACAAACTCAAAAAATGGCCTTTGGGAATCCATGATAGCATTTATGATCATGCTACAGATAAGACGGAAAATCACTTGGAGTTTGATTCCTCAGACATTTCCAAATTTCCCAGTAAAAGCACCTTTCCTAGGCCAGGCTACCTGAACTCCATCCTTCTATTCACAAAGCCTCACCAACATTTAATGAGTGTCCCTGATGTGCCCAGATGGTGCTTTACTCACATGATGTTTTTAAACCTCAAACAACCTTTAAAAAATACTCAAAAACTCACTTTACAGAGAAGAAACCTGAGGCAAAGAGAAATTAAGTCACGGTTTCTGCCCACAAGGAACAGAGTCTACAGAAGGCACCTATGCCAATTCCCTGTCTCCAGAGTTGACCACAACTAAGCCACACCACACAAACTCCAACCAAGCCCTGACCCTCTTTCCCAAAAGAAACAAAACAAAACAAAACGTGTCTACAGTATAAGGAAACAGGCACTACATGGAAGGCCCTGAGACTGTATTATGGTCTTGGCTCTGCCCCAGACAAGCTGAGTGACGTAGAACGGGAATGGTTCTCTCTGGGACTCAGTGTTCTAAGAGGTGAAATGGAGACGAGTACCTGGGGGAGGGGAGGAAAGAGGAAGGATTCGAACATCTCTGAGGCGTCCTTCTTACAGGATTAGAAATGATGTTTCCATACTCACTACTCAAGAAGCTCACTCTTCATCAGTGAACTCCCTTCTTTTTTTAACTTAACGATTTACATCATATCGTGCTGGATATCTAATAAACCTCTCATTTCATTCTCACAAAAAATCCTGTAAGGTAGATACTATGTTCATTCTTCACATTACAGAGTAGTGGTCCTGTAAGTTTTGTGCCTTACAGACACAGAGCCAGAAGCCCAAAGAGCCAGAGTTCATACCCAGCTTTATCTGACTCCAGAACCTGTTCTTTCTAATAGCTGTTCTAAAGAACACAACTCTTTCTAACTGTGAGGGACTGTTAGGCCGTGGATGAACCAATGAGTGATGTTTTTACCTAATTTTAACCATCAGGACATCTGCCTAAGTTTCTGAGCAAGGGAGATTCCATATTTTAAAATAAATCTGGGAGGAGGGGAATTTGAAACTGGTTCAGTTAAAATTTAAGCCTCAGATATACTCATGAACTAACTGGCTTTACTAGAAAAGAATGGCTAGAATTTTTAGAGAAAGCATTTCAACCAAGAAGTGTTTTAAGTTATTGCTTTTAAAAGGTTCAGAGAGTAAAACGAGGTGGGGACAGATAGAAGAAAGGATGGACTATAAAGTGACAGACCTGCTGAAAAAAAAAGACAAAACAAAACAAAACACAAAAACCCAGAGTTGGAGACAGCAGAATTACAATCTTGACATTAGTCCCATATGGGTTATTACTCTTGATATCATTATAGCCAAATGGAATGAAAATAGAAGGGGGAGAAAAATCTCAGTGGGTATTGCAATTTAAATTTGCCATGTAAGCTAATACTGTATATTTAGAGACTGAGCAGACAGGGTGGTTGGTGGCTCGGGAGTATGTGCAGGGGTTGCTGTGCCAGCTAACCAAAGCAGACATTCATTAGAGCAAAATGTAGATTTCCATTTCTTGGCATCTGACATGGGCTCTTTCCTTGGAAAGAAATGTCAATTTGGCCAAAAGTGTGAAACCTACAATAAAAGCATTGGAACTGTGGATTTCATCTAGTCTGCACATTCCCACCCCTTTCTTTCCTACTGTGGAAATCTAGTTGTGATTTTGGGTGCTGAGTGGAGAGATGGAGGGGAGCGGATGCTGAGAAGGAGGGTAAGGAGCTGGGGAGGGGAAACTGGACTCCCAGAATCCCTGTTTTCTCTTGGCCTTCAGTTACTACTTTCTCTTGCCCTAAAATTGCCCAACACAAAAAAACCAACCACAGTTGCTATTTTGCACAGGGCCCCGAAAAATGGCAGTCCCAAACTCTTGGCACTGCCTACCAGCTGTGCAAGTGCTAGGTGCTGATCCAGAATCCGGAAGGTGTGAACAGAACCCAGCTCCTGAGGCTGGGCCTCAGGGGAGAGGCCTCCCCAACACTGAAATTTCATTGTTTGTTTCTTTTGTTCAATAGACTGGAAAGACTATGACGACAGAGAGCCCAGACACAAGGGACAGAGTGAAGTTTTGGAAGGTCTGCTGCAACAGGTCCGAGCCCTTCATCAGCATTACAATTGCCGAGGTAAGGATAAAAATCTGCGCTGGGCCATCGACTGAGGTCTCGGTGGCGCCGGTAATGTTAGCAGTTTCCTAACTGGGTCATACCTTCTCATTCATCAGGGAGAGAGAGATATTAATATTTGTACATCTGGAATCACTTTACAGCACTATCTTGCTTTAACCCTTCAGAAGAGACTTCCCTCTCTCACTCCCTTGTTCTCTTTCACTCTCACCCTCTCTCCTTGCAAACAGTTTAGGGGGAAAAAAAAAAAAAGCTCAAGTGAAACAGCAGCTGCCACTAGTTCCCTTCCCTTTGAATTGTCCCTTCACAAAATTCCTTAGTGTGCTGGGTCTTTGGGATATTCACCCATGAACTTTTCAGCCCCAAGGAAAATTCCATGAGCATCCCTGAGGAAGTTTAGCCAATTTTTACAGTAACAAGAAATCTTCTTGTCATATTTGCAGGAAGTTGGCAATGCAGTTTCACATCCACTGTATTTTTCATCTGCGTTTTTAGCAATCACCACTAAGGCTAAGTGACTTGACCAGGGTCACAAAGCCAGGAAAAGACACAATCAGGATTCTGACCTAGGTTTTTCTATCTCTAAGTGCACTCTTCCTGCCATACCTCATTTCTGTCCTGCCCTGAACACTGGGACTAGGCACTAGGTTTTGTTCTCACCCTGTACTACTGTTCGGGAGACATCTCTAGACCTAGCCAACCATACTCAGAAGATCTCTGAGAGGCTTTCAAAAACTTCTCTTCTATGTGGGCTATTCAGATGGGACAGGGTCAGGCTTCTGATCTGTGAAATGATTCATGGAACAGGCATTTAGCTTTATTTGGAGAATTAAAGCCTCCATAAAGTTTGCATTTGCCATGTTCCTTCACCCATCAGATCCCAACTGCACTGCACTCTCTAGAAGCAGGGCACTGCTAGGACCAACTAGGTAAGAAATCCATGAAACTATGAGATGCTAGCTGAGTTTGAACTAGGTATAAAAAAATTATACTTGGTATTAGCAAACAGTTGGTCCCTACTGTATAGCTATAACAACAGAGCTCTTCAGAAGTGTTGGGCATAGCTAAAAAGGCGGACAAGTGTTTTCAAGAAAATATTTTTTTAAAAAATTTTTATTAACATATAATGTATTATTTGCCCCAAGGGTACAAGTCTGTGAATCATTAGGTTTACACATTTCACAGCACTCACCACAGCCCGTACCTTCCCCAATGTCCAACCACCCTATCCCTACCCCTCCCAACCCCAGCAACCATCAGTTTGTTTTGTGAGATTATGAGTCTCTTATGGTTTGTCTCCCTCCCAATCCCATCTTGTTTCATTTTTCCCTTCCTACACCCACAACCCTTGGCCATGCCTCTAATTCCTCATATCAGAGAGATCAGATGATAATTCTTTCTCTGACTAACTTACTTCGCTTAGCCTAATACCCTCTAGTTCCATCCATGCTGTTGCAAATCGCAAGATTTCATTTCTTTTGATGGCTGCATGATATTCCATTGTGTGTGTGTGTGTGTGTGTGTGTGTGTGTGTGTGTATACCACATCTTCTTTATCCGTTCATCTGTTGATGGACATCTAGGTTCTTTCCATAGTTTGGCTATTGTGGACATTGCTGCTATAAACATTTGGGTGTACATGCCACTTTGGGTCACTACATTTGTATCTTTAGGGTAAATACACAGTTGTGCAATTGCTGGGTCATAGGGTAGCTCTATTTTCAACTTTTTGAGAAACCTCCATGCTGTTTTCCAGAGTGGCTGCACCAGCCTGCATTCCCACCAACAATGTAGGAGGGATCCCCTTTCTCCGCATCCTCACCAGCATCTGTCATTTCCTGACTTGTTAATTTAAGCGATTCTGACTGGTGTGAGGTGGTATCTCATTGTGGCTTTGATTTTTATTTCCCTGATGCCGAGTGTGATATTGAGCACTTTTTCATGTGTCTGTTGGCCATTTCTTTGCAGAAATGTCTGTTCATGTCTTCTGCCCATTTCTTGACTGGATTATTCCTTGGGTGTTGAGTTTGATAAATTCTTTATAGATTTTGGATACTAGCCCTTTATCTGATATGTCATTTGTGACTATCTTCTCCTATTCTGTCAGTTGTCCTTTGGTTCTGTTGACTATTTCTTTTGCTGTGCAAAAGCTTTTGATCTTGATGAAGTCCAAATAGTTCATTTTTGTCCTTGCTTCCCTTTGCCTTTGGCATTGTTTCTAGGAAGATTTTGCTGTGGCTGAGGTCGAAGAGGTTGCTGCCTTTGTTCTTCTCAAGGATTTGATGGATTCCTGTCTCATATTGAGGTCTTTCATCCATTCTGAGTCTATTTTTTCTGTCTGGTGTAAGGAAATGGTCCAGTTTCGTTCTTCCACATTTGGCTGTCCAATTTTTCCAACACCATTTGTTGAAGAGACAGTCTTTTTTTCCATTGGACATTCTTTCCTGCTTTGTCAAAGATTAGTTGACCATAGAGTTGAAGGTCTGTTTCTGGGCTATTTGTTCCATTGATCTGTGTGTCTGTTTTTGTGTCAGTACCATACCATCTTGATGATTATAGCTTTATAATAGACCTTGAAGTCTGGAATTGTGATGCCACCAACTTTGGCTTTCTTTTTCAACATTCCTCTGGCTATTCGGGGTCTTTTCTGGCTTCATATAAATTTTAGGATTGTTTCATTTCTTTGGAAAAAATTGATGGTATTTTGATAGGGATTCCATTAAATGTATAGATTGCTTTAGGTAGCATGGACATTTTCACAGTATTTTTTCTTTCAATCCATGAGCATGGAACGTTTTTCCACTTCTTTGTGTCTTCCTTAATTTCTTTCATGAATACTTTATAGTTTTCTGAGTACAGGTTCTTTGCCTCTTTGGTTAGGTTTATTCCTAGGTATCCTATGGTTTAGGGTGCAATTATAAATGGGATTGACTCCTTAATTTCTCCTTCTTCTGTCTTGCTGTTGATGTATAGAAATGCAACTGATTTTTGAGGATTGATTTTATATTCTGACACTTTACTGAATTCCTGTATGAGTTCTAGCAGTTTTACAGTGGAGTGTTATGGGTTTTCCACATAAAGTATCATATCTTCTGCAAAAAGTGAGAGTTTGACTTCTTCTTTGCCAATTCAGATGCCTTTTATTTCTTTTTGTTGTGTGATTCTAGTACTATGTTGAATAGCAATGGTGATAGTGGACATCCCCTACCATGTTCCTGACCTTAGGGGAGAAGCTCTCAGTTTTTCCCCATTAGGAATGATATTCACTGTGGGTTTTTCATAGGTGGCTTTGATGATATTGAGGTATGTACCCTCTATCGCTACACTGTGAAGAGTTTTGATCAAGAAAGGAATCTGTACTTTGTCAAATGCTTTTTCAGCATCTAGTGAGAGTATCAAATGGTTCTTGTTCTTTCTTTTATTAATGTATTACATCGATTGATTTGTGGATTTTGAACCTTCCTTGCAGCCCAGGACTACATCCCACTTGGTCATGGTGAATAATCCCTTTAATGTACTATTGGATCCTATTGGCTAATATTTTGGTGAGAATTTTTGCATCCATGTTCATCAAGGATATTGGTCTATAATTCTCTTTTTTGATAGAGTCTTTGTCTGGTTTTGGGATCAAGCTAATACTGGCCTCATAAAATGAGTTTGGAAGTTTTCCTTCCATTTCTATTTTTTGGAATAGTTTCAGGAGAATAGGTATTAATTCTTCTTTAAATGTTTGATAGAATTCCTCTAGAAAGCTGTCTGGCTCTGGGCTCTTGTTTGTTGGAAGATTTTTGATGACTGCTTCAATCTCCTTATTGGTTATGGGTCTGTTCAGGTTTTCTGTTTCTTCCTGGTTCAGTTTTGGTAGTTTATATGTCTCTAGGAAAGCACCAATTTCTTCCAGATTGTCAACTTTGCTTACTGGTTATGGGTCTGTTCAGGTTTTCTGTTTCTTCCTGGTTCAGTTTTGGTAGTTTATATGTCTCTAGGAATGCACCAATTTCTTCCAGATTGTCAACTTTGCTGGCGTATAGTTGCTCATAATATGTTCTTATAATTGTTTGTATTTCTTTGGTGTTGGTTGTGATCTGTCCTCTTTCATTCATGATTTTTTTTAAAGATTTTATTTATTTATTTGAGAGAGAGACAGTGAGAGAGAGCATGAGAGGCAAGAAGGTCAGAGGGAGAAGCAGACTCCCCATGGAGCTGGGAGCCTGATGCGGGACGCGATCCTGGGACTCTGGGACCATGACCTGAGCCGAAGGCAGTTGCTTAACCAACTGAGCCACCCAGGCGCCCCTCATTCATGATTTTATTAATTTGGGCCCTCCCTTTCTCTTTTCCTTTTGGTAAGTCTGGCCAGGGGTTTATCAATCTTACTAATTCTTTCAATGGACCAGCTCCTAGTTTCATTGAGCTGTTCTCCTGTTCTTTTGGTCTCTATTTCATTAATTTCTGCTCTGATCTTTATGAATTCTCTTATGCTGGGTTCAGGCTTTCTTTGCTGTTCTTTCTCCAGCTCCTTTTGGTATAGGGTTAGGCTGTGTACTTGAAACCTTTCTTGTTTCTTGAGAAAGGCTTTTATCACTGTATACTTTCCTCTAAGGAATGCCTTTGCTGTGCCCCAAAGATTCTGAACAGTTGTGTTTTTATTTTCATTTGTTTCCATGAATTTTTTCAATCTTTTCAAATTTCCTGGTTGACCCATTCATTCTTTTGTAGGATGCCTGTTAGCCTCCATGTATTTGAGTTCTTTCCAACTTTCCTCTTGTGATTGAGTTCTAGCTTCAGAGCATTGTGGTCTGAAAATATGCAGGGAATGATCCCAATCTTTTGGTACCAGTTGAGACCTGATTGTGACCCAGGATGTGATCTATTCTGGAGAATGTTCCACGTGCACTAGAGAAGAATGTGCATTCTGTTGCTTTGAGATGGAATGTTCTGAATCTATCTGTGATGTCCATCTGGTCCAGTGTGTCATTTAAAGCCTTTATTTCCTTGTTAATCTTTTGCTTAGATGATCTGTCCATTTCAGTGGGGGGGGGGTGTTAATGTCCCCTACTATTATTGTATTATTGTCAATGTGTTATTAATTGGTTTAGATCATTGGCTGCTCCCTTGTTGGGGTATAGATATTTAAAATTCTTAGATCTTCTTGTTGAACAGATCCTTTAAGTATGATATAATGTCCTTCCTCATCTCTTATTATAATCTTTGGCTTAAAATCTAATTTATCTGATGTCAGCATCGCAATCCTTCTATCAGAAAATATTCTTTTAATTAGTAGCTCATTAGAAAATGTAAATGTGCATGGAAGAAGCTGCAAGGGAAACCCAAGTGGGTTTCATTCCCAGATCTGTAGGAAAACTTTACCCATACCATGCCCTTAATGACTCCACACTGACCAGAGTGTACTCAGTTCTCTGTTATCAGAGCTCATTTTAGCACGCCAGGCATTATCCAGGTTCCATTCTCTCTGCTGCCTCTCGATCATTGCCCTGCCCTGCCCGTTGGTTCTTATATGTCAGGGAAAGGTAATAAAGCAACTGAATAGATGATTCCTTGCAATTCATAAGCCACTTTGTGTTTGGTCTTTACCAAGGGGGGAAAACTAAAACTATTCATGAAAATGAGGGATTTTCACATCTGAGGATTTAGATGCTCTCCCCATTACTATTAGGTTACTATCTAATAATCAAGAAACAAATATCTAGACAGAACAATTATTTCAATAGTTTTCATTCAACTTTTATCATGTGTAAAAGGCTCTTCCCCAACAGGGATGTAAATATGCACACAATGTCAGGAAAGTTTTAAGTAAAGCACAAGTAGAACTTTATTTCCTTGTTCATCTTTATTCTTAATTTCTAAGAATCATAATTCTTATATTAATTCTTCCCAAAAAGGAAAAATATTTTTTTATATTGAAATGTACTCAACACTTAAACAGTACCTGAACCGTTATTTTGGTTTTTAAGATACCCAGCTGAAAAAGGGTCTCTGGTCAGTAAGTTTGGAAAATGTTGCATTATATATTGCTTTTCTGGAAATGAAAAATTGGCATTACAATATTAAAGACTCTAATAAAGAGACATTTTGAATTTGGTTAACCAAGCATTTTCCAAACTTATTTGTAAAGTCATTGTAAAACTTTTTTCAGTTAGCACAGACTTTGGGAATGCTGACCCATATTCCAAGTTAAAGGAAATGACCTCATACAAAAAAAAAACCAAAACAAAAAAACGACTTCTAAGATAATTTAACACTACTGTCTCAGATGATAAACCAAGGATAATTAGGTATTACATACAGAAAAACTACAAAATTGTTATTTGAAAAACTCAACTATAAGAGGGAGGCAAGCCAGAAAACAGACTCTTACCTTACAGAAAATAAACTGAGAGTTGCTGTAGGGAGGTGGTAGGGGATGGGCTAGATGGGGGTTGGGTAAAAGGAGAGCACTTGTGCCTAGTACTAGGTGCTGTATGTAAGTGAAAAATCACTGAATTCTACTCCTGAAACCAGTATTACACTATATGTTAACTAACTAGAATTTAAATAAAACTTGAAACATAAAGTAAAATAAAATACTCAACTACATTGAGATCTATGTGGTTGAGTGCATATACAAATTTTACAATTGTTATTTCAAATCCCAGTTCTACTACTTACTAGCTGTGTATCCCTGAGAAAAAGGAGCCATAGCTTCCCTGAGCCATAGCTTCACCATCAGAAAAAATTCAAGATAATAGTATACATCTTTCAGGATTGTTATGAGGATTACATTAGATAATGCATTAAAATCACCTGGTATAGTGTAGGCACTTCACAAACTCCAGCCTATTTTCCTTCCATTGCTAATCCAGATGAAGAATGGAGCCTCTTTTTCTCCTCAGCACTTTACTGATACATCCTAGAATTAAAGTGTAATCAATGACTCCAGTATAATAAGCCTGGAATGCTCAGTAAATACATAGCATATTCCAAATGCAGAAGTAATACTTAAACAACCCTTTTACTACCAAAGCCCTACATGGGAGATACCAAAACCCACATTAAGTTCTGCACTTTGGCTAAAGAAGTATCCACAGTTAATCTGCATGTTCTGTACTGGGATGCAAATTCAATGGAGATGTTGAGCAGCCTTTATTGTTCACATGGTTTATTCCCAACATACATTATGAGTCACAGCAGTGCCCTTCAGGAGTGATTCTCACTTATCATCTAATTTTTCAGCTGGCAAACATTTACTGAAACACAGCCTACGTGTGTCAGGTGCTAGATATATCAATATGGATAATATAAACTCCCTATGTGCCAAGCACTTGAAAGCTAAAGAATTACTGCATTTGGAGTCCAGAAAACCGCCATTGTACCAGAGCCCTGAACTACGCAGACAGAAGCCAGAACAGAAGCTCAGTGTGTCGGTATAGACCCTGAATCAGTCAAGATGAGCTACATCATTTTGCAGTAACCAAATGACCCCCCAAATATTTATTTCTCACACAAGCTATATATCTACCACTGGGCAGCTGAGGGCTGTCCTGTGTTGTCATCACCCTTCTCTAGAAATATCTGCCAGCACCTGTGGGAGAAGGAGATGAAACTCTTGAATGTCTCATATGGACAGGACTTTATGTAAGGCACTTACATTCAAAACTCATTAGCCAGAACTGGCCACATGGCTACAGCCAACCACAGGGTTCCAAGAAGAAAAATTCTTTCATGTGCCCAGAATGGAGGAGGCCCAGAATATTTAACATTTGCATGGGCCCCTTTCCCAACCCATAGTAGTAGTTCTCAGAGGTTTTTTTTTTTTTTTTTTCAGTTTAATCTTCATTTTATATTATGTATGATTATAATGAGAATGATCTTATTAATTAATGAGAGTGTGAGCAGCTGGGCTCAAATTCCAACTGTACTTTCACTAGCTGTGTGACCTTAAGCAATTACCTACCCTCTCTAAAACTGAGTTTTTCTCACTTGTAAAATGTAGATAAGAATTATCTATACTTGAGGTGCCTAGTGGCTCAGTCAGCTAAGCATCTAACTCCTGGTTTTGGCTCAGGTCATGGTCTTGTGGTTGTGGGACTGAGCCCCACATCAGGCTCTGTGCTCAGTACAGAGTCTGCTTCAGATTCTCCCTCCCACTTGCGCTGTCTCACTCTCAAAGAAATAAAAGAGCTTTATTATTTTAAAAAAGAGATCTATTATTAAAAAATAATGCATTAAATTCCTTCCATTCTCCATTTTTTATTCCCCAAAGGCTCAATTCTTTTAACCATTTCTTTTGATATTTTCTTCATATCTCTACAGAACATGTTTGTATTGCTAATTTTTTTTTAACTTGAGGCATTGCCTAAGAAAAGATGATTTCTCTTTTTCACTCCTTCCTCTTGCACATTACAATTCCTACCATTCGTCCTCCCAATATATCTGCACTGTAATTTTAGTAAGATCAATATTTATTGCCTACGCTATAATGATCATGTAATTCTTGATTATTTTCCTTTCCTTCATAACTTTTTATTCTCCCTGTACTTAGCTGTCATTTTTCATTGTATGTTTGCTTGTTTTCTGTGTGGCTATAATATACCCCCAGGCTATTCAATTGTGTCAATTTTCTCTCAATCCAATCAAATGTATTAGTACTGTTTTACCTGCACCTTTTTAAGGAAGCCTCTCTGAGCCCTCTGACCTGTTCCCACCTAGACTGGTTGCTGGCTGCATGGGTCTGGCGCACAGCTGGTGCCCTACGATCTCCTTTCACCACCATACTGAGGATTCTTCTGGCTGCCCTCCAATATTGGATTGCTTCTTTTTGTATCCCATGTCTTATTTTTTCTTCGTTAGTCCTTCATTTTGGTGGAGTCCTTACTGTAGTAATTTCCTGAGAGAGGATTCTTGGGAGCTAACTTTTGGGTACAGTGAATGTCTAAAAATGCATTTATTCTACTCACCACTTTTAAAGTTTTCAGATAAGTATAGAATTCTTGGTTGAAATTGGTTGAAATAATTTTTTCAGGTTTCAAAGGTATTGCTTTGTCCTTTTCTGGCTTTCAGTACTGAGAAGTCTGATATCATTCTGATTCCAAAAGTTTCACAGGATACCTTTTTTTTTTCTTCTCTGTCAAGTTTTTCAGTTTTGTTTTTTTTTTTTGTTTTGTTTTTTTAACTTCAGTACTCTAAAATCTGCTTTGGTATTTTCTTCATGTCTCTGGATAACATATTTATATTGCTAATTGTTGGGATTTCTTTTCTTCAATTTGAGGCATCACCTCACTAAGGAAGGATGATTTCCCTTTTTCCCCTCCCTGCCTCTTACATGCAAATTATAAATCCTACCCCTCATCCTCTTAATATACTGAATAATATAAAAAAATGCACTGCCTTAGTGTGGGTGTACTATTGTCTGTTGTGCTGGGCAACTGACAAGCCCTTTCCGTATAGGAAGCTATACCCTTCAGTTATGGGATATATTCTTAAAATTATTTAGAAGTATTTCTCCCTTTTTCTTTGCTCCCTCCTACTGGACTCATAGCCTGATGTCAAACCTCCTAGGTTATTAGCCCATTAATGTTTCTTTTTCTCTTCTACTTTCCATCCCCATGTCCTTATGCTTTTTTTTTTTTTTTTAAGATTTTATTCATTTATTCAGCAGAAAGAGACACAGTAAGAGAGGGAACACAAGCAGGGGGAGTGGGAGAGGGAGAAGCAGTCTTTCTGCCAAGCAGGGGGCCCAATGCAGGGCTTTATCCCAGAACCCTGGGATCATCACCTGAGTCTAAGGCAGCCATTTAATGACCGAGCCACCCTGGTGCCCCTTTATGTTCTTTCTCAAGAGATTTCTGCAACCTTATTTTCTAAGCCTTCTATTGGGTTTTTCAGTTTTTGGTAGTATATTTTTAAACTGCCAGTGCTTTTATAATTCTCTGAGTGTTTCTCTTAGGCTATCCTTTTCACAAAAGTGCAGTGCCTTTTGTTTCTCTTCAGGCTATTAATGATAGGCTTTGTTTCATTTTATAGTTTCTTCTCTCAGCATTGTCTCTCCTCTAAACTGTTCTATTGTTTATTTGGTTTTGGCCTCTTTCCTGTTACATGCTTTTCACATCTAACTGGTGATCCTCGGACGTTGTTCATGGAGATTTAAGAAAAGAGAGCTCAGTAGCTGCTGGGGAGCTTTGAGCATGTGGGCAGGGCTCTTTATCTATAAGCTTCACTTTAGGGTGATTTGGCATGGCCCTCTCTTTCAGAAACCAATGAAAGCAACGTCAGAAAGCTTTAAGTGAAGCAGAGTCTGGTCAGGGCCCAGGAAGTTTCTTCCAGTGTCCTTCCTGGAGGGTATAAGTCTGAGTACCAGTGTTCTGAGAGCCTGAAAGGGATATAATCTGCATGGAAACTTTGATTTCATCCACCTGTTTTGGGTACAGTACTACACCTCCCACCCCCATTTTTAACTCTACTCCATGTCTCCCACTCTAGAAACCTGTCTTTATGTTTTTCAGAGAATAAGCCACTAGTTATTGGGTTTTTTTTTCTAGAGTGGGGAAGGGGCATTTGGCTATACAGAGTAGAAGTCTGACTTCTTTTTAAACGAACTTTACCAAATCCCTGATTTTAGCTCCACACTCATCCCCCACTTCCAGCAGTGTGTGGTGCCCAAAGGGTGAATCAGGTTACTTCTCAGCCTTCTCCACTGCTGGCTTAGGATTCAACTTTCTCAAGTCTGCTAAATCCATCTGTCCATCTGCTTTCCAGCTACCAAAGTTCACTTGCTTTTGTTTCCTTTCTCATCTCTTTGTCTTTATAGATTCATGTAGTTTCCTTTTTTTTTTTTTTTTTTTTTTTTTAAATCTCTTTGCTCTGGTTTAGTGAGATTTGGGGAGAGAGCAGTATGTAATGAATATGTTCAATAAGCTGCCTTTAACCGGAAGTCCCAGCAGCATCCTTTTCAAGCACAATATGACCAGCCAAATTCATGTTCAAGTCAGAAAAAAATGTTTTTGCTTTGTTCTGCCAGGAATAACCATTACCAGCACTAGCTTGAAGCTGGCATGAATGCTTGTGTCAGTCAGCTTACTCCTAACTGCTCCTATAGGATCATAAGCAGAACCAAACTGGGCCTCAGCCACAGGCAGTCTGCCCAGCTTTCCATGCCTAACAGAGGTGATATAGACTATGTTCTCATCCTAGTGACATGTCTGTCCAAAGCTGGTGATGACCCCAACAACCTCAGCTTCTCTTCATGATACAGATGAGAACTGAAATCACTGATGATTTAGTTCAGGTCCATGGAGTACTATTTGTAAAGCTTATCTGGGGAAGTCTGTAAGTTTTATCAGTGAAAGCTCCAGGTTGTAAATAGAAGGGATGAATAGAAGCAACGGACAATTTGCTTACCAATGTAGCCATAGCACATGGTAGTGTACGAAAAAATATTTTTTCAGTAAATTAATGTCTTGGTTTTTCTGGGTACTGGCTTCTCAGTCTTGAGCAATCCAATTTAACCTCTCAGTCTCAGTTTCTTCTTCTGAATAATTACGGTGACAATCATACCAATGCCTACAACTATTTTTAAAAGCCAACATATACACTGGGAAAACTGCCCAAGAATGCTAGCCAGAGTTATATGAAAGTGAGTGAAGTTTTGTTTTTTGTCTATTCTCCAGACTTTCTGCAATGTGCCTATATTAGTTATATAATGAAAAAAAAAATTAATGGAATATATAAACTAACAAAAAGAGCTTTGCCAGCATCGAGAAATGTGTGAATATTAAAGGCAATGGGAGTAGGGCAAAGATTTGATTCCATTTCTTTTTATCCCACTCATCTGGAAATACATAAATCACTCATCTGGAAAATATAAACAAAATGCCAAAGTGGTTTCCCCTGGAGTTATGAATGTTACTCATCTCCAACATTTTTGAGGAGCTGATCGTTAATTGAGGTAACCGATGGCAACTCAAGATATAAGAGCTTTTTGTAGGAATGAATGAGCTGAATCCCTACATGAAACTGAGGATAAGTGACACCAAGGGGACAAGCAAGAGGAAGGCAGGGAGGTGGGAAGAAGGTACTGTGAGTGTTGCGCTGCCAATGGAATTTACACTGTATTTTTTTTCTGTGTTTTAGAAACTTCAAAATTACAAACCACAGGCCGCAAGCAGTCAGTCTCACGGAGCCTGAAACACCTATTCCATTCCTCAAATAAGTTTGTGAAGACCTTAAAACGGTGGGTCCTACGCAATTTTTCCAGGAAGTCTTAACTTCTCAGGAATCAGCTGGTTTGGATTCTTAGTAGCAACATAATAGAAATTTCCCTTTTGTTATTAAAAGAGCATGAAATTCACTTTTCTCCTGAGAATTTGGGCAAGATAATAATTTTGCTGAGTTCTAGCCTGTGAACACATGATACTTAGCAGGACTATGCTCACAGGTATATTTTAAATGATCTTTTATCATGATTCAAGCTTGGCAGAAGAGACACTTGAAGACAATTCTTCATTTTGCTTTTTCTTTTTAGGGGACTCTACTTAGCCGTTATATTTTATTACAAAGACAATATGTTAGTCACCAATGAAGATCAAATACCAATTGTTGAAATTGATGACTCTCATACCAGTTCCATTACACAAGACTTTCTGTGGTTCACAAAGGTATACTGAGTTCTGATTTCATTTTTCCCCAGTTTGCACCAATGTTCCTGTGCATAAATCTCTGCAACCTTTGTTGAGCAGTCTCCAATGATCAAAGTATTGGGGTGGGAGTAAATTATCTCAAAGGTCTTCTTTCAGCCCTGATATGCCCTGTGCCATAAAAAAAAAATTTCAAAGTTGCATCTATGCTACATTTTCAAAGCAAAGAAGCTTGCATTCTGTCAGACTGTGTCTCCACTATTCTGAGTTATGGGATCATTTGGCAAAGACTAAAATGTGGATCTGACTATTTCATTAACATTCAGATCTTTTTCCAATTGGACAGAGATCAAAAAGTTGTTTTGCATGTATCTGAAAATGGACTGGAGAACAAACATCAGGGGTCAGGTTTCCTTTTCCCTGCTTTTTGCTTTGATGCCACAACCTAAATCATGTACTGGCTTGGATGATGATATGACCTCGTGACTTCTTTTGCAGCTGTCCTGTATGTGGGAAGATATAAGGTGGTTGAGACAAAGCGTACCTATCTCCATGTCCTCATCCACGGTGCTGCAAACTCGGCAGAAGATGCTCGCAGCAACGGCCCAGCTACAGGTGAGGGGCCAGGTTTCAACCCAGATTCCCAAGGAAATCTTAGAAAAGCTTGGTCAGTTCAGTTACCAAGCCCACCTGGAAAGGAAAAGGATGGGCTCCTTTCTCTTTCAGATCTCTAAGCATATAAATAAAGACTTCTTATGCAGTCTGAGGTGCACATCTGTTCATGTTGGGAAACTGTGCCTTTGGCAATTTCCTGGACAAGGAGCAAGGGTCTCTCTTCAAGAGTCTAGGAGTGACCCCCTAAATAAGAGGTGAGACTTGAGTTCTGGATTTGATATTAATCAGTCAACTCATTTCTCCTTTCTGGGTCTCAGTTTCATTACTTGCAAAATAAGAGGCGTTTGACTCGATCACAGGAGAAACCCTTGCTGCTCTGGCATCCTGTGCATCTAACTAGTGTATAGAGGTGGAAAAAGAGACTGGCAGATATTCTGAAGCATTTCTTGGCTTGATCTTTTGTTTAAGCATAGGAATTTGCATACATTTTTGCTTACTTTAAAAAAAAAAAAAAAGAAAAGAAAGTTCTTAGAAGCTTACCTGTAATCCTGAATTTATTCATCCTTCCATATTATTAACCTAATAAGATCAGGTCCCCAAGCCTTACAAGAATATTTGTAGCTTACAAAGCCCTTACTAGAAAAGACACTGAATTTTCACGAACTTCTTCTGGGCTTCCTTTCATTGTTTTCTAGTATTACCTGAATTTGTGGTTCTTAACTACATGGACTTGGAGCCTTTAAGAGATCACTGAGCCTTTATCAGCGATGGGTATTTACCTACAAAGCTGTCAGTTACATAAACCCCAGAAACACACATAACAGGAATCTATGTAAGCTGTGTTTGGCCAGGCCATACCAGCCAAGGCATAAAAATAGGATCATAACAACAAAAAAATATTTTTGTGGCTCGACCCCCACCAGCAATTACAGGAACTTCATTTCTTGACCCACAAAATAATAAAAATTAAACACCTGAAATAGTAACAATTATTATGTTGCTATTCTAATTCTGAAAGGCAACTCTTATTTCTCCTGTGCTATACTCCACTGCATCGACAGCTTACTGCCTGTGTGCTCAGTGGCCTCAGAGATTTTAGGAAACGATGCTCTGTATTTCAGCTCACTCTTAACTACAAAATGTTCTTCAACTCAAGGAAGAGCTCTTGCAGCTGGACCGTGATGACTGTACTGAATTCAGAGACCCCCTTCATCACTGACTAACTTGAGTTGGAACAAGCCCCTGTACCTCAAACTGCCCCTGCCTTCGGGTAAAGTTCATTCTCAGGAGGCTCTTTGAAACCTTACTTAAGTTCTTTCTTGGGAGATTTAGACACCTTAGTGGACTCTTCATTAACTCATCATACAGCCTAGACGTGCTTGGGTCACAGACTGAACAAGCTTAGAATTTCAAATAGAACTCTTTATTCCTAGAACACGTTCATCTCGTATCAGTAACATGAGAAGGGTCTGGCTGTCACAGCCAGTGCAGCTAGATACTGAAGAGCCAAAGAGCAGCCAGGATGGTCAGTGTGCCCCTACTCAACTACTCTCATTGCATTAGCTCTTGGATTTTCCTGGCCCCCCAATATATTGACCCCTCCACTTTTCATACTTTATCAATTCCCTTCTGACCTCATTTCCTTCTTTGCCCAGCTTAGATTCCTTGGCCCATCCTAATCACTCCCTTGAAAATATTCTAAATTTCTGGCCACTGTCTTCCCCTGCCATATTATTTACTTGGAAAAAATCTAAGCCTGGATGAATCCAACATGTCTACACTGGAGGACTCGCACACTGTTGCATAAAAGTCACACACTCAAAAAAAGGCGGGGGAGCTGTGTCATGGCTAGTTCATGGCTAATTCTCACATATAAGTTACCTAGTGATCACATGCCATTTCTCTACTAATTTCACTTTCCCAAACTATAAGGCAACTATTTAAAACCTCCTCCATTCTCTTACATCCCTATCCCTTCCCCACTCTCTCCAATCCTGTATCAGATGATAACTTCACTATATAGTTTGTTAAAAGAAAATGAGTGGGAATTCTTTTCCCACCATCAAGCTGAAAAGCTTCCTGGCATTGACCCCACTTTGTATTTCATTACTCCAATTCAATAGTATTGGTTGAATAAGTAAATATTGTCCAACTCTTGTACACCAGAGAGTATACCTAGGGGTACTCTATCTTATTTAAGAAAAAAAAAAAAAAGATCACAGAACTGTACCTCATGCCACAGTCACTACCTGGATAGTTCACCAGTCCTGCACAGTGACCAGTGCCTCAGAGTATTCAGCAACCAATTATCCTTTACAGTGTCCATGGAAGTCCAGAGCACTGCTATGCATTACCTCTCTACTTCACATTTCTATTTGCTTGCTTAAATAACAGAAGTCTTTGTCTTTTTTTTTTTTTCTGGTGGGACCTATTGCCCAAACCTTTTGCTGATCTTTAGGATAAAAATATATAAAAATAATGAAGCCGCCTTTGATTTTTAGGCAGTGAGAAGGGATAACAGGCATACAAAATATTTCACAAGAGGAAGAAAACTGGATTTGGGGAGATTGCTACTGAATATTTTCGATCTCTCTGGTAATTGACATTTTCTGTGATGTTAAGAGGAAAGTAAAAATGCATTCTTAAATAGTTTGATTGGCATCAGTCATATATAAATCCTGTGGACCTACCTCTGGTTTTCTAGCACTGTACTGCCCCCACAGCATCACTACCACTGCCTAATTACTCCAGTTACATCAAAAGCCTCCAAAGTCACACTCTTGCTTCCAGTATTACATATACTGGAATATTTATATATTCCAGTATATTCTCCAATTCTTTCTTTACACTTCTGCCATGGTAGCCAATAAAAGATTCTGACCATGTCATGCCCTGACTCATGCTCTCTTAAGACTGGCTCAGACATTTTATCCCCATGTCACCATCTTTCTCCTCCTGTTTTCACTACATACTGACTTCACCTTCATCACAGTGCATACCATACACTGTGCACCAGGTGCCTTGTAATCCAATTTCTGTTCTATAGTGAGGTTCTTTAATATATAATAATAAATAATAATATGAAACAACAACTTTCATTTCACAGAATACATGCCAGGCACCGTGATAAGTGCTTTACAACTATATCTAACTTAACCTCCACCACACCCTAATAAGAAAATAGCATTACTGATACTCACTTAACAGATGATGAAACTGAGGCCTCCAAATGTTATATAACTTGCCCAAGCTTGCACTAATAAGAAGTATCAGAGTCTGGTTACAAATCTAGATCTATATAACTCTAAAATCTACCTTTTTTCCAATACTTCATCATCTTATTATGCATTCACTTTCAAAAAGCAGACAAAAATTTAAAATAGGAGAAATTATCCATATTATAGCTTAAAAAGTAAAAGTAGTCTATTCTGTATCATTTGGAGCTGATTTAGGAGAAGTAGATTAGATTTTATTGAAAAAAGGTAAATTATGAATTGATTAATATGACCTAAGCAGGAAGAAAGACAATTATCTGCCAGCATTTGGAGTAAAAAATAATAAGATGAGAAAACCTGTAAGTGGCCAAGACCCCACACTACTTTTCCCACCCTTAGGAAAATGACAAGGTACCCAAAAGGCAGAAGTGTACATTGCTTGCATATTGAGGGGTATCCGAAATACCCTCAAAATACAGTAATCATCTGACACTGTAAATTGGGTTACATTAAACTTTCCTCTTCCATAGCTTTTAGAATTAGTACTAAGGATTAAAAGCCAGGTAACACTTAGAAATACCATGTCTTTTTCATTTTTCAAGAAGCGAGATAAAAGTTTCCCCATAATTTTATTCTCCTTTTCAGGCCTTCATATCCAACTTTCCATGTCACCCCAAGCTGAATAAAGGTCTCTAAATAGTGTGCTTATCTAAGGCTTATTGATAGTCCCGTGATTTGTTCTGATTACAACCTAGATGCATTCCTGTGAGCCATCAGGTGGTTTTTATTCCTCTTTAACTTGTAGGATCCTCAGGGTTCCCAGATCTCCCAATCTTGGTTGCATAGCATGAAAAATATTAAGGTGGTTTTCCTTTAGGTCCTAAAGAATCCCAAATTTGCCCCCTTGGAACATGGTGGCAATTTATTTTCATAAAGATATTCTGCTCTGAAATTGGGCTCTCCCCAGAGCTAGTTCTCCAACCCAATTTGATGTCAATAAAGAATTTCAGGAAGACTTTCAGTGCTTTCTTTTTTTTTTTTTTTTAAGATTTTATTTATTTATTTGACAGAGAGAGATCACAAGCAGGCAAAGAGGCAGGCAGAGAGAGAGGAGGAAGCAGGCTCCCTGCTGAGCAGAGAGCCCGATGCAGCCGAAGGCAGCGGCTTAACCCACTGAGCCACCCAGGCGCCCCTCAGTGCTTTCTTATTCAAACTGTTGGTCAACATATCCAAAGATGATGGTGAACCACTGATGATAACTCTGCTTAAACACAACGACCACCACATTCAATGTCTCCCCACCAGCTTTAGTCCCAAATAAATCATATTTTCTACTGTCCTAATGAAAAATGTTAATTCAGTCAAAAAAGACTAAATGAGCTATTAATATGTGCCAAGCACTGTGCAAGTAACCCAGAGACACAGAAATGAAACAACCATGAGCTCATGACATGTATACCAATCTGTAGGAAAACCAGAGTCACACTAAGATACAAGTTTCCACAGGAAACTATAGGGGACAAAGGAAGGGATGGTAAATTCTGAGAGAGTTGAGAAAGTCCTCCCAGAAAGGATGAAACCTAGGCAGAGTCCTGAAAAAGAGTAAGTGTAAGCCAGGATGGGATTCCAATCAGAGCATAAAGAAAGCCCATACCCTACTTGTATGAAACTAGAGAGTTTACAGAATACTTTCTCATGCATTGTTTCACTTAATCCCCCAAACACTCTGTAAGGTAGGGATTAGCATAAGGGCTGACTCTTAATTTTAAATGATGAAACTCAGGGCCAGAGAGGGTAAAAAATTCTTCAGAAGGCTAAGAGTTAATGAACAGGAGCTGCCCTGAAACTCAATACCAGTATAACTAAAGGCGTGGCTGGTGGCTGCTAGAGCCAAGTTGAACTGGCTCAGGAGAGCCAACTGTTAAATATTCAGGAATTCTGAAAGCCTGTTGTCAAACTTTTGGTAGCTTGGTAGCTTTAAATTGGCTAGTGGCAGTGGGAGCATTTACACCACAGAAATGGGCCTATGGTACAAATCAGGCCCTCTTTTTTTTTTTTTTTTTTTGATAGCCAGTTTATCAGTTTATTTACCAGTATTACTTGGCAGCAAACTGCCTTTATATAAAACTGTATTACTACAGAGGGCTGGATGAAAAGCCTTACCCAATTAACTTCTCTAGATTTAGAAGTCACTTACTGAAAAGGAATAATCTGACTGAATGATTAGGTTAATTTAAAAAATAATGATCCCACAAATGTTTATATGTTAATAATTATTAATGAAATTTCTTACTTATGCGTCCAGTTCTAACAAGGAAAAACAAAAGATACAAGACAGTCTCTACCTGGAAGAACATTCCTATGTCTTCATAGCTGTAGATATGGACCAGCTGGCTCATTCATTTTTAGGTCATCTGTTTCACTTTTCCGAGTTCTGGCTCTTTCGCTCTCCTGCTACCTGGTCATCAACATTTATCGGAGCTCACAAATGGCTGCTGGGAGTGCTGAGATGGTTTGTTTATATCTTTTAAAAATCACAGATATTCAAAGTAAAAGGGTATTTTATCCTATTCATCCAGTGTTCTAGGTTAGAAATCTTCAAGCCCTGCGTATTTTAAAAATTCTGTTTATTTTAGTAATAAAAGTGGGCCCCTCCACATTTGATGTGGCATCTTTCTCCTCCTACCTTACTAAAAGTATTGTCTGCCTCAGTTGACCTAGCATACAAATAATTTTAACGTAATTTTAAATAAATAGAACCCCTGAAATTCAGATAAGTCAAACCAGGCCAATCTCCCAATTAAAGTATCTTGAAAGGAATGTGCAGTCATTTGGGGACCTGTACAATGTGCTACATTGTCAATTCACTTCTTCATTTTAAACAACCCCACTTCATACCAGCTTACTGTAGATCTCTTGAAAACTCCACAAGTGGCATACTTGAAATATCAGGCATTTTTCTTTAAAACATCTGGGATTCTCTTCAAGTGCTGGTAACTGAGGTCTATGGGCTGGTGTGTCTATGTGGGTAAGAGATATTTACAGATATTGAATTTGCTTAAAAAAACATAATTTTTGTGCCTCTTACTATAATCTTTGCAGGCTTATGGTGAAGAGATTTTCTTTGAGCTTCTGTTAAGTACATTTCTGTGGTGGCACATACTCTAGGTTTAAATTTGCTTTAAAAAAAATTAAAAAAAACTTTTCAGAAATATCAGTTAATCATACAGTGTCTTTTGTTGCAGTTATGTTGCTTTGTTTGCACAGTATCATCCCAGCTACCAGAAATCTATTTGTTTCTAGAACTTACTTGGAACACACAACTTGGGAAGAGTTTACTATGAGCCCATTAAAGACCGGCACGGAAACATCCTCATAGTCACCATCAGGGAAGTGGAGATGCTTTATTCATTTTTTAATGGCAAATGGATGCAGATCTCAAAGCTCCAAAGCCAGAGGAAGTCTTTGTCAACACCTGAGGAGCCAACAGCCTTAGACATTTTACTGATCACCATCCAGGTAGGCAGTCTTTTGAGTTTTCTAATACTGCATATTTAAAGTTCCAAATACACTTGTTGAGATTCCAGTGAAATATACCAAGAGCCACTTACAAATGCAGTGATGAAGTGGAGAGGGCCCAGAGGTATTTCACTGCTTGTATCCCACACACAGAAAAGATTCAGAAGCTTATTTTTTATTTATCACTCTCTAGCTCTGGAATTCATCAAGCAATACAAGTGGTGGGCACTCCAAAAATACCCCTGACCGAAGAACCAACAAGAAACTTTGAGACAAATATTTGAGTAGGGGTCTATAGGTAGTATAATCAAAACATTAAACCAATACCTGAAGGGACTATAATAATAATAATACATTCCTGGACTGTGTGTGTGTGTGTGTGTGTGTGTGTGTGTGTGTGTGTGTAAAACCCTCTGAACAAAAACTCTTAACACCTATTTACTCATTTGTTCCATATAATGCTCCCCTGGGTCAGACAGGCATGATAAAGTCCATTATAGGAATGAAAGGACTGAGGCTCAAAGAAATTATACACAACATACAGCCATACAGAGATGCAGAGTTAGTGAAGCTAATGAAGATCCAGCACAATTTAGCTCTTCGCCTGAACAAGCCCCTTCCAGTGCCCTGGCAGAGATTCCAACAATTTTATACTCTTCTCCTTAAAGAAGGCACCAAAAGGGATGCTGGGGTGGCTCAGTTGGTTGGGCGGCTGCCTTCGGCTCGGGTCATGATCCCAGGGTCCTGGAATTGAGTCCCACATTGGGCTCCTTGCTCAGCAGGGAGCCTGCTTCTCCCTCTGCCTCTGCCTGTGCTCACTCTCTCTGACAAATAAATAAATAAAATCTTAAAAAAAAAAAAAAAAAAAAAGGAGAAGAAGAAGAAGGAGGAGGCACCAAAAATTGTATTCACTTCAGTCCCCACAAAACTTGCATTTGCCACTGGGCACACAGTGAGAAAATGGAGGGCTGAAACCTAAACTCAGATCTTCTTACTGGAATCAGGCTTCTTTTTGCCACATGACATCACATTCCTGGGCAGGAGTTAGGATTGCAGTCATGAGGGACTAGAAATGAAATAAAGGATTAAAGACTCACCAGAGACTGGAATAGCCACCAAAATTCAAAATTCAGGCAGCTTAGATCAAGACTCAGGCTGGCTGGCCAAACCAGGATAAAAAATACATCTGCTCCTGAGTCCAGTGCTCTCTCCATACCGTCACACCCCTCATGGGTTCTTATGTGAACATGGGCGTCACACTGTTTCTTTATCTTTTTTTAAGCCCAGTCATGGGGATGAGTTCTATAGTACTCTGCAGTTAGGTGGTAAAGCTGGCAGAAACACCTCCCTTGATTGAGCCCTGTGCAACTGGTGGCATATCTGTACAAGACAGCAACCCCAGAGTAAAGTGAAAGAAAGAGCTCTGTCCCACATAAACCCCAGCTTTGGTACATATAACCCTTTATGATCACCTTAAAAAGCTAAGCCACCAGCCCACTATCTTATTTTTTTTAAGGCTTTTATTTATTTGCTTGACAGAGATCATAAGTAGGCAGAGAGGCAGGCAGAGAGAGAAGGGGAAGCAGGCTCCCCGCTGAGCAAAGAGCCCGATGCAGGGCTCCATCCCAGGACCCTGAGATCATGACCTGAGCTGAAGGCAGAGGCTCCACCCTCTGAGCCACCAAGGAGCCCCCCACTATCTTATTTTCATTCCTCACTGAGAAGTGATTGATACAGTAATCTCACCTTTATTTTCCTTGTACTAGCCCAAACCAGAATGGAGTCCAGTGTAGCAAAGGTAAGCTAACTGGTCAAAGGCAATACCTCTGGCTTTGATTTTACAGAATTTGGGTTCATATGAAATTGATAGAGGGTGTGTGTGTGTGTGTATGTGTGCGTAGGAGATGGGGGCAGGGAACACAGACATATTCGTGGCTCCCCTCTTCACCCTTTATAAGCAAGTGCTAAAAGAAACATTTTAAAAATCATAATAAAGTGAGCTTTTATAGGGTGACTAATACACTAATCCCCTATAGGGATAAACTGGGGTCTGGGCTACCTTTGCTCCTAGAAACACAGCACAGGCCCCAGAATGATATAATACCTGGTTTCTCTTAGACTTATTACATTAAAAATGTGTTACAGGTGCAGAAAGATTCCAATCTGGCGAAAGGTTGTTAGAGAAGGAGACCAAAAATAGAGGCAAGATCAGGTTTCCACACAGATTCAAATGGAAAATTTACCTCCTCTGACTGGTACATTTCTGCTTGATGTCACTCCCACCCACCCCCACTCTCCTTCTCCTCCTACTTCTCTCTCCCCTCCTTCCATTCAGGTCTTACACTGAAGAGGAAATGGGGAATAAAACTACTGGGGCTGGTATCCAATCATGCCTAATTAAGTCAAGATTTGGCCCTACCAGCTCATCACAGAAGTAGTCACAAGTTTTGGTGTTTGCCCAAAGCAGGCTGGGTCACAAACCAGTCTCCTTTTATGGTTGGTAGAGTGATGACCACCAGACCTTCCGATGGGAGGCTTGGGCTTATTCCTGCCATATCACAACACATACTAAGGCACCACTTTGGAACCTGGCTGGCTGGGTATGATTCCTGACTCCACCTTGTCTAGTTATATGACTAGGGCAAGTTACTTAATTTTTGATCTCTCATATTTCATCCTCTGCAAAAAACTATTTCATAGGATTTGAATGAAGATTAAATGAGTTAATACATAAAGCATTAGAAGAGTAGCAAAAGTGAGCACTAAAATAAATGTTAGTGATTGTTATTATTTCTCTACTCAGAAAAATCCAAATAATGCTTGGCCCTCCTCAGAGCATACCTAGGCCATACCGTCCCACAGACCCTAGAACTGGCTGAGTCATCCCTTGGGGCATTACACCACTCTGTCTATTTTTCCATAAGAACTAAGGAAAATTTGCATAAAAACTGTATGATCTGCAATGGGGTTTTCAAAACAGGTAAGGGCTCTAACAAAATCTGGGTCCATAACTAATCTACTAATCTGTAGGGCCCCGAGGAAGCTCCAGGGTCTAACACTCTCAAATTCCTGATCCTCTCAAGTCCCAGATCTTCATTGCAGGCCTTTCTCGTATCTAGAAGAAAGAAATCCTTAAAGAAAAAAAAGACAGACAGAAAGGGGGGGAGGGGAGGGATGAAGGAAGCAATCCTCTCCACACGCGTCTAGGAAAAAGAGAGTTATTATGAACAAATTAGAGTCCCTCTGAGCAAACTAATTGGCAATGAGAGTATTTCCAATAGGGAGACCCCTCTCAGGTGCTGAGTTACTCAGACATTGATCTCCTGGGTCACCTTAATAACTGGAAACTTCACAGGTGAACTCTTCTTGAAGATTAATCTTTCACATTAGTACTATCTTTTCAAGTTAATAAACACTTTGTCACATCTATAATATCATTTGATCTTTGTGAAAACCCAGTGAGATTGGGCAGTTTTATTCACATCTGTGAGTGTGTCCCACTCACAGATGAAGCTACAGATTTCAGGGAAATAACTCCTCAAGGTCATATCAGCCAAAAAGCAGCATAGGAGAAACTAGGACCCAAATTTCCTGACTCCTAGTCAGGTACCCTTCCCATTCTGCCAAACTGCTTTACATGCCCTCTCCCTCCCCTTCTTTGAATCCTTGGAAAATAGGTATAATCATAGAGAAAGCCCGTGAAGTTTGCCGCCTCCTCCTCAGGCATTCCTTGTCACCCTGTGCCTCCTCACACCTGTGATGCCAAAGACCTACTATTTTTTCTGCCCTTCTCTGTTGTTTCTTTTTTCCAACACATTCCTGCTCTTTCTACCTCCATGAAGCCCCTAAAACATGGGAGTCAAAAACTGTAGGAATCAAGAAGATGAATGAAAGTAAGCCGGTTGACCTGGATATGAGAAACAATTGGGTTCACACAAAAACCTGTTTAGAATGTTCATAGCAGAATTATTCAAGTAGCAAACAGTGGGAACAACCAAATGCCCAACAACTAATGAATGGATAAACCAAAGTGGTATATCCATAAATGGAATATTATTCAGCCATAAAAATGAGCGAAGCACTGATCCATGCTGCAAAGTGGATGAACGCCGAAGACATTACCCTAAGTGAAAGAAGCCAGGCACAAAATGCCACATATTATACAATTCCCTTTATACGAAACATCCAGAACATGCAAACCCACAGAGACAGAAAGTAGATGAGTAGTTCCAGGGGCAAAGGGAGGAGGGACTAGGGCATGACAGCTAATGAATGCCAGGCTTCTTTGTGGAGTGATGAAAATGGTCTGGAATTAGGTAGTGGTGATAGTCACACAAGTTTGTGAACATAGGAAAATAACCACAGAATCTCACACTTTAAAAGGGTGAATGTTATAGTATATTAATTACATCTCAAAAAAAAAAGAGAGAAAAACAAGCAGAAGCAACAGAGACTAATCTGGAGGGCCCTTGTCCCATCTAAAGACTCCATTCAGCCTCATCTAACTACAGTGGAAGAACGTGGTCCCAATGTTGAAATGTTTTCCAGTTTTTAAAGAGAAGTTGGAAAATCTATAGAGTTTTGAATTAAATCTCTTTATTGTTAAAGGTTAGAAAATAATTTAGAAAATTTAAATTCTTGGGGCACCTGGGTGGTTCAGTCCATTGAGCATCTGCCTTTTGGCCCAGGTCATGATCCCAGCATCCTGGGATGGAGGCGGAGTCAGGCTCCCTGCTCAGTGGAGAGTCTGCTTCTCCCTCTGCCCCTCCCCCTGCCACTCATGCTCTCTCTCAAATAAATAAAATCTTTAAAAATTTTTTAAAAAATTTTTGCAGTCCATATAATCTTGGGCCCACAAAGACCCAGGCCACCATTTTATGACCTTTGCTATCCCCAGACAATTCAGTTTCTATTCTCTCTGCAATGAAACAAAAGCCCTGTAGTTACTAGAAAAGCATCTATCATTCTTCTAACAAGCTCTTAGGATACCTGCTCAAGGGAGGGTGGTTGGATAGATCCTTACTGGTCTACCAGGAAGGTATGCTACCAACATAGTATATTCTCTTCAAGAGGCCCAGCCCCAGATTCCACTACCTCTGGGCCTCTCACTTCATATTTAATAAACATTTTTTCAGCACCAGCTAGGTGCCAGGAACCCTTCTAGGTGCTATAGGAAAAACAAATGAGTAAGTCAAGGTCCCTGCTCTCAAGGAGTTCAGTCAAGGGAGGGAGACAGACTTGTAAACAAATCAAGGTAATACAAGGCAGAATTAAACCAGAGCCTGATAGCAGTACAAACAGTGTACTATGGGAGCACAGACAAAGCAGCTATTAATTCTCCCTGGAAATATCAGGGAAGGCGTTGTAGAAGAGGTGACATTTGGCTGAGCCATGAAAGGTAAATTAAGTTCACCAGGTGGAGGAAGAAAAGAGAAAAAGAGAGGATAGGAAGGAAAGAGGAGAGAGGGAGGGAGAAAAGAAGGAAGGAAGTGAGGGAGGGAAGAAGGAAGGAAGAATAAAGAGAGAGAATTAAATAGAGGGCATGGTAGAGAAAAGAGGCATAAGGAAATGGAAAAGTAGATATAACCCTCCCTTGGGCTCACGATGGATATTATACAACCCTTGTCACCTTGAGTTAGAAAAATTTGCTACATGTCTCTCTCACACATGGAAATCTGAGTTCCATGAAAGGGAAGATCACATCTCACTGATGTCATTAATATTCTAGCACAACACCCTTGATACACAATAGGTGCCCAATAAAAGTTGTCAAGTGAGTGAATTCATGAACCAACAGAATGAAAGAAGAGACATTGGGATATGTCTGAGGAAGGAAAAAACAATATATTTTGGCTGGAGATAAGAGACACAACTGGACCGTAATGAAACTAACGGTTAGAAAAACAGGTTAGAAGTCAAATCAGGCACTATATGGGCCCTAAGGCTTTGGATTTGGTTTAGAAGTCCTTCCTAGTGTACCTAAGATTATATGAATGGGACAGTTTCTTTCTCTTCCCATACATTTCTCAGGCTGTAAAAACAATCTGACTAATGAAGGATAAATGACTATGAAAGGCAGGAAAACACAGGTAGATGCTCAGTCAGTTCAGTCAGTCCTTTTAAAAAAGTGAAAAAAAGAGTAAATTACTCCATTTAAGAATGGTGTTGGTTTTTACGAACCACAGTGTCTTCCTAACTCTCATTCTATTTGTGGTTAGTTCTACCCCCCACATGTTTTTCTCTTATATCCATCCTGTATTTGTTTTCCTGGGTTTGGGTCTTTACAAAGACATTTTCTTAGTAAGTTTCAACTCTAATTATGATAGCTTATTTTTCCAGTGCATAGGATCATTCAGAGCTTTATTACTATTTTCTAGAAAATCAAAACCACAACAAATTTGGGACCCACCATTTTGATACACACATTCTTCATTTCTTTGTCTGAAACATCAATAAATAAGCTAAAGAGACAGGCCCTCAATAAGCTAAAGAGACAGGCCCTCAGGACAAGTCCCTATAGGACCATCACTCAACATGTCTACTGTTCCCATACCACCTCCATCATCCACAAATCTTCAACCCAGATAGTCAGCCTATTAAAGTAATGTGGTCAAGATTCTACTTTTGCCAGATTATCTAGTGAAACAGATCACACTGGAGACTTCTCCCTGGTCTATGGATTCTGCTCTTTTGTTACTGGAAATTAACATTGTCTGTATGATTTGCCCTTCACAAAACCATGATGACTCCTATTTAAAAGTGTCTCAGGATTCCTGGGTAACTGAAAATTGATTATTTGATGGTTCATTCTCATTTTATTCAAAGATCAATAAGTTGGTGGTCTTTAATTACCAGGGTCATCTGTGTGTCTCTCCTTCCTGTTTAAAGATAGGTATATTTGCCCTTTTCTAGTCTCTAGGGACTTTTCCAGTTCCCCATCACTTCTCAAAAATAATGACCTGTGGGTTTGTGGCCACATCTGCTTGTACAGCAAGTATCTCTAGGGTGCATATTATCCAGTTCTGCTGATCTGAATACTTCCATTTCCCCTTCTCTCATTTGTTTCTCTTATTACCTGTTCATTTCTCAAAATTTCACTTTGACTGAACTTTCTCCAATCCACTCCTGTGATCTTTTGTAAAGAGGTAAGATAGGAGATATCAGAAAGTTCTGCCTTATCCATCTCCTGACATTAATAAAAATTCCTTCCTTCTTGAACACAAAATCCAATTTTTCTAATCTTTTTTTTTTGCCAAATATCATAAAAGTTATTTATCCTTTGATTTTCTGTACCTGCTAGTTATGCCTTCCTCCCAACTGTGACCATGCTTATTTTGTCCCTCTTCTGCTATTCTCCTATGTTCTGGCTTAGGGACCTGTCCTGACTTTCACATGTTGTGTATCTACTATATACAGAAATAGCACTGGGTACTAAGGACACAAAGCAATAGAAAACATAGTACTGCCATTAATTTCATAGCCTGGTTCAAGAAAAGAACATAACAGAGGAAAAACAGTATGTATTCCTTCCTCTGTATACCTCCATTGCCTCTATTATAAGACCAATTTCAGAATATTGTGGTCATTTGTTTACTCATCTTTTTCAACCTTCTCAAAAGTAGGGATCACATAATGTTCACCTGAAACCTCAGTGTCTCCTGTAGTGCCTGGAACTCAGTATGTTTGATAAAGGATAGGACAGAGGAGATGATACACAACAGCATATGGTAGATGTTGCAGATCATGAATTCCACAAAGGAGGGATCACTCCTTCAGAGTATACAGGTCAAGGAAGGCTTCATATCTCTCTGTTCCATATAGAATTCTGTACAAGTTTAAATGTTTGATTTTCTCTTCCTTTTAATTTTCCCTGCATTTCCTTCTTTTCACTCCCTCAGAAAGCCAGGCTACATTCTGGCCTATACAAATGCTTACCCGACTCATCACTTCTGTTTCAATTCCCCCAGTGCCCAAAGGTTGAAAAAGGTCTTAACTACTGATACATATTTCTACTTACTCACTATCTGAGTTCCTGCAGTTGTATAGGGAAGCAGAAGTCACCACAAAAAAAGTTCACTGGAGAGCCGACCACACATAAAACATGACCCCACTCAAACATCCCTCCGTGCTCACTAGGCTGGCACTTGCTCTTGCACCTACAGCTTCACTCAGTCTCTGCTGCCTGAGGAATATTATGATGTGAAAATACAATGCAAATTCCAGGCAAATCTATTACAAGACAAATTTTAAAATCTTGTAAAAGATACAGAATTTCTTAAAGCTGATGAAGATGATGCGGAGACCTGATCGAATCACAGGCAAAGCTACTGCCAATTGAGAATCTAGCAGTGGCAGGCCAGTTAACAACTGAAGAACACAAAATGAACAAGAATCCTAGGAGAATGACCTGAATATCAACATTTTTTAAAATCCAGGGAAAAGATATGAAGACTTCAAATACTCTTGTGAAAATATCCTCTTAATGATCATGTTGTATAAGTTAAACATGAGGAATAGCATTTCAGCTATCAGACAATTTAGCCTAAAACACTAAGCGCCCCCCCAAAAAAGGAATCAATACTTGATTCTTTCTTCATCCTCAGAATTAAGTGTTAATAATGTAAGATAAACAAACCTGTTGCTATTACTTTTGTTTCATTTTTCAAGATAAAGAATCAACCAAGTCATTTTCTAATTACCATAAAATTTTGATCCAATTTTAAACTATGTCATTCAGTAATAAGACTTCTCTTAGATACCAATTATTCAGAAATAATGAGGCTTCCTGTACTGCTTTGTCAGCTTTGACACTTGCAAATTTCTGTTTCCCCCAGCTAAACAATTAGCCCTGCAAGGACAGAAATTATGAATTCTAGTTTTTTAGTTTCCCATTCCCAGTCACAATCCATCCCCCTATCCTGGCTCTGAAAACTGAGGGAAATAGGAGGCATGCAGGCTATATTAATGACTAATTACTTGACTTGGAGGATAATTCTCCTGAAGATAAGCTTGCCTGTACCACCAACATGTCCTTAACATTCATGGTGGTATCCAAGGCTTCTTACCTAATTGCTTAGCTAGAGCTCCTTTCATTTATGACATTGTGTACCTAAGAAAGGAAAAAGTTTTGAGATTACCTTTTCAAGGTGTTCTATGTGTTGTTTTGTTCTTTACCCTACAGGATATTCTCTCTTATCACAAAAGGAGTCATCAGCGTCTCTCTCCTGGATTATATCTGGGTTACCTAAAGCTGTGTAGCTCTGTGGATCAGATCAAAGTTCTGGTTACCCAAAAGTTGCCCAACATTCTCTGCCACGTGAAGATCCGTGAAAACAATAACATTTCCAAGTAAGTTGTGAGGAATCCAGATTTCCTTGTGATGAAACCATGGCTCAAGTGATGGGTTTGATGAGTCAGAAGCAAACTGATACTTAGTTTCTGTAGTTTCTATGATGAGATGTCCCCAGGTGCCAGTACACCGGGGCAGAGGCTTAGCTGCATTTTAGCATTAGGATAAGGAGGTTTTGTGGTGATGGTTGGTGGAAGGAGTGAGCCCATGAAGGAGATGCACACTCCTTACACTTCCTCTCTATGGTATTCATCGGGCAACCACCAATACTCAACTCATTAATGAATAAATGCCCTTTTCTTTTAACATTCTATTTCTGGTATCTTTTCTTCACAACTTAGTCTTTTTTTTTTTTTTTTTTTAAGTATCACTTGTAGAAATGGGTTCTGGTAGATCAATTTCCCCTTAAAGAATCCTCCTGTGCTCAGTGTCCCCACCCCTAACCCTCTGGCCTGAGGACTGTATGTTTCCTGTACTCTTTATGGTTCTCTAAAGAAGAAAAAAAGTAACAAGGCCTGTGCTTCTGGAAACTGCTCCACGGCTTGGCATTATGGTGAATTACCCTGTTAGCTTTGGGAAAGCTGCCCAATCTTGGTAATCTGGCTCAGATTTACAACTAGCCCTTCAGAAGGCCTCTGAAAATCTACTATAATGAACTGAATTGTGCTCAACCTGAAAAAAAAGGACAATAGATAAGAACTCTTGAGCCTTTATCAGGCTTCACAGTACAAATTAGATGTGCAGATTCTAGTTACAGCTATGGATTTGCTTAACCAAAAGGCATTCTAATTCATTCACTTAAAATTTGATCCATAAAGTGACAGTAGCTTATTAACTGTAGTGTATTGTTTATTAAATACTATTTGATGACAACAAAGGAAATGATGATGGGCTCTTCAAAGAACTCACTAGCTGCCATATTCTCATCTTTCAACTATTCAACTACACCCAGGCCTTAAGTCTGCCATCTGGTGGTCACTTCTACATCAACTTTGGTTATCTTATCAATCCTTCCCAAGAGGTTAGTTACAGGGCTCACTTGTGGGTTGACTCTGCAATGGTTACTTTCATCCATTTTCTAGATTTGTGTCTTAAAGGTTTTGACTCTATCTGTTAGTGGTTATACCAACTAATTTCCCCTTGACAAGGATCCAAGTTTCATTTTTACAGAAGATTCCAGTAGCCTTCACTCTTGCCAGTTCCATCTCATCCTCATCCTTATAGACTAACCTGCTTAGTTAGTGGTAGATGGTTCATGGTATTCTACTTGTAATTTATTCTCTAACTTGATTATAGATGCTATTTTAGCAGTGTGCTCCTTTAGGTTTTGTGAATGCTTGTGCTGGTCAGAACCCCCTCATTTAGTTCAATATCAGTGATGGGAGAAAAGAAACAACTCCCAAGCAGGTCCTCCAAGATTTCAATTTGTGAAGCCAAGAGGATGCCCAGATTGAAATAGGATTTAATTTTTATTTTGTTTCTATTATTGGGACAATAGGGTAGATTCTCCATAGTATTTTCCAGGGTAGGAATTAAAAGGAAACAGATACCCTGAACACAGAAACTTTTTTAAGAGGATAGTTTGTTAAAAGAGATTGTTTTCTGATGAAAAGCTCATGTCATAATCAACTTCATTTTCTGACACAAAGACTGGAGCCCAGGCTGGTATAGCCCACTGGAGAGAGCCCTCAGAATGTTTTCATGCGGGAGGAAACATATGTTAGCACCTCCTCTCTTTCTGTGCCCCAAGAGGAGGGCTTCCCTTCCCTCTCTAGCCTGCTCCTAAGAGCATATTGCTGCTCCCTGTACAGTTAGAGAAAGAGGCGAAACTGGGCCAAATGAACGTGTTTAGAGACTTGTGCTAGCTAGCATACCTGTAGAAACAGTGTTCCCAGGAAGCATTTACCTTGATCTTTCTAAGCTCCTTTTGAAGAACAGCCTTTGGGGGACAAACCAGATGTGTTTTCTCCCACCATCATTCTTTCCCCTCCCTTCTGCATGACATTTGGAAAAGTTCATTAGGAAGGATTACAGAGCACGCAGAATAAAGACACAGATGACTGGTTTGAAAGGAGGATGGAAGCAGTGATGTGTGTCCCCTGGTTCCTTTTATTGGAATTGTCTGGTGTTCCTGTTTGTGATTCTCCTCAAGCTCTTGGAAGGGGTAAGAAACCAAAATAGTCCCCACGATTACAACAGGCCAGGGTTGAAATGTGCCATGTGGTTTGTTGCCTGAGTTGGACCAGAGTCCTGTGGTTACCCAACTGCTGAATTAACCAGCAGATGCCCCTGTGGTAAAATGTAGGGCCTTAGAACTTACAGAGGATCTTCAGGGAAAGAAAAATGAAGACAGTCAGGAAATTATTACCAAATATTTCAAAGCTCCAATCTCAGAAACTGACTGATAAAAATTAGACCTGCTGTTCTGAGGTGTATATGGTTTGATAGGTGAACTAATCTTAAATTAGCAAAAGCTCTTTTTAAATTCCATTTGGGTGGCAAAAAGTTCAAATTTCATGAATTCTATTGAGTTTCAGCCACCAAAAATTGGTTATCCAGGTTCTGGACATATACAGTAAAACTGTTCTGAGCTGTGTTCTGAACTTTTGTTAAATTTCTAATTTTAACTTGACTCAACATACAGAGAGGAGTGGGAATGGGTCCAAAAGCTTTCTGGCTCTGAATCTATGGAAAGTGTGGATCATACTTCTGACTGCCCCATGCAATTGTTCTTCTACGAGCTCCAGATGGCAGTGAAAGCCCTCCTTAAGCAGATCAATACACCTTTACACCAGGTACTAGTCTTTACCATTTTTATCTTCTTTTATGGCTAATGGAAACTGCATTGTGTATAAAACTTCAGAATTTTAAAAAATATATATGAGTTCATTTTCAGTGATTTAAATACCACTTTGCACATGCTATACACTTTGAATTTGACACCTACAAGTGGACACAGACTCCACTTCTGCCCCTTTTCTCTATCTCCTGCATGTTGACCTCTTCCACAGCTCCTGGACCCGGCTTTATTGTGGTCTGGTCAAACAAGGAAAAATAATTCACTAGCCCACCTTGTAAAAACACCAAGTCTCAGCTTCGGGATAGCACAAGTCAAGGAGAATAAATAAGTATACACTTAGATATACAAATTATTTATCTAAGAACAGCAGATTGGTGGTAGTATAACTTACAGCACTGGCAAGGTTATGCCATGGCTATCTTTTCACAAATAGAGAAATTTTCACAAATAGAGAATTTCACAAACAGAGAAATAGAGAATTTGCTGTCACAAATAGAGAAATTATCATCTTATCTAAATCAAAAGGTGCAAATCTAACCTCCACTAATAAGCAACTTCAGGAAAAACTGTTGGCACAGAAGAGAACAGTAAAAGTTTATTAGGCTCTGTCTAGTAAGTTAACATGATGTAGCATTAGGCTGAATTCATTTCTCGTCTTTTTTTTTTTTTTTCTTTTTGGCCTAGGTTCACCATTTCCCCATACCCAGCACACACACACATACACACACATACACACCACACAAAATCAACCAAGTTTAGCCTATAAACAGGAAGCCCATCACAGGAGTAACTGGCTCTCTTAAATAACAGAGCAACAACCCAGAATTGGCCCCTGACCTATGGTCATAGGGACATAGATTAGAGACTCTAAGAGTGTTCTTCCATTGCGGTACTGCTCAGATTTTAAGTCAGTACTGCAAGGTTAGTCCAAAACAGCCAACAATTATGAAGAATAAATTGCACAAGATGCCATAAAGGCACTAGGGGAGAAACTGGATTATTCCGGGGGGGGGGCATGTACTCAGGAGGAGAAAAAAACACACCAGCTCTACTTGTGACAGTAGATACTATTAAAGGGTTTCTTGAGCTTAGCAGGTTTGAAGCAGCTCATATTTCATTGGTGACTCTTGGGCTACATACACATGTTGGGAGAGGGCTGCCTAACTGCCTAAGAGTGCATACAACTTTTTTTTTTTTTTTTTGATACTTGTAAAATTTTTTCAACCCTTGGCCAGAAACTACATTTTTCCCCTTTAACCAACTTAAATTGAAACTAGTAGATTTCTAATTCAATCCATTTTTGTTGCTTCATGTAATTATATTCATCATTTTGAAAAACCCACAGAATGCAATCATTTTCTGCTTTTATAAGAAGCATAAATGTTGTTTTCAGAGTTTATGTGGAACATTACTGCCTTAAATCTTGATTTTATATAGCATTATTAAATGGGCTGAACCCTAATATTTATGTTGTATAAAAATTCCAAGCTTGAAGTCGTGTAATTTTGTTAGATGTTTTATGCCAGTTTGGTGTTGTTTATGTAAGTGCCCTGTTGTAACTCTCCTATTTTTCCTCCGCGCGTGTCCCTCTGCAGGCAAGGAACTTCCGCCTCTACACACAGGAGGTGTTGGAAATGGGTCACAATGTGTCCTTTCTTCTCCTGCTCCCTGCCTCAGACGACGTCTGTACAGCCCCAGGACAGAATAATCCTTACACCCCACACTCAGGGTTTCTTAACCTCCCTCTTCAGATGTTTGAACTTGGTATAGTAGCTTGTTTCACCTAGAAATATTAACCCAGCCTCCTTATAATAAAATCACAAAGTTATATCTGTTCCCCCTTGTCCCAGTGGAGGGTCAATAAATCACATGATGGCTTTGGCAACAACCCTTCCTAGAACTGTGTACAAGTCTGAGAGAAAGCAAAGCTCCAAGACTATGTGCCTGAGCAATAATTATTGAAACCTAGCTAAGGTCCAATGGAGAGGAGGGAATTCTAAACAGAGTGTTCAGTTATCAGGCTGCAGTTCTTGCCTTCACTTTGCTTTCTTAAAACATAAGTACAAGAACTGATGTTTTCATGAAAAGCACTGCCCCTTCTCTCTCTCTTTCTCACCTCCAAATGGGGAAAAAAAAATAGTGAAATTAAAATGTAAAGTGCATATCACTCTGGAGGAAAAAAAAGTCAATGTAGTGCTGATTTATTAAACAGACTCTAATATTAAACAGGCTCTAGATTTCTAGCAGACCATTTGAGAAAATAGCATCCCAGGATGCCGTGTTGTGATTATAATGTGGGATTCTGAATGGTGGAAGATCTTGTCCTGACTTTCAAAAATGAATAGCCTGGGCCCCAGTTTCTCTATTTTTGCAGAGACCCCTGCTGCCCACTGAGAATGTGAATAGGGATGCTTTGTCTCTTCCCCATGCTTCTTCTTATAACAGGCCAATAAGAGGCAATTAGCAGGAGTTCTATCAGTTCAAATGAATTGTAGAATCTGTGGGAGGGTGAGCGCTGGGTGGATGGAATGGAGGCAGACTCTCTTTGGATTGCTCCCCAGACACCAGATTTAGAAGCAGAGAGGCAACTGCCATTTTGAGACCTGGGCATCTGAATCTGAATTTATCCCTTGAGGATAAATGGATTAAGCCTTTCAGTTTCCCTTGCTCCAACCATTCAGATGCCAAAAACAACTAAAGAATAGCAATTATTATTTTCCAGAAGAGAAAGAGTTATTAACAGAAGCCTGAATCACACCTGCAGACTGGGACTTGAGAGTCCTGGGTCCTCTATTGTGTGACACTGGCAGTCACTTAAACTTTCTGCACCTTTTCTGTGTGAAATGATTAATAACGTTGGCCATACCACTCCCAAGAGGCCTGAATGGGAATATGACCCCACGCAATGAGTTCCCCATCCAAAGAACATTATTAGTCCATGATATGACTGCACTGCTATTACAAAATACAGTTTGGGTCATGGTATTTCATTTTAAGTCAATACATATATATTAGATACCGTCTGTGGAGATTCAGAGATGCGTAAGACAGTCTCTGCCTGCAGTACAGTGGTAACAGCAAAATAATGATACAAATTATTATTAAATGAGCTAAGATATGCCAATCATAAGTGATATTGAAAAAAGAAAAGGAAACACATTTTTCTCAAGGTATCAGAAAGCCACCTTGGAGGAGAGGATATTTGATGTGGGTGTTAAAGAATGGACAGGATACTAATAAACATGGACAATAAGAAAAGCTTTCTTGTCAGGGGGAGCAGAATGAGCTCCCTGGAACAAAAGGTCTCAGAAAGAGTAGGGAAAAGAACAAGTTGTCCAGTTCAGCTAGATCAGAGAAATGATGTGAAGAAGCAGTGGACATAAAAAGGTCTGGAAAATTCATGGCCATACTGGGCAGTATCTTAAGAGTCAGACTGAGGAATCTGTTTAAGATGGATTAAGAGCACATTTGGGGGCACAGTTCATATAGTCCAGTATTAGGGCAGAAACAAACCCTCCCCCCATAAAGGAAACAAATACAGAAGTAAGAAACATTGGGAGTATTATAGAAGATGGAGCAACTGTTTCAATGAGAAAAGGTGAAGTCTAGAGACTTCTGGAGTACTCCAATGGTTTTCAGCCTCAAATACTGTGAGGATATTGCTGCCATTACCAAAAGAAAAAGTCAGAGAGGAATATGACTTGGGGAAGAAAATGATGCTTTTAGCTCTATCTTGAATCTGAAGGTGCAAATTCAACATACAAGTAGACATGTCCATTTGGCAGCAGAAATAAAGGAGAGAGGGTTGAGTACTAAACACAGAAATTTGGCCAGTGTCTATTAATAATGGCTGAAGCCATGAATGTGAATGATTTCCTAGGGACAGATAATTGATAGGGAAAAGAACTAAGGAAAATACTTCACTGGAGAGCTAACCAGGAGTCCATTCTGTATGAAATGGTCATTACCGTTCCATGATTATAGACAAAAATACATGAAGTTCATTTCCCCATGTCTCAGTGGTCTTCATGGTAATAATGATTTGGGATCAATTATAATAGTGTATTACTCTAAGACCCTGGAGGACCAAGCCCTGCAAGTGTCCTCTGCTTTTTGGGAGTTTCATGCACTTTTCCTGAGCAGCCACACTTTGTCCTACTACTGTTACTTTCTAGTCTACAATTTCTTCTCTCCACTCATTTATTCATTAATTCAATAAATACCTATTAAGTAACCTACTATGTGCTGGGTACTAGTCGAGGTACTAAGGAGCTCCAAAGAATAAGCTCTCCATGAAGCTTACATTCTCATGGGGGGAGACAAACAGTAAACCAATCAACAAACAATACTGTAAATGTCAGACAGTAGTGAGGGCTGTGATGAAAAATAAATTAGTGTAAAGGACTGGGGTGAAGAGCAGGAGCTGCAATTTTATATAGGATGACCTGGGAGAGTCCCTTTAAAGAAGAAACCTGTAAGTAGAGACCTGAGATTTTCCTGCAGTGGGTATGACAAGGGCAAAGGCTTTAAAGCAAGAGTGTGCTTGGCTAAAAGATCAGTGTAGGTGAAGTATAGTAAGCAAGAGCAAGAAAGATAGGAAATGAGATCAGAGAGTCAATAGCCAGATCATGCAGGGCCTCAAAGGCCTTGATAAGGACTTCGGATTCTACTTTCAATGTGTTGAGAGTCCAACAGATAATTTTGAGTGGTAGAGTAACATATTAGAAGGTCTGTAAAATCTGGTAACCCCCCCCCCCAGATGAAAAAATAAAAACCAAAAAGCTTAACTTTGTTTAGCCCAGCATTTTCTAAATTCATTTGACCATGACTGGAAGCATTTTTGGTGTGGCACTTACTAAAAAACTAAGAAAACACACTTTAGGATATGATGCTCTAGAACACTGCTTCCCCAACTTCAATATGCATTGAGATTCACTAGGAGAGCATGCTAAAAGAGACTCCTGGAGCCCCACCACACAGGACTGGAGAATTTGCTTTTCTAACAAGCTCTCAGATGATACTGTGCTGTCAGTCCATGGACCACACTAGAACACACAAAACATAACATTTCAAGAACTTACAAAATAGAGATGTAGTTATCATAGTACCAGAATTCAACAGTGCCTATCTCTTTGACTAAAAGCAATGTAAGACTATCAAACATTAACCTTCATCTATGAAAGCTAAGCCATAGATCAAAGCCTAGGTCTCAAGAGTTCCTGACTTTAAGATGTTTTTCCCTGGAATAACATATATCTTCATAGTCTCCTGGTCCTCCTTTATTATATGAAAGGTGATCCAACTGATTTATGAGAACCATGTAAGTTTCCAGAAAAGATCACCTCATTGGGCGTAGTTCCACTGACATACAAAATTCTATTAGTCTTTTCTAGCAATCAGGAGGAAATGTTGCCAGTAGCAGGAAATCAGTACACTCCAGTACAATGTTTATTATACCTCAGCAGCACCAGCAACAATTTTTAAAAGATTGCTGGACCTTAGTAAGAATCATGAAAGACTCTACCTTATCCCCAAGAGATCAGAGCTTTCCAAGAAACAGATTATTGTACTGATTACCATACTTCTTCCATTAGACTTCAGTCCACAAAGCATTTAATAACAATTTCTATAGGAACTTCAAATACTTACTATAATGGGTCTAAAACCCCTCAAGAAAGATGCTAAGCAATTTTTACTTGTTTTTTTTAAGTAGGGACTTCTGCCTTCCATAGGTAGACCCACAGCAAAAGGTCAACAGATACACTAGGCATTTCTGAGAAAGAGAACATTACTGGAAATTCAATCAGAACTCAGAAAGTCATAAGAACACAGGAATTTTAGTGAAACCTGAAAAGGTGCAAATTATGGGAACACATCAATTATAAAAAGTTTACACTATATTTCGGTTTGACTTGTACAAGTCATCCCTGTCCCAATGAAAGGATCTGAGATTTGGCAAACTGACCATGTTCCTGCCAGTGGCCTGAGTGATCATAAATAACTTGCTAACCAGCTACAGAAAACTGCATCTGTGCCTATTCTAGCACTAAATAGATCTAGCAAGGACAGAATGATAAAGGAGCTTAGCCTTCTGTCTCCTGGAGTAAAGAATAGACTGGGACAAACCCAGAGGCTATTTCCTCACAGGATTACTGTAGGGGAGAAGAGGACTGTCAGACGGATGGGAGAGCTCCATAAGCAGGGCTGAGCTAAGGCAAAATGCTACATTTCAAACCCAGGCCCCCTCCATAACCTGAAGGCTGACACTCCCCCTACCCCAACCTTTGAACAGAAGCAGGGTAATACTCCACTGCAGTAATCAAGCAAGTGCCTGGGTACCAACAAGGGTCACTATTTAAACTGTTCGCAGAAACAAAAAGAAAAGCAGTACCATCATGAGCCTTCAGAAACTCTGTCCAGTAGTGTGGCCTCTTGACGATTTGCCTAGCTTGCACTAAGGAGGTTGCCCTGTCCTGATCCTATGGGCAGTCACAACTGAGAGCAGGCCTATGATAAGAAAAGTTGATTGTACTGATTTCCTTGATTCTATGATTCATACTGATTGGACTGGTAAGATTATAAAACTGGGGGATTTTTAAAAAACAGTTTGAAGCCTGGCATATATTTCATACTTAAGTGCTTGGCTACATATTT
The DNA here is from genome assembly GCF_964662115.1 of Mustela nivalis. Classification (NCBI taxonomy): domain Eukaryota; kingdom Metazoa; phylum Chordata; class Mammalia; order Carnivora; family Mustelidae; genus Mustela; species Mustela nivalis. The sequence goes on along the minus strand of NC_139036.1, from coordinate 32,065,349 downwards.
CATTCAACAAACATTTGCTGGGTTGCCACTGTATGTCAAGTACTGTGCTTGCGCTGGATATACAGATGTTAATAAGACATAATCTGACCACCAGTAAAGGGTACAGAAATCTATACCAAAAGTCCCAATATAATGAAAGCCCTGCTGTAATAGGTAGGCTATTGAGTTTCAAAGGAAGGACATCCAATCCTTCCTTAAAGAGGTAACATTTGAGCTAATCTTGAATTAGAAAGAAACATTCAGAAAAGGAAAGAAAAGGCAGACCTAAAAAGGAAAATCGTCTTAAGTGGGCTGTGCAAAGGCTAAGAGACCTGAGGAAATGCAACCCAATTAAGTACACTCCTAGTAGCTCATGGTGAAAGATGCTTATGGCACCTGAGAAGACAGGAGATGAAACTAAAAATTAAAAAGTCAGAATCACAAAGGGCTATATATACCATCCTAAAGAGGCTAGACTTTATCATGTAGGCAATGGGGAGTCATGAAAAGATTTGTTTAAAAGGAATAATATGGTCATCTTGGATTTTAGCAGCTCTAAAGATGGACTGCAGGAGAGCCAAAGCAGGGAATGCTGAGACTAGAGGCAAAGAGACAGTTGAGAGAGTGGTCCAGGTGGTAGTGATAAGAACCGGAACCAAGACTGCCACAGTAGGGGTGTAGAAGAGAAAGCAGAGGCAAGAGGAATTGAGGAGTTAAAATCAATAGGACTTTGTGATTGATTTAATGTGGCTGAAGAGCAAAATGGAGGAGCCAGAGAGTCTGAATAGGGTGCTGAGATGGATAATGTTGCCATCTACCAAAATAGGAAAGATGAGGAGAGGAACAGGTTTGGGGGAGGGGAGAGATGATGAGTTCAGTTTGACAAATGATGAGTTTTGAGGTGCCTGTGGGATATCCAGGCACTGAGCCTAATGGAATCCAGGCCACAAGCTTACAAGAAATGGCACAGTCTCAACCCTCGTTCCTAAGGCCCATTTTTCATGATTTAGGATACCACTCCTGAATTCCAACTGTCAACTCATTCACTCCCAGGAATCTTTAGAGGGGCATCTTGTGCCCAGGTTCTTTCTGACACACTAGCAAAGAATCCTGGAACTAAACTGACCACAGGAGGTAATCTTATTGATATTTTTAGCTTCCAAACTAGGCTCCATGACCCTGACTGATTAGGATTTTATTAAGTTAAGATCTTAGGAAGAATTTTTTAATCTCAACCCTGTTCCAATTTTCTAACTCTGAATGCCTCATTATTTCTGAGAGGTCAGGGTAAGGGTGTGAAAAAATTTTTTATTTTGTTTCTGATAGGTGCCACATGCTGTTCTATGCACTGTATATATACGATATGATTTAATTCTAAATAGACATTACTATCCATCTTAGATGTGGGAAAACTGAAGCTCCCAGAGGTTACATGCCCAATGCCACACAGGTAGTAACTGTCAGATCTGATTCAAACTCCCAGTTCTGTCTGATACTAAACCCAAATACTTTCTACTCTTCTCTACACTTAATCCAACTTCTTGTGTTGGTATCAAATGCATTTTAGTCTGTCACTATCTCATATAGAAAAAATAGAGAGAAAAAACACCACAGAAAATTAGCCTTACTGTGTAAATTACTAACAAATCATGTGGTCCAGATAATGCACTGTTGTACCCTTGTATCATTTTGTCTGTTAAATGCATGTGATTCACATTAGAAAAAAAAAAAATTAGAAGCTTCCAGTCTATCCTTCCCTCCTCTGTGATGGCTACCAAATGTATCATTGCTAAACCACAAAAGACTATGTTAAAGTAGCATTTGTTAAAGTAACATTAAAGGCTCTGCATAAAAACCACTAGCACGGGAAAGTGAAGCGCTGTAGTTGAAAGGTCCTTATAGCTAGCTGTGGTGAGTGGCAAGGGGTGGGGGGTGTGGGCGCTGTGAGACCACCCACCAATCCAAGGTTCCTACCACAAGGAGACACAACAAGAGAAAGTTGTGGACACCCTGGCGTTTTAGAATTCATATGGGAATGATAGTGTTTCTTTTAAAGAAATTCTTTAGTGCCTTTTCCTAATCTCCCTATCTTCATAAGTGCTAACAGGATATAATCCCTCCTTGAAAGGCATAAAGACACATTCAGGGAGTTACAAGAGTAAGTAAGTCAAGAGTAAGCTACAAAATAATGGTGACTCTTTCCTGTATAGCTGCCAGTAAATATCATAGACCTGAAATACACTTTTCAAAACAGGAAAATCAAGAGCACAGAGAGAAAAGAGGATGGAGGGAAAGAGGAGACTTTGGAGGAAGGGTCTGCCCTCTTCAGACCAGGCCATGCATTTTTTTGTTCATTTGGTCAATGAACATTAACTGAAAAGCTATAATGTTTCAGGTTTTGAGGAAATAAAAATAGGAGACATGGTTCTTACCCGCAGAGAAATCACAGCCTAATACCAAGGCAGTCAAGTAAACACATAATTCTAATAAAGTGGGTAACTGTCTTGATACATTTAGAAACAAGTGCTCTAGGAGCACAAAAGGAGAGAAACTACCTCTGCCTATAGAGAAAGAAGTGTCAGTGAAGATTTACTGAGGAGGCACTTAAGCTCAATCTTCAAGGATCAGAAGAAGCTGACCTGAAGACACTGGTGTGACCTAAAGATACTGGTAGAATCAGGTGTTTGAGGACCAGAAAAAAGGCACGTGTAAAAGCATGGAAGTGTAACAGGATTTGTAGTAAGTTCAGCCTGACCAATGCTTAGAATTAATTTGAGTGGAGGGTGAAGGGTAGTTGCATGATGGAGGATATGATTGAAGATTTATTCAAATTCTAGATCACAAGACACTTTCCTTCTGGTGGTAAAAGGTTTGACTTTGTCCTGAAGTCAAGAAAGAGCTCAGTGGAGGTTTTTAAGCAGGGAAATAGCATGCAAAGCAGATGGTTTAGGAAGAGCTCAATAGTTTGTTGTTTACTGAAAGGCCATATGAAATCAGTTCTTCTGTGTGTCAGGCAAAGAAGTGCTAGAGTAGAGGAAGTGGGGAGAATGGACTTGACACCACAGAGGAAAATCAATTCTAGAACTGAGAAACACCTTGAAATAATGGTGCACAGCTGAAATAAGGATGAACCACAGAAGCCCTCACGACATTCTTCTCTTTCACTTCCATATGGAAACACAAACAGGGCAGGTTACCTGTACCCACACCAGCGATTCATCTTAGGAGAAAACCAAGCAAGGAAGTAGGCAGTGGTAAGATGGGACTTGGAGGGTGCCTAGAAATCTCTCAGTAGGCAGAGAAGTTGGGCTTTCTCACTGAGGTGTAGAGATAACAAGATGCCCCATTACGAGGCACTGTGATTTTCATTTTCATAAATGGCCACTTCTGGGTCTCAGGAATCAAAAGTAAGGACACCCGAGGGCAGTAATTAGATATTCTTCCTAGAATTCCTCACTAAAGAAGCCAGAATAAAAATGTTTCCACAGATTTGTGGAGTTCTAATAGACTGTTTCCATAGCATGAAACACAGTGATACAGTTAGACACATAGAGTAAATGAGGTTCCTAGAAAGTGAGTCTGAAAATTCAGCAATGGTCAGGAAGAGACTGGTACTACACTAGTCTGATTCAGGATGCTTTCCTCATCCCACTGCAATCTGTTGTTTTAGTATGTGATCAGAGAGAAGTACAGGAAATCTGATCCATCTCAGGGTACCCACATGAGCCTGAGTCCCACACGTCTCTCTCCCTCCTCCGTGATGGAGATGAAGGTTATTAGACTGTTCCCTCTGGCCGCTGGCCCATTATCTTTTGAAAGATGAAGGCCAAGTCTGCCAAAGACAAAAATGGTCTGTTGAGGTATCACCTCCATCATCCTTCCAGGGACAAGGACAGGGACAGGAGCAGGGACAAGAATCAAAACCCATCCTGCCAGGTCCTAAAGGAAGTTTTCCAGCCAGATAAAAGACATCCCAAGAAAAGTGTGTTTTGTATTTTCTGGGATTTCTGGCTTTGAAAAGAAGCATGTAAGATACACAGTGGAAATCAGACATGGAAATCAAAATTAGGTTTCAGATTGCTACTTGACTTTTTTCTTCTTTAAAGTGATAAGCAAACTTCTTTTCTCAGAATATGTGTGTGTGTGTGTGTGTGTGTGTGTGTGTGTGTGTGTGTGTGTATGTGGCCTTAACTTTAGGAGCAGAACATAAACTGCAGCTTGAGCCAAGCCCACTTCCCCATACCTTTACCAGGACTTGGTAAACCTTAAAAGGGAATACTGTCTGACTGAAGCCAGACAACTGGCCCCTAAAGAGCACATTTATAATTTATTTATGGCTTAATATTTTCCACTGATAGGATTAATAAATCATGTTTTCATTCAACTTGTTTTCTCTGAGGTATGAATTTCTCTATTTTGATACCAGATCTTAACATGTTTTATTTTGCTTGTCCATTTTCCAGTTCATTTTTGCAGCTACAGGGAGAAATTTATTAGTCTGTATTGCCGCCTTTCTGCTGTGGTGGAGCTGGATTCTCTGAATACCCAACAGTCCCTGAGGGAAGCGATCTCAGACAGCGAGGTTGCAGCTGCCAAACAAAGACACCAGCAAGTTTTAGATTTCATGCAGGTAATAGTTTGTTTCTTCTGAGGCAGAATGGAGGAAGAAGGGGTAGAGTGGAGGGGATGAGAAACAAGCACAAAAAAGAACAGCAATCTGGGTTTATTTAAAGACCACAGCATGCAAGTAGCCTCTTGATTTGGTTAAAATTTGGAGTTCAGGAAGAAGTGAGTTTTTAAACAAAGGCTTAAGAAAAAGCTACATATAAATCACAGCATTACTAAGACCTGCATCTGTTACTATGGTAGGTAGTAGTGGCTTCCCATATGGAGAGAAAAATCACTGCTAGAAGAACTAGTAATCAGATTATCATTATTACCCAGTAGTCCATTGATAATTCTAACAGAAAGAAAAATTGTATCAATTAACTCAATATCCCAGAGTTATATTAACCCAAAACCAGTTGGACCTCGTGCTTTAGACCCCTTTCTGGCAGAGCTGACTGACACTCTAATGTGTGGCTACAGGGGCTGGAAAATGTGTTCCCTATCTATGGTCTTGTCTAGAAAAGCCTTAAGATGACACCTCAAGTTCTTGTGATAGGGGCAGTGACTAGTCATCAAGACAATTTGGAACTCATCTAAAATTGCCCGTAAGTCCCTTGGACAAATCTTATGATTTTTCTGCCTAATATTACCCAACTCACAAAATGAGTATACCAGCAATAGCCTATGATAGATACCTAGGATATATAGTTAGTTCAATTTGGTATTTGTTGAATACCCAGATGTCAGGCACTTCAAGAAAGATACAAGTTGAATTAGATACAATCCCTGACCATAAAAAGCTTTAAAGCCAGTAGGATAGACAAGAAATGTGTATAAATACTATTTATAAAATGAGATAGGTGCCAAAAGAGGAGTACTGAAAAAAAAAATTGTGTCAACACAAAGAAGTAACACTTTATTAATATTTGTGGGTGTAAGAAAAGTTGCCACAGAGGATGTAACTGATATCCAAGCTTGGCCTAGAGGGATAAATTAGACTATACAGTAGGGAGAAACAGACTGGGGGCATTCAAAGAAAAAGTATAAACAGATAAGGCAGAAAAAGCAGGAAAATAGTATTTGGGGAATGATGAGAAGTCAGAGTTGGTTGGGCCATAAATTGAGTGAAGGTAGTAAGAAAGCAGGCAAGAATGAAAGTAGCAATGAGATCAGTCCACAAGGGCTTTATTAAAGGCTATAGTAAGAAATTTGTACTTTATTCTGTAGACAACAGGGACTTGGCCAAAGTCTTAAAGAAAGAAAGTTATAGCCTCTCATAGCTATTTAGCATAGATTCAAGCTGGCAGATAGTCCTTTTCAGTGGTATAGCCATACTGGTTGTTTATAGTAAGCACTCATTCTCATTGGCTATGTTTGTAGATAATTTCCATACCATTCCTGGATTTAAAGAGAAGACCAAAAGCAGTGAAATCAAATATGAAGCTATCACAATCATCTAGGCAAGGAATGCTTTGAGCAAATAAATTTCTCTAAACCCCAACCTCCTGGTACGTCTGAGTGGCTCAGTCGGTTAAGAACCTGCTCAGGTCATGATCTCAGCATCCTGGGATGGAGTCCCACACTGGGTTCCTTGTTCAGTAGGGAGCCTACTTCTCCCTCTGCCTGCTGCTCCCCCTGGTTGTGTACATGCTCTCTCTCTCTCCAACAAATCAATAAAATCTTAAAAATAAAATAAAATAAAATAAAATGAATCCCAACCTCCTAATCTGTAAAATAGGGAAGGTAAGTGTACTACTAACTCATACTATTACTGTGAATTCAACAACAATAAAGCACTGAGCACACTACCTGCACATAGTAAATATGAAGTAAATTATATATTCATTTATTCGGTTATTAATAAGGAGGGAAAATGCTCTGAAATATGGGTATACAAGATTTGGAATTTACTTAGTACTCAGAAAGAAGGTATTATAATATACTTGCAAAGTGGTGAGAAGACAAATCTTATCCTACTTATCCGACTCCATAAATGAGATACCTTAAATGACCTCTCAGACTAAAGAAATAAACCTCTTAAGAAATAACTTGCTCTCTTGACCTGTAAATATGGTATTTAAAAAAACCAGACATTTATGGCATTTATTTCATTTACAGTAAAAGTGGAACATTAATATGAGGAAGGGGTGGGAAAGGGAAGAATGAGGCAACAGAATAAAGACTGGCTTATCTTTTCTATCCAATATAATGGGCAGTGGAGCATCAGAAAAAGAACAATGGCCAGAAATCAATTAGCATACATTTTTAGTCCTGAGTTCTACCGATAGACCTTGGAGTAATGGACGATTCATTTGATCTCCAGGGCCCTGATTTTCTCATACATAAAATGAAAGGGTGGACGAGATGACTTTGAAGAACTGGTTGGCTCTAATATTTCATGATGTCTTTAACATCCACAAATACATTTAGAGAAGCACTCTCTAACCATGACTTAGGTTCTGTTTCTGCTTTATTCCACTTAAGCCTTCCCCTGAATCCAGTATGGTCATCCAATGAGAAAGTTGACTTTCTTCAGTCTTTCTCAGTCTCAGACCACTCAGGAGTTCCTGAGTGGCCCCTTCTTTTTCACCTACTCTAGGGCTCCACTGCCTTTTTCTCTCTTCCCTTTCATCACACCATTAAGTGGAATGGATAAAGACAAGCCAGGCCAGCAATTCCTCAAAGTTCCCAAAGCAGGTAACTTGAGAGTCCCCTTTACATACTCTCCTTCCAGCCAGCCAGGTACACGTAGACTTGGATAAAAGCCAATTCCCAAAGGGTTCAAAAAAATCACTTCTTACCTGGGTAAACCCTGACCATCTCCCTGTACTCACAGCCTTCAATGGATTGCTTTGCTCTATCCAACATGGATAACTTCACTGACTAGAGATAATGCAATATCATTTCTCCCCTTATCTATGTTGGGCTTCTCAATCCCTCTCTCACTCAGAATGAAAACCAGCTGGAGCCACTCACCCATTGGCATTCACAGCTCAGCCCACCACACACCATAACCTGCAGAGGCAACCGCCAGCCGTGAGAGCATTTGTATGATTCCAGATCTAAGACAGTGTTGAAGTCACTACACAAACCAAACATTGTAAAGAGCAAGGGAGTCTATGTAAATACAGCGAGGAAAAGAAGCCAAGGAGTGCAGCCAGAAAAGGGGAGGGCCTGGACCAGGGGAGGTGAAGAAAATCATAGATAAGGTATATAGGTTTTATAGACAGCACACACAGCAGAAATGTCAAAGTGTAGAGACTTGGAGCTTGGCATATTTTGAGCTGCTAAAGCCTAAAGGGCAATTAGGCCATAATTTATATACTGTAATGCTTCAAATGCTCCTAAGCTGTAATAGAAACACAGCTCATTAAATATAGCCAATCTATCATCCCCTCAAGCACCTTGTAACTGTGCTGTGAGAAAACCAATCACCTTTACATTTTAATAAAAATATTATCTTGCCTGAGTACAGAGAAAGGGTGTAATTTATGGGATGAAAACCAAAAATTTTAAAAGGCAGGGTGAGAAATGGATGCAGAACTCTTAACCAACAGACCTACGGAGTTCATGGTCTTTTCTTTTTTAAAAACGTGTCAGCAAGTCTTTAGAAGCTGAATTTGGACCTTAAAATCAGGGGGATTATGTTGTCAGTTATTTTTAGATCAACAGTATAAGGTAAAATGAGTGAAAATTGTACTTCTTTTAGGGCTACTTAGCTAAGTCTGTTAAACTCAGCCCAGAGGCCTCCCTGTACAAATATTTTAAACTTATATCAGCTAATACTTCTTCACTTCATCACTGAGAAAAAGTAAGATATAAATTGTTTATACACATAATTTTAAAATGTATACTAAATCTCCCTATCCATCCTCAGCAGTAATGCTGAAATAATCTTACCCAAAGAGAACAAGTAGATTATTATTAACAATTGTATTAGTTTCATAGGGCTGCTGAAACCAATTACCACAAAAGGGGTGACTTAAAACAACAAGAAATGTATTCTTTCACAGCTCTGGGGACTGACAATCTGAAATCAAGTATTGGTCAGGTCATACTCCCTCTGGAGGCTCCAAGGGAAAATATGCTCTCTGCTTCTGCCAGTTTCTGATAGCTGTTGCCATTCCTTGACTTGTGGCCACATCACTTCAATCTTTGCCTCTGTGGTCACACTGCCTCCTTCTCTCTTGTCTGCCAGTCTCCTTCTGCCTATCTTATAAGAACGTCTTTATGAGACATTTGTTATTGAATTAGGGTGCACCCAAATAATCCAAGATAAACTTCCTTCTCAAAATCCTTAACCTAATCACATCTTTTGCCAGGCAAGGTAATATTTACTCTTTTATCATATACAGTAATATTCACAAGTTCCAGGGCATCGAGGTGGCTCAGTCAGTTAAACGTCTACCTGCGGCTCCGGTCATGATCTCAGGGTCCTGGGATCGAACCCTATCTTGGGTTCTCCCTGCTCGGTGACAAGTCTGCTTCTCCTTCTCCCTCTGTGATCTCTCTTGCTCTCACTCTCTCTCAAATAATCAAATAAATAAAAAAATTAAAAAAAAATATTCACAAGTTCCAGCGATTAGGACATGGACATTATTTGGGGAGGCCACACTCAGCCTCACACAGTAATCATGACTTTCATTGTAACAACTGAAAACTTAATAACAATGTATCATTTATACAGTGCACTCAGCTACTCCCACTAATACTCATAATAACTCTGTTGGAGGGTAGAGATCTAAAGAATTAGGTAACCATCCATACATTCATTTGTTTGTTCACTGAACAATCATTATTCAGTATCTACTCTTGGCATAGGCAAGAGCAAAAAGAAAGAAAAGTACAGTCCCTATCCTTGGAAAGCACCCTAAAAAGCTGTCCACAGTCATGTAGTGCCTTTAAAATAACTGTGAGACAGAAGTGCTACATGAAGTAGGACCAGTAAAAGCCAGCTGAAAGCGCAACAGTCCCATCAAGAAAATTTGCCTGAGTCTCCTCTGGGATTCGCACTCTCACTTTACCCCCTGAACTTCTTATCTCTCCCTCTCCAGTACTCAGCGCATCCTCAAAACCTGCCCACTGCTGAACATCCCGCCCAACTCACTGCCTAAAAAAGGCTAAAATTCAATCAGATGCTTTCATTACCAGCCGTGAATGTTCACTCTGAACATGGCAGACTGTCATAGTTTCAGACTTTACTCTGTGTTTTTTAGGAATACCAGGTTTGTGAATATTCTTTAAAGACTACTATTTAAGTACAGATTAAGGCCCTAAGAAGATATTTTGAAAACAAAATAGAACACTGGGAAGTCCTTTATCTTTAAAACTTCTATAATACCTTAACTTTGCAGTATTCATACAATGGACACCTTTTACCTGGAAGCTGAGTGCCACCAACTTACCAAATATTCTTCAAAAATAAATCATAAAGTATCAGAACTGAAACGGACCTTAGACATTACCTAGCCCAACCTCCTCTTTTTACAGTTGAGTAAATGGTCCCAAAGAAGTTAACGGGTTGCCAAAGACACCCAGTGAAATCAGATGCAAAGCCTATCATAAGATCCAGGGTGCCGTGGAAAAAAAATATAATGTAACTAACAGCCCCTCCTTGGAGAGTCAGAAAAACCAGCAAGTTTATGGCCAGTATCTATTAAGATCTGGGAGACTAACTGTCATCCACAGAGGTAGACACAAACATATGAGTGACTTTTACACTAATAGACTTCAGAGAAATGACTACTGTACTTTTTAATGAAAATATTATTAAAATCACTTTGGTAACCCAGAAACCAAAATGATAACAATATAGAATGAGGTACCCAAAAAATGTAAGGTTATTTTAATTACTTAGGAATAAGCTATTAAGCTACTTTGTACTTTAGAAGCACTTATTTTCTATGTAAGAAAGTAATAATTTTAATATATAGAGTTATCTATTTTCTATTAAATAGGTCCAAGAATCTCTGCTTAGCAAAATATTCTAGTAATGCTTTGCTTTTCTAGTTCACATAGAACTGAAGTTACATTTCTTTCTTCAAGTATTCTGAGATTTAGACTTTATCATATCTGTTCCTCCCAATATCCTAATGAGGAATATTTTATCTTATGCCAAAAATTAGTAACACTCCATATGTGTGAGAAATGTACCCTGCAGCTTTACAAAGCACTGTCAAATTCATCATTTCTCCCAGTCACCACAGCAGTCCTGTGAGGTATAAAAAGGGAGGGCTTTGTCCACATTCACAGACTGGGGCTCAAAGAGGCTTGCCAAAGATTATTACAGAGCTAAAAGTTGGGGGGGGGGGTACCAACTGGAATTCAGGTCTTCCACTATTTGCACTACATGATATAGCCTCTCAGGTAAAAACATATGCAAGGCACAAGAGATTATAAGAAGAGGTATTTTCTGGCTTAGCAAGCCTATGGTAAAATTTTTTACTCAAAACCAATACTGTGGAAAATGTGTCATCTTGGACTCTCAGGGAAACTTACCCATTTTTAATACCTGTTTGATAAACAAAATTTTTTATCATTTCATTCCAAAGCAAATAGATGAAGTTTGGCGTGAAATGAGGTGGATCATGGATGCTCTACAGTATGCAAGATACAAACAACCAGTCTATGGCTTGCCCATCACGAAGCTGCTAGACCCTTCAGAGGAGCAGAACCTCAAGAAGATCAACTCTACATCATCACATATAGACTGTCTTCCATCCCCATCCCCATCCCCAGAGATGCACAGAAGAAAGGCAGTGACCGGTAAGCAATAAGATCTAAAGATCTGTATTTCAGTTTCCAGATTCTTGGTCCTGTCTCCACTGCTGAGGCTCTTTTATGCTGAGGCTGTGGTCCCAGCAAACAGGAGGAAATGCTGCATAATGGTGAGAGTCTAAAAGCATCCAGGGAATAAAATCAGAGCAGCAGAGGGACAGGAAACTAAGGCAGTAACCTGAAATCAACTCCATGTAGGATTGGAGAAGCTTTAGTCCAGTCCCAGCCTAAGTTTCCAAGATACAAAAGGACACAGAGCAATGATGGGGCTTCAGAAATGCAGAATGGGGACTGATGCAGTACCAAGTGAAGGCCAAGTCAGCCAAGGGAATCTGACCAAAACCAAGTAAGGAAGGGGAACCGGCCCAGCCTCTAGTAAATAGAGAGTGTCAGGAAAGAGACAGAGTGCTAGCCTGGGTAAGAATTCAGGGCAAGCTTCTCATGCAACATAGCACCACTGTCCTGGGATGAAAACTGGGAAAGCAAAAAACATTGGATAAACCGGCATCCTGACCCTGAGGCTAAATAACTAAGTTGGCCTCATCATGAACAAAACAAGGAGACAGCTTACAGACAAGCTGTGGAGATGCCCAGCACATCACCTCTACACTTGGGAATTCAGTGTGAGTTTACATGGAAATGATAAGAACAAAAACATGGTTCAGTTAACACAAAGTTCTGCAAAGGACCTCTGGCTTATAAACACAGAGAAGCATACTGCTCAAAGGCAGTATAGTCCTCTTGCCAAGGACATGTTGAGACTAGTAGTGTTTTCTAGTCATTTAAATTAATGGCATTCAAAGCATCTTCCTTGATTCTATAACTTTTAAGAACTCTAATTCTGTAAGCTTTACAATAATAATTAATATTTTTAATAAACAAGAGCTCTGAAATATGAGCTTGTCCCATAGGGGGCAGCATGGTGTAGCAGAAAGAACTTGGGCTAAGAAATCAGAGACCTGGATTCAAATCACAGTATTTGTTGCTGTTGTTGTTGTTATTATTATTATTATTATTATTATTATTATTTAAATTCAGTTAGCCAACATATAGTCGTATATCAGTAGTGTCGGATGTAATGTTCAATAATTCATCAGCTACATATAACACCCAGTGCTCATCATATCACTTGCCCTCCTTAATGTCCTTCACCCAATTAGCCCACCCCCACCTCCCCTCCAGCAACCCTGTTTATTTCCAATAGTAAAAAAAAAAAAAGAAAGAAAGAAAAGAAAAAAAAGAAAAAAGCATATCATAGCTTTCATTTACTAGTCTTATAAGCTTGAACAGCTATTACATTTCAGTCTCTCAGCTTCCATGTACAGAAAATAAAATTAATAATATCTACACCTTTAAAAGTTACTTGTAGTTAAGACAGTGTATGTAAGAGATGCATGGCATATAATGGACAATAGACTGTAGGTATCATTTTTAATGTTATTACTCTTATTATAGAAAACTTCAGTGGGGGGGGGGACATCTGGGTGGCTCAGTCAGTTAAATGTCTGCCTTTAGCTCAGGTCATGATCTTGGGGCCCTGGGTTGGAACCCCGTGACAGGCTCCCTGCTTGCTAGACTGCTTCTCCCTCTATCTCTGCCTTTCACCTGCTCCCCCCACTTAACCCCCACTCATGCTCTCTCTCTCAAATAAAAAAATAAAATCTTAAAAAAAAAAAAAGAAAAAACAGTAGTAGGGATATGAACCTTATCTATAAGTAAGTTTACATATGCTCCTATATTTTAAAAAACTCAATGTCTAAAGACCAAAACTTGGCAAATGAAAAAACTTGAGAGATAATTACTGAAGTATTCTAGGATTTACCGAGTATTTTTTTTAAAGAACTCTTTGAGTAGAATTTCTCAAGTATATTTTTGTAGACTCCCACTGAGCTGGGCATATGAATACCATCCCTGCCATAAGCTAGTCTAGTGGAGGAGACAATTACATTGACAAAATTTCATGGTAATAGCATATGTGCTATGATGAGGATGTGTATAGGGTGCTAATGGAGTCTTCTGGATGTCTAACTGTAAACTCGTAAGATCAACAAGAACTTCCCAGAGAGGATGACAAAGTACTAAAGGGTAAGCAGGAGTTGAGCCAAAAATGAAGGAAAGAAGAGAGCATTATAGGCAAAGGAAGCAGAATGTGCAGCTGTATTGTAATTAAGGGAAATATAAGCGGTTTGGCTGAACTCAGGATCCAAAGATATTGTTCAGCCTTTTTCTCTTTTCATTACAAAAAAAAAAAAAATTATTGGCTATCTGCTATGTTCTAGGTACTCCTTGAGGTAACAGGGATATAGTGATAAAGTTGCCACTTCCATAGAGCTTACATTCTAGAAAAAGTAACAATGAAAGCATAAACAAGATAATTTCATATAGTGAAAATCCTGATGTATAACATAAAACAGGAATCAAGATGAGCAGGGAGAATGCTGAATTCACTAGGATGGTCAGCAGAGACCTATCTGTGACAGTTATATTTGAATCAACCACAGAAAAAGGAGCCAGTAATGCAAAAATCTGGAGTTGGAATATTCCAGGCAATAAAACAGCAATAGGCCCCAAAGTGGGTGAGGGATGAAAAGAAAGCCAAAGTCATTGGAGCAGAGCCAATAAAGGGGCTAGTGGTGAGAAAGAGTGTAAAGAGGAAGGCAGGGTCCAGATCAGGCAGGGCCAAGGTAAGTAGTTTGGATTTTATTCTGCTTGTGATGGAAAGCCATTGGAAACTTCTAAGCAAGGACTGATATGATCTGAATTATTCTTTCAAATCAAATCTGGCTCTTGGATGAAGAGACCTCAGTGGGATAGTACTGGAACCTGGGATATCAATTACGAAACCAGTAACAGAGGGCTACCAAGTTTTCTGGCATGAATGTCTCTGAATATCATGACATTTACCAAAAAAAGGTTACACCAGAGGAGAAACAAGCTTGGGTGGTTAGTTAGTTAGTTTAGGTGGTTAGTAAGTTAGTTTAGAGCATCCCAACAAAAAAGGATTATGGGGTTTGGAGCTCAGGAAATAGACTGGACTTATAATATGAACTTAAGAATTATTGACATATGAATTATGTAGCTACAAAAATGCTTGGGATTCCCTAGAGAGAGAAGTCAGAGAAGGAGAGGAGAGTCGAAAGATCCCTGTGGAATGGACAGCAGGACTTCTTAGACTAAGAAATAACAACCAGAGGAAGAAGATTAAAAAACAAGAGAGTAGTGTCACAGAAATTAAAGCATGTCAAACAATGGTGAGAGGTTAAATAAAACTGAAAAGCTTCTGTTGTGTTATTTTTCTTTTCAACAACGAAGTCATCTGTAATCTGGATGATAGCGGTATATGAAGGGGAGGAGAGAGAAACCCAACAGAAGTAGATCAGGGAGTAAATGGGAGGTAAAGGAATGGAACCAGTAAGGACACATTCTTCAGAATCTTGGCTATGAAAAAGAAGAGTGAGGGAGGGCAGTAGCTAGAGAGGTCTAGGGTTGTAAGGGCATTTTTCTTAAAGGCAAGAGAGATACTCCCTCTGTTGTTCCACAATCTACATTAAGTCTGCAAACAATTCTTCAATTCCCCTTCCACCTTCACAGCCCTTGCCTGCCCTCTCTGCTCACAGAACCTTCCCAGCATTTAATGTTCTCTTGGCTGCAGGGTCCTAAGGAGGTCCCCTTGGCTGTATGAGGGTGGCCTCTCCTGTGCCACAGAAGTGCCAAACTCTCATAATGGCCAGATGACGGGTTACAAACACTCTCTACTGGGAGGATCTGGCCAATTACATTTGGATTTTATTATTAATCTAAAATGTGAGCGATCATCATTCTGTTCCTTAAAATATAACTCTCTCTTGGGTCCATTTATTTCTCTGAAGCCAAGATTCCATGGGCTGTGAAACACAAAGACGTGGAGGGAAGCAAATGAAAAATGGAACCCAGTGACAGGAAAACTGGGGAGAAACATTTAGGTCCGATCCCCTCACAAAAGCAAAAGCTCTTCAGAGCAATGAAATCTGCTTCTGCATACTCTGTCCTCTGCACTAGTGTGCTACTTTTATTTGGAAACCATTTATGAGGAGGAAAAAAATCCTATTTAGAGGAACATCCCCAGTGAGTTGCCCACAGAGCAGAGTTTGCAATACAATTCCATTCTCAGTGGGTAGGGTTCACCTAATTTCCGAGGAGCCTGCTGGAGGAAGTACAGTCTATCACAAAACTGCCAGCCCAAGATTCTGTTTTAAGGCTGTTGAGTACCTTGGTTTTGTCTTTGTGTATCTGCATGTGTTGGGGGACAGGGTAGGGGGGAGTGGAACTCTTCCCATTTCCTTGTGGTTTTCAAACACAAAGTAGAACTCCTCTGAGTCAATTAAAATTAAGCATCTCCCAAGGACCCAAGGGGGAAAGTTGGCTCCTAGAAAAGGCAACTCAAGGCAGGGGGTGGAACGATTTGGTCCATCACATGGGTATTTTCTCTCCCACTCCTTTTCTGTGGGTATAGTGGTCACAGGCAGCAGCAATTTTTTTTTCCGATACTGCTATTTCTCCTAGTGACGCATGGGTGAGGCAACAGAGGGGTGGGGGGCGTTGTTTCCTTCAGATGCATCTGAAAATTATCCTGATCTTCCAAATGTAAATCTTCCTTGTAACCTTTTCCCAGACAATGTTAAGAACACTATAGCATAAAATAAACAGTTCAAAAAAATCAACAGGATTCTTAAGATGTTATTTCTCTTGGGAAATCAGAAGGTGAACAACCCCTGAGGTTCTACCCAAGACCTGATGAGATTTATTTTAATTCTTCATTTATAAATTATTTAAATTCTACTCAAACACACTGGAAATAGATTCAGAGAAGCATATAAAAAATACAAATTTGGACAGTGGTACATTAAAAAGGTGAAGACAGATTTTCTTAGGGCAAATACTGCTTATTATTTCTGTCTTTCTGTCCTGCCATGCCCCCTGCCTTTAAGAGAAAAGCAATAGCTTTAAATCAATTATTCTTTCCTGAAATGTCATCTCCACATAACGCCCTCAAAATCCACATCAACTCTACTCTGCTGTTGTTGGCCTGATCCACAGAGACCAGGAGTTGCAACACCCATTACAATGGCAAGAAAGCCAAGCTTCCTAAGCCAGCACTAATACTATGGGCAGAACTTTCATCAAACAACTCCTGGGTCAGTCAGAGGGGAAACTCAAGGTTCTACCAATGCTAGCCTGCCCAGTGGGCCTTCTAAGGGAAATTGAGGAGCACAACCAGGTTTATTAAAATAACAACTAGGCAAGGTGCCTAAAATGCTTAATGGAGCATATGGCCTGGATCTAGGGATGGAAGCTGCACTTTGCATTCTTTTCCAGGAAGAGAGGGAGTGGCAGTGGCCTAAGTCCCTGGAAACTCTCCTCAGTGCCCTGGCTGGCATCCTGGAGATTTTCCCAGCTCGTTCTGGGAGGGGTATCCCACTCTAAGCAATAGGTTCCACTAAGTCTTATAATAAATAATACAACCACCATGGAAGTCAAATATTTAGATTCCCACTAGAACAGTGTTTCCCAACTGTGGGCCCATGAACCTACAAGATAATATTTACCACTCCATACCCAAGCCCATTTTCCTCTCCTTGGGTATGACAGTTGTAACTAGTTCTTCTTTTAATTTATCTCCTATTTCCTTGCTCTTAGGAGCTATGGTAAAGAAGGTATATCATTTACTAATTCACTGCTAAATCAAGGCTGGGAAATACAGACTGAACTAGATCATCACCAGCATAAGACACCATACAAGAGAGTATTATTCTCCTTTATTATCAACAGCATTCTCACAGCAACTCTTGGAAGTTTATCTGATTACTGGTTTGTATTTCAATATGTAATATTCGCAATATGTTTTCTAGTTACTCTCTAAATATTGAAGGGAAGAGTGGCACTTAAAAGTATTTCTAACAACCTGATTTAATCACCATAGTACCTATTGGAGACAGGCAATGGATTACATATAGGCCATGGAGGATGAAAGGTTCAGAGGCACTAAGTAATTTGCTCAAGATCACATACACAGTAAGAAGCAAGACAGGACATTACCCCAGGTTTATCTGATTTTAAGATACTTGTTCTTTTTGCTACAGTTAGGCTGACTCTTAAGTCAAGCATCACCAAATATAAAGCAAAATGATTTAGGTGATTATTTTCGGGAATTTCTGTGGCAAATTAAGTAAATTAGCTCCTTCCAGGCTGCTTTCAGTATTGTTTTTAAGAAGCAATCAAATCTTACAACTCTTTTTATACTCCCAGATTTCAGTATTTGTTTTAGTTTTAATCAGTTCAGCATACCTGAGAGCTTTGTTGTATGCACCAGAGAAACAGGACAAGAGGCTAATAACACAGTGATGATTAAGTCACAGTCTTGTTAGGAGGTCCTTAGGGCCTACTATCCATGTTCAAATTAGATGAGCAGAGATAAACAAGATACAGTGCATGCCCTCTAGAGTTCATGGTTCAATAATGGAGATAAACATGTAAATGAGTTTATAATAAACCTTGATAAATGCAATAACAGATATATGAATAAAATGCCAGAAGAGGTAAGAGAACTAAGCAACTAACTGTACCTGCAGAAATCAGCACAGGTACTTCCTGAGAGTCCTAAAATATGATTCCCCATTGAAAATTAGAAGCTCAGACCTTTGAAGAACATCTTCATATACTCCTTAGTCCCCTGAAAACTATAAATGCTCGATATTTGTATGCTGAGAGGTCAAACTGCAAACTGCTCTACCAGACTGTGGATTGGAAAGAAGAAGAAAGTGTCACAGACTCAACAGCTACTTGTAGTTACAGTCATTTTTACTATCAGACTTCTAGAGGATTAAATGGTGCCCCTAAAATGGAATGTCCAAGTCCTAACCCCTATAACCTGTGAATGTAACCTTATTTGCAGACGTAATTAAGGATCTTAAGATGAGATCATCCTGAATTATCAGGGTGACCCCCAAATCCAATAATAAGTGTCCTTATCAGAGACAGAAGAGAGTCCATGTGAAGACAGAAGCAGATACTGGAGTGATGCCACCACAGACAATGCCAACAGCCACCAGAAGCTGGAAGTGGCAAGAAAATACTCTTTCCTAAAGCCTCCTTAGGGAGTGCAGCCCTAATGACACCTTGATTTCAGACTTCTGGCTTCCAGAGCTGTGAGAGAATACATTTCTGTAGTTTTAAGCCACCCAGTGTGTGGTGATTTGCTATAACAGCCACAGGAAACTAACATAAAACCTAACATGTTTCTCTAGCAGAAGCAACATCAAGAAGTGCTTATTAAGAGTTTAATTAATATAACTCTGTGTGGGTCCCACACAAACTAAATTAGATGAACCAGGCCCCAGCCCTCAGGAAGCTTCCATGGAAAGCCATGAAAATGCTAATGTGAATAGCCGTAGGGAGGTGTTTGGAGTGAGACAAATCTGCATGTGAGCTCCTATCAGCTACTTATCAGCTATGTATGAATTTTAAAATGTAATAAGCCTAAGACTTAATACTCTCATCTGCACAATGGGAATTGTTATACACATTAAATAGGATGAAGGACCTACACTACCTAGCATAATGGCTTGCCCACAGTAAGCATTAAGAAAATGTCAGGTATTGTTATTACTAGTATAGGCACAAATGAATACATGTGGCCAGCTGAACAGAAACACTGATCAGACAGAGAAGCTCAACTAAATTCAATTATTTGGATCTTACTTCCAGCCCAATTTCAAATCTTCAGTTAACTTCTCTTCCTCATCACGCTGACAACACCTATTGCTACCATCATCAAAAACAATCCATAGTTCTGAGACCCTGTTACTTACAATGTCCAATTTTTCTCACAAAAGATGAGGAAAAGTGCTGTCTAAAACTTGTTTTAAGACTGTTAAGTCCTTCAGCCCAAGACTTTATCCAATTCTCTTTTTCTAGCATGAAAATCTCTCTGTATCTATCTTCTTCCCCACCTCATGCCCTTCTGCTCTTTTTCACTAAAAACCAGTGTCAGCACTGGTGCTCACAAGTGATCACCCCTTCATGTTATATCCGTCAGCCTACCATTCTTGTATCTTCAACAGTTCCCTTCCAATAGTTCTTTCATCTCTACCCACAAACATCTTCCCTCAGCCTTGCAACCCAGGCTCTCATTCTATCTCCTCCAGGATATCTTGGCCAATCTATCCAAATTAAATTTACCACCTCTTCCACTGCCCAACCCAGCCCAAATCTACTGCCTAACCCTGCTGCACTTAACTCTTCCAGTTTAAGGCAGATACCACCATTCAGACACTGAGCCCTGAAACCTCTTGGTCGTTTCGGGGCCTTTACACTTACCTCTCCAAATTGTCTAGGACTCTTCTCTCAGACTTTCACATAGCTGATTCCTTCTGATCCTCAAGGTCTCACCCAGACTCCCTTCTCTACGGGGATTCCTCCCTTGGCTACATTAGCAAAAGAACCTTCCTCCCAAATCACTCTCTACCTGAAACCCAGTTTCATTTTCTTCATGGAACTTTGCACTATCTGATATTAATCTTTTGTATTTTTTTGACTTATTATCTTAATCCACACTCTGTGAGCTGCTTAAAAGCAGATACCCTATCTGCCTAGAATAAAACAGGTGCTTAGTAAACATCTTTGCATGAGTAATTTCCCTGGATTTCTATTTCCCTCCACATAACCACTGCTCTTGCACAGCCCTACAACCTGGAAAAAAAAAAAAAAGTTAAAGAAACATAGCTTGGACCTCAGCCTCCTGGTTGGCCTCCTTTCTGTATGTTTCCTCCTCATCCAGTTCATCTTACATCCTACCTGCTACAGAATTATCCTAAATCACAGCTCTCAACTTGTCAATTATTTCTTCAAAATTCTTCAGTAGCTACCCACTGGGTACAAAATTAGGCACAAACTCCTTATCTAAGATTTACTATTCTCTTCTGGCTCTCTCCTACCTTTTAAAAAATTAACCTCCCTCTTTTTAACCACTTATTTTGAAATAATTAGAGAAGCAGTAGGTTGCAAAGAAATGTACAGGAATTCCCATGTACCCTTCCCCCAACCTCTCGAACATCAACAACTTAAACACAGCTCTCATACAACACCACAACCAGCTCTCACTAGTTATGTAGACACTTATTCACGCATGTGTATATGCATGTGCTCGCACACAAGCACTTAGGCTTACTTGGATAGCTGTGTGCAGTTTTATTGTAAGTATGGCCATGGGTAATCACCACCATAACCAAAATACTCAACTGTAACCATCACCCAAAACTCCTTCTGTTCCCCCTTTATTGCCTTACTCATTCCCCCCATCTCTATCCCTGCTACTACTATTCTTCATCTCTGTAATTATTTCACAAATGTTACATAAATGGAATTCTTTATTTTTATTGGTAAGTAGTAGTCCATAGTATGGATGTGCCACAGTTTAACAATTCATCCACTGAAGGACATTTGAGTAGCTTCTGGTTTGGGGCTAAGACAAATAAAATTGCTATGAACATTCATGCACAAGTCCTGCATGGATATAGGCTTAATTTTCCTAGGATAAATTATTTAAGTTTAGAGTGTAATCACTGGCATCTTACTTTTGTAGCCTGATTTCCCCCAAATTCCTTTCCTGTTCCCTTTTTATAGTCAAGTAGAGCCATTTGTACTGTTCTTCTTCCTCTCTGGTTTCTAATCCTCTCATCATTTGCATATTAATAGCTGCCTAAACCACTTTTTGAAAGTGGATGAAGAAATAAAACAATTTAGAGAATAGGAACAAATGAGGAAATAAATAATAAATGAGAGATGATAAATAAATAAGATGATAGAGTATCTTATCAATCCCGCCCCAATGAAATGCAATCTCTTTCCTATAAACCTACATCATATTTGCTAAACTTCTCTTACAAAATATATGTTCTCCTAGTCTCATGGATGCATACATGCCCTATACTTTCATTAGAACAGTAAACTCTCTGCACCCGAATGTTTATAGCAGCAATGTCCACAATAGCCAAACTATGGAAAGAACCTAGATGTCCATCAACAGATGAATGGATCAAGGAGATGTGGTATATATACACAATGGAATACTATACAGCCATCAAAAGAAATGAAATCTTGCCATTTGCGACAACATGGATGGAACTAGAGGGTATCATGCTTAGCGAAATAAGTCAAGCAGAGAAAGACAACTATCACAGGATCTCCCTGATATGAGGAAGTGGTGATGCAACATGGGGGCTTAAGTGGGTAGGAGAAGAATCAATGAAACAAGATGGGATTGGGAGGGAGACAAACCATAAGTGACTCTTAATCTCACAAAACAAACTGAGGGTTGCTGGGGGGAGGGGGTTTGGGGTGGGATTATGGACATTGGGGAGGGTATGTGCTTTGGTGAGTGCTGTGAAGTGTGTAAACCTGGTGATTCACAGACCTGTACCCCTGGGGATAAAAATATATGTTTATAAAAAAGAAAAAATTAAAAAAAAAAAAAAAGAACAGTAAACTCTCTGGAGACAGGTCACTTCTTATTAATTTTATATTTACTTGGGCATCAAGAACAGTGCTTCTGTTAGAGCAGGAGCTAAAGCAAAACAGAATCTTCATTGTTGACTGAATGGATGAATTAAATATATCTGCCCTAAGAGGGCTCTGATCTAACCAGGAATCCAGGATTTTATATTTCCATTAAAAAAGACAACTAATAATATAAGTCTATATAGGCTAAAGGCCAAAGGATAATGGAAGCAAGAAGTGTTAGAGAAATGCAGACAAGTGAGCAATTTTTTTCTGGGATAGTTGGGGAGTGTTTCTTAAAGAAGGCTATGTTTGGGGGAACCCTTGAACAGATAGGTAGACCTCAGAAAATTAGGAAAGGGAGTCTTTTTTGGTAAACATTACTTAAGGAACAGTAGATGGGTTGATCTCCTCTGTAGCTGCTGGACAATATTCCATAATACAGATGTGCCCCAATTTTTTTTTTTAAGATTTTTTATTTATTTATTTGACAGGCAGAGATTACAAGTAGGCAGAGAGGCAGGCAGAGAGAGAGAGGAAGAAGCAGGCTCTCTGCCGAGCAGAGAGCCCGATGCGGAGCTCGATCCCAGGACCCTGGGATCATGACCTGAGCCGAAGGCAGAGGCTTTAACCCACTGAGCCACCCAGGCGCCCCCAGATGTGCCCAAATTTTTAAATCATCCTCCTAATAAGACATTCAGATGTGCATCAGTTAGGATTATGTTTAGATCCATGTCACGAAAAACCCAAATGAGAGTGTCATGAACACAAAACACTTTATTTCTCTTGTGTGAAAGAAGCCCAGAGGCAGACAATTCACTGTTGGTAATGTGGACTCCATGGTCCTCAGATTCCACACTCCTTTTTTCAGCTCTAACACTCTAACATGTGGCTTTTTTCCCCTAAGTCTGCCTCTTGGGCCTAGCCAGCTCTCTTTATGCAGCCTTCCAGAAGTTTCATATAGTACTTTCAGTTCTCACTCATTGGCCAGAACTTAGTTATATGGCTATACCTAGCTGCAAGGGAAGCTGAAAAACTGTGGTCTTTTACATGAGTGTATCGCTGTCTCAAAGAAAACTTAAGATTTGTAACCAAAAATGGATAATAATATTGGGTAGCAGCCAACAGTGAGAGAACAAAACATTGCCCTGCCAATGAGTAAGCACACACATCTTCCATAATCAGGAAAAAGAGAAAGAAGCACTTCACGCCCTGACCCTGAAATAAACAAACAAGCAAAAGAAAAAAAGGGGGGGGGGGGTTACATCTGGTTCTACTTCCTAAAATAGAAGAAACCTTAATCCTGTTTGTGTAAATTACTAACTCCTTAACAAAACAAAAATTTTCCCTTAAGTCTGCAATATTCTTATGATAATCACATCTGATTTTCCACCATGAACAATATAACTATAACCTTTAATCCTGTGGGTTTTTACTTTAAATACCTGTTGTATTTTTCAATCAGCAAGCCAGTCCTGAATTTGGACTCCCTTGCAGAATTTTGCAAGTAAGCGATTTTTCTTTTCTCAAGTGATTTTTCTCTTCTTAATACTTTGGTGCCTCTAAGTCTTCCTTTCACACAGTCTCAGCCACAAGATTCTTTCTCATTTTCCCTATTATAAATCATGCTGCAGTAAACAACTTGTAAATGTCACCGTGTATACAGAGTGACAATTCCTCAAACACAGATATCTTAAAAAGGACTTGCTGGGACAAATGATATGCACATTTTTAATATAGTGTGCCAAAACATTATCTGAAGAGCTGTGCTAGTTTATATTCCCAGCATCATTCTATGAGCGTCCCTGATTCCCCACACATCACCAACACATGAGATTATCACTCTTTTCATTTTTACCAAATATGACAGGCAAAAACATGTCCTGTTGTTTCAACATCCATTTCCCTAACTACCACCCAGTTAGTAATTATAGTCTATCTAAAGTTGAATATTTTTAGTATGTTTATTGGCCATTTGTATTAATTATTCTTTGAAGAACTGATTCTCATCTGCCCATCTGGATTGTCTTCTTATGGATTTACAGAAAATATTTGTATATTCTGGCTATTAACCTTTTGTTACACATGATATTACTGTTTTCTTCTAATCTATCACTTACTTTTTTTACTTTGTTTATAGTATCATGTGGTTTACAAAGTATTAAACTGTGATGCAGTCAAATTTGTCACTTCTCTGACTTCTAGGATTTTGTCTTGCTTATAATGACCATGCCACCCTAAAATTACAAACATACTGTCTTCTGTTACTTTTAGGGTTTGCCTGTCACATTTAAGCTAAATTATATTTATCTTTATATATGCCATGACATAGGATTTTCTAATTATCTTGCTAAAGGGATAGCCAGTTGTCCCAACACTATATCCTGAATAATCTGTTCACTTCCCTACACTGAAATGTTATCTTAACCACATGTTATCACACAGAATTACCACTATTTGTAGACTTTACTTTTCTGTTCTACATGTCTATCTGTCCATTTATACACCAATACTACAAAGTTTTAGCTACCAAATCTCTAGTATTTTTTGGAGGTGTGTGGGTGGCTCAGTTGCTTAAGCATCTGCCTTCAGCTTAGGTCATAGTCTCAGGGTCCTGGGATTGAGCCCCACATTGGGCTCCCTGCTCAGTGGAGAGCCTGCTTCTCTCTCTGCCGCTCCCCCTGCTTGTTCTCTCTCTTTCTCTTTTTCTCCGTCTCCCCCACCCCACCAAATAAATAAATAAAAATATATTTTTTAAATGTAGTTATTTTTTGGTATCTGGTAAATCAGGCTCCTCCCTATTGTATCTTTGAAAAAGAAAAAAAAGTTGGCTGCTCTCATAAATTTTCTCTCCCAGATGACTTTAAACATAAGTTTACTAAATTCTACTTAAAAATCCTACAGAGACTTTTTTTAATCGAGATTACCTGATTTGTAAATGAGCAATTTTTCATTTTCTTTTTTTTATTTATTTCATTTATTTGAGAGAGAGAGAGAGAGAGAGAGCGAGCAGCAGGAGAGTGACAGAGACTCTGGAGCTGACTTAGTGCTGAGCATGGACTCCGACGCTGGTCTCCATCTCACAAACCCAGTATCACCACCTCAGGAGTCGAACTCTTAACTGACTATGGCACCCAGGTGCCCCCAGCGATTTTTCTTTTTAAGAGCACTTTCATGTTTTCAAATAAATATATGCTTTCAAAATCAGCATGTATTTACCAAGTACCTACCTTGGGCTGAGTTCCATGGGAAATTCAAAGGATTTAAAGACAGTCCTTGCCCCACCAAAATGTACAACCTGGCTGAAAGGAAGAAAAAGATATAAACAACTAGTGCATTAAATGACAAATACCTAAGAACTAAACTTCTGGCTCACTTATGGTCACTATAGTATGCACTTTGAGGCTTATTTTTGCCTCTCATCTTACTTCTGTTTTTGTTTTTTCTTTGGCCTTACTTTTGCTTTAATTTTTTTTTTCTTTTTAAACACCTGACAGTTGGGGTGAATGTTTATAAACATAATCAATTTCTATTTTACAGTCATCCTAGAGAAGAAGTTCTATCATCCTAGGGGAGAAGTTCTATTATCATCCCCAGTTTACAGATAAGAAAACTAAAGCTCAGAGAACTTAAGTAACTCTCCCAAGATCACAGAACAAGTAGGTGGAGGATAGCTAGGATCTGAAATCCAGTTAACCTGACTTCAGTCCCCATAGTGTCACCTCTTCTCTCCCCACCCCCACCCCGACCCACAACCTCTTAAGTTCCTGCTGCTCTTTCGAATGCAAAAATTATCTCTGAAATAAGGATAGGAAATGAATGAATAACATTCAGCTTTCTTTCCTGTTTCATCCTCTCTACACATGTCCAGCCAATAATAAAAGTGCACATGGGAATAAGGACACGGGGAATAAGGACACATTACCCTCTGCCACTATCCAGGTTGGACCTGTCCAAGTTCCTCTCCCTCCTTTCCCTTAAGTTAAGCACAGGACCCACTACATAATTTACAGGACCCTATGCAAAACCAAGACGTGGGGCCCCTTGTTCAAAAAGAATAATTACCTTCAAGGGGCAGAGAGACTGTTCAAGGAAGCCCAGGGCTCTTCTAGGCACAGGGGTGGAGAGGGCTCAACCACACAGATCCTACCCCATGAAGCAGGCCCAGGCTAAGAGTTTCTCTTCTAACCCGGGTCTCAGGCTTTGCAGATTCACAGCCCTGTTCTGATGAAGAAGGCTGCTCAGAAGTCTTCCTCCCCACCGACAGCGACTACGACTCCAGTGATGCTCTGAGCCCCCGAGACCTGGACCTGGTGTACCTGTCATCACACGACATCGCCCAGCAAGCGCTAAGCGGCCTAAGTGGCAGCGCTCCCGACGTCCTGCAGGTGCATGACATGAAGAGTCCTCTGGGGCCGGGTCAGGACCCCCAGGGCCGGGTCCTGGGGCCAGACCCTGACCACTCGTGCGCCGAGGTCCTCCACAGCCTGACGCTGACAGGCTTGGCGTCCAAGAACCACGCCAAGATGGCGCCCGGCTCGCGGCCGGCGCTGGGCTTCCTGGGAAAGCGGAAGCCGGCCAAGCACCAGCACTACGGCGGCTTCAGCCGCCATCAGCGCTGGCTGCGCATGCACAGCGAGACGCAGTCGCTGTCGCTGTCCGAGGGCGTTTACACGCAGCACCCATCCCAGGCCTGCGGCCTGGCCGACGATCCTGCAGAGGCCGAGCGGCTGCGACCAGCCCCCGATGGGCCCCGGAGCCTGATTCTAGCTCACACCACGAGCCTCCCTGAAGGGGGGAAGAGCAGTCTCCAGGACTCGAGGCCTGCCGTACGCCGCATTTACGTGGAGCCCTACTCTGCGGCAATGGTGGACTCAAAGCCCTGGGCTGCCTTGAGCCCGCCCCCAGGAAGCCACTCTGGCCTGCCCAGCCCCACAGGTCCGGAGATGAGCCCTGAGGGCCCGACCACATCCCAGGTGTCAGAAATACTAAGCAGCATGCTTTAGGGAGGGTCCCCTTCCACCGCATTTTCCATCACCCTCCCTCCATCCCGCTCCCACTGTGTCTCCATCCCTTTTCAAATGGCTTGAATGTTAAAACTCCAAAAGTTACAGGTTCAAGGCCCTCTTTTTTAGGAAAGAGTTGGGTAGAGGTGAGAGTTGCCAGTTTTGTTCCCAGTTCAGGGCATAGAAGAGCTTTTGTGTCAACATGGAGCCCTAGACACAAGGGTTCAAACATGCCAACCGGTTGGGAGGCACTCTTGTTGGAGGCAGGGCTACCTAAAAAACCACCCTCAGTTCTACAGCTGGCTCTGTAATCTGACCTTTGGGTTTAGGTATCTTTCATGAATTTGTGATTGGTGGGGAGGAGTTCTAGAGATGAAAGTAAGATTAGCACTATTTTTCCTTCCACAGCGAACCTTTAGAAGAGTGTAAGGGAAAGAAGCCCAGGTCTTCAGTGCACAAGGTCAGGTGGACTTGTTCTAGGTTCCCAGTTAGCTAAACCAAGTCATTCCAAAGTGCAGGGTTCTCAGCTGGTCACCAAGTCAAATTTATCCATCAGAACTAATATGATTAAGTAGGCAGTCATTTTCTTCATTTAGTGTTGTGTGGAAGCCACTAGACGCAAAAGTAGAGGATGCTTTGCTTCTAGCTTTGTTCTGCAAAGGTAAAATAGGGCACAAAGCAGCCCTTCCTACACACTCATCTCCCATTGAAGCATGGATATGGGCCTTATATTATTCAGGTGTAGGGACATAGCTAAATTAAGTGAAAACCTAGGTTAAAAACAAGGAGGAGTAAGAGAGAGATGAGTTTTTCCTCTACAATCCTAAAATAAGTCCATGAGTCTTTGTCTCTGAAAATGATAGTGGGTCTGCTCAGATTCTTAGGTGTTGGAAGGTCACTGAATGAGAAAGTACCCTTCAGATACGGCACAGCAGTTGATGGAGTCCTTACAGCTACGCTGGTATATCTGTGCACCCCTACATCAGTGGTTCCAAGGCTATACTTTGAAACACCTGAAATTCATGCTTTGGTCTCAATGCTTCTCACCTGCCTTTCTCACAAATGAGAAACCCAAATCAAAGAGAAATCACACTGCATATTCAAAAAAAGCCTGAACCTTCTCTTATTTCCTGGAGCCAAGACTCATTCAGTTTACTGATACTCTAAATGGTCCTTTTCTGCTTCACAGGCATTTGGGTTAAATATTGCTCTTTATGGGCCCTACCCCTGTCCTCACAGTTCTACCATTCCTCCTCATGGGAGTTCATACAAAGTCCCCTGTTCACAATGTTATTCCGATCCCTTCCATTTTTAAAACATTTGATTTAAACATAAATAATTACCCTGGCGGAAAGGTACAGATTTGGCCCATGGCCTATGGACATTAGAAAACTAAGGCCCAGAGCTCAATCTTTATTTTTTTAAGAGATTTTATACTCAGTGACCCCCCCCCCCACACACACACACAAAGATTCTTGAGCAGAATCACGGTGGTTCCTTTTCCATGCCTGCAAGGATTTTAAAATGCAGTTTTCTTCTGTTCTAAGTGAATTCTATGTATATGGAGTGGTAGAGCTAGAAAAGACCATAAAATTAGTCTAAGTCCTTGTATTTACAGATGAGATGATTAAACCCAAGAGAGGTTAAGTGACTTGCTCAAGGTCACAGAGCTAGTTTAGTCTCAGGGTCAGAACCCAGAAGCATTCCCTTTACAGTAGGCTGGCCCATTGGGAATCGGTACACACCAATAGTCAACTTTCGATTGCCTATTGGCTACTTACCTAGTTTGTAGATTATCTTTTAATTCCAAATTCAACTCCTTTTCTCAACTTTTACTTAAAAGATTTCCATTATCACAGAGCTCCTTGTTGGCAAGAAATAACAAATTTCACATAGTTAATAGCTAAGTTAATTAAAAAGCAAATCGGAGAGAAATGTTATTTAATATTACACACCATATGACTCCCCTTTAATAATAAAAATGACAGCATCATCTGCATTTAGTTTCTACTTATTTCTAATTATAGGACAGATTATATATGTTGAAAGCTGGAATTGTCAAAAACTAAGAAACCAAGTGATTCTCTTACCATGACCTTTCTAGTGGCATGGAAGGAAGCTTGTGACTGTTAATTGGATGGGAGGCATTCAATAGGCAGCAAAAGCAGAGACTGACCCACCCTTCTGGCCCCTCATTTGGTCGGCAAGCTCTGGCACTTTGCACCAAATAATGAGTCATGAAGTAAAATTGCATTAAACCCAAACACACTAATTTATATTGAGATCATGGGTTATTTTTTCACCTTCTATGAGGAAAAGAGGTGCATACCCATGAAATGAACACTGCACATTTCTATTTCAGTGGGCACAATGAGTTGGTTTGAAAATGTATATTCCTAGCAATATTTCTATGTAGAAGTGGATGTTATGTCCTCAGTATTTAGCCAGTATCTGTTCAAGTAGGTGCCCTCCACCTGTACCTACACTTTGCAACATCTTGTGAGCCTTGTTTAAACTAATAGATTCCCGTGAGAGACAATTATGTTCTCTAATTCACAATCCTTTATTTGTTATGCCCAGGTATTATGGAGACTTAACAACTTCTGAGAATTTTTTGGTTTGCTTGTTTTATCTTTATGGTTTTGTTTTGTTTTATTTTGGATATGATGAACTTTTGTCTTTTTTTTTTTTTAAGTCCAATCTGGGGGCCTCTGGAGGAAACTCTCCTGTCCCATAATTTTTCTACCATGCTTAATTCTCACTTGTATTAACCCAGCTCTCATCATTGGTGAAAACCCTCAAAAATCAGTGACCAAGGCCCTCCCATATGTCTGTCTCTATTCCAAGTCCCTTGGAAAAACAAAAGAATCCAAAACAAAACATACTCCTGGACCAGAAGGAGCTCACAGGGTATAGCCATCATCACTGTACATCTTCTCAATGATATTTTAGAAGAGGCAAAAGCCTATCTCCTCAGTCAGGCCATCATAGGGCACGTTGGGCTAAACATCACTGACTTCCCTCTTGCTGGCTATTCATAAAGGAAGACAGCCTGGAAAACACAAGTCACCAATGTATATGCTTGGCAACCATTTACAAGGCTATCATATTCTCTTACTTGGTGAGGGGAACTGGGAAACAGTAATTAAAAACACTTACTCCAGGGAATGGATATTTTAAGAAGTGGGCACTTAAAGATGAGACCCACTCCATTTTAAGAACATTCACTAATGCTTAAAGCAATAATTACGCTGGATAAAATGGTTCCATTTGGTTTGAAAGTTAAAGCCAGTTAGTAATAATATTCCTCCAGCCCCCATTCCTGAAGGATCCCAAAGCACTTTATGAAAAGCAATGACTGAAGCCTTGTTGTACTCCCCTAAAAAGACCTTGTCTGGAAGCCACCTGGCAAACACCTACCCTATCCTTGCCAGGAGATCGTGCCAGACAAGTGGGAAAGAGGACTGGCTTCTCATTCATTGTTATCCTGCCATGCAAAGGTGCACCCTGGTGAGTGTTCAGCTCTTCTCTTGAAGATAGCAAATTTAGACAAAGAGGCGTACCCAGAAAATCCCAACTCCTTTCCCTCTCCCCACCTTGTTCTTCATGCTCTACCCAAGATGTACTCACTTTCTCTTGGAGAACTATCAACTCGAGCTGTTCAGGGGTCTGCTGTGGATTTAAGTTCCCTAGTTCTATCAACAGCACCCAGAAGTCACTGGCTTCTTAAAATCGATACTGTTGGAAAGATGATGTCATTATCTTACAGTACTCTCAAGTTTGTATGTAGCAGAACTACAGCAGAGCGTGTGCCTCTCTTGCTGTATTTATTGACTGAATTATAACAAACCAGTTAGAGAGGGTAGTTATAGGGTAACAAGAGAAAAAGAGAACACTCCCAGAGAGTTGCAAGTCACTTTTTAAAATCAAAATACTTTCCCAGATGATTCAGTGACTCCAACCTGAACGTTTTGGGGTTCCCCTCGCCACTGGTTATACCTTGAAGGAAAACTATAAGGGAGCTCTTTGGAAAGCAGTGATACCTCTCCACAGGTAGTAGAGGGAACAAAGGGAAAACTTGTTTCTTTGTGGGTCACCTCTCATAAGATGTTCAAACACATGGCTTACGACTGTTAAGCTCAACTTCAATGCGGCCTTACAAACAACAAGGGTAGTGTATTTGAAGCTATGTTGCACAGCTTGGAAACTTATTCTAAGATCCTAATTCAGAGTTTTTCTGAGGTGTTGAACTTTGCCATTAGCAAAAAGTATTTTTAGAAAAATCCATTGACTGTTTATGAAGCACTGATTTTGCCATATTTCGGGTCTCTCGTTTCTCCATCATTTTTGCACCCAGAGGGTTATATTTGTTGTTTTCAATTATTTCTTCTATCTCCATTATTAATGAATTTGTAAAATGATCTTTCAAAAAGACAGTTGGTTTTGTATAACAATCAGATAGGTAGACGGTGAAAATATTCTATTTTGATAACGGAAGGAGGAGGTTTGTTGTGGTTGTTTTAGATATAACCCTAGGGTCCTTCCCCTCCAGATACATACTTTTTTTTTATTTTAGTGAAATCCAATATTTAACTTAGTGGCAAATGTTATCAAGCTATTAGTTAATGCTCTTTGGTCCTCTTCTTTCAGTCCATGAGGTGGAAGTCTGAATATGCTTTCACAGTAACCACTATCCAGTAGCTGATTTATAAAAACCAAGTCTGGCGAATTGTTGTCTTAAGTCAGTCTGAGTTGCTGTGTTGCTTCTTGCCCTGTGATCAACTGGATTTGGGGGGATATCCCATGTGTGTGGTCACAAGCATCAGCTTAGTATTTGTGATGGAAAAAGAATTAAAGAAGTGTGTGTGTGTATGTGTGTGTGTGCGTGTAGTCAGGGAGAGACGTTTCATAGAGAAAGTAATTTAAGTGGCATTCTATTAGGCAGTGTTTAATTGCTTCCTGCCTGATGTGTACATAGTGATTTGGCTGATTATTGGTTAT
Source organism: Mustela nivalis (assembly GCF_964662115.1). NCBI lineage: Eukaryota > Metazoa > Chordata > Mammalia > Carnivora > Mustelidae > Mustela > Mustela nivalis. Next base: position 32,033,445 of record NC_139036.1, on the reverse strand, counting down.
TTGTTCAAAACTTCATGTATCTTGTTGCTATGTATGCAACTGAGTGTATGTAAAAGTTTAGACTTCGGTACATTATCTGCACAATTTTTTGTGCTTTAAACCTCTGTAAATGTACAGATGAATCATGTATGGTGTATTAAATGTGACCTCCACTCTTTAAACAATAATATTTTGTAGTATATACTTTTGCAAACTATTTGAACATTTTAAATGGATATTGTAAAGGGCCAGTACACTCAATCATAAACAATACTGGTAAAATACATGCCTCTTCAACCTCCCAGTTTATAAGAAGAGGTCAGAGGTTAACAAGAATTAAGATAATTTTTCTAATGGCAAGTATTTTTGATAATTTCCTACCTGCCTAATTGTATTTGGAAGAAAAACTGTGAACAGAAGAAATCTTAGCTAGCAGAGGGAATGGCTTTATTTCATAAGCATTAATGAATACTAATGTGCTTTATATCTGACCTGATGTTGTTGAAATACAGTTCATGGGAGGAGAAGTGAAAAATATTTTTGATTCTTCATAAGATCTTTTGCTGTTTCAAGAACAGTTTCCAAGCCCTCTGTCTTCAGTGTGGAGAAATGTCAATTAAATAATAAACTAAGAGAATTGTCAGCAGTTGGCTTACCTGCTGGTTTTTCCAAGTCTCAGCGAAGCCACACGTTTTTCAGCCTGAGCTTTTAAAATCTTCTCTCTGAAATTCCGGAAGAGTTACTGTTTGCGGTACTGGTTTAACAGTTATCAGAAATATCTGACCAGTTGGCCCTTGGCCGATCAGTGGCATTTGGGTTATTTCTCGTGCATAACTGGTTATTGGCAAGTACTGAAAATAGAGGATGGACCGCCATGGCAAGTGTTCTCACCAAGTTGCACCCAGGAGCTTGGACACCTTAACCTTGATCCTTCCTCCACTGCGTGCTTGTTTAAATGTCTTCAGTGCATCTCTGCATGTGCTGTCCTATTTCTCTATCCTTTTATTTCCACACGCACAAAGCTCCTCCCTTACCCCAACTCCCTCCAGCTGAGATTTGAGATTTCTTCTGATTTTGAGAGCACTACAAAGAGATTGCTTGAATCCCAGGAACCCGCACGAAGGTTCTCCTGAATTCCCAAGAACAGGAAATATGCTGCTTTAGACCATGTTTTTGTCTTAGGCTGTTTTACTGAATTCTCTTAAGTACACACACACACACACACACACACACGCAAACACACACACACATTGAACTCTTCATTGGCATGTTTGTGGTCGGCTTTCCTGACAGCCTCAGAGGGCTGTTTTGTTGTCCTGGCCAAATGTGCTGTTTTCCCTATGTAAATTGTCATCTTTCTAAGCAAACCATTACTTTCTTTTCCTAATTCTGTCTTTGAATAAAAGTTTACCTTCTTTTTCAAACCAAACAGATGACCTTGCTCTTTAATATCCTCTTTCTTCTATGAACACTCCCGGGGAGATGTTGGGGGAGGGACATAAGGGGTTGGCCTTTCTGAGTCAAGCTGCTGGGTAAGATGTGAGCTTCACTGAATGCTTCGCTTTTTGATAAGCTAGGCCAGGTAACAACACCCAGTATTTCCATCTGCCAATGAGAGATAACTCCTCCTTCTCTAGAACAATAATTTTATTTTTTTTTAAGATTTTATTTATTTATTTGACAGACAGAGATCACAAGTAGGCAGAGATTCAGGCAGAGAGAGAGGGGGAAGCAGGCTCCCCGCTGAGCAGAGAGCCCAATGTGGGGCTCCGATCCCAGGACCCTGGGATCATGACCTGAGCCGAAGGCAGAGGCTTTAACCCACTGAGCCACCCAGGCGCCACCTAGAACAAGAATTTTAAAAATTATGTTAGGGAAGTAGGCAAGTAGGCAATATTGCCCAATATTACCTGTCAAGTGAGATCTTTGTCATGATTTCTTGACTGTGAAAATGCATTCCCTCCTCAAGTAGCCTGTGGCATTCTCACATTTGCATCATGCTCCTTGTTCTGTCAATAATAATAACAGTAATAATAACAATGCTTCTTATTCTGTAGTAGTTCTGGCAATCACTGCATTAAGTTACAGGCCACAGGAGTGAACTGACCCTGGTATTAGACACACACTAGAGGAAGTTAGGCACGGGGGATACACTCCTTTAGACAAGAGGCTCTAAGTCAAAGACAACTGCCTCCTTTTTTCCACCATTATCTCCTACACACTCCGGAGCTCCTAGCACAAATGCCCATGAAAGGGTCATCAACTGATGAAGAAAGAGTTCACTTAAAATCACGTTAATCTCCCCACATTGTTCATTTGCTCTGTAAAGACATGGATTCAAAGGCCTTTCCAAATGCCTGCCAGCCTGGGGTTCCTCTCTTTAACGGCTGGGGTGAAGCTCAGTTTGTCCCTTCAGGGTTCCTCGAAAGTATTTCTTTAGGACATCGTGCAAAGTTCCACCAGCTACCCGCACATCCATCTCCAGAATGCTCTGGTTAAGGTCAGTCCCCCAGTAGAAGAAAGCAAAGGGCCTGGGGAAAAACCCACTATTTACATGTGGGACAGCATGTGCTTCCAGACTGTTCCAGCCAGCACTGACCCAAGTGTCGCCAGAGCGCGCCGGTGACAGAGCAGCATGGAGACAGATGTGCATATCACCTACCTATCCCAGCTGTACCCGCTGAGGTTTCCAGACCCACAAAACCTTCAAAAGTCTGGTCCCCGTGCCCAATAAGGCCAACTTTTGCACACACCCTTTTCCCCATCAAGCTTTTGATAACTGCAATGTCCTATATGTTTATAGAACACTTTCCCAAGCACCATCCTGTTTGAGTTTGACAAACAGCCCTGTGAAGTGATCAGAGCGAGCACTTTTATCTCTGTTTTACAAATAAGAGGCTAGAGGCTCAGTCAAGTGAGCTGTAGGGCCCCGGACTCCTAATTTCCCAGAATGCCATATGCCACTGACTTAGGAGCTATAGGAAAGGAAAAACCATGCCCGGATTGGCCAGTAGAAGCTCTCTCTCTCTCTCTCTCTCTCTCTCTCTCTGGAACAGACCCCCTGTATAGACAGCCATGCAAGGGAATTCACAGATAATGACAGTCAAGCACAGAGACCCTCTCCTGTGAGGCCCGTGTTCTAGGTCTGTGACTGCAAGCAAGACACTTTTCCTCTCGGAACTCACAAATGAAAATATCTATCAAATGTATAGAATCTTTTCCAGCTTTGAAATTCCATGAATCTAAAATAGTCACACTGAGTCCCTCTCAGGGATGAGCAGAGATTCTTCTGAGAGCATTTGTTTTGTGATGTTTTGTGCTGTCCTTAGTCTTGTTGAGGAGGGCAGGTGACCGCAGGTGGGCGGCAGGGAGTCCACTGTAGCTAAAGGGAAGTGGAGACAGAAAGGGCTGATCTGCACTCAACATCCCTTCCCAATACCACCACTCTCCACAATTCCTCCTCCTGCCTCACTCTGACCGCAGTCTCTCTCAGAAAACAGTCCCATGTGTTTCACTTCCTGTGTCCATGGCTGTCCAGTCCATTGCGGAATCACAGTGGATGGGGTCTGGATTATCTCTTGGCCTTTCCCTGGCATCCTGACTTGGCATCAGCACCACTCACTGTCCAGTTTTTCTCTTAGATCCTGCCCAATCACTCCCCTCAGATCCCTTCCCTGGAGTGGCCTGGAAGGGGCCAACGCACCGCACAACTCCAGGAGGCGCTATTATTAAGTACGGCATGTACTCCATTAGCCATTTCCCAGAATCCAAGAGTGAAGCAAGCACACCTTTTTGCCAGGCAGCAGGCCTGCAATGGCCATGTCTTTGGGTGTAGAAGGGACGATGAGAGATTGGCAGAGGACATAACCTGGGGCCTCCCTTTGTGTAGGATGTTCATCATACCACCACAGTGTCTGCTTTAAGGCACAATATTGGACACACATTTTACTCTTTCCAGTTTGGGGCAACTTGAGCACCAGCGTGGCCCTCCCTCGGGCCATGTTGGTCTGGCCAGAGCCAAGTGCCAGGCATTGTTCTCCGCATGTTCTCAGTGAAGTCCGTGAAGTCAGGGCAGCGTCATTCCCTGACAAACATTCAGTACATTTCCTTGGGTCCCAGGAGGCCTGATATTGAAATGTTTTCCTCCCCATAGTTATATTTTCCTTGGTTGAAAAAGTTTTGTTTTGGAAGTTGCTACCCTGTCGAGGTAATGAGTCAGTTTGGGAGGCCGGGGCAGAGGGGAAAATGCACATCATTGGAAGAGGCCGAAAGGATGGGGGTGAGAGAAAATGGGAGATTCCGGGTGGGAGAGAGAGGTCCACACCCTCTGCCCCCTCCTGCCCTTTCAGGAAGAACACAGCCCCTCCTTCTCAGCTGGGGGCTTCTTCACTGAGGTCAGGGACCAAGCCCTACGGCTGCCTTTCGGGCTTGTTCCTGGGGAAGGATAGGTAGGCACGAAAGGAGCTAACATTATGGGTCATCTTTGGAGTGCCTTCGTAATCTTCTACTTTCTGTACAAGTTGGTAGCATTATCATCCACATTGCACAGACTGGGAAACTGAGGCTCAAAGAAGGGAAACTCGCCCAGCAGTCCACAGCCAGCAAGTGGCAGAGCTGGGACTGGAGTTCAGAGTCCTGTGCCTATTATACCACATAGTCTCTCTACAAGACTCATTCCTATCCAAAGAATCAGACCCAAGTGACTCGACGGAGGGACGAGAAGACCCAGCTGGAGGGACAACTGAGATTATCTGGCTCGGAGCCAGGGGCATATTGTTGGGAGAGGGAGAAGGTGAGGTGTAGGGACTTAGACCACCCTTTCCTCTCCCCTCCTCTTCTCCCCTCAGTTTTTCTACCCCATACATTTTCTCTACATGGAGAGAAAAGTCCTAGAGATACAAAAACACATATAGACACACCAACACACTCAGATCCCCCCCACACACACACACTCACACATACAACACAAACACACCAGTCCACACAAGCACAGAGGCACACACATCTGGAGGTAAAGCTCAGGATTCAAGGGTTGGCCTCGTGCCAGCTCTGAGCCCCAAGTAGCCCACTGAGGAGCCCTGGTCTGCCTCACTTTGGGAGGTCAAATCAATGAAAGAGCCTGGTAGTTTAAAAAAGAGAAAGGGAGGGAAAAAAAAAAGAACACCAGCACCTCTCATGATGGGAGGTCAGAGCAAATGAAACCAGGAGGAGGGGGTCGCGGTATGGGGGCTGGGGCGAGAGCATGGGGGTGGGGAGCCTGAGGCTGGCAGCTGAATTCCTACCCTGGCCCAGCTCCAAAAGATTAAAATAGAGCTCTTAGAGTGTCCCCTCCACAGACTAGCCTGCCAGGGGCCAGACAATACGTGGGTTTGTGCTCCAGCACAGGCCTCCAGAGAGGTGATGTTTTTACCCGGACAGCTAAAGGCACAGAGGCAGGTCTAAGCAATTCCAAGGCTACTTTGGCCCGCAGTCCCAGAACAGGCCACAGCAGAGGGAGAACAGCGGGCTGCTAGGACGCACACAGATCTGCTCTTTTCTCTCCTCACCCCAGGGCAGGCCACTGCACTCACACGTCTTCATTTTAGCCACCCGCCCCCCCAAACATCCAACTGGCAGGGCTGTGTGGGACGAAGTCTTAGCAAATTTGTTATACTTTAATTGGAAAAAAAAAAAGTCTCAGCACAACTGTAAACAGACGGCTCTACTAATGAGGGACGGACAGGGCGTCCCTTGGGGTTATCTGAAGTGCTCAGATGAGTACAGACAACTCATTTTCCTACTCAAGGAACACTGTTTCCCCAGAAGGAAGCCCCACTGGCCACTTGAGGTTGCATCTACTTCCTTGGAATTCTCAAGGACTTTAGGCAGCTGGGAATCAAATCCAGGATTCGGGTCCCCTAACACGGAAGGAGGAAGATCGGTATATGTCAGCTAAGCACACATGCTGTGGAGTTTGCCAGACATGGGTTCTATCCGACCCCGTCACCTAGTAGCTTATCAAACGTGGGCAGGTTCGTCTTTCTGAGACTTCAGTTCTTTATTTCTTAGTAGCATTGACTAATGGTCAGAAGGGTTAAATGAGAAAAATGCGTAGAAAGTGGTCAAGCCTACGCCTGGCATGTATCTAACAAATGTTAGCCAAAAACAAAACAAAATAAATTCCTTCCTACCAGGTCCCCCAGAACTAGGATGAAAATATAATTTACCACTCAAACCAGAACACTTTTGATAGTGAGGGTAGGCACTAAATGGACAGAGTCTGGGACACTGGCCAACCTGGAGCTATCCTGAGAAAAACTGAGATGTGTGACCCCCACTTTGTATAACTTTCTGAAAAGTCCGTACATAACATTCCATCAAGATAATCCCTTTAAAAATGGCCCTAAAGTTTACGCTATATCATGAAGTCCACTGGGAGTCACAATACTTCAGAGTATACCTATGATACCCGTATGGAAAATTACCATTTAAAAAATTTTTATTATATATCTGAAAATCATAAAGTTGTAACCAAGTGATAAGACACAAGAAATGTTTGATTTGGACAGAGGTCTGAAAACTGATAAAAATTCTATTGCCATCTTAATTGGCTCTTTTCTGCGTACTGGGCAAGGTAGCTGTTATTCAATTTTAGTGGAAACACTCCTCCATCCAGCTCATAGAACAGCAATATTCCATGAAGGCAAAGTTTGAGAACCACAGCCTTAAAGAATCCATATCCCTTAGGAGGATCGGCAAAAACGAAGGGGAGTGTGAGGTAACAGTTATGGAATGAATATGTCACGGGAATAGAAACCATAGCATAAGAATATATGGTCCATGCTACTGTGGTGTGTTGTATGGTGACAGAAGGTAGCTACACTTGCAGTGAGCATGGTGATGTATAATGTATAAGCTTGTCAGATCACTGTTGTACCCCCTGAAACTGAGGTAATATTGTGTGTCAACTGTACTCAAATTAAAAAAAAAAAAATAAGAAGAACACCCAGAAAGTGAAGGATGGAGGCAACTTTCAGGGTCATGACATATCTTCTTTTCTTTTTAGCTACTCAAGGAGAGCTGTCACAATGTAGGAAACCTCAGTCTCTTACCTCATATCTCACCATAGGGTTGCTTGAGTGCCCTCAATGAGGCATGGCAATGGGCTTCCTCCAGAGCAAGTGATCCAGGAGAGAGCAAGGCTATCCAGTGTGCCCAGAATTAAGGACACTGGACTTCCCTCTTTAAAACCAAGATGGTCCCAGGCCCACCACAGAGCCGGTTGCCTTGAGGGAAGAAGAAAATACCTGAGAAGTATCCAAGGGTTCCTCAGTAAAGGACTGCAGCCAACAGCTTCAGTCTGTCAAAAAGAATCTTTACACCCAATGCCAAAACCAGACAACTCTCCAAAAGAAAGCAATCATCATCAGTCAGGGGATATTTGGGTCCTCAAGTGCAGAAAATTCTTTTTTTTTTTTAACTTTTTATTTTTTATAAACATATATTTTTATCCCCTGGGGTACAGGTCTGTGAATTGCCAGGTTTACACACTTCACAGCACTCACCAAAGCACATACCCTCCCCAATGTCCATAACCCCACCTTCCTTCTCCCAACCCCCCTCCCCCCAGCAACCCTCAGTCTGTTTTGTGAGATTAAGAGTCACTTATGGTTTGTCTCCCTCCCAATCCCATCTTGTTTCATTGATTCTTCTCCTACCCACTTAAGCCCCCATGTTGCATCACCACTTCCTCATATCAGGGAGATCATATGATAGTTGTCTTTCTTGTGCAGAAAATTCTTGAGCAGCTTTTTGTGTGTGGCTGTTTTAAAATACACCCTTGGGCGCCTGGGTGGCTCAATGGGTTAAGCCTCTGCCTTCAGCTGAGGTCATGATCTCAGGGTCCTGGGCTCGAGTCCCTCATCAGGCTCTCTGCTCAGCAGGGAGCCTGCTTCCTCCTCTCTCTCTCTCTCTCTCTCTCTGCCTGCCTCTCTGCCTACTTGTGATCTCTCTCTGTCAAATAAAAAAAATACATATATAAAATACACCCCTAATTGTAAGCCTCTGGAATCTTCCATTTGACCCAGCCAGCCCCTCTCTAGTGGGGAACATTGGGATTTGCCTTCCTGGGTTTCTGAAGACCCCTCCAACATAAGGTCCTAGTAGTGTCTCTGTGTGTATCTGTTGGTTTGCTCTTTGTTAAAAAGAACAGCATCTTCCTCTAAACTGTTTTTCTTGCATTAAATACATTTAAAGCACATTTGGAAAGCTGTACAGTTTGCAATGTGTTTTCTCTTTCAATTCTCACAAACTGTAAGGTGGGCACTGTGATGGTGCCCATTTTTCTTCTGAAGACACAATGTCTAAAAGAACATAGTTGGTAGAGAACCAGGAAACTCAGACCCAGGTCTTCTGACTTGAAATCCTATCTCTCTGTACTATATATCACACCTCAGCAGTGCAAACCATTTATTTAACATGGAATGACACCTAGACACAGTAACTCCTTGCATTTCAGCTGAGTCAATTAAAACACACAGACACACATTTACACACATGCCGACACACATAGACCAACTTCAAAACTGGGTCCCTACAGATGAACTCACCCTACCTCCCCATCCAAACAGTGAATGGATACATCTTCTGGGTTTTACCTCAGCCACATTGCCACCTTGGGAAATTGGCTACTGCATAAACAAAATATAATAATGGCTTAGAGAGTCAATTTAAGGAAGAGAGAACAGCACATTGCTGGTATTACCAGCAATGGTAATTACCAATACCAGCATACAAGAATGTAAAACTTGCTATCAAGTAACCAATACCCCACTTTGGGAATCTAATAGAGACAAAAGCACCAGTAGATAAGGATATTAGTACAAGATGCTTCATTGTGGCTTTTCCGGTTATGGTAAAACTACCTGGGAACACTCTGAGGGCCCACAAATAGAGAACCAGTTGACCAAATGATGCTGCATCTATAGCAATATTATAAAGGATGAGTGATAGTTATTTATACTAACCTGGAAAGCTCCATGATGGATTGAGAAGGAAGGAAGGAAGGAAGGAAGGAAGGAAGGAAGGAAGAAAAAGGGAGAAAGAGGATGAAATGATAAAATGGATTTAATGATCCAGCCTGCTAGAGGTGATTTTTAAAAAAAATTCTATCAATGTATTGGATACATCTGCTCTGTACAGATCCTCATAAAAATAAATGTGGAAAGAAACACAGGTTGTAACTTCAGAGTTTGGACTGGGAGAGGGAAGGGCGACATTATTAACATTTTTGCACACTTCTGAATTATTTGACTTGATAAAAAGAGTACATGATATTTCTATAATTTAAAACAATAATATAGTAGATCAAGATAAAAGTAAACTACAGCCAGAATTTTGCCAAGCCCGAGTTGAGCAAAGAGAACTCGGATCCCTTCCCTTATGTCTTCGAGTTCATCCAGACGCACTCTCTTAATCGGCCTCAGTCACTGACATCTGTTTGGAACAACTCCACTCTCTACTCTCTACATGGGTCTTCAAAATGGCCACCACCTCTGCGGGATGTTCCAACTTTAGCTGAGACCAGTCCTCCCCACCCCCACATCTCCCTGCACCCACTCATACTCAAAAAAGACTTTGGTCCCTGCATAAAAGGCCAAGAATAAATCCTTTCCACCCCCATTATTCTGCCAATACAACATCCTCCCCACTCTTTTCTCCCTAACCTCCAGATGGTGGCCTCTGGAAATGGGGGACTGTGGGAGCCATGGAATCTCCCTTTCTAAAGGTCTTTACCAAAAGACAGAGTCACATCTGTGGAGGATGGCTTGGATTTAAGTGCAGTTAGAACAAGTTAGTTATGGGTGGTTTGCCATTTGGGGAGTGCTGATTGCATGCAGAGCTCAGTAAAAGGGAGAGACAGGAAATCAGAAGCCCTGGCGGCAGAGCAGATATACAACAGATGAAATAACTTGGTAGCCTAGAGCAATAATTCATCAATTACATGTATGTACAACTCCCAGATTACATTTTTGCACCAATCTAGGAGACAGAAATCTAGGTGAGATGACACACTAAGTGATGGACTCATGATTCAGAACGACCTTGACCAGCAGACATTATTTTGTAGGGATTCAAGTTTCACATCCAGGTTAAAAAACCCAAGAACAAAATGGGAGAATCTTAGCTGGGCAAAGGACCATAAAGAAGTTGACTTGGGCATTTTATTTAATAAGCTCCAATAGGCATAAGTATAAAATGCTGCTTGAAACAAAAAGACCAGGGGCATCTGGGTGGCTTAGTCGGTTGAACGACCCACTCTTGATTTCCACTTGGGTCATGGTCTCAGAGTGGTGGGATCAAGTCCCGAGTCAGGCTCCATTCTCAGTGGGGAGTCTGCTTGAAGATTCTCTCTCTCCCTCTGCCCTTCCCGTGCACTCTCTCTCTTTCTCTCTTAAATAAAGCAATTAAAAAAAAGAGAAAGGTAAACTAATGCAATCTCCAGGTATTTGAATGGAAATAAGTCTATCCATCTAGTAGTCTACTTATTCGTTCTTTCAGTAGCAAACATTAATGGACTACCTACCAGGTACCAGGCACTGCACTGGCACAGGCTAACGAGCTCTAGGATTACACAGTCTTCTGTATTCGTATTTGGAATCTTTTTTTTTTTTTTTTAAGAGAGGGGTATTTTTTTTAAAGGTTTTTTATTTATTTATTTGACAGACAGAGATCACAAGTAGGCAGAGAGAGAGAGAGAGAGAGGAGGAAGCAGGCTCCCTGCCGAGCAGAGAGCCCGACGCGGGACTCAATCCCGGGACCCCGAGATCATGACCCGAGCCGAAGGCAGCGGCTCAACCCACTGAGCCACCCAGGCGCCCCCATATTTGGAATCTTATGCCAAATCTGAGCTGCCATTTTTCAGCTTCATCAGCACAGTCTACAAGGATAGTAGAAAGATCTATACTGACTATTTGATGGAAAAGGCAAAGGAATTGAGGATATCTAGCTTGTAGGTGGGAGGGGGCAGAGGGATGTGTTAAGATATCTCCACAGTCAAATATCTGGAGGGCTATGGTAATATCTAAATAAGCTGATTTTTATAGCATCATTTAGAAGAACTGTAACTCTGGTGGTCTCTGAATATGCCCTCAAATGCTTCTCTATATTCTTCCCTCTAAAACATGGAGTCTAATCTCCCTCACCTGGAATGTGGGCTGGACATAGAGACTCACTTCCAATAGAATGTGGCAGAAGAGACAATGTGTGATTTCCAAGACTAGGTCATAAACGTGCTGTGGGTTCCGCCTAGCGTGTGCACTCTCTTGCTCTCTCCCTCTCTCTCTTTTCTCTCTCAATCACTCACTATGGGGGAAGCCAGCTGCCATGCCCTGAGGACATGCAAGCAGCCCTACAGAGAGGTCTACCTGGCAACAGCCAGTAAGGATTCCTTCTGCCGATAGCCATGGGATCGAACCATCTTGCAAGCCGACCATCCAACCCAGAGGACTGCAGCCCCGCGTGCTGGCTTGACTTCAACGTCATGAAATACTCTGAGCCAGAAACACCCAGCTAAGCCACTCCCAAATTCATGACCCTCAAAAACTCTGTAAGAAAATAAATGTCTGCTGTCTTTAAGCTGCTACACTGGGGAGTCATTTGTTATGCAGCAATAGATAACCAATAGAACGAGCAAAAGATCGATCTGGCAAGGAGATCAACTTAACACTTGATCTTAACAGAAAAAAATTCAAATTATCACCTTTGTCTAAGAGGGAATGAATGTGCCACCTGGAGCTGAAGCAGTGAGTTTCCTGTTGAACCAGACGGACTCCCGCCTCTCAGGGATAGTGTAAAGGTGATGGTTACAAATTCTTCCTTTCTCATCTTTATTCCTCATATTCCAGCCAGCTGCTGTTGATTTCCTGACCTTTACTCCCCTCTCTGGCTAAGAAAGTAAGATCACCTTCATACTATGTCCTGGTGACTCGGGATGATTTTCCTCTGGGTGTTATTTGGGTCTCAACTGGCTTGTCCCCACCAGGAAGGAACCATCGCTGTGCTTTTACAAGACCATCTCTGCCGTGATTTAGAGACCCACCAAATGGAAATTGGATTTAAGACATCAGCAGCCCTGGATTGCACCAAAAGCACAGTAATCTCTTCAAAGCCCAGTGGCAGCAGCCAACATTCCCCCTGCTGCTACTGATAATTTGTACCATATTGACTAGGTCACTTAGCATTTGCAAATAGAATTCCATAGCGGCTGGACGTCAAATGCAGGGACTAGCTCTTCATCAGCCTGGAGCCTGGAGCCCACCCTCTTCGCCCACCCTCTAGCCACCAGAATGTCGGGCAGCCCAGGCTGTCCTTACCACCCACATACCCAGCTCCCTGCCCAGTTCCCACCAGGGGTAGAGACCTCAGTCGCATCGTGCATGCAGCCTGGGGACGAGGCGGAGAAGGAGGAGAGAACAGAACCGATGGGGACTAGGGAGTCCCAGAGAACAAACACAAGGCAGGTGAAACATGCTCAGGTCCTGAAGGATCCAATTAAGCCCAATTCACTGGGACCCAGAGTTTTCCTACCAAATTCCTGAGGAAACCAAATCGAATAATGCGTGGCTTATTCAGAAACACACATCCCGGTGTTGTTGGCCAAGGCAGGGGCAGTGTGGTGGGGGGCTTGGGCTAGGGGTGCAGGTGCACCAAAATGAAAACAACAGACTAAAACAACAAGCTCCCTGGCCTGTAAAGAACAGCTCCGTGTTTTGCTGGAGTCCACAGTCAGAGTGTGCAGTGCATATATAGGTGGGTTCTTGTGTGCGCGTGCAGCTGGGCCTGGGGGCAGGGAGGAGGGGGCCTTCCCGGGGAGGGAGCAAGAACATGTCTACATATTTTCTTAAATGGCAATTGCAGAGAAAACCATCAGAGGTGCTCTAACGCACATTTGGCACTGCCTTTTGCCAGCTCCTACAATAACTTCTGAATCTCCTCCCTCATTTCATAAACATTTTATATACATTTTTAAGTGGGAATATTTTTGCTCATTTGGGAAGAGAGTGCCTTTATGCAGTTGAGTCAGCCCAATTTGTGCCTTACACAGTTTTTTCAGGAACAGGAAGCTGGGTGCTGAACTGTGCGGTTGCGGGGCGGGGAGGGTTGAGATGTGGAGAGAGTTTGGGGACTGGCAGGAGGAAGATGGTTCTACGAAAAAGGAAATTTTGTCATTGTCCTACTTTGGGTCTGTTCCACACTTTTCCATGGAAAACCTGTTTAGCCTGCTTCAGAAAAAAAAAAAAAAATTTTTAAATTAAAAAAAAAATAGCAGCAATTGGAAGTTATGAGTAAGGGTTGTGTTGCCTTTCTGTTCGCCCTCCACTCCTGCAGACCTGAACAATTCAATCTCTCTTTCCCCGGCGTACCTGGGGCATGGGGGGGCCTGCTCAGCTTGAATAAACGGCTGTTTATGGATGATAGCATCTGGTATGCCCCTGATGAGGTCACCTTGTTATGTTAAATATTTCTACCTCCTGGTGGAGAAACCAAAGCTGACTGCTCTCAGGACCACCTCTGCCCAGAACAGCAGCACAGGCGGGAGCTACACCTTTGAAAGGCCGGCTAAGCCCTCTATGAACGTGAAGCACTCCTTTCAGGCTCCAGGATCAAAGCAAAGGCTTGCAGCTTTGGCCTAATAATGCCAATATTCGTCTTCCCGAGGAGAACCTATCCGTACAGGGCTCTGAACAGCTTGTCTGGTGTCATTCTCCTGACACCCCTGGCGATGTTGCTATTGTTGCTTGGCTCAGTGCTCCACAGAGGAACAAAAACTGAGGCGTGAACTTGCCCAAGGCCTCACCTGAGGTAAGCAGGAGATGCGTAACTGGAATCAGGTCTTTCTGGTTTCCAGGTTTACAATTCTCATACTTTAGATTCTGGGGAAAGCAACCTGGAGAAAGAGAAGAGTCAGAAACACTGTGTGGTCTGATTATTCAATCTCACAGTGCCTCAGTTTCCTTGGCCATAAAAAGTGAGGGGTGACCCCCCCCTTCATACGATGTCATGGGTCAGCTGAGGTCTTAAGAGATTGGACATTTACTGAGGACCTCATGGCCAGTTTGTTGACTGAAAAATGAATGGATGAATTAACATATGGATAAATATTTCTGAGCTTCACGTCTCAAATGAATGCCACCATTACTCAGAAGAAGAACCTAATGAGGCCTCCTGTTAGTCCCAGGTTCCTAAACAGAAATGGCAGACTTGGGGCTGTTAAGTCCACAGAGTCTCCTATAGGAGGCAGAGAACTGAAGCCCTCTCCTCCCCACAACTGTTGACCAACCTAACCCCAAAAGACATGTTTTTCCAATGTTCTTTTAGTAGCTATTCTAGGATGTGGAGGAACATGTGAAAAAAAACAAACGGATTTGTTTTTTAATAAGGTCGGAAAGGCATACCAAATATTTCAGAGCTCCAAGGTGTCTACTTCCCGCCAGCTGTCCACAGTTTTCAGCTGGGGCTCAGAAATGGAGTTCAGGACACCGAGACAAGTAATTCTAACCAGCAGTGCCAGGAAAATATTAGAGTTAAAAAAATAAAACAGATTCATTTACCTTTTAAATATATACATTGTCCTCCTACAATGTCCCTCACACCAAAGAACCCTGGACAAGTCTGCCTTCACCTGACTGGAATGAGCAATTTCAGAGCTAAATCTATTCATGTCTTGCTCAACCCAACCTTACAAGCCTCACCCCCAACCTCTTTTTGCCTCCTAATGCTCATCTTCTAGAGTTCAGTCCCCTGTGGGATGAATTGGTTCTATTCCGAAGATGGTGGGGGCGTTCTGCTGTGATGACGCTGTTGTGGTAAGCGAAGTCTCCAGAACTACTGGGTCTGAAATCCTCTCCATCCCTGGCCTTTAGACAGCCAGTTCCCCAGATGGGGCAGCCATGGCCTGTGCCTCCTGCCTTGAGAATCAGCCCAGGGGTCGCAGAAGGAGACCCCAGAGAGCTGTACTGTTAACCAACCAACCATAAACATTACCTCCTCTGTTGGTCTTCAAAGGCTTGGGGAAGGCAAACAAACCACATAAATCTTTATCAGGGCTCCTTACAACTGCCCTGGGAGGTGCCTCCAAGGAGAGCTGGGTGGCGACTCTGTACAGAAGATAAAAATTATTTCAGTCAGCAGGGCCAGAGCCAAAAATAGATTTTTCTTTTCTTTTCTCCTCTTCTCTTTTCTTTTGCTCCTTGACTCCTCCTATAAAAATGACTTCTTTTTGTTGTTTTCCAGCCAGGAGCTCCATAGTGAGAATCCTTGATCCTCTGCTGGTTTCCTGGTTTGCATTCTAGAGAATCACCTGATAATTCATAAGAAAGGGGAGACTTTAGAACAAGAGCTACCATGTTTGGAAACCAAGGAAGGTGGTGGGGCCATGTCCATTTTAGAAGTTGACCAGGTAAGTAATGGGGTCACAAAGTAGGAAGTATGAAGTGGCCACCCTCTGCTGAAAATCTTTCAAATAACACACCTTTCCATCTAGGAAAAACTCCCCAATCCCATTCCAATTCCCAAGCAGATATCAAGGTGGTATGGCCTGTGCTCATGAGCACAGGATCCAAATCCTACTTCTGACACTCTCCGGGAACCTGGGCAATTCATTCACCCTCTCCAGGTTTCATCATCTTGTGGTGACCTCATAAATGTAGGTCACATTTATGAGGCCACCAACTAACCCCAACTTAGCATGTTTCTTAGTGCGTTGCATGTTTTTAGGCATATAATCCCCCCACAAGTCCCCAAGGTTTGACAAATCCCATTTTACAGATGAGGAAATTGAGTCTTAGAGAAGTGAAATTAATTCATCCAAGGTCACACAAAAACAGGGATTATAGCACTTACTTCATAAATCAGTGAGGAATGAATGAGATAATGTCTGCAACGTGCTTAGCATGATTCCTGGCACCTTGTAAGCTCTCATTCAGAGAGTGCTCCACCTCTGGAAACCTTCCCTGAACCCCTGAGCTTCCTCCTCCCCCACCCTCCCATACCTCTCTACCAGGTCTCTGCTCCTGGACCCCCGCCCCAAGAGCAACTCAGGGGCAAAAATGTGTCTTGTGTCTGCAGTGCTGGTCAGTGCCTGGCACACAGTAGGGCAGAGTATGTGAGAGTCAAAACAACGAATGATTCAAGGAATCGGTGAAATACTATGAACAAATACCTAGTTAAGTAGACAACTTATTTTTTTTTTTTTAATGTGAGAACAAATAATAATAAAATGACTTGTTGTAAAGATGGTTCAAGATCTAAAATTTCCTGGAGGAGCCTGTGTGCTAGTGGAAAAATGTACAAAAGGGAATGAAGAACGAAGTCATCCTCTTTTTTTAAAATACCAGCTTTCCCCACAGTTTACGGGCTTCATAGACTTCCCCAGAATGCCCATGAATCATAGGAAGAGAACTCAAGAGTCCTGAGTCCCAGCCATTCTGACTAACTTCAGCAAACATCCTCCAGCTCCACGGAAGGCAGGCTGGTGTGGAAACCACACCCATGTCCACCTGCACACACACATCCACACGCGTGCGCACACGCATGCAGAAAGGCAAAAACCACACCAACAAGTCAGTCTCTTGGCATTGACCGAGCACCTACTCCATGCAATGCCACTTACAAAAGTCAGAAGAAATAAAGATCCTAAAGACCCAGGACGCTGAGTGTAAAAAATGCACAGTCTAGTTGCTGAATGGGGGCTACAGGGAAATGAGCAAGTTTATGGTGGTAATAATAATACTTGCTACCATTTTCTGGGTCAGTGCCAGAAAACCAGAATCCCCAGGGACATGTGGGTAGTCTGGAGAAGTATATTCATTCACTCAACAAATGTTTCTTGAGCCCCTACTATGTGCCAGGCATTATTCTAGGTGAGGAGGATATAATGGTGAAAAAGACAAAGGCCCTGAGCTCGTGGAGCTTCCCTTTTAGTCCTAGAAATTAAGAAATTAAAAACTTATTTGGAAAGGAAAACAAAATATAAAAGAAACTTACAGAAAGATAAGTGTGACTCAATGCTTCTCAGCTCATGAGAATTAAACAGAAGATGGTCATTCTGAGTAGGGAAAGGGCGAGGGGCCTTGGCAATATCTCCTAGGGGGTGGAGGTGGGTAGACTTATGTGCTTCTCAAAAGACAGGAATTGAAAGAGGCCTCTAGAAAGGTAGGACACCTATCTGACACCCCAATGTATATCCCAGGGATGTTTCCACTAGTAAAATCCCAACTTGTTCACATCCTAAACCTCATCAGCACAATGTGATGGGGAAGGGTCCACTGGCCTGGAAGCCAGAGGGCAATCTCAGGACAGTCACTCACCTCCCGGGGTGGTTATGTGATGAGGAGCCTGAGCGTGAAACTCCATAAATATCAGAATTTATTATTGTTGCTGTAGTGATTGGCATGGCCTTCCAACTTGGCTCTTGCTCTGTCTGTCTCTGCTCCAGTCCATCCTCTGCTTTGAGGTTTTGAATAAATGATGGCAGTTAACACCACTGACTATAAGACAGTGTTGGGTCCTATGCACACATGATCTCATTTCATCCTTGCAGCACCCAGAGAGGTACTTCTCTACCTGGTGACTGGCACAAGGTCCCACACCTGGGAGATAGCCTGAATTGGGTTTTGACCCCAAGACTCCAAGCACTTAACCACTGGCCCATACTGGCCTCCTGGGCTCCTGAAAGCCCTGCCTTGCTCATGTTCCCCTCCAACTCCAGCACCTCCGTGCTCTCTCTGGTTGTCCAGATCTCCCGATGAGCACTGCCACACTATTCTCCTTCCCATGTCTGCACTTTGCCTGTGTGGTTTTCCTGAGTGTCCTTTCTTCAGCCCTCTCTCTACTGAAATTTCCAAGGCTTACCTCACTTCCCTTCTCTTCCACAGACCTTCTGTGGCCTCTGTCTCCCTCGCAGTGCTCCATCTTCTCTGGATGTCTGCTTCACCTTCATGGTCAGAATCAGCCAATGTAGCACCTACACGTTCTCAGTCCCACAAGCATTTACTGAACCCGTCCTATGTGCCAGGCACAATATGCAGGCCTGTGAGGGACACTGAAGTGAGAAGATCCTCAAGGATCTACAGTCTGTCAGGGAATGATCAGGCAGCACCCAAACAGCCAGGCAACACCGCGACATGTCCATTGGGGAGACCCCCGTGGTTCCACGTCGCCTAGCTTAGCACCATCAGCTAAGTGCATCTTACACAAAGTGAGGCAGTACAAGGTGGGGATTAAGAGTGCAGATCTGGGAACCAGAATGTTGGGGTTCAGGCCACCAATTGTGTGACTTTAGGTAAGTTACTGAACTTCTCTGTGCCTTAGTTTCCTCATCTGTGAAAATGAGGATTAAAAATACTTCCTGGGGGTACTGATAATAGGGAAGCTATGTATGTGTGGGGGCAAGGGAGGTGTGAACTTACAACTGCTCTTAAAAAGGGGGTGGGGAAGGGATTAAGAGGTCCAAACTTCCAGTTGTAAAACGTGTAAGTCACAGGGATGAAACGTATAGCCTAGGACGTAGAGTCAATGGTGCTGTAATCAACGTTGTGGGGTGACTACACTTGTCATGGCGGACATGTGCAGAATTGCCCAACCACTGTGTGTTACATCTGAAACTAATACGAAAGAAAGAAGGAAAGGGGGAAAAGGAAAGAGAGGGAGAGAAGAAAGAGAGAAAGGAAAAGAGAGAGAGCGGGAAGGGAAAGGTAGGAAAAGGAAAGGAAAGGAAGGAAGGAGAGAGAGAGAGAATGACAGAGAATGAGAGACAGAAAGAGAGAAAGAAAGGAGGGATGGAGGGAGGAAGAGAGGAGGGCTGGTTGTGAAGACTGAGTGGATACATATACAAGAACTCCCACTTAGCTCTGTGCCCAGTACCTAATAAGTGCTCAGTAAATGTCTGCCTTGATCATATCAATATTATTACCCAAAGGGAAATTCCTCAGCTCCACTGTTGTTGGTTTGCTGTCATTATTTTTGGTGTGGGAAGTTTTTTTTTGCAGTCTGCTCCACACGCTACCGTTTTCAGACTCTGTCCTCTGAAGCCCCAACGGCATTCTCCGGCCGGTGGCTGAATAGGGCTCTTACGGATTTCAATCTAGTAGTCGTCCCTTTGCTGCCCCCCACCATGTTAACAGATTGCGATTGTTTTCCCTGTCTGTGGAAGGAAACGTGGAGTGCAAGTTTCTAAGCCAATCAGTGCATAAAGCAAGGAGCCCCGGCTTCTTCCCACAGACATGGCCCTGCCAGCTGCCGCGCGTCCCTCGTTCACACAGGCAGCCCCTCTGGTTTATGCCTCCCAGCGGGACGGTAATTTTCGGTTCAGGACGAAAGGCTTTGTTTAAATGTGGCGCTTATGTGGTAATAGAGCATATTGCGGGGGTTGTTTTTTCTGAAGGTCAATGTTGAATTTCGTCTCAAAATAAACAAGTCTCTCCTCTTGCCTCCTCTCAGAGTTGTGGGTGGGACTGAAAAGGGGGCTGAGGAGGAAGTAAGGAAAAGAGAAGATGGGAGGAGAGACCAAGGGAGCTTAGAGAAGGGGGAAAAGAACAGGCACCAGTGTCCTCTGCAGGCAAGACGAATCCACCTCCTGTCTGCCTGAATGATTTTCTAAACTAACGAGGGCAACTGTTCATGGAGAGTCTGTGGTGTCCCAATTTAGTCTTTCCTAAAAAACCCTGTGGCATGTATATGATTGGGTCCATTTTACAGATGAGGACACTGAGGCTCAGAGAGGTAAAGTAATCTGCCTCAACTGCACAGTTAGGGAGATTGTCCAGCTGAGGTGGGAACCCAAGTTTCTTAGAGTGCACTGACCATGTTCTGTCTACTGGGCAGCAACTGAGGACTGTTCACTAACACAACTGATGAGAAGAGAATTGTGCGACTGCATATTAAAAACCAAGAACTGATGTAGAGCTTGACATGAGCCGTGTAACATCTGGTATTGGGTCTGCCTTCATATATGTAAAAGTAAATGGTTGCCCTATAGGAGGATAAGGCTGGGGCAGGAGGCAATAGGACAGGTAGGAGATGATATGGGTCTGGTAGAATGGGACCTGGGGAAACATGAGCCATTGGAGAGTAAGAGGAGGGAGATCTGGGTACTGGGGAGACAGGGAAGCTGATGGGATCTTCCAGAAGTGAGCCTAGAACTAATGGAATATTGTACAAAGAAATCAAAGGAAGCCATGGATCTTGTTGTGTTTGGGCTGAAACAAGGGTGTGTCACAGGAGCTTTGTGGATATGGACTGTCACAGCCACCCCCCAGGTGTCCCCAAGTGGTGGTGGTAGACTCAGCATAGAGGGGTCTGTAGATTTCCCAGCACTCCCATAAGAAAATTTTTGAAGAATTTACATTTTCTTTCTAAGAACCTAGCTCAAGACCACCTCTCTGCCTGAAGTGCTCTCCAGGAATTCCTCTTGCACCATTATTTTATGATGTGAACACCCTCATCTTGAAACGAATTGAACTGGGTAAGATTGAACATCAGGATCACCTCTCCAGTATGTTTCTAGAGAGACTTGAAGAATGAGGAATTAGAAAAAATTAGACAATATGGACGCTCTGCTTCCTTGACTGGAATTTTGTAAGGACTTAAAAACCAGTCCTTTGGGGCGCCTGGGTAGTTCAGTGGGTTAAGCCTCTGCCTTGTCTCAGGTTGTGATCTCAGTGTCCTGGGATCAAGTCCCACATCGGGCTCTCTGCATGGCAGGCAGCCTGCTTCCTCCTCTCTCTCTGCCTGCCTCTCTGCCTACTTGTGATATCTGTCTGTCAAATAAATAAATAAAGTCTTTAAAAACAAAAAACAGTCCTTTGTCACTTCAAGCCAGTGACATAGCTTTGGGCTTGTTGATGTATCATTCATGTTCTTGCTCATCCCATGGAAGTAGTGATACAAGAATGAAATAGCAATTCACAAGAAGAGTAATGGCTGGTGATTTAGTGTTTGCATAGCCTCACAACCATGATGCATGCCTAAGGAGTCAAAAGTCAACTCTTATTAAAGCACTACAATCCACATTAATATGACAGATCAGAAAAGCTCTGAAGGAGCCATTATCATCCATTACGAAAATAACATTCATTTGCAAAATGAGGAACATATCAAAATGCAAGTTGTTCCAGTTCTTTCAGCTAAATTACACATTAAGCAAGCAGACTTCCTCTTCCAACATTTTGAAATGTTTTAGAATGCACTTGGGCTGGCCAAGGCATGGATTTTCTAAGACCGCCCCAAAGGTGAAGAAGCCTGGAAAAACAGGGACCAATAATGCCCAAGGAGACATTCAACCCTCCTGGGTAGTTAATCGGGTGGTCATGATTATGCTCTGGAACTTCTAGGAGGACAAGACTGACCCCCCCACAAGAAGCTGTGAATCCCAGCTGGCTTCATCCAAGAGTTTATTGGCTGCTGACCTCCAGTGGTTTGTTGGTTAGAGCTTGGGAATGAAGTATAGTGAACGTTTGTTGCTTTTACCTTTCAAGCATTCATTCATACCCTCTTCTGGTAACAGTTCTGTGAGTTTCCTTTGGGACCCATCACTTCCCTGTTCTTGGTCCATGCAATAGTAGTGAAGAATGACAATGAATATGCATTAAGCCCTCACCGTGAGCAAGACACCGTAAGCATTTTGCATACATTAACTCTTTCAATACTTATTCAAACTCTATGATGGAAGAGCTATTATTATCCCCATTTCAGAGACATGTCATCCAACATAGAGATAAATATATACTTTTCTCTCAAGCAGCAGAAGCAAGATTCACAAATCCAAGCATTTGGCATCCAGTGTCATGGCCCACCACCACCCCAATTCCATGGACAGGACCATGAAGTAGGCCTGGTCGGTCAAAGCATCATATAGATCTCCTTCCATCAGTGATTGATTCAGAGAGGAACATTTCGGCTGTGCGAGGCCAAGCCTGTCACATCAGTGCAAACCCAAGGAGTGATGCTTCAAAAATCAGAAAGAGTTTCATGTTTGTTTTTTCTGAACATGAACCCGAGGCAGGGAAGCTTTGAATGTCTGGGAACCACCATGTAGACAGAAGCCAAATGAAGCCAATGCAGATGAGATCAAAGAGAAGGTCTTGATCATAACACTGGAACCCCTGAAGTGATTATACTCCCTGGCCTTCTCCGTTATATAAGCCAGTCAGTTGTCTTTTTATTTAACCCAGTGTGAGTTGGGTTTTCTGACGTTTGCAACATAAATAGTCCTAACTGGTAAAGAAATCAAGTGTTTGTCTAAGAATAATATTTTCCATTTATGTAGCACTGTACAATTGATGAGCTTTTTCGTATATGTTGCCTCAATGTTACGTTGATTTATTCATCCATTCCATTAATAAATAAACATTTCCTGTTTATCTAATTACAGTCACTGACATAAATCAAGGGGATGCCCATCTCCTCCTCCTTCTAAATGTAGTTAGTTCCCATAATTTTGTGCCTATCATCCTTGCAGCATTTACCTATAATTACTATATGTGCTTATGTGTAACTTAGTAAAATATAAGCTCCCCTGAATTAACAATCTATTTATCCAGGAATCCCTGATGTCCTCCTGAGTCCTTGGCATATACTCATTCATTGCTTTACCAACACTTACTAAATATCATGTGGGCCTTCCTTACCATTCTGGGTAGTATGTAACTGGTCATCTTTGGTAGTACCCAACAAAAAGCACTTCTAGCTAATGTCCACCAAAATGAAATTCCTGGAAGGACACCAAATAGCTCAGAGAATCACCAGCAAGTCTGGGGAACTAACCTGTAAAATGGATGGGCAGGAACCACGGGAAGCAGGGCAGCCAAAGCACAGACTTAGTTATACTTGAGAAGAGCTGGTTAGGGCATCCAGGCTGCCACTACTGGACATGAAAGGCTCCGAACAGAGCCAGGAAGATGAATCCCAAGCCCTCCCTACTTCTCTGCATTACTAGCTGCAGGTTCAGAGACCCAGGCAGGAGCATCCAGTTGGTTGGACTGAGGGCACATCCTGTGCCCCAGCTGTCTCAGAAACAGACAGGGAGTATTTGACTTTCCAGCTCTCTTGCCGGGAGGCAAAACCCTGCCTTCCCTGAAACTCATACCATGGCCGTTTCCCAAACATGTTTTGGAGGCCATGAAGTACCGATGGTCCACTCCAAATGGTGAGCCAAACAGAGAAAACAAATATATAAAAAAAGACATGGCCAAGATGGTCTTTGCCATCATAAAACTTATAGACTACTGAGGAAGAGAATCATTAATTAAATAATCAGGCAAGGAGCACAATTACAGCGATGATGAATCCAGTGAAGGAGGGGAATGATATGCCAAAAGGAACATGATGCTATAGTATGTTTCAGTTGCCTATTGCTGTGTAACAACTCCAAAGCTTGGCAGCATAACACAAACATTTATTTTTGTGTCTCATGGTTCTATGGACTGACTGGACTCAGTGAGGTGGCTCTGGCTTGAGTGCCATCATATCATATCGAGGTGGAGTCATGTGAAGGCTCAAGTGGACTAGGCATCCAAGGTACCTCATCTGCATGATTGTCAGTTGATGCTGACTGTCAGTGGGGCCTTAGGATAAGAACACCTACCCACTGCCTCTCCATGTAGCCTGAGCATCACACAGCATGGTGGCTCGATACTAAGAGTAGTATCCCCAAAGCAAGTGTTCCAAGAGGCCCAGGTAGAAGATGCAAATTTCTTATGATCTAGTCTCAGAAACTGTACTGTGTTACGTTGCCACATTCCATTTACCAAAAAGTGAGTCCCAGGGCCAGAGTAGATTCAAAGGGAGAAAACTAAAAAAGGAAAAAGTGCAGATGCTAGCAGGTGTGGTTCATAGGGCACCATCTTTGCTCCCACAAACAGTATGTACTAGAAGAACCTGACATAGTGCAAGGGGTCAGGAAAGCTTTCCAAGGAATTGCCATTGATCTAAGATCTGATAGATGAGTAGAAGTTGATAAGGTAAAGAAAATACATCTGTCTCGAGCAGAGGAAACACTATAATTACTATATGTGCTTATGTGTAACTTCCTGTGGCAGGAAGAAGTATGAAACATTTGGGGCACCTGGGTGGCTCAGTGGGTTAGGGCCTCTGCCTTTGGCTCAGGTCATGATCATGGGACCCTGGGATCGAGCCCTGCATCTGGCTCTCAGCTCAGCGGAGAGCCTGCTTCCTCCACTCTCTCTCTCTCTGCCCATTTGTCTGTCAAATGAATAGGGTCTTTTGAAGAAAAAAAAAGAAGAAGAAGTATGGCACATTTAAGTACCTAAAGAAAGTGAGTTATGGCTAAAGGGCAGAGACTAAGGCACAATGTGAATCAAGACAAGACAGGAGAGACTGGGTAGTTACCAGTTCTGGAAACTCTTCCATAAGTTATGTTAAATATTTTGTTCTTTAAAAATCTTAAGAACAATGGGAATATTTTAAAGTGGCCCTCAGAAAATACTAACCAATGAAATGAATTAGTGAATTACTTCATTCAATCATCTACAAATAACTGTTGAACATTGACTATGGGCAGAAATAATGAGTGCTATGAACAAAATCAACTCGATTAAAGTGGCTGAAAATAGTTGCTGTTTGACTTCTTTAGAGCAGGTCATGAGAGATGATCTCTCTGAGCATTTGATATTTGAACTGAGATGAATAAGAAGGCACCAGTCGTGACAATTCTGAGGGAAAACATTCCCAGCAGAGGAACATAGCAAATGCAAAGGCCCTGTGGTAGAAGTGAGCTTGGTGTGCTCAAGGAACAGAAAAAAACGCCAGCATGTCTAGAGCACCGTTGGCCTTATAGGGAAGAATTCAAAAGTGGCTTTCTAAAAATGGCAGGGCCACCAGCAATGCTTTCATATCAGGACAGCATATCACCAAGGCTGCAGCTTCGGTGACTCTGGAATGTCTCTTCCTGCTAGAATGTTTGGAATGCTCTTTCTCCCTGGCCTGGCCCTGCCTGTCCTCGGCTATGAGACTCATCTTTCATCATGTACTTCCAAAGCTCAACAACCCCCAAGGAAGCAATTTGGCAAAATGTTCAAAGAAGCTTAAAGATGTTCATGCCCTTTGATTCAGTGATTCCCCGTCTAGGGATCCAGCCAAAGGAAATAATCATAAATATGGAAGAGGATTATTACATGAAGAAGCTCATCCCAGCATGATTTATAATAATGAAAAATGATAGTAAATCAAATATTCAACCATAGGGGAAAGATTAAGTAAATTAATGTATCTCTCCTAGATGTGAGCATTAAAAATTATATTCCTGAAGGACTGAAATGACATCAGGAAATACTGTGTTATAACAGCAAGATTAAAAAGAAGGATATAAAATGATATTTTTGTGTTTTTTTCTTCCACAACAATTGTAAAAAATACACGTAGAAAGAAATACTGACAGTAATCAGTTCTTTAAGGGGAGATAACAGGTAATTTCTTCTTCTTCTTTTCAAAGTCTTTCTACTTCCTGTAATGAGTTATTACTTTTAAGATGGAAAATAGGTTATAAATCTTGAAAAGGGGAAAAAAAAAAATCCAGCAATAGCTCCCTGCTGCCTTTAGGATCAGATACAAACACTTTAACGGATATTCAAGTCTTCTATAATCTGGCTACAAATTATATTTTCTACATTAAAAATGTATATTCTTTTATGTGTCCAAAATTTTGTTTGTTTATTTACCAGAATTCAATATCCCAGCTAACGCAAGTTTGCCCTCTTTGCCAGTGGACAGTCCTTCTTGATGGTAGACATTTGAGCATGCTATCCTCTTCCAACTCCGGGCTTAAGAAGGGGAGTGAGGGACAGAGGGAGACCTGCGCAGCCTCTGTTTGCTCTCAGCTGGCTAAATCCTATCCACCTTTCAATACGCACCTGGAGTCACTTATTCTCCAGAGACTTCCCTGCGCATACCCTCACTGACCCCTTTTTCTAACCACTGATAGCATTACCATGTCCGTCTACACAGTTCACACTGGGGCCTGAACACCACTGGCCTCAACCCGTCAAGGTCTGTGTCATTGTCCCCTATATGACTGCTCAGCTCCTGAGCGTCTCACTGCCTTCATACACCATTCCACCTTGACCGCCAGCACAGAATCATCTTGCCCATCTCACAAGAGTAAATCAGCATCCCATAAATGAAGACATGAACAACCGCATTTGAACAAGTCTAAGAGACAAACTGCCTTTGGGAAATTTCCCACCGCACCTAGCTCAGGCCCGGTCCCTGGTGGGGATGTCCTTTCTCTGGCAACATTCCCCCTCCCTCCGGTCTACCCTGCTCTCCCCACCCACCCACTCCCAACACTCACCAGCTCCAGCTCCAAAGGATTCAGAGGGCAGCGTCAGAGTAAACTCTGTACAGAAACCACGCACATGCCCGCCTACTCTAGAAAGGACCCTTTTGTTTTCTTCCCAATGGGCCTCCATAAATTATGAGCCACAGCCTTTCTTTTTTTTTAAGTGAGCCTAAGGTTTGTGTAGAGAAGCTGTAGCTCACTGCCAGAAGTGCTCTCCGTGGAAGCAGATTTTCCCCAGTTTTGAGCACATCCCTGCCTTAGGGCACGCGGCCGTGTTTTCGAAAACCACTCTGTTGCCACTCAAACAGACTGCCCGCCCAGCTTTGTGCTCCCAGGGTGCACACCTGAAGGACCTTCTCACTCCCTCGGGAGTTCCTGCATTGCCTGCAGTCCACGAGCTGCCTGTACCGACTGAGCTGAAATGAGTCTTACTTCCTCTTCTTTACTCAGCACCAAGAACAGAGCCCGGCACACAGGGACCCTGACTTGTGTGTTTGTTGAGCAGCAAACAAAGGAATGAATGAAAGGCCTCCAAAAGCTCAGAATAAACTCGTTTCCAACAATGGATTTTATTCCAGAATAAAATTACTAGCGTGTGCTCTGTATCCGTTTCCTAGGGCTGACGTTACAAATTTTACCACAACTTGATGGCTTAAAACAACAGAAATTTTCTCCTTGATGGTTCTGGAGGCCTGAAGTCTAAAAGCAAGGGGGTCAGCAGGGTCACCCTCCCTCCAAAGGCGCTAAAAGGGAATTCTTTTTCGTCTCTTGCAGCTTATGGGGCCGTGGCTGCATAGCTCCGTTCCCCGCCTCCATCTTCATGTGTCCTTTTCCTCTTCTATCTGTGCATCTCTTCTAGGGACACTTGTCATTGGATTTAGGGCCCACTCAGAGAATCTTGAATGATCTCATCTTAAGATCCTCAACCCAATTACCTATGCAAAGATCCCTTCTCCAAAATGAGGTCATATTCGTAAGTTCTGGGGTTGAGGAGACGTCTTTATCTTTTGGGAGGAGGTTACCATTCAACCCAGTAAATGCTTTTTTTTATGGTACAGCCATATCATATTTCCGTTTACCCCAACATCTAGTATTTAGTCAATTTTTAAACTTGTTTTTATTTTTTGCATTTAGCCCATTTTTGAAATGGGACAGATGGCTGGCTGGCTGGCTGGATGGATGTTCTGCCACAAACCCCTAGCACACTTAGTTAGTACCTGCTGCACAGTGTGGCTGGGAATGGCTTCTCCAAGCTGGAATGCCACCTCCTGGGAACTTTTCTCCCACTACCGAAGACCGATGCTCCTGGGTTCACACACATACTATCCCTTCAGCATATCCCTGCTGACAAAAAACGCTGCAACAGCATTTGAAGAGAGGATACATCATTTTACATAGATATCTCAGTGTACTAACTACACCAAAAGGTTTAGTCTGTGTTTGTTGAATTAGGTTGTGGCAATTTAAATCAGAAGCCTTAATGAGGCACCTGAATTGTGCCCACAGATTTTCCTGAATAAAATATTACAGGCAAACAACCGTACATCAGTGACCCTGAGTTGCCCTCTTAAGTTTTTCTTTTTTTTTTTAAAATATTTTATTTATTTATTTGACAGAGAGAGATCACAAGCAGGCAGAGAGGCAGGCAGAGAGAGAGGAGGAAGCAGGCTCCCTACTGAGCAGAGAGCCCAATGGGGGGCTCGATCCCAGGACTCTGAGATCATGACCTGAGCCGAAGGCAGAGGCTTAACCCACTGAGCCACCCAGGTGCCCCTTAAGTTTTTCTTAAAGTCAGCCTTCACACAGAGCATCAGGCCCCACGTCCTCTTCCCAATTTGGCCAGCCCCTCAGGTTAACAGGTGCATAACCAAAATCAAACCTCATTGGTATTCTTGTTGACCCAAATCCAGTGAGGTGATATTCAGCCCGTATTTTACTGTTGAGAGAGTGGAAGACAGCAGGTGTGCTATGCTCTTCCTTACAAACCCACTATCCTGGGGCAAGTGTTCCAATGAGCAGCACATGCAGACCCCAAGCACACAGGTACCCGCAAATCTTGCGTGTCACTTTGAAATGTGCGAGCCATGGGCATCTGGGGCTCGGCCAGACACACCCTGGGAACGCAGCTATTTTGGCAACTTGAATCCCGTTGTTGGTAGAGGACAGAACAAACTCAAGTTAACCCTGGTTACTTCCTTAGGCTCTGCTCTGTGGGAAGAAGTCAGGCAGGCAGACAGCTGCCACTTGAAATGCCACTCCCCGGGAACAATGCACTTTATTTTTGGAAAGAGGATAACACAAAGGAGAAGAGAGCAATGCCGACAAATATACATTTGCTCTTCTATTTAATGCAAAGCCCCTGCCCCTTCATCACCTCAGTTACCAGTTGTTTAGAGAGGCATAGAATATAGAGACTTGTAAACAGTCACTGGCCCGCATCCCTGCAGAAAACCACCCAGGTCAGCTTTCAAGATGGCACAGCCCACTGCTGTACAGAGCTCTGTAGACAGCACGATCGTTTCCATGCCAGGCTGTTGGCCCACACGGTAACAATTAATGCTTCTATACACCAAATATTCTTTTTTTTTTAAAGATTTTATTTATTTATTTATTTGACAGACAGAGATCACAAATAGGCAGAGAAGCAGACAGAGAGAGAGAGGAAGAGAAGCAGGCCCCCCGCTGAGCAGAGAGCCCAATGCGGGGCTCGATCCCAGGACTCTGGGATCATGACCTGAGCCGAAAGCAGAGGCTTTAACCCACTGAGCCACCCAGGCGCCCCTATACACCAAACATTCTTCTGGATTCTTCCTGTAAGAGTCACTCTCTGTAGCAATAGTGTCCTAATTATGGCTCTTCATTCCCACAAGAAAAAAAGACTAGAGAAAGCTCCCCTCCCATTATGTTGACATCATTTTCTGTGTCTCTGCGTTTGCTACTTCCCCTACAATTTCAAACATCGCCTTAATCATGCTTACTTTCCATAAAGCAAGATCCCACACGAAAAGCCCACTAGTGGAGAAGAAGCAGAGAGGGGGCGGAGGGGGGAAGAGGAAGGAAGACAGAAAGGAAAGAAGGGAAGATGGAAGAAGGAAGGAAGGTAAGAAGAAAGGAAGGAGGGAGGTAGGTACGGAGGGAAGGGAAGAATGAAAGGGAAGGA
The DNA here is from genome assembly GCF_964662115.1 of Mustela nivalis. Taxonomy (NCBI): domain Eukaryota; kingdom Metazoa; phylum Chordata; class Mammalia; order Carnivora; family Mustelidae; genus Mustela; species Mustela nivalis. Next base: position 32,003,971 of record NC_139036.1, on the reverse strand, counting down.
GGGAGGTGAGGACTGACGGGAGAAAGGAAGGAAATGAAGACAAAGACAGAAAAATTTACAAACAGTTCTATAGGAGCAATAGCTATGTTCACCCACTTACCATCGTATGCCCCTAACCCAGCACACCTAGTAGCCTTGCATATAGTAAGACCTTAATTATTTAATGAATAACTGGAATAAGAGGGAAAATTAGCTAATAACTGAATAGAGTGACAGGCTTAGTTCAAAACTGTCTAACGGTTTCCTTCTTCCATTATTTGGTTCAGGATCCATCTTGTTGTCGGAGGCAGGCCCCTGGCCAGGGCAGCCTCCGCCATTAAAAGATGGCGCCTGGCTAGTTGCCAGGGTTAGGATTGCCTCGTGAGACTAAGCAGAACGCCCAAAGAGGAAGTAAACAGCATTGGTTGCTAGCGAAGTTGTTCGTTTAGGTGCACAGCCTGATTCACTCCCTCCTGTACCCTGCTCACTGATTGGTCATGTAAGCATATATAAGTGTGTAGACTTGCGGAAATAAAGAGAAAGAAGATGCATCTGAACCAGGGTTCTTGTCGTCCTTGCGGGGCGAGGGCGATATCTTGTCACTTACTTATTCATTCTTAGGGAAGGGATTGAAAATTTTTAATGAGCACCTACAACGTGCCACAGATTTTGACTTGTTCCCTCCTGTAAACCCACATAATAAGTCTAACTATTTGGTAAGTGATATGTACATGCCGGAAGAGACTGAGTAGCCTGCCCATGGTAACATAGCTAATAAGCAGAGGAACGAGAATCTAAGCACAGGCCTGACTGACTACAGAACCGAGCAAATCCAACTCTATCCTGTTGCTTCTCGGGAGATTACCAAAGGCTATCAACTGCATGACAGCATCAGCTTCTAAGATGAGACTGGTTTTACTAGGTCTCACCATAACTGAATTTGACTGCGATAAACCCACTGGCATATGTGGAGGAATTCTTCACAATGAGATCTCATCTGTAATGTATACAGTAAAAGGCAGTTAAAAAAAAAAAAAAAAGATACTAACTAGCCCATCTGCTTTCCTCCCCCATGAAATTTCTAAGGAAAAACTGCCCAAGTTAGAATCTAATACTTATTACTTGTTTATTGACTGCTTTTCTTCCAGATTGTCAGCAACTGGCAAGAAAAGGCCACATATTTTTTGCTATTTTAAGCCTAGTAACTAGAACTATATGGTGGCACTCACTGTTTAATGGACACACGTGCTGGTGATGGATGCCCTATTGGATAGTCTTTTGCTTCCCTGGACTGGGGCTCCAGGCAGGCCAGGATGGTATGTGTGAAACTGTGGGGGCACTGATGAATCAAAACCATGGTCCTGGGAAACAGCTGGAGAAAATAAATCCAGGTTATGGAGAATTATTTTCTCCCACTCAGTTTTATTTCACATTCCTCCCACATGAAAGGTCCCAAATCAGATGGAAAGTAGCATTTACTAAAATTTCAAGCCCTTTTTAGCTGCAACCCAGCATCCTCCAGTATCTCAAACACTGTATGATGGCTCCTAGCATCAGGAGACTGTGAAAGAGTCTTGATCTACCTCGAAGGACTGGGTCTTCAGAGGTCTGGGACTCTGAGCCAACACCAGTTAGCTTTCAGAATTGGAGAGAAGCTGAAAGAACCCTGTTTTCTTTGGGGCATGACCTTTCAAGATGGAAAGAAGCTTGCATATCCTTCTCATTTGTCACTTAAAAAAAACTGACCTCAAGTCACCCACCTCATTGTGAGCAGAGATGAGACTTGATCTGAGGTCTTCTGACAGCCTCTAACCCAAAATTATTTTTACGACCCCAGAGGCAGATATGCGGCATGGGCCAACACAATATGAAGAGTGGAGCAGACAGCACATGATCATCATCCTAATGAACTAGATGGTCCCTGGTATCCAGAGCTAAGCAGAGGACAAAGAGAGGTACACACATGTGTGTATCATGCCAAGGAGTGCAGAAAGGAGAGTGTTTTGAGCTCTGTCTGAGCCAGGCATAAGTGGAGTTCAGGAAAGACATGAGAAGTAGGATGTTGAGAAAGGAATGGTAGAGACATGGAGTCAAAGACAGAGGTTTGAATACTGAACCAACTTAACCCCTCTGTGTCACAGCTTTGTCTTCTGTAGAAAACAGACAATACCTACATCACAAGGTTTTGTCCTCACCAAATAAAATAATGGATGCAGAATATCTGGCAGAATTCTTGGCATATGGTGTGGATGTAATAAACCTCACATCTACTCTCCTCCATCACTCTGGGAAATAGGGACAATGGATTAGTTTGTATGAAAAAGACTGGGATATTGGCAGGTGGATGACATTTCATTTACCATGATTGTGCTGCAGAATGAGAATAAGACTTTCTAAATGTTATGTCTTCAACAATGAAGTCATGGTTCTCTCCCAAAGGAACCCGGTGCATTGATTGCCTCAGGAGGAGAGAATGTCTTAGGAACATAGGTGGAATCATATGAAATCTACCCAACCTTCCCAGTTGACTAGACCACGGTTGGACTTTTGAACAAAGGCCCCTCAATCCAGCACCAATAACTATGGACTGTCAAAAAAGAAGACCAGGGCCAACCATATTTTTTTCTCTTTAGAATTTGGACGGAGAAATACCAAGAGGGTGAAGGATTTAGCAGCAAAAGACAAAAGATTGTAAGACACAAATAAACCAAAGGGATCATACTGTGACCGAGGTGAAGTTATGAGGGTCAGAAACTAGGAAGTCAAGAAACTATAAACAACAGAAGTTGAGGAAATCAGTCAGTAGGAAGAGGAAAATAAGCCATGGAGAAGAGATGAGTCATGAAAACGGTGGAACACCAGAGTCAAGGTCCATAAGCTCCTGAGGCCAACATTCCTGGAACCACACAGGATTCCAGATGACCTTACAATTCCACTTTCAGTCTCTGGGTGGCCCAGATTCTGGCTCTTCCCAAGACCAGCTGAATAGCTTTTCCTAAACTCCCAGGCACATGTAATCTTGTGACAAACTTATGAATAACTTGAATGAATCTGTTTTTGCACCCAAACAAGCCTGATGTCAGTCTGCTTGCTATATTCAACACATAGCGTGGATTTCCTGGGATAAGGCCAAGTTTCATTAATTTGCCCTCTATCTTGAAAGGAGATTCATTAAAATCATAACGAAATGTGATTTAGCTTTCACATATTCTTATGACTTTTTCTGTAAATAAATTTACAAATTAGAGTGGCCTGGTTTCAGGTTTAAGAAATAAGGTCATCTTAATGCTACACCACACAAATGGCTTGGCTCTGTGGAGTAAGGAGGTGGGAAGGGAGGACATAGAGCATGATAAGTCTCCCTGCCTCCACTCGAAAGTGCTTCTGGTTGAGCTCATTCAACAGAATCCTACCAAAAAAAAAAAAAAAATCATAAAGAATAATAAATAATGAAGTTCCATGAGGGTAGATAATATGTCTGTCTTATTCATTCTATGTCACCAGTACCTGGCACCAAGACTAGAGCCTAAACAACACTCCAAACATCTTAACTGAAAAAAGAAAAGAAGGAAAACAGGGAGAAAAAGGAAGGAAGGAGGAGGGCCATGAAATAGGGCTCTCGGATCTCCTGCTACCAAAAGCATAATTGACTGATAGCTCCAGCTGCTGGGATCTGAATGCATCACTATGCGAGCACAGAGACCATGCATCCCACGGCTGCTCTCAAAGAGTAAGTTTGGCAGGAGTACTGAGGCAGACAGTTCCCATAAATTGTGGGACTCTTCTGATGGGTATCTCTGAAGGACTCCCCAGAGACCTAGCTGAAAATTTGTTAGGACTGCACTGCCGCCTAAGATTCTACCTATCCAGCCTTCCTTCCTCTCTCCTTCACAGGTGGGAGGCCTGTATCATTGGGAGAGATCTAACATCTCTCCCAAGCTCCTCTGGGCTCCTCTCCTTTGTTTCCCCACAGGTATTTCTCCCCCTAAATCTAAACCATCTTAGCATCTACATTCTAGAGGTCCTAATCAAAGCAGGGAGGAAGGACATGGAGCATGGCTATGTTCGGAACTAGCCTACCCACAGTTCTTGAGGTTGGAATCATGAGGCAGGTTTCTCAGTTCTGTCCCCAGCAGTATGGCTGAAGTTAGAATGACCTGCTTGACACACACACCTGCATCCTGTCTCTGCCCTGCTCTGCCTTACTCTGCATCCAGGGAGGCTGACTCCTGTGGCCTTTGTCTTTTGGGCTCTTCCACTGGCTGGTTTCAGGTTGCGTTTGGCCATTGGGAGGCTCCAGGAGGAGAATGGAGGTCAGGGAGAGAGGGTGAGCAGGACATTTCTTCCCTAATCCTCCCTGCTTCACTTCTGCCAATAACTGCTTTCCTCATGAAGACAGCTCCTAGCAAGTGACTGCCATTCTGTTGTTCCAGCTAAGATTTCAGGAACCATTTGATAGGAAAAAGTTTGGTTTATTGTTAGGCTGATAGCATGAATGGTCAGTTAAAAGATGTGTCCATCTTTTGCCATGCAACTTCATGGTTGCCTCCCATGCTGAAGCTGGTCATGGCCATGTAGTCCGCTTTGGCTGGTAGGAAAGCAGAAGTTTAAACAATAGTATTGGGATGATTCTTCTTCTTCTTTTCTTGTGCTTTTACCATGAGATGGTAGCAGCCTCATACCATGGCTGACTTAGCTTGCTGGAGGATTATAAGGAGAGTCCAGTCTTATCAGCCAACGCTTCCTGTCCCAGCCAATGGCCAGACAACCCCCTAACATATGAAAATGCTTGACCAAGATCAGCAGAGTCATCTACGAGATCCACAGCTGACTACAGAACATGACTGAGCCCAGCTGAGACTTCAAGAACTATCTGGTAAACCCTGGATTCATGAGCAATAATAAGTATTTATTCTTTCAAGCCAGTGAGCTTTGGGTGGCTATTTACATAGCATCATTATGGCAATAGGTAACTGATACAATTTCTTAATTGGTTTTCATTGGAGGAAGTAAAACTGCCCAGCCAGACTGGCTTTGGGGTTGGGGAGAAAGGGAAGCTGGAGAAGGAGGAGTTGGCAAGGACATCTTGCAGGGGACAAGTAGCTGCTCTCTTAAGAAAGGACCAACCATCCAAGGATCTCTTCCTGACTGACCTTCTTTAGTCCAACCAGAACTAAGTCAAATGTTAGGGGCCCAAGGAAATCATTTTGGAGGGATGAGATAAGAACACAACTCTCAGTCTATAGGACAGAGATGCACTGAAGGCCAAATTCCAAGTGAGGATAGAATTCCACCAATTCCAGAGAATCCCATCAATGCTAGAATCCAGGGGGCTGAGGACTGGTAAGAAAAAATAGAGTGGGTCCACTGGCTAAGGACCTAGAAAAACCTCTATATGGTCCGCACCCTGAGGAGGAGACAAAACCTTGGGATTGAGAATTACCAGGCAGAATTGCATCTAGAACAGGGGCTACAGATCTGATCCAGCCTTAAGCATGGGTATGACAGAATGGTCATATCTCCCTGTGAGTCAGAAATCTGGAGTTTTGCTGGTGATGCTCTCCTCCCCCAGAGAGGGCCACCATAATCTATCAACGCTCCTGGGAAGTACATTCAGAGTTGAAAATGAAGGTAGGAAGGAATTCACCATGAAAAGTCTAGAGGGACTACATATTCATCTAGCTGAAAAGGTGACATCTCACATTCAGGTTCTCTGTGGCTTCGTAACAAACCACCTCCAAATGCAAACTCTGAAAACAATACCATTTTATCATATCTCCCATGTCTGTGGGTCAAGATTTGGGGCAAGGCCCAGCTGGCTGGTTAGTCTGTTTCATGGGATATCAACAAAGGCCACTCAGTGGTATTCACCTGGTGGGCAAAGATAAGACAGCTTCACTTCCCTGTCTGACCCCTGCGCAGGGATTGCCAGCAGGCTGGGCTCAGCACCACAGTACCAGGCTAACCAAGCAACCAACATGGCCACTCAGGGTTCCCAGAGAGTGGATCCCAAGAGGTCTAGCCCAAAGCCTCAAGGCTTCATATGAATCAGCTTTCAAGAGGGAAAGAATTTGTAGCCATCTTTAATTTACCTCACCATGATGTAAGTAAATCTCCACAGTTGGTTTTCACATTCCAGAAGATGTATACAGTAATCCCTAGGATTGAGAGAAAATATTAGCATTTCAATGCATATTTATTTTCTCTTAAAACCCACATTGTCACTGGCAGTATTGCTTAGTCTATATGCCACACGTCTCATAGCACAAGCAGCACAAAGTACACTGAGATTGTGTGGGGACTCCCACACCAAGGAGCTCACAGTGACACCCTCCCTGGTTTGCTTGATTTCAGAGCATCGCTGTGTATTATAATTAACATGTGCCTATTTAAGTGCACTAATGCTTTCTATTACTGGTTTAGGCTAAATATTTGTGCCCCCCCCCCATTCATATGTTGCAATCTTAATCCCCAATGTGATGGTATTTGGAGGTGGGGCCTCAAGAGGTGATTAGGTCATAAGGGCAGATAAGGGGTCCCAGAGAGTTCCCTCTCCCCTCCCACCATGTGAGAGCACAGGAAGAAGTCAGCAGTGGGGGCGCCTGGGTGGCTCAGTGGGTTAAAGCCTCTGCCTTCGGCTTAGGTCATGATCTCAGGGTCCTGAAATCGAGTCCCGCATCGGGCTCTCTGCTCAGCAGGGACCCTGCTTCCTCCTCTTTCTTTGCCTGCCTCTCTGCCTACTTGTGATTTTTGTCTGTCAAATAAATAAATAAAATCTTAAAAAAAAAAAAAAAGAAGTCATTAGGGTACAACTTGGAGGAAAACTGTCACCAGAACCCAGCCACGCCAGCACCCTCAGCTCGGACTAGCAGCTGAAGGTGAGAGAGAAATTCTGCCGTCTATAAGCCACCCGGTCTGGTGGTACTTGGTTATTGCAGCCTCAACAGACTAAGACAATTATTTGATTTTAGCCAAACTCATCTCCGCAAAATGGACAGATGGCTTAAAAGAATTCTTGCAAAAATGTATAAGTGGAGGACAAGTCCGATAGTGCAAGGGAGCAATCAGAACACGGGAGATGATCCCATTGACCCCACTTCTAGTAGGAGCTCTCTGCCACCTGCATCATCAAACATGAGGGAACTTTCAAAAAATCAAATTACTAAAAACACTATTTGCAAAACGAGTGGCTATAAATCTACCTTTGTTAACAATTAACTTTATCCCAAAGGCATATTGGCTAATGTGTATTTAGCTAGCCCTATTAGCAAGGCACATAAAACACGATTAATTTTATTTTTATTCTTAAATTTCCTACTTCTGAATATATTTCTATAATTGTGTAATACATTTGCACAGTGGCTATATATATACATACATATATATAATTTATAAATATATGAGTACTACACAACCGTGGCGATATACACAATTAAAAAATTATTTTACTGATAAAAGGATGGTCAAAAATATTTGAAAACCACTACCGGCAAAAACATTCAGGTAGCAAAGTCAGTGGTCAAAAAGAGTGGAGAGAATATGGGGAGGAATGAGGACAAAGGAGGTGAATTTTTTTTTTAAGATTTTTATCTATTTGAGAGAGAGAAGCATGAGAGAGAGCAGAGAGCACAAGCAGCGAAGCGGGGGAGGAAAGGAACAGAGGGAGAGAGAGAAGCAGACTCCCTGCAGAGCAAGGAGCCCGATGTGGGTCTCAATTCCAGAACCCTGAGATCATGACCTCAGCCGAAGGCCAATGGTTAACCGACTGAGCCCCCAGGCGCCCCCTGGAGCAGATGGATGCCCCCAGACAGATCATCTCCTGATAGGAATATTTGAACCTCCTTATAAACATCTATAGCTTCTGATGGGACATCAGTTGTAGCTCCTATAGCCTCACTGTCTAGTCACATGTTACCTTGATTTCTGGGCTGGTCTCATCCCCAGCCCCTTCCAGCCCAACCCCCAAACAAGAGTCTCAGACCTGGGATCACCCACTACTCACCTCCACCCTAGCAGAATCTGTTTGCAGCTTAGGCACTGCTTCATTTGGGATGTTCCCATCTCCCTTCACTCCTGGGCTGCCTGGCAACCTCCTTGTTGCCCGAGCACTGTCTTCCATCCCTGCACTGTATTCTAATCCCATTACTACACAATCTGGCACTGTCCTTCCACTGTCTGTTTTCCAACTAGACTATGAGCTCCTTGAGGGCAGAGATTTCACCTTATTCATTTTCATAGCCCCAGATCTGGCACACGATGGGAATTCAATAAGTGTGTGTTGAATAAACACACGAGAATGATAGAGGTGGGACTGAAGACCACCATCATGCATGATGATGTTCATAAAACGATTGTCCCTGATTCCCTTCCTAGTTCCTGTCTTCTCCTCAGAAACACCCGTTTAGTTGTCCAAGGCTGAGCCACGAGCCACTACTTTTGTTTTAGACAGGACTCTTTCAGTAAGAGCTCAAACTAGTTTAGAATTTAAAAAGAAGGGATGAGGGGACTCTTTTGACTTATTTAACCAGGAAATCTAAAGATGAACCTGGCTTCAAGAGTAACTAGATCCAGGAATTCTGGCGTGATCCACATGCCCCCCTCTCTCATTCTCTCTCCCATTCCCTGGTAATGACACTGTGTGTCACCTTCATTCCCTCTTATTCTATAAATAGGTTTTCCCCAAAACGTAAAGAAAATGTCTATCAGACATCCTCAATTCATACACTTTCAGGCCTTTGACCTAACGGCAAGCCACCTTCTCCGCCATATCCAAAGTCCCAAGGTGAAAGAAAGAAAATAAAAGCTCTAGGTAAGGATCCTGATAGGTCCAGTTTGGGTCAAACGTCCATGCTGTGAAGGAAATGAAGCTCTGTGATTGGCAGATAAGACTATGTCCCGCCCCTACATCCAAGGGCAGGAGAGCCTGTGATAGGCTGTGCACCCGAATCATGTGATTGGGAAATGGGAACAATGTTTTAAAGGATGGACCAGGCAAGGAGGGCAGGGGCGGAGCGAGGTGAGGGCAAGGGCGGGGCTGGTGGGGAGGAGGAGGGTGTGCTGCTGGACAGACAGAAAAACAGATGTCTTCTCCAAAACGCTCTGGAAATTGACCTGCATAAACTCCACTACTTCCTGGAAAATTCAGGCCCAATTTTTGGGCTGGGGGGGGGGGGGCCCGGGGGGGAAATCCTTGCGACAAACCACTTTTCTCCCTGAGCTTGCCCATAGCCTTCTTCAAAGGAGATTTTGTTTCTCATTTAAGTTCCTACCAAAATGACGCTGGGTGGTCAAGCTTTTAAGCCCCCCTCAGAGCCTGCAGCCAGAGCCTGACAAGCAAGCCCAGTCCCACTCTGGGCCCAAGAAGCCTCTTACCACAGGGCCTCAGTAAGCTACAGGATGTGTTGTGCCAGGCCCCAGGGCCATTCTGAAGGCCAGCACCGCACTGCTCCAGGGGGCCGTCTCCTGCCAAAGTGTGATCGGCAGGCCTCTGTTCCCAAACGCTTCGTGGCTGGAAGACGGGTCTCAGCCTGGCTTTGACAGCGGGGCCCCTGGCCTGGCTGGGGGCTGCGGATCAACGGCACTTTGTCAGCCCCGGCAGGCACACCTTCTAGAAGCTAAAGTGCATAGTGAATGGAGGCGTCTGCAGAGCTCCTGGCCTGGGCAGGCCCTCTGCGTGTTTGGGTAAAGAAATATGCAGCTTGAGCTGTAGCCATTGCTGCCTGAGCCGCCGAGCTGCAATCAACATCAACACCACAAGGACACAATATTTTCTCCCAATTTACAACACGTTCATTTATTTTGGAATTTCTGTGCCAGCTGAGGCTACAGGGCGGTGACAGTGGAAAAGTTGTCCTGGGGCCAAGCAAAAGAGAGGGTTGCAACTGAGCTCCTGTTCTGAAAAAGGGTGCTCGAAAGCAGCAAAAAGCAAGCACGGCTAAGAGGATGACCTTCACCAGACAGCAGCCCACAGACCACGGTGTCCAGGAGGCAGGGGAGACTACTGATCGTGAGGGCCACTGTTGCTCCTTACCAGAAGGGTCTGCAGAAAGGTGACTGGACCTCAGTCACAGAGAAATTACTGACACCCCGGGGGTTTTCATTATACAATATGATCTGCCTTCTTTCTCAAAGTTCTCTAGGGAGTCAGAGATCATGCGATTTTGAAGGCCAGCCCATAGCCTCCAAAAGCAGGCATTGCTGGAAAATAACATGGAATATGGAAGAAGAGAGAAAGACTTTTGAGTTTGAACTTTTCACACTGCTCCTTACTTACTGAACATCTTTGGCCAAATGTTTTACCTCTTGTAGCTTCCATTCTTCATCTGTTTTTAAATGGACATAATAATATCTCACCAGCAAAACTGTCATGGGAAGTTGGGTTACTTATTGAAGGACACAGTATAATGCCCAACTCTCTGTGGGCACTCAGCCCACAGAGTTCTGACCCCTTGTCTTCCTGTTTTTAATTGACCTATTTTAGATGCTCCCCACTTGGCTTTATAGCGTACTTGTAAAACAGATGAAGATGTTCCCAGGATATAAGGCTGGTTTTCTGTGCTGCCTGTGATGAAGAACTTCTCCAGATTGCTGATGCTCCATAGAAGGAGGCAGTGGTGGAGAAGGGGATGGATTCCACTGTGGTGAGCAATGACCTTGCCTCCAACAATGCATCCCTAGGAAAGGTCCAATCCAGTTACTGTCACAAGAGCCCTCAACGGAAAGGCCAGTCTGAGACACAGGAAGGCTGTCATCTGGAGCTGTCTTCCCCAGAAAACCTCTCCAAGCAAGTAACTTGCTTCTCCTCAACTCAAGGCAAAAGGCAAGGGCAACTCAAGGGCACCGTTCTCAGCCTACTGAAAGAAAACTGATGTCTGCCAAGGAAAAGTGACTACTTAATGTGTTGTAGCTAGTAAGGAGCAAGGGCAGCTAAATAAAGTTGGTTCTTAGTATCCATGGTAGCTGTGATCTAGAAAGACACGTGAATTAGCAAAGACTGAAGCATCGCTCTAGAAGAAATGAAGGTTAGGTCCCTGTGAACCTCTATTCTGTGAACCAGTCAATCCCTAACCCTGTTTTATGAGTGTTTCTGTTTAACGTTTTATGTAATATACGTTGTTGACTCTTTAAGACCCCAACAGGGTCATAATTCATATCGGAACAAGGCTTATCCAATACATGCCGTTTTTCCATATGGCACCTCACAGCCTTCATGTGCTTAGGAGCACACTTGAGCACTATACCTGAGGGCCATTTTAAACAGCACAATCACCAAAGAAAGGCAGGAGTGCAAAATGTGGCAGTAAACAGACCATGGAAAGGACAGTCTCGAGAGCTAAAACAAGAAGGCAAAGAACCATCTTGTTTGACTTCACCTAAAACATGCCTATTGGGCAATTCGATCTTCCCCTGCTCTGTGTATATCCACGAATGACCACCAAAGTACTGGAGTACCAAGACATTTTGATGAGCAAAAAGAGTTACTATTGACAATTACACCAGGACAACAGGTGTAAACTAGAAGGGTCCCAAGCAAATCAGGATGTATGATCACCCTAATTTTAGCTTTTGAGGACCCTTTGAGAATCTGATGAAAACCATGATGGCACACATTCTTTGCAGACATTCCCAAAGAAATCAGACCTGAGGGTTCCTCGGGTTACATACCTCAGCCTGAGAGAGCAATTAAAAAGAATAACATACAAACTGCAGTGTGGTAAAGATAGGCCTAAAACTTGAGGCCAAAGTAAGAATGAGATGAGCTTGAGGAGGGGAGCACTCCTCGGGGACCCTCGGCACTCATAGACGAAGTCACTATTGACATACATCTGTCAACCAGGGCCACTGTCTCTTTGTCCTAGATACAAATTCATTCTAAATTTGAATTCAGACGCTAAGAATCTAGACAGGGAAGGGAATGAAAAATAAGCCATGGGGAATCCTGAAAGCTCGACATGGGTGTGCTCAAAGCCTACCCATTATCCCCTGCCAAAGGCTCCCAGCTTGGTACTAATGCAAAAAGGTCAGGCACAGAAAGTGTCTGCAGCAGAAGGGGGAGCAGCCAGGAACTAGTTTGTCTTACTTAGTAAAGCACCCAAAGTGAATGCCCCCCCATCACCTGGGACAAGGAACCAAGGGCCACACCACCCCCTCCAAACCTCACCTCCAGGGAGGAAGAAGAGGAGCAAGAGATAGCTCTGAAAATAGCTCTGAAAACTGACAATTCCCCTGTGATGGGTTGTATCCCTGTGGGTTGATGGGGGCTGAGGGCTGCTATCTTTAATCCCTGGCCACACTCCTGCCCCCTTTGCTCACCTCCTCACTTGGGAGAGCACAGCTGCCCAGATGTGTGTTTCCCATTAACTCCGCTGGCTCTAGCCTGAGATGAAGGAGACATTTTCATGCCAAATTAAGAACGACTTGGAAATGTGCATTGTGTTGGGAGAATTGGCCTTTTCAAAGGGGTATAAAAACGAGGGAAGCTGATTTCATCACCCTGCCTGCAGACAGGCCATCAAAGCATCCTGCCTCTGTGAAGCAGGCAGGCCACCTCTGCTCTTTCCCCTTTACAGACTGTGTTAGCATCTCCATTATTTACCCCCAGGGTGGGATAAAGGCGCCATGCAAAGGCTAAGATCTTTAAACTGCCTTGAGTGCCCATTAAGCACATTAATAACATCCACCATCGTGAGTCTTACCAATATAATTTCCGACTTCAAGCCGGGTGTGAAAAAAAAAAAAAAAAAGGGAAGTCAGCTGAGTTTATCAACCGAGAAGACCACCTTAAATTAGAAGAGATTACATGGCAATGGGAAAAGGAGAGAGGTAGCTGAGAAGACAGGGAACATTCTTGGCCATTATTTGGCTACTATTTACCCTCTCTTGGCCCTCCCACTCCCTACCCCAGCCTCCCTCACCTCCCAACCTGCCCTGTGTCATTGGAGGGAATGGACTGAGCCCATCTTAAGAGCATTTCATCAGTGAAGCTAATGTTTCCATGCAGTTGCGAGGGCAGGGTACCCACACTAAAAGAAGTCATGGAAGGATCAATTTTAAAAGAAAAGGAGTGAACACATGTTGGGTGTGTGTCAGCTCTGAAACTGTCAACTCTCACATGTGTGTGTTGGTCAAATAGGTCAAGGGAAAAAGATTTTGAAAATAATAAAGGACACTACTTCCTGAAGGACCAGGTTCTAGGCAAGTCACATGTCCGAACTCACCTCTTTTTCACAGCCCTCTGAGCTGGGTGTCAGTGGCCATCCCACAGATGAGAAGACTGATGCTCAGAGAGATCAAGTGGCCCAACCAGGGACCCATGGGCTCTCTGTGGACAGGCTGAGATGGGAACTAAGATCTCTGAAGAATGCATTCCTAAACTCTCCTCTGCTCTACCTAATCTAATGTGGGAAAGTGTGTGTATGGAATCGAGGGATGGTGGTTTGAGAGAGAGATCTGCTTATTTACTACCTGGAACAAATAAAATTTTAGAAAAGCTTGATCTACTGGCCCAGGGCATGAGGCCTTGGGCCTCAGAACTGTAAGGGGTCAGAGGAGGGCCTAGCCAGCCTCCTCCTTCTCCCCTCCTCTCAAAGCCCAAAGCCACAGGACACAGCCTGCCAGACTCCTCTCTTGCTTTCCTCATTAGCTGGGATTGGGACCAATTTGTGGATGCCTTTGGTGCCCTAAGGCAGCATTTGAGTCATCTTCCCTGATGCTAAAGAAAAAAGAAAGGAGGAGACAGCCATCCCCCAGGAGACTGGAGACGCCGGGCAAGAGGAGCAGTGATGGATGGAGGCCAGAAGGGAGAGGCGAGTGTCCGGAGGTCATCCTTAGTCTGGTTTTCTTTAACCTCACTTTTCCCTGGGGACCTGCTCCCCCATGAGATCATCTCCCACCCCAGACTTCAAAAAGATAGGCTCCTTTGGGGGTAGGCCCCATTTTAAGGCTTGTTAACTTAAAGACTCCCCACCCTTCCAGCTCCCAGTCCTCCTCAGGCTCGAGGGAAAGAGTGCAGGTGGAACTCAGCAGGATTAGAGCCAGTAAGGAGCCTAGATCTGCTCATACTCACCCAGATGATGGGTTCTGTTGGCTTCAGGACCTGACAAATGCCCGTGGGCCTGTGAGACTAGAACAGGAGCCACGTCAGGAAAGCACCACAGAATTAGGCCCAGGGAGGTGGCCTAGGGCAGAAATGCAGCTCTGCCACTTCTTGGGGAAGCTACGTCTCCTCTCAGAGACACAGTTTCCTGACATCTTATAGGAGGAATAGCATTAAAAGGGTTACAGGGGTTTGTAAGTTGGAATGCACCAAATGTTAGTTAGCTGTTGCTGTCATTAAAATTCAACTAAAATGATGTGAAGGGGGACAATCCAAAGCATGTCACTGCAGTGGGTCATAAACCCTGGAGTGGCGCCCTGCACCATCATTTTACCGAAAGCTCAGAAGACCCCTAAGACTGAGTATTAGGTCTCTTCTCCAGGTGCAGAACACCATGCTGAGCTAGGGTGAGCACTCCGTTCGCTATCAGACCACAAAGGAGGTGACAGTGGGGAAATCAGAGCACAGCTGCGTCTGCCCGCAGTGATGATACAGGACCGTCCCCTACGCCACACACCCATACACCCCAAAAGTGGGGGAGGGGCAGGGGAATCAATACAAACTATGCCACAAAGGGGGGGTCCAGACACAGAGGGTGGAGGGAGCAAAACAGGAGCGTTGACCGTGGACCCCCTGTAAGTCAGGCACACAGTGCTAAGCATCAGCATGCATCATGGCATGAAATCAGAGAGCAAAATATAGGGGGCTGGTACATGGTCGGCAACTCAAGGTCAAAGGCACACTCATGCTGTTGGGTTGTAAGCGAGCGCTGTTCATGCATCCACTCCATGTGCCTTAAGGGCCAACTATGTACCAAGTCCAGCAGACACAACCATTAACCAAATGGTCTTGGGCAATTACACACCGTTCTGTCATTCTCCCCACAGCTGCCTCATCCCATTATAAAGGAGCCCCAGAAGGTTCTCACTACTCATCACATTCTCTGAAGCTTGAAGAAACATGGTTTAGAAACTCAACCCAGGACACTCTCCCAAAACACTCAGAGTCTCTTTCTATTGCCATTTGATATCCATGCATAGACTTAATACTAACCACGTTGCTCTCTGTATCTGTATGGGGACAGTAGTCCTCCCTGTAGAGCACTTTCCCATACTATAGAAGGTACGTTTGCTTCTCAGCAACCCGGGGAGGTTTGAAGAGTGCAGGGTGTGATCTTGCTCACCACGTTAGGGAACTGGGGTCCCGGGATTTCCAGGTTGTGACCTACTCCAGGCGACACCGTTAGTTAGTGGCAGACACCAGGTGGGAGCCGCCTTCTCATCCCTCCTTCTAATCTACTTTTGCTGGGAATGATTGTTTTCAGGGAGACTTAACAAAAGCTGAATTCTTAGAGCACTCTTGGTTTGACTTTCCTCCCCCACTGGTAGCTCTGTTTTTGAGCCTGTCCCACTGGCCAAATCTTGCAGCGGCCTTCATGAATGAACATCGTAATAGGTGTGGGTTGAAGTCACTCTTCTGTTTGGTAGACAAACTGGTATGGGTGGACAAACTGGTATGTGTGTGTGTGTGTGTGTGTGTGTGTTTAAGATTTTTATTTATTTATTTGACAGAGAGAAATCACAAGCAGGCAGAGAGAGAGGAAGGGAAGCAGGCTCGATCCCAGACACAGGGCGCTCCGCCATGGAACAGTTTTGATACATGTCCTCTGCTTTATTCATGCGGATATTTCTTTAGGATAGATTCCTAGAAGTGAATTGTTGAATGGAAGGGTTCATGCATTTGAATTTCGATATTGCCAATTTCCCTTAAAACACATACCAGTTTGGGGCGCCTGGGTGGCTCAGTGGGTTAAAGCCTCTGCCTTCAGCCCAGGTCATGATCTCAGGGTCCTGGGATGGAGCCCCACATTGGGCTCTCTGCTCAGGGGAGAGCCTGCTTCCTCTTCTCTCTCTGCCGGCCTCTCTGCCTACTTCTGATCTCTCTCTCTGTCAAATAAATAAAAAATCTTAAAAAAAAAAAAAAAAAACAACAACAAAACAACAAACTGTTCCATGGCAGCTTTGTCTAGAATAGCAAAAGAAGAAGTGGAGAAAACCCAAATGCTCCTTGTTAGTAAAACATTGTTTTTTCCAATCGTGATACCTCATGGAAAAGCATGCAGCCATTAAAAAGAATGAGCTCTTCTGATGGTAGTGTGTCATGGATATACATCCACATTGCCAAATAAATAAATATATCCATGGTGCAAAATAACATGTATAAGGGGATCAAACACTTCTGTTTTATTTTGTTTAAAAAAAAAAAAAAAACGGGAAAAGAAAGGGGGTCAAAAATTAACTCAGATTGAGGCCCATCTTTTGGGCCTCAAGTAGAGGTTTAGGCTGTCGTGGACCTGGGATTTCAGGGAAGGTGAGGCAAGGAGAAAAGACTGTAAAGGGTGCCTTGGGCTCTTCTTTTCTGAGCATTATTAAAATTCTATTTTGAAATTTCTGGTCTTTATGATATCCTGAGAGGTCTACAAAAGATGCCAGCAGGTGCAGATTACAAAACTATCATTGTGGTTACCCTACCCAATGACTGAATTGTGGCAGCCACCTACCTCCACTTGAATTTATGAGTATATACTACGTATTATGTGACTACTGTGTATGCATACCACAGGGGAAGAATATACACCACCAAACCATCAAATATGCTGGCCACTCGAGGAACAGATGGGGGAGACTCTCATGGTTTTACTTTTTATACTTCTGCATTATTTTATTGTCTTACAAGGTATTACCTTGTAGTTTTAAATTAAAAAAAATTTTTAAGGTGGAAAATTTATTTAGGCATAATAGAAGGAAATAAGAAAATAAATAAATGAACAAAAACATTAGATGCACTAATTGCCTCCAAGTTGGAAAAACTCAACCGGGCCTCTTGCCATCCAAACCTCACCAAAATAACAATATGGCACAGCAATACCTCACAAAGCAAGTTAGTGGGGAGGAGAGTAGGGAATTAGTCTGTTTTATTTATAATCTGGAACAGTGTCTGACCCATACAAGGTACTCTATAAAAATTACCAACTGTGAAATGAATGGAAAAGAACTCAGGTATACATAGAAAGGTGATTTTACCTGATTTAAGCGACTGAGATTAGCAGATCAAACTGTAACCAAATATCAACACTCTGGAGCTCACTTAACATGGCTCTGTAATTAACATTACAAATGTTTACCTACCTGTTACCACTGGTAAATTGCTTTTACACATTCAGTCATCAAATATCTATTAAAGCCCCTAGAATCAGTCTTTGCCCTAAAGGGCTTCAATCAAGCTATACTAGCAGACCTATAAATCTGATGGTAGAGAATTCTACTTGCAGAAATAGTCCAGGGGCAGAGGTGTGATCTTGGTTGTGACTTCACCTGCCATAACTGTGTGACCTTCTTCGGTGCCTCACCTTGCTGAGCTGTAAATGGTGAGGCTTGAGCTAGAAAAAGAGTTATTCTGCTCCCAAGAACAGGTTCTCAGAAGTCCAGGAGCCCTGGACCCTAGTTTGCAACACCCTCCACTAAATGTCGCTCAGATCCCTTTAGCTCAAAACTGTTGATTCTGAGCCTGTTGAATGAACTTTGTTCTCACAGTATCACCAGTATCTGTACTAAGACCAGCAAGTCTTCAGACTTCAGACTTTAGATAGTCTTGAGACTTTCATCTTACTTAGCTTCCCCACTTACCCACTGGGTGACCTTGAACAAGTCAGTGAATCTGTCTCAACCTCTGTTTCCTCTTATATAACCTAGACACAGTGATAACACCTACCTCACCTTCCACCCATGGGAAGCCCTTCCCCCGGGTAGGTAGGTGCTGGGTAGGTGTTGTAGAAATGGTTGTTCTTCTTAATGAGTGAGAGAGGAGAAAGCGACAAGGATTCTGGTTGTAGGAGGGGACAGGAATTGAGGTTCTGCAAAGCAAAGGTGACTTGGTGAGCATCCTCTTAGGAACTGTAGTCCCTGTTTCCTCCCTGGGCTGGGGGCCAGGGGAGGGCAGGAGGCTTGAAGGTGCTTCCCCCAGACTGACTTCTCTCCTCTGATCACTTTGTACTCCTCTCTTGTGCCCACCCCCACGCGCAGCACCTCTTGAATCTATTCCCCTGAACTCCTGTGTTGCAACAGTGAATCAAAATCAATACTGCCCTTGTTATGAATTCCCATCTGCATAAGGCCGTCGGAGGCCCTCCCAAATCCCAAACCAAAGCCCGACTGTGAAGGAAGGTCACTCGGGAATAGACCAAAAAAAGACTCTTTCCCAACAGTTTTATAACCTTGGGGTCCTAGGCTAGGAAAGCAAGTTGTCAACAGAAAGTGTGCAGAAGTGTGATGACCCAAGTCACCGGCTCTAAACTTTGGGCAGCTCTAAACTTTCTGCCTTAGGGCATTGCCCCTCCCACCCATGCGTCTACCCTCACAATTTCATTTTGCATCTAACTTACCCTGCAAGGAAATGGGTGTATTGGATTCAGAGGCTTGGGAGCATTTGTGTTTGTTTTAATTTTCCAGAGCAGCTCAGATCTAACATAAAAGTGCAATAAACTGGGAGTATCGGTGCACGCTGAAAATATGGCTTCACAAGTGAAAATATATCCAAACAGCCAGTTGTAGTTGGAGAGGCTCACCCTCCTCAAAAATGCAGCTGTCACCGAAAATATATTGGAAATGTCTCCCCCTCTCCTTTTCTCTCAATCTCTCTCTCTCTCCTTCCCTTCTTCTTGCTCTCCCTCTGTCTTGCAATTTAGCTTTAATTGCCCTGTCAGCTCTAAAGGCTGCTAATTGACGCCTTTTATTCCGCGTTACAACTCCTGGGGAAGAAAGGAGCTCGCGGGCCCCCAGAGCTGCGAGCCCGGCCGATTTGGCACGCCTGTCTCCCTGCGGATTGAAGCTGGGTGCTTCCAGCGCTGGGGGCGGGCGTGGGGGAGTCGCGGAGGCGGGGAGGGGGCTGGGCAGGGGTTGGAGCGTCTATTTTTAGTGAGGGTTTTATAGAGTGGATCCCTGTGGCTTGGCTCCACACTGAAATATTGTCCTCGTCTCAATGACATAAACACAGGGCAACTTGGAGACCTTGGCGCCAGCCCTGGCCGGAGCCTGTGAATGGGCAGAACGCGATGGGAGCGAGAAGCCTACTGTAATTACAAATAAATCCGCCCCCCGCCCCCCGCCCCCTCCCCTGGCTCTCCCGGCTCACTTAATACCGCAAAAAGCCTCCGCTTTTGTGTAAATAAGATGGACTAAAGTCACTGAAAGATCTACCAAGAGGCAGCTAATGGAATAATGACCTGGGTAAGAAGTAAAAAGAAGGGGCATTCGAGAATTAATTAAACAGCCCTGATCATCAGATGTGTGGACTAGCCAAAGTATGGAAGAAGGCTCCTTGGGCTCCTGGAGGGACTCCAGCGTGTTGTTCCCTCAGACAGCATGGAGATTTCAGACCTGGCCCTGCTGCATGGGAAATTGGAACTGATAAATTGGAACCAATTAGCACAAGGTCTCAAAAATGATTCTTTGGAATGTCCCAGGCCAGGCTGGATGAAGCTGTGGCTCTGGACCGCCTCAGACACGGAGCCACACTTTCCAAAGCGTATTTAAATATAGCCTTGCTTCCCTCCGAATGTAATCCCAACCCTCATTTTTATGCCTGGAAGCCCGGGATGGGGGGGGGCGTGGTGGGGGGGAGGTTAGGGAGTGCTGGGTGAAGGTAGGATTTTCTTAGCCCCCCTCCCCCACTCCCACAACCCTGTAAATAAATAAAAGATTACACCGAATTCCATTTGAAGTTGTCAGTCCCAGAATGGAACTTTTATCCCATTATGAATTTCATGGGTGAGACCCGTCCGCCTTTGAATGTGGCTGACACCTCCATTGAAAGGCCCTAATTGCAGTTGTAGGAATTGACGGCAGACACCACACTGTACACACCATCGCATTCCTGTGAAGAAAGAGCATCCTATGAGAGCAGCCCCAGGCCTCCCCTCAAGTCCCTCGGACTGTCAAGGTTTCACTTAAACTTTAAACCAAAGTTGCCCTATCGAAGGGCCAGGTGCTAATTTGGGATTCTGAGGTCGGGCGGATTTGCCTTGGCTGACAGGGCTGTTACTATACTCAGGGGGCTGGCTTCAGTCAAGTTTCTGCCTCAGAGTCCACCAGGAAGGGAGTCTTTCAGTCCATATGGACCCCTGAAGGACTGGCTTTATTTTCAGATGAACTTCCTCTGAGTCTGAAAGCGTCCAGTGCTTCGTTGAGCAATGGAAGGGGGAATGGAGAAACATACTTTGCACCAAACTCCTTGCCCACATGAGTCAAGAGAGCTGCCTGCCCACAGTCCCCCTGTCCCCAGGGGAGGGCTTCTCACTTCAGTCTGGGTCCAGTGTCCCCTGATGGGGACCAAGCCAAGGAAAGACTATACACAACAGAGACTGTTTATAAAGCTCCTCTACTCGTCCCAGGCAGGACACCAAAGATTTTTTTATTTTTTTTTTAATGGTAGAATAGACATTGTGTGAAAATCCCCATTTTAACCACTATAAATGTGCCATTTCGTGGCATCAGGTACAATCCCATTGTTGGGCCACCATCACCACCATCCATCTCCAGAACTTTCTCATCTTTCCAAACTGAAACTCCATGCCCATTAAGCACTCCCCATTCCCCAGGCCCCAGCCTTTGGTACCTAGCAAGCTACTTCTGGATTCTATAAATTCTATTATATTCTGAGTAGCTCATAGAAGTGGAATCGTACAGTCTTTTCCCTTCTGTGATTGGCTTATTTCACTAAGCACAATGTCTTCAAGGTTCGTCCATGTTATCACATGTGTCAGGATGTCCTCCCTTCTTCAGGCTGAGTAATACTCTGATTGTCTTTATCTCCCATTTCTTGCTTATTCATTCAGCTGCCAAACACGTGAATTTTTTCCACCTTTGGCTGCGGTGAAGAATGCTGCTGTAAACATGAGTGTTCAAGTATCTGTTCAAGTCCCTGCTTTCAGTTCTTTTTTTTTTTTTTTTTCTTTTTCTTTTCTTTTCAGGGAAATTGTTGGATCTTGCTATAGATTTATATTTTATTTTTTACCAGCAATGCACAAAGCGGGGGTTCCCATTTTTCCACATCCTCATCAAACACCTGCTACTTTTTTTTTTAGTGACAACCATTCTGATGGATATGATGTGGTATCTCACTGTGCTTTTAGACACCAAAAATTTTTATTTGTTTTATGTTTGCTTTGATAGCTTTGTCTGGAAAACAAAAGAAAAGAAAAGAGACGAGAGACAAACAAGAAAACAGGCTCTTAAACACAGAGAACAAAGCAATGGTTGCCCGAGGGGATGGGGTGGGGGGGCAAGGAAGGGTGTGTAAAGTAAGTGAAGGGTGTTAAGAGTATATGTATCATGATGAGCACTGAGTAATGCATAAGGTTGTTGAATCCATTATATTGTATGTCTGAAATAATATAACATTGTATATTAATTATACTGGAATTTAAAAAAATAAATAAAAGTATTTAAAAAGAAATGTTCTAAAGACACATAAACATTTACAGAGTACTCAACTCTCTCTTTCCCCCAGAGGCAACCGCTGTCCCCCACCTGGTGTGTATAATTCCCATTCATTATAAGCTTTACCACGTATACTTGCATCCATTGATAACTTACACGTTTTGTAGGTCACTTTGGATTCCAATTTTGTATCTCTCCCCACTCCCACCACCACCTTCCTTATTTGTTAGTCGTATAAAGAAACTAGAAGCAGAATCCCAGAATCTGGGAAGAAAGAAGAAAGAAGCCATAAAGAAGAGACCAGAAGTCTTGGGCTTCGGCAGAGAGTTAAACTGTAGCTATGCCCCTGTCTGTTTGGGGTGACCTTGATCAAGCCAGCTGACCTCCCCAGGTTTTAGTGTCCTTGCTTATAAACTCGGATGTTTTGAGGGCTAAATGAGATGACAAATATAATACCCTGTACCAGGCACAGAGCAAAAAAGTGTTGGTCAGAAGGAGGAGGTGATTGGTAAGAAGGAGGAGGCCAAGAGGAAAGAGGTTAGCATCCGTTTTCTTGGAGCCGCTGCCTGTGCCCAGCTGTCCTTATCTTGCACTCAGTACTTGTACAGTGGGTACTCACTCATAGTACCCATGAGCTATTCTTGCCCACACCTTCACGTTGCCACGGGGGAGGACAGAACCTGTACAGAAGTATGAGAGAAGAAATGTGACTCCGTGTACTCTTTGCTAAAATGTTGATTGAAGTCATGGAGGGAGGGAGGGTCCCCCTTAGACCCTCCCTCTGGCTGGAGGGCAGCAGACACCTAAGGAAAGGAAGGAAGGAGGGAGGGAAGGCCTAGAATGTTCTGCCAAGTCACCCTACTTGGGGGAGGACATTCAGCCCAGGCCCTGAGCCCGGCTACAGAAACTGTAATCCAATACCTTAATCCATTTCTTCTTCAAAGCGTTGCCCTTTGTGCCAGGTGGACAGAACCCGAGTGATGTCGCACTGCCCCTGAGAAGTTCTTACACTGGGCTGTGTCACTCGGGCTGAGAAAAGAATACCCAGAGGGGCACCTTTGACTCCGTTGTCTGGACAATCGCGACTAAGGCATGACAGCTTAGAGCACCTAAGGTTGTTTTTCGGAACTGTGCCTAGTCAGTGTTGCCAGTGAACTGAATCATTGATCTAATCACCCTGAGTGAGTGGAGTGCGTCAAAGGGTATGCAAGGCTCTTTGACCACACAAAGAGGAATCGTCCACCAAAGGAAGCCTAGCCTTCAGAGAGACTGGGGCTCTTTGCCCTTTTGGAAATGGCTTCTGAATCCCTCTTTCCAAGAAGACAACAGGGCCTGGGAACCGGAGGGTGGAAGGGAGAGAAAATCACTCCATCAAGGACTGGATTCTGGGGTCTCAGGGATGGGGGTGGGGATTCCACCATCTTCCTTTCCCCGTCCAGGGGCTGAGGCTAGCCTGATGCATCACAACAGCTGTGCCTCCCTAGAATGAACTGGGATAATTCGACTACTCACAGACCCCCACGTCAAGCTGCAGCTTCCTGGGAGAGAGCCAACCACTCTTCACCAGCACTCCCCCCAACCGCTTGCCCTGGCTTGCTTCTGCTGCCCAAGTCAGTGCACCTTGAGGTACAGAGCTGCTAATTTGTGAGAGCTCCTGCTACCGAGAGGATTGGTAGACAACAACCAGGCCTTCTCCAGTTCAGAACGGGTAAGTCACCTGCATGTACAGTTACATTGTAAAGCATCTCTTTTGATCAAATTGGTGTTTTCATTTTCCACATACCTCTGAGGGATCTGATTTCTAAGAAAAGATCCAATATTATAAGCTATCACTGTTTGGATCTGCTGCATCAGTTAAGAGATAGGTGTCGTTTTAACCACCGTGGATTCGCCCCACCCACTACTCACATCCCCCGCAATCTCCAAAAGCCACTAAACAAGCTCAGGGATTCCTTCCCTCACTAGGCACCTGCTGTATACACTAACAGGCACTGTATGCAATGCAAACACTGTAGACAAGCACAGAACTAGGCACTGGAAATGTGGAGAAGGATTCCATGAAGAGCTTTATGTCTGCTGGTCGAGAGAGACAACTGCTCAGAATGTAGTGTGGCCATCGGTCAGGCAGAGGAAAGTACAGAATGTGGTAGCATCTGAGAGGAGAGAGCAACTCATTCTACCCAGACGGAATCCAGAATGGAAGAGGTAAAGTTTAAGCGGAATTTAGAAAGCCGCAAATGATTTTGCAAACGGGAGAGAATGAGTAGAGAGAGCACCCACAGAGAGAAGGGCAGGCTCCGCGCAGACACCTCCCAGCAGTTCGAGACACGCTAAACATTAAGGTGAAGAGCCAAGAGTGGAAAAAGGCGATGGGGAAAGGTAGGTAGGTGGGAGTCACACTGGCAAGGGCACCCAACATCATCCCTTCATCTTGAGTGTGACCAGGAGACTTCTTACAGGTTTTTGAACAATTGTAAATAATCCCCTTTCTGTATACATGTTTGTTTTAGCCGTTTTCTCCTTCAGGAGTACTAAGATTAGGAGAGCAAGGAGGACACTCCAGGACACGTCAGCAGGAGCTCTCTGGGCTTGGGCAGGCCAATAATACCTGTAAGCCCTGTTTCTCAGTGGTGAATTTAGTTCCCTCTGGTGAGAGAGGAGGGCTTCCCCTAGGACCCCAGTAACTGCGGGATGAGGAAGAACTGCTCTCAGGGACAAGTCAGAGACCACAGCAAACCCCCACCCCACAACCAGCGACAACCCCGTAGTCCTTAAGAGAGGACAAGTGCCACAAGGCTTGCCTGGCTGTCAAAATATTTAGAAGCATATTGAAATCACCTTCCAATAATAAGGCTACCTCAGAAGTCAACATGCATGTCTTGAAGAGGGCTAAGTCATAAACATTTAGTCTCAAATGTGGCTGCCTACGGTCCTGAGCTAGAGCCTTGAAAGAAAAGCAGAGTTCTGTAAAATGTGATCTGCCAGGATTTTCTTACCCCCATGGCATGATAATTATGATGCCTCTTACTACGTTTAAAGGCTCATCTGTGGTGACTCAAATCCTAAAGGAGGTGAGGGAGGCAGCTTTGCATTTTTCTCAATGTATTTTGCTGAACCACCGCAATCATTCACCTTTGAAACAATGCAAAGTGAAAATGAGTTTGGAACCACGACCTTGCCTCATTACCCGCCCACCCCCTCCCTGCCACCTCCAGGCACTTCAAGGGCCCTTCTCCCAGCATTTTAGGGATTATCTTTGCGAGTTTAATCAAGCTTTACATTAACTAGTTAACATGGTTAAGCCTTTGTGTGAGGAAAGAAACACTTGTCTGAAATTGTCGTGCGCTGTGCGTGGGGAGGGGACCAAGGGGCCTCTTGTCTCTCACCTTATCCATTCTCTTTCTCTACCATGGGTGGAAAAAAAATTTTTTTTTAATTTTTATGTATACAAATATACATAAAAAGGATACATATAAAATGAATTTTTTTTTCTAAAACTCCGACAAATAATTAATCATACCTTAGAAAAATTCTGTGGTAAAACACGATTACCCCCGTCACCCGTGCTGGTAAAGAACTAATTGCTGTTACATTTACTTATATTTGTATTTCAACTAATACAGTTCCTTATGAATTTAATTTACTATGCAAAAGATAAGACTGGAAAAGTATCCCGGTTGGATAGTTGGACGGGAGAGGATGCCTGACAGGTTAGAGGGATGAGGGGAAGGATCGCCTTCTAGAAATTTAAGGTGGTTGTTTATCTAACTTTGAAGCCGCTTTCATTCTCTGATGGTATGTTTTGTGAATTACAATAATGAAATGCCCTGATTTTTTCCCCCTCAACTGAAGACATTTTTTAAATGAAGTTGGGTGAAGACACTAAGGTGAAACCTTAGATATAAGAAAAATAAAAGCCGCTGGGGGTTTCTGAGACATTGTTTGTCTTGAAAGTGATGTGGAGAAGCTTGATCAAAAGCCTTGTTTTACTACAGTCATGCTCATTATGGAGGGTGGGCCCATGGGCAGGGTGGGGGAGGGGAAAATGAAATGAGCCCTTGCCCAGACTTGACCAGGTTGCCAAAAGTCACTGCCCAAAGTAAATCTCCCTGGCCTGCTGGTGCCCACGACCTCTGAGGTAAGTCAAATATGGATTCGGATCAACAGAACAGTAAGAGACCAACAAAGATCTGTCCTTCCAGGAAGCCCCCTGTGTCCACACCTCTGAGCTAAAATGCCCCTCCCTGTCTTCTTAGATGATCCTTAAGTCAAAGAATGTGGCCCTGGGACGTTTCCTCCCCTCTCTGGACCTCAATTTCCCTATCTGTAAAATGGGGAGATAAGTATCCCTTCTTCAGAAGCTCCCAGATGATGCAGATAAGGTAATGCTTGCAGGCAGCTGGTGAATTTGTCTTCCTGTTTTTAAGTCTGGCAACTGGGACGGAAAGCCCTTCGTGCACTTGTTTGGCGACCCCATCCCCCAAACCCTCGACTCAGGTGACTGACGTCCAGTCCTCAGCCCCACCCTAAAGTCATTCCAGATTGCAGAGTTTTGAGCCAGCATGAGATTGGTTTTTGACGCATTTTAGGTTTGTTTTCTTTCTCAGTCCAGTGGTGGGTTTTGACATGGGTATCACTTTATTTTGAAAGCAATCTGGTTTCTCTGTGGATGCATAAGACGGGAGATTAAAGTGTCATGAAACCAAGTTTGCCACATATTTCTAGGCATGCACACACCAACACACTCCCCTGCATACAAAAGCCCCTCAAGTGAGCTTCTCCCTCATCTTACAATCCTACAGGAGCGCTGAACCGATTCACAAGCCTGAAACAAAGATGGGCTAAGAATACAGGTTGGTCCCGCCCTGCAAACCTGTGCTGACTTCAAAACTCTCTTCCGCATGAAGAACTTTCAACACCATCTCCAGCTTAATGGTTACTTGGGGCAAGTTATTTCCTCTCAAGCCCAGGTTTTAATTTTTTATTGATTTTTCCTTAAATACGAAAATAATGAGTGCTTAGTGAAAAAAATATATTTTTTTAAGATGTACCTCAGGAGAACGGACAGTAAAAAGTGATTTTCTCTCCCCTTTTCACCCCACCTGCTTATCTTATTCTCTAGGGTTAATCATTACAAGTAATAATTAAACTATTTATAATCATAATTTTTGGACTTTTTCCATGCACATAAAATAATCCCTGCACAGACATTAAAAGCAAAGATTCTAGGGCTGAACAGCCTCGATTTCAGTCAGAATCAAGTTTTGTTTTGTTTTTAAGAGGAGCTGTCTTAAAATATTGGGGACCTGTAAACAGCATATTTATATGGTTCCCCAGGTTTCCTTCAAGGATTTCTAAACTTAGGTTTAATTTTGAATTAGATTTCATAGTGCTTAAGACCCTCAGAGGTCCACCATACAAGGGCCCCCTGGTCTTCCAGCCTCTAGACCTCAAGCCCTAACACAGCCTTGCCAACTGTCTACAGGATTCGGATTATGTTGTCTACTCCTTCCACAGCCCAAAATGTGATCTGGCCAGTGCCCCTTCCTCAACCCTCTAGCCTATGACCTCCTATGGAACACATCAAATTTCCTGGGAAGACTTTTCAGATCCCCCCAACCCCCAACCCTACCCCAACATTCCTGTGCTTCATCATGGAAACTGACATCCTAAATTGTAATTGTTGGCTTGTTTTTCCTCTTTTCCCCAGTAGTCATTGGGCTCCTCAAGAGAAGGGATGCCATGTATTCCTTGGCAAACAGGGCGTCTGGAATCGGTGTATATGGCTGGTGAGAAGATGGAGGCATGAGTGATTGGTGACAGGAGTTGGTCACAGGGAGTCCGTTCCAAGCTTGCACCATAGTTGGAGGGCGAGGAGCCAGAGTTAGTGGCTAGGAAAAAATTTCAGAGATGTGATAATGTTGCATTAGGTGCATTCAGTAGCTGGAACCTGCGAATCAGCCCTGTCTGCCTGAAATGGGGTAAGGTGCATTTTCCCTTCCTTTTCTATGCCGTGGAGCTCCTGTCTCCTTGTTCTCTAGAGTCTTTGAGGGAGTCAGGGGGACTAGACTATATTATCTCAATAAACACCTATTTGAAGCGGCAGGAAGAGAGGATGTGGGGGAAACGTGAGCCTAGGCTGCAGTGGGTGCTTGTGTGTTTGGGGAAAGGAGGGGCTGTATGTGAAGTCCTCACGGCAGGGGCTAAGGAGGGCTGTTTCCAGAAACCTCTATTACCCAGGTGGGAAAGGGAGGGGCGGGATGGTGCGTGAGTGTTGTACCTGTATGGGAGGAGGGGGGTGTGCCTCCAGGTGTGCTTGCCACCATTCCTCCATGTGTTGCTGGCGGCACAGAGGGGCAGGGAGGCATACATCCCAACAAATGCATCAGTATCTGTTCAAGTGTGCTTCCATCCGGGTGACTGGTGGCAGTGGGAACAGGTCCCCAAGCGCATAGAGTTTAAATTTCTAGTAACTTGGGTGACAGTTGTCTTTTCAGGGAACAGCCCTCCATCATTTTGGAGAATCCTTTCCCATGCTAGCAATACTGGAGCTGCAGCGTTCTGTTCATCTTCCTTTGGAGACACTGGGTCACACATGGTCAATCCACAAGTTAGAACCTAGTTTTGTTTAAATTTATTGAGAGAGAGAGAGAGAGATTTTGTGTGTGTGTGTGTGTCTGTGTGTGTGTGTGTGTGTATGCACGTCCTCCGAGCAGATGTTTAAGACAGTTGGCTGGAGAGAGAAGGACTGCAGAAAACTTTCCTTTCCAGAAGAAAACCTCGAGTCCACCCTGGCCCCAGCCTCCAGCCGAGGAAAGGCAGCAGGAAGCTGGAGAGCTGAGGGCCAAACGCAGAGACAGCCTGGGCCTCGAGGAAAGGGCCGAAGATCAGCCTGCCTGCGTCGCCGCCCCCCCCACCCCCAGGCCCCCCACATCAGGGCAGGCTAAACATGAGGAGGCTTCTGTCTCCACGGCTGGAAGAGAGGCGCCCTCGTTAAAACTCAGATAAACAGTTTATCAGGAGATGAATGAGCCACTGGGCTCCAGAGTCGTCTCCCCTTCCCCAGCGTGGAGCCGGCTGGGGAGGGGGCCTGCAGGCGCGGGGGAGCCAGACCTGGGAAGGGAAGGGGCTGTTGGCGCTGGAACAAGCTAGCCAAGCAAGCGCCTTTCCTCCTTTGGTCTGTGCTCCTTTGGTCTGTAGCTTTGTCTCTATTCCTGGAAATTCATTTCACATTTATTTACCCATTTTCCCAGCCCACGATGTGGAGTTATGTCTCTTCCTTTCTCTTCATCTCCTCCTCTCCCCCCTGCCCCCCCCCTCCCGGTGCCGTGCCAGTTAGGACTTCACTGTTAGAATACCATCACGGATTGGACATGCCAAAAATTAGAATACAGTGTGAAGCTGAAGGGGCCCCATCCTGGCTGTGCGTCCTGAACTGGGGGTGGAGGGGGCTGCCTCAACCCCTGGGAGGCAATGGGGAGTCCACCACCCTGGCCTTGGGAGCTCACATTCTTCCAGCAGTCAGGAGAGGAAAGTGACAAGCCTTGTGGCTGATTTTTCCTCACTTTGCAAAGTTGGGTCAAGTCCAAAAATGCCATTTTGGGTCTCACTAAGAAAAAGCCCATCAAATTTGACATTTATGGGACCCATGAGACAGAATCAGAGGGGGATGATTTTCATAGGCCTGGGATGATGCCAGGCCTAAACACTGGCAGCTCTCCGGTCGTCTTTATGATATGTCATGGTCCCCCAGCCTCTCGGCGTCAAGGAAGCCCAGGGAGGTACAGTGACTTGCCCAAGGTCACAAAGCTGGTAGGATGCAGGGTTTTGTTTTGTTTTGTTTTGTTTTGTTTTGTTTTGTTTTGTTTTTTAACACCAAGCCCTGTGTCCTTCGCAGATGACCGGCAGCTGCCTCAGGTCTGTATTTCCAGGGCCAAAGAAGCAAGAAGATGGACTTGTTCTTAGGTTTGTGCTTAGAATCAGCTGGAAGTAAGAAAGATACATAAAAGCACACTCAGGGTCCTCTTGCCCTGACCTGGAAATCCTGAAGCTATTGTTCAGAGGAGCACTTGAGTTTTCCTTGCCCAGAGCATTTTGCAGCCACAGACATCATGGGATGTGAATAGCCCAAAATGGATCTACATACCTGATTCGCTAGACTCTTCCCATGTGGCTGCCTGAGTCCCTACCCAATCTCCACACAAATCCAAACACCCCCCAGGGCTAGGGCCTGATCAGAAAGCTGAGCAGATAGCCATCCCTCTCTGTACAGGTCCATCTGCCTCCCCACAGCTTCCTTTTAAAGAAATACAACCCACTTTGTCCAGCTTGTCAAGCTCCTTGTTTCAATAGGGTCTCAAAGGCATTGAAATGGCTGGGTTTTGGAGTCCCCCAAGAATTTCAGGTCTCTGCCCCACCCCCAAACTCTTGAAGGCCAGCAGCCACTGAGAATAGCTCAGTTGCACATGCTAAGTAGACAGAAAGCAGGCTCAAAGGTGCTGGAGTTATTTCCACAGCATCCCCAGTAGCTTCCAGCCTCTCTGGCCCAAACCTGAGATGGCTGGTCAGTTGAGGGCAGTGAGGTTGTCCTGATGAACTGGGATTTGTGAAAAGAATACCGCCCACTATGCACTCTGCGCCAGGTGCTGTGCTAAGCTAGACATTCTCTACCTCCTCTATGTAGCAGGAGTCTCAGAGGTACTTGTCATCCCCACTTTACAGATGAGGACATGGAGGTTTGGAGGTCAGATGCCTATGCTAAGAAGGTAATACAGTTGGTGAAAGGCGGGGCCAGCATTCCAACCCAAGACGCCCCTCCCCCCCACCCCAACCCCACAGTGAAAGAGGCTCAGTATAGTTTAAAAACACTACAGTTTGTATTCTAATTCTTTTGGCTTTTTTATTTTTTTCAGTCATCACAATATATTACAAAATTTCAAACAACAAAGGAGGACATGAAATTGTTATATTTATCAAAAGTGGGTTTGGGTTTTAAAAGTTGTGAAACACTGGTCTACAGCCTTATGGGAATTTATAGATTTTTTTTTTTCCCTCCTCACACTCTTTGGATGTTTTCTTCATATGCTTGTCATACCCTGCTTAACTGGACTGCAAAAGTCTAGGAGGGCGGTGATCGACCGTGAGTCTCTCTCTTTTGTGTTTCTCCCTGTTGTCTTTACCCAGTGGACACTGTATAACCAGGTCACCCAATCTATTGTCTAACATGGTTTGTTTTTCATTCCTGAGGGAACTTTTTTGCTGTTCAGTCAAACTTACCCAACCTAAATAAAGGACTGAAGGAAATGGGTTGGTTTTCAAACAAAAATAGGTGATCTGAAGGAGAGAAGATGGATGAAACAGAAAACAGAACAATAAAATGTCTCGAAATTGGAGCCTACCACCTCAGGGACTGAACCAGAACTTAGCTTTTGAACTCTTCACTGAAAAATTATTTAGGGATGCCTGGGTGGCTCAGTTGGTTAAGCGGCTGCCTTCAGCTCAGGTCATGATCCCAGCATCCTGGGGTCGAGTCCCACATTGGGCTCCTTCCACAGCAGGGAGCCTGCTTCTCTCTCTGTCTCTTCCTGCCATTCTGTCTGCATGTGCTCACTCTCTCTCTCTCTCTCTCTCTCTCTCTCTGAGAAATAAATAAATTAAATATTTTTAAAAAATTATTTATCCAGTTAAAAATCACAGCAGTGACAAAATCGTTCTGGTGACTGCTTCATTAGGAAACAGGTGACTGTTTCTTGGGAAAACAAACCAACGCCAAGCCCCCATATTGCACACTAGAAAGAAAAGGGTACAGTGTAACAGCCTCCTATGTGCTAGCTTCTAGTGGCACCATTTCCCAATCAAATCAATTCAAACCACCAATGAGTTGTTCTTATCTCCAGTTCATTTCTCTCTCTCTCTCTCTCTCTCTCTCTGTGTGTGTGTGTGTGTGTGTGTGTGTTTGCTGGCTTGGAAGTTTGAGAATGTTTAAGAAAATGTTTTCAGCTGAAACTGGCCATCCCTCCCAACTGCTGAGGTTTTGCAGAAAGACTGTTCTGTGAAAGAAAGTGTGTTTTCTTCCTTAGACAGATGATAAATTCATGGGGGGGGGGGGTTGCTGGGGCACAGACAACACAGGTTGAAAGGAAAAAACAGATCTTTGGGGAAAGAAGAGTGATTTAGGCTCTCACAATGAGACCTCCTAACTCCACTCCATGGAATGCTGGTGAATACTTGAGTCAGCTCCTCCAACGCCTTCTTCAGTTTTTTCCAGACTCCAATCACATCCACCGCAAAGGAAACCAAGTTTGAGTTTTAAAGCTTAGATTCAGTTCTTCATCCAAGAGAAAATTAACCAGAAGTGTCATTTCAAAATCCATCTCCCATCAATATGCTTTAGGAAGAGAAAACATCATGCAGCTTGATTTAGGATCACGGAAAGGTAGGGCTGGAAGAGGAATGCAGCTATGTCACTAAGGCAGAAAGTAAGGAATATGGTGCCACAAAAGTGACTTGTCTGGGGTCAACATATGAGGGCAGATCCCACGCAGGACTCGGGGCCCCCTACTGCCAGTTCACCTTTCTTAAGTTTTAGGTCTCCACTCTTGCCCACTGAGGCCGATTTAGCGGAAGCAAAAGGTGCAGTATATTCTTGTGACATTTGGGGGGCATCCAGAGGAATCTAAGGAAGTTTGTTTACACTGAGGGCCTGAAGAGCTTGGAGAGAACCGACGGAACCAGGACAGGCCCAGCAGCGCGCTCACGGACGCAAACACACGCACACACGCACGTCCACACAATGACACCGACACAGAAGCAGAAGCTGGGTAGGGCAGGGTGGACAGCAGATGAACCCACCTCACAGGGCCGCCCCCACCAGCGCCAAGTGCAGGACTTGCTGGGCGCCACCAGAGGGCGCGCCGCCCCCAGGGAGCCAAGCAGCAGCCGCGCGGAACCCGGCAAGCTAGGGGAGCCGCAGGCGAGCCGGACGCGCCCCTGCAGCTCCGCCACTCAGGGTGCAGGACCCGGCCAAGAGGAGGAGGGTGAGGAGCGGACCCCCCTCGTGGGCCCGAGTAACAGACGTGCAGGAGTGCTTCCTAGGAATTAAATCACGCTGCGGAACGCTGCGGCTCTCGGAGTCCTCCTGCTCCAAGTGTGTCTGTGGGTGTCTAGTGTGTGTGTGTTTAGTGTGTGTGTTGTGTGTGTGTGTACGCCCTGGGGGGAGGGGACTTAGACCAAGCTTGGGAGAGAGGAAGGCGAGACGCGCCCGGGGAAAAAGGTCCATGCACATGGAGAAATTCCTTGCGCAGGACTGCGCGAAGAAACGAGCCCCCAGCACCTCCCCGCTGCTCCCCTCCCAGTGCAAAGCACCCAGCTAGTGAGAACCCTCACAGTCCCAC
Organism: Mustela nivalis; assembly: GCF_964662115.1. Classification (NCBI taxonomy): domain Eukaryota; kingdom Metazoa; phylum Chordata; class Mammalia; order Carnivora; family Mustelidae; genus Mustela; species Mustela nivalis. The sequence goes on along the minus strand of NC_139036.1, from coordinate 31,971,008 downwards.
CTCGAGCACCCCCCAAAACCGGCCCTTGCACCCTCCAGCCCGGCTCCAGCGCCGCCGAGAGCTTTCCCCAGGACTGGCCCTGGCGGGGCGCCTAGAGCCCCAGTTGCATTGCTCCAGGAGAAAGGAGGGGGGCGGTGCATTTTGCAGGAGGAGGAGAAGGGGGGTGGGTGGTGGGGGAGAGAGAAAATTGCGCGGAGACCTGCCAAGCGCCACCGCCGCCGCCACCGCCGCTGCCGCCGCCGCCGCCGCCGCCGCCGCCGCCTGTGAGCTCCGGCGGGCAGCCGGACTGTCGGCTTCCCGGGGCATCTGGGTCCGGCGGGGCACAGCCCTGGGCGCTGCCGAAGCCGCCGCCGCGGCGAGTGCAGGCGGCTTCCCCCAGAGCCTGTGCTGCTCCAGCTCCTCGGGGGTGGAGAAGTGGGGGGTGGGGTTGTTGTTTGGGGGGAAGAAGGGGGAGGGGGCAACGCCAAGAGAGTCAGTGGTTTCCATGGTGATGGAGCTGAAAGTGCAGGAAATTTAAAGGCTTGGACCCTGCGAGACAGACAAACCGGTGCCAACGTGCGCGGACGCCGCCGCCGCCGCCGCCGCTGGAGTCCGCCGGGCAGAGCCGGCCGCGGAGCCCCGAGCAGGCGGAGGGAAGTGCCCCTAGGACCCGCTGGGCCAGCGGCGCTGCACAGAGCGGCAGGACGACGAGCAGCAAGAGGAGGAGGAGGGGAGAGCGGCTCGTCCACGCGCCCTGCACCGCCGCCGGCCCGGGAAGGCAGCGAGGAACCGGCGCCCCCCGCGCCCGCCGTCGCCCTGGAGTAATTTCGGATGCCCCGCCGCGGCCGCCTGCCCGAATAGACCCGGGAGAGGAGTTGCGACCAACTTGTGTGCCTTCTTTCCGCCCCGGTGGGAGCCGGCGCTGCGCGAAGGGCTCTCCCGGCGACTCATGCTGCCGGCCCTGCGCCTGCCCAGCCTCGGGTGAGCCGCCTCCGGAGAGACGGGGGAGCGCTGCGGCGCCGCGGGCTCGGCGTGCTCTCCTCCGGGGACGCGGGACGAAGCAGCAGCCCCGGGCGCGCGCCGGAGGCATGGAGCGCTGCCCCAGCCTGGGGGTCACCCTCTACGCCCTGGTGGTGGTCCTGGGGCTGCGGGCGGCACCGGCCGGCGGCCAGCACTATCTCCACATCCGCCCGGCTCCCAGCGACAACCTGCCCCTGGTGGACCTCATCGAACACCCGGACCCTATCTTTGACCCCAAAGAGAAGGATCTGAACGAGACGCTGTTGCGCTCGCTGCTCGGGGGCCACTACGACCCGGGCTTCATGGCCACCTCGCCCCCCGAGGACCGGCCCGGTGGGGGCGGGGGGGCAGCCGCGGGCGCCGAGGACCTGGCGGAGCTGGACCAGCTGCTGCGGCAGCGGCCGTCGGGGGCCATGCCGAGCGAGATCAAAGGGCTGGAGTTCTCTGAGGGCTTGGCCCCGGGCAAGAAGCAGCGCCTGAGCAAGAAGCTGCGGAGGAAGTTACAGATGTGGCTGTGGTCGCAGACCTTCTGCCCGGTGTTGTACGCGTGGAACGACCTGGGCAGCCGCTTTTGGCCGCGCTACGTGAAGGTGGGCAGCTGCTTCAGTAAGCGCTCGTGCTCCGTGCCCGAGGGCATGGTGTGCAAGCCGTCCAAGTCTGTGCACCTCACTGTGCTGCGGTGGCGCTGTCAGCGGCGCGGGGGCCAGCGCTGCGGCTGGATTCCCATCCAGTACCCCATCATTTCCGAGTGCAAGTGCTCATGCTAGAACTCGGGGTTCCCTTCCAGCACCCGGACAATTGATGGAACCCCACTGACGCCCTCCCCCCGCCCCCCGCACCGTCTCCAACCAGTTCCACCACCCTCTCGCGAGGGGATTCAATGAACTTTTTTTCCTTTCTGGCTACAGAGACCTAGCTTTCTGGTTCATGTAATGCACTGTTTAACTGTGTAGGAATGTATATGTGTGTGTATATACGGTCCCAGTTTTAATTTACTTATTAAAAGGTCAGTATTATACGTTAAAAGTTACCGGCTTCTACTGTATTTTTAAAAAAAAATAAGCAAAAGGAAAAAAAAAAGAACAGAGCAAAGAGAGACTTATTCTGGTTGTCGCTAATAATGTTAACCTGCTATTTATATTCCAGTGCCCTTCGCATGGCGAAGCAGGGGGGAAAAGTTATTTTTTCTTAAAGTACAAAGAGAGGGGAGAACTTTTGTAGAAGGACTTTTAAAAAGCTATTTTCCATTCTTCGGAAAGTGTTTTGGTTTTCCTTGGACCTCGAAGAAGCTATAGAGTTCAATGTTATTTTACAGTTATTGTAAATATAGAGAACAAATGGAATGACTAATCATTGTAAATTAAGAGTATCTGCTATTTATTCTTTATAATATCCCGTGTAGTAAATGAGAAAGAAGTGCAGAGCAGGATTAAAGAAAACCACTAAAATCGACTGCGCTCGACACTGCGATTCTCTGTGTTGGTGATTGATGGGGGGTGTGGGGGCTGGAAGGGGCGGGTAGGGGTGCCGCTGTGCTTACGTTGCCTGTTGGGAGAAGGGGCTCATCTCCTCTTCTGGTGTGATGGAGATGACCGCTCAGTTTTTCACGGGGGGCGGGGGGGTTATTCTCAAACCCCTCACTCGAACATCACGTGGCCTTCGCCCAGTCTCCCGTCTTTTTCTCCCTATGTCACCAAAGCTCCGGCCAGTCCTGACCTCGACACCCAGCCGGCCCCCTGGAGCTGACCCCAGGCTGGGCCAAGGGGCGGTGGTGGGGGGGGTAGAGGGAGGGTGGGCGGCCCCTTTGTCCTGCCTGACAGGCCCTTCACAATGGGGACACGTGTCTTTCACACCTACCCTGGGGGCGGAGTGCCGCTGAAACTTGACCCCCGAGGAATGGGGGGGGGGGGAGATCAGAGCGCGCCCACCCAGATCCCGCCACCCCTCCCGCCTCGCACCGCCCCCCCCCCCATCAATAACCAGCCTATGTTAACCCTTTGCACGCCCGGAAGCTGCCGTGATGCAAGCTGAGGCGATCCGGTCCTTTGGAATCAACACTCTGGCTCCGGGATCCTGCAGGTCTGAGCCCCCCAAACCCTAGGCCCTCAGCTGGAATTGCTGGGGGCAGCTGGGTGACTTGACACTCGCCTCCCTCCCCCGCCGCCCGCGTGCCCCAGGACCTAAGGAGGACTCTGAGGGTCAGGATTTCAGAGGGGTCTGAATTTGGGTGAAAAAAGCCACCACTGGGATCTGCAGTCGGGAACAGGGGGCGCCCCCCACCCCCACTCCGCTTGGGGGTGGGGAGGGAGGAGAACGCAGAACGGGGATCTTTGAGATTTGGGGTTAGAGAGGAGCAGAAGACGTGTTACCCCTTAAATGCAAAATATCACCCTCACCCCACCCCTTAAAAAGCCAACTTCTTGGGGCTGGCGCTCGACTCGCGTGCGTCCCTCCGCCTCAGTCCGCAGTGGCGCCCATCCGCGCAGCTCCACGTGGGCCGGCTTCCTGACACTGCTCAGCGCTCCCTTTATTTATCTTGGACTCCAAAGTCGCTCTCTTTTGCTCCCTCCCCGCCCCCCTGCCACCTCCCCGCGCCTCCCTCCCCCCCCCCCCCCACCCCGGGGCTGGAGTCCCAGCGAATCTATGCTAATTATTTCAAACCTGCGCCGGGTCCCCAGCGCAGTCTCAATGCCCCCGGCCCCGCCCGCCCTGTCCCTCCAGCCGGGCGCTTTCTTCCCTCCCGACGCAGCCTCGGTGGCTCCTCATTTCAATAGCCTGGCCCGGGAGCCGGAGCCCCCTCCCCGGCGCTGCCTCCGTCAGCCGTGGGACAGACGTTAGGGTATTCATTAACTGAGAGCCGAGGAATAACGGCATTATTCCCCCCAGAGAGGGCACCCTGCCCCCGCGACTATCTGAGGCTTCATTGTAAAAGGATTAAAAGTTAAAGACCTCCATCTTATGATTCTTTCATTTAATCTTCCTGGCGCCTGGGAGACATGCTCGATGGATGATGGCTTTTAAAATATTCCTAATGTCGGCTACCTTAAGACTCCAAGCCCGGCAAACAAACGTAATTTATTTCCAGAAGAAAGGGGATATTGAGATGTTTAAGTTTATGAACCGCCGTCCCCATGTATATTTGTTAAGTTCTGACAAATACCCAAATAACGTTAAAATCAGCCATTCATCACTTATGAATTTATGCAAAACTTTCTGTGCCCCGGGCCAATATTTTTTTAGACAGAGTTTCACTCGCTAGGGGCGGAGGTGGTGGGGAGGGGGAAGGGGAGGGGGCTTACGGGGCGGTGGGGGGGGGGAGCCGAAAGCAAGAATTTTCATGCCTGGTAAACACGCGAATTATGCGAAGAGAGTTATTCCCAGCTGGGCGGGCAGCCAAAACTTGGAGAGCGCGCTGAGGCCAGCGCCCCCACCCCCACGTTGGCAATGTCATTGGATTACAATGCGAGGTCTTCCCCTCCGCGACGCCCCCTCCTCCCTCCGCCCGCCCGCCCGCCAGTGCCCCTCCTCCCCACCCCTGCCCACTTGGAAAACCCGCTCGCAGCCGGCGAGCTTCTCGGCTTTCAGAGCCAGAGCCGGTGTGAGCTAGGAGGACCCGGGCTACTGCAGACGTGACGGGCAAGAGACAGACCACCGCACAGACAGACCAAAGGACAGGGCCCCAAGCCGCTCCGGACGTGGAGAAGAGGACCCAGGAGGATTCAGGCAGACCCAGAAGAGAAGGAAGGAGGTGCTGGCTCCTGGAACATTGTGACTAATGCACAGCCGGTTACGTCTCCATTATTATTAATGTTGATAATACTAATAATAGCATCGACTCGGAAAGGAGTAGAGAGCTCTGGGCAGAGATGCAAGAAAACTGTCCTCTGTGGTCACCTAGTGTCTATCTCCTGTAAGGAGGAAAATTGATCTTGGTGTCTTCTGCGGTTTTGACAGCCTGTGCTTATGAATCTATGCAGCTGCTGGGGCACCGTGCCTCCCCAGGATGGAGATTAGAACCATTACAGAAACAGACTCATCCACTTTTTCAAAATCCTGGAAGAGAATGGCAAGGTGTCCGGCAGTCCAGCCCTCCTGCCATGATTGCAGGAAATCAATCATCAGCCCTCTATTTTCAGCTCTTCCCTTTATTCCTTCCTTCCGCTCTTCCAACACTCCCCACACTTCATGCACAAGTATACCAAAGCCAAATGTCCACAGAAAGCCAGCACCCTCAGGGGAGGGCCCTCTGGCCCCCAGAATCTGGGAACCGGATCTGGTTCCCTGTTGAGATGGAGAAGGCCAGGGGTCCATTATCAGTCTTGCTTCTGAGACCCCTGGGAAAGGGGGTTGAAGTTTGGTGGCAGCTGCAGGGGGAAGCTGGCTGTGTATTAAGAGCTCTTAGCTGTGCTGGATGGGGACAGCAGGGGGAGGGCCCAGCCCATATTGGTATTTTGAAGGGGTGATTCATCCTTTTTCTTTAATGCTCTTGGAATGTCAGCGCTGGAGGGAAGCTTAGATTCCAGTGCCCACCGCTCAATTTACAGATGAGAAGACTGAGACCCTATAGGGCAGACCGATCACATGGATTAATACAGCTGGGCTTGGCCAGGTAGCCTCCGCTGTGCCTTTTCACTCTTCTCTTGTTCTTTGCTCCTTCTCAAAAAAAATTTTTTTTTAATTATTTATTTTCAATGGGGGAGAGTTCTCTCCACAATTGATATAATAGCCGTTGAGCATCAGAAAGTTCCGATCTGCTGTGTCTACTTAGCAAGCAGTCATCATCAGAGGCCTGTCATGAGTCAAGCATGGGGCTGGGCCTTTACACACCTTCAGATCAGGTCTCTAGTATCCAAATAAGGAAACTGAGCTCAGAGAGTTTATGCATCTTGCTGAAAGCTACACAGCAAGTGACACAATTATGATCTAAAATCTGAGCCGACACCAAAGCCTATGTTTCTTCTAAATACCCTTCCTCCTTTCAAGCACTTGAACACCTGGCTTGGGGGACACAATGTGCCAGTTGATGTGTTGGCATGTCCCAACTCAAGCTCTAGGGGATTCATGCCTGGTAGGCCACATACAACATGTTTGTATGCCTCCTTCTGTGCCTGGGCCCCACTTCCTAACCTCCTCCCTGAACACACACACACACAGGAGGAAGAGGTAAGAAATGAAGAAAAGGATAAATGAAGGAAGAAGAGTTAGAAAAACATCAAACAAAGTAGGGACAGAAAGGCAAGAAAAGGCATCTGACAAAGGTCTCAAAGGACAGGTTAGATGTTGACGTCCTGAGGTGGGAATGTGGGTGGAAAGGACATTTGAACGGAGAAAGCTGTACAGATAAGTTAAAAGACATGATGTTGGAAAAGTATCTGGGAAGGTCTGAAAAGCAGGCTGGTCCCGAATTATGGAGGACCTTGAATACCAACTAAAGGCACTAAATATTGTTTTTCCAGTATTAGGGAGCCGTTGAGAGTTCTTGAATAAGGCAGTGACATCATCAGCACACTGAATACTTCATTCATTCAATGAACAGTTTTGATCAGGTTTTGGTTATCTATTGGTGCATAACAAGCTACACCAAAACTAACAATCTTAGAACAACCATTTTATTTTGCTCATGATTCTGTGTGTCAGGAAGTGGGAAAGGGCTCAGCTGGACAGTTCATCTCTGAGACTCATGGGATCAGCTGAGCTCTGGAAATCCACTTCCCTAATGGCTTCTAGCCATCTGGGGAGCTCAGCTGACCTGTTAACTAGAGCCCCTGCAAGTGGCTCCTCCGTGAGGCTTGGGTTTTGCCACAGCCTGGTGGCTTCAGAATAGTCAGACTTCCTACATGGTGGCTCCTGGCTCTGAAAGAAAATACCCCGAGACCTGGATGGAAGCTGCAAGGCTCCTTATGGCATGGTCTCAAAAGCTCTGCAACCTTGTTTCCACATGGTCTGTTGGTTACCAAGTCCTTAAAACCGGCTCAGATAGAAGAGAAAGGGAATTAGACCTTACCTCTTCATGGGAGCAGAAGCAAAGACACGGGAGACATCTTTAACCTACCACAAGCACTGTCTATAGCCTGGCTCTGTATCGTATGCTCAGGACACAAAAATGGAAAGGTATAGTCATTTTCCATTTAGGCTTGGTGCAGGTGTCTAGGACAGATTAGAAATGGGATAGTGGCCCCTGGGAGGCTAGTTAACAAGGACCTAGCTAGGAACCAGGAATAATCAATTAGGGTCGATATTTGAGGAGTGTCCAGGCCAATGAACACAAAAATCACTTGCCAAAAGACCAGAGAGGACTTGGGGACTGACTGGATGTGAAGGCTGATGGAGGAGTCAGAAAGTCACCTGATGTTTCAGGCCTGCAAGGGTCCGTCCACAGAAGAGGTTGCTCAGATGAAAGAATGTCCTTCACTGCCACCTCCAGACAGGTAGGGAGAGGTTCCAGGCTTGTCCAGAAGAGGGAGGAGTCTGAGGAGCCTGGGGAATATTTCAGGTTATAATTGAGTTGAATGGATGAGTACATGGATGGATGGGTGGATGTAGGGAGAGAGCCAGAGAGGGAGGGAGGGGACAAACAAGCACTCTGAGCTTGGGGAGCAGTGAGATTCTCCCCAGCAGACCGGAAGGGTATCAATGAACTTGCATTTGGAGACTGTATGAAAAAAGGGAGACAATTCAAGGTACAAAGCTGCAAAGAAGGCACCAACGCTCCTTGAGGGACACTACCAGCCCGCTGCTTCGCATTTGTCACCTCATTTCACCCCCCCTGAGAAGTGAGCATCATTGCTATTACACAGATGAGAAAAATGGAGCTCAGAGAAATCAAGGAACTGGCCGGAGTACACACAGCTGGTCAACGGAAGCACTTGGATTCAAATGCAGGCCTGTGTGATTTCCAAGTGACATCTGATCTGCTCCGGAAAGACTTCCCCTGGCCGGAAGTGAACCATCCCCTTCTCTGTTCTCCTCATCACGCTAAGACCTGAGTGTTGCACCTTCTCGAAGAAGGGGATGCTTAACCTGCCGGGCTTCACAGAGGCTGGCTCTACGGAACGTGTGGAAAATGTGTTTGCGCGTGTTTCTTCTGGAAAGAGTCCATCATTCTCATCATATTCTAAAGTTTAAAGTAACACAAAGATTAAACTCTGTCCTAGGCTGTGAGAATTTTTAAGTGACAGAATTTTTTCATCATTTAACTCATTTTTTTTTTTTTTTAAGTCTCCACAGGGTATAGTGCAGTGCTTACCCCTAGTAAGTGTGTTCAATAAATACTGGGTAAAGGGAAGTGGATGGGCTTGGAGTTCCCTAAGGAGCACTGTAAGTTCTTGAAGAAGGGATGAGGTGGGAAGATTCTTCTGGATTAGAGTCGTGTAAAAAAAAGTTTAGAAAACTATGCCTGCAGGCCAGAAGGCCACAGAGGAGTCTGCAACCGCCACCTAGTTCTGGGGGACAGTGTGACCAGGATGAAGGGAGAGAGGAGGACAAAACCTAAAAAAGGAAAACAGAAGTTAACCTGTATTTCTATATAGAGCAATCATTTGGGAAGCGGAAAAGCAGCTGTCTTCTTTAAATGGAACACACTTTCTTTCTTTTACCAAGGTCCTCACCTCTCCCTATTGTCCCCTCCTCTCATCCTATTACTCACCAGAACTGTTGTAGCATCTGTGGTTGGGACCCATGGATTTGCTATGAGGAGGGGACTGAAAGTAAAAAGTCAAGTTTGAGTCTTTGAAATAAGACAAAAAAGAAGGCCCAAAGGAAACCATATCCACAACTGGGGAAGAGGACCCAGATTTTGAAGGAAAAGGTGACAGAATAACATTTAAAATAAGATGGCCTGAAAGTTCTTCACTCCTTCATTTGACTGCAGAAACTCAGGCTCATCAAAGCCAATTGACCTGTCTCTATTCTAGTTCCTTTGAAACGGAACTGGCACCAGAAACAGCATTTCCAGAATTCTATCCTACCATCCCTTTACAGTTATCATAAGTATAAACAGTGTCAGAATCTTAAAAGCACTTTCAGGTATGTAGTTTTAAGTATAATAAGACATGAAAACTTAAGGGCAGGAACTAGGTCAGTCTTATGTCCCCAGAACCTACCACAGTGCCTGAGATGTGGTGGCACATCACTAATATTGACCCTGGAGATAAAGGGCCATCAGTGTGCTTTACAGATCGGAAAACAGAAATCAAAGTAAGGATGGATGGTCACAGAGCTCACTCCAGAGGGTGGAGGCAGGAGGAGCTGGTGCCATAAGGAATAGGAACTCCAGCTGCTGCTACGTCTCCCTGGTCAGGCTCTGGCTCAGGAAGCCAACCGCACATCTGCCAACTGCATCCAGTGAGAAAAAGGACGGCAGCACTAGTCTGCACCTGCCAGGGGACACAGGTCCCACAGTCACTGGGTTTGGCAGCCTCTTCCCCAGCCTGGGTTGTAAAGGACTCCTGACAGGTGTCTGATTTATTCAACAAAGGGAACAAAGTTAGTCAAGCTAAGGAACTAGTTTTTCCCCATTTTACAGATGTGGAAACTTGTAAAAACAGCAAGCCTGGGTAACTCGCCCAAGATCGCACAGCTCACTGGTGGTAGAGCTGAGATTCAAATGGCACTAGCCCTCTGACAGGCTTTGGGAGAAGCAGAAGGTTTCGTGCTCCCTGAGTTTATAATCCCAACCAGTCTCCCTGATTGCATGCTCGCCCCAGCTCCAATCCATTTTCCACGCTGCAGCCTGAGTGACCTTAAGACACACATGTGGTCTTGTCACTCCCCTGCATAAAACTTCTCAATGGCTTCCCACGGCTCTGAGGATAAAGGCCAGAATCCTTACCAGACTGAGGCGTCTCTCTGCCTGCCTCTGGGTTCAAGCCACATAGTCTCACTCTGGTTCTATCACGCACCAAGCTCCCCACCTGCTTCAGGGCCTTTGCACATGCTGTCCCTTCAGGCTGGGATGCCTTCTCTGCCACCAGCGCAGCCACGGCCACCCTGGCTTCAGGTCCCGTTCATAGGGAAAGCACCAAGTCCCCTCTGATCTATGATCTCTGGGCTGTCAGGACGTTTTCTTCACCATTTGTAACTGATATTTATAATTTTCAAATGTTTGTACCCTCTATCTCATCCACTGTCACCTTCCTCCATTTTACTCACCACAGTACCCCTGGGCACTGGTGCAGTTTGGGACACATATAAACACCCAGTTTATATGGAGGGTGGACGACTTACACATTGAAGAAACGAGGAAATATTAATTGATCAGATTCCTAGTATAAGCCCTGAGAATGCTGGAAAACAGAGTCCAGCTCTTACTAAATAGTGATCCAGGGGACATTTAAGAATACACCCAGATGTAAGGGGCATCTGGGTAGCTCAGTGGGTTAAGCATCTGACTCTTAATTTTGGCTCAGGTCATGATCTCAAGGTTGTGAGATGGAGCCCCAGTTCAGGCTCTGTGCTCGGCAGGAGTCTGCTTGAGATTATCTCTCTGCCCCTCCATATCTCTCTCCATTGGCCACCCCACCTCCCCAACCCAGCACAAGACTCGCTTGTGCATTCTCTCTCTCTCAAATAAATAAATAAATCTTAAAAAAAAAAAAAAAAAAAGAATGTACCCAAATATGGATACACAGTGGGGACCCAGGGCTAGTCAGATGACCCTAGAGTGACTCTATCATTCTGGGGATTACAGTGACTCCCAGTTTACTGACTCTAAAGGTCCCTGTCTGCTTGAGTAGGCAGGGAAGGGTGGCTAAGTTGCAGATAAACTCTTTTAACAAATCAAGGAACCTCCCAGTAGTAGGGAATCTACCACCTAGAGAAGCCCTCGCATCAGAGGCTAGATAGCATTGACTGATTGATTCCATAGAGAAAATTCTGAGAAGACTCTCCCCGCTGAGTAGATTCACCTTTCCCCACATCTGAAATCCTTAAAAATGGGAGAGATTACCTTATCTGCTGAACCATTAAAGCTTGATCCTTCCTGCCCAGGGAATAATAAAATTAAACAATGACTAACTCGTGCCTGATGCTTTCCAGTATAAAAACCACTTTCACATTCATTATCTCTTTCAAACCCACACAAGAGCTCAGAGCCAGAATTTTGATTATCATTTTAGAGATAAGGAAACTGAGGCTTGAAGAATAACTTGCCTTGGGGGCAAAAACCTTTCTACTGGGAATGGAATTTGGTATTTGGGGATGGGGAAGAGATACCCTGAATCAGCTTGGGTTTGAACCCTGGCTTTATAGCTATTAGCTATCACCTCCCTAAGATTTCAGTTCACCTAACTAAAATGGACATAATGACATCTACCTTACCAGCCAGTTGGGATATTCCAATGTGTTCCATATGCGTAGCTCCTGGCAAGATATAGGAGTCCAGCCCACCATGCTTTCTTTCCCTCTTCCCAATTCCCAGGTCTATTCTGTACCCCTCTGGTCTGGATGTAACCTGATGTCCCACTACCCAAAGGCAGTGACTTGCTACATCCTCAGGTCCTCATCCCTGCATGGTCTACAGGTGGAGGAAAGAATGCAGTAGATTGCTCTTTTTCTCCACTGACAAAAAGCCTTTGTATTTACTGCCAGTTGATTTCTGGGTTTTGGCTGTCATTGTTGTTTAAATTATAAGCCAAAGGATACGTGGAAGTGGGAACACTGATGACTAAAGGCAAAGCTGAGAGAAAAAAAAAAAAAAAAGAAAAGTTAAATCAGGATAAAAGGAAACTGGGAAACCAGGGAGTCTATTTTACATAAACAGGGATAGGACTCCAGCCCAGGTAAATTAGGTCTGGTTTGTTCTAATCCTAGAAATTCCTCAACCCTAGTTATTGGCCCTTAACCAGGAATCACCTAGAAGTGACTGTCTCCCAGAAACAGTCTTCACTGGTGTCATTCTCACCTCACTTGAGGGGCAGAGACCTGGCACTGAGAGAGACAAGCCTACCCAGGTAGGCTCAAGGTCCCCATGAATGTCAATGTCAGCAATGTCAGCAATGAAGATCCTTAAAAGGCATCCACCCACTGGAGCCCACCACCACCAGAAAGCATGAAAAAAAACAGGCCCAGAGATGGAAAGTGTCCCAGTCAATGCCAAGTCTCAGGTTAGAGATCAAGACTAATGGAGAAATTTTGATGGGCGTATGGGGCAGCGGATAACTGATCTGTGGACCCAAGCACCTGTCACCCGCAAGGTTAAGGCTTCCCCCAAATGCCACGTTCCTAGGCAGATTTCCCAAGGGCCCAGGCTTCTGTTGCTGTCTGCCTTCTTCCTACACTGTAATTCCAGACCCCTGGGACCCCCTAGGGGACATGCTCACTGTGATTCCTCTCTCTGGCTGGCCCGTTGGAGATGGATGCGCTCCTCTCCTTCCATGTTCTCTGCCTGACAAGACACTCTGGGATTCCCACTGTGGGATGTATCACACCTGTATGGCCAGCACCCAGATCACTGCCCTGAGCCAAATGTCTCTTCTACTTCCTACACACTTCCGGTATCTCCCCTTTGCTACAGAAGCATGGTTAACTTCCTTAGCACGGCATCCAAGGTCCTTTATGGTCTATGATGCCAACTTTCCACTGTAATCTGCCACCATTTTCTGTTCCACCCCACCCCTACCAAGGAGCCACACCAACTTACTCATGGCTACAAATCTGCTAGGCCTTTGATGCTTTTGCTTACACCATTCGCTCTACCTGAAATGCCCCGTGCCCCACCCTTGCCCCATCACCCCAAGCCAGGATTCCACATAGGTAAAACCTACTCATACTTCAGGGCACAGCTCACAAGGAGCCTCCTCAGCCTTTGGCCAGGGTGGAATTAACCAAGCCATACTTTTCCTCCCACGGTGCCGATGATTAATAATAATAATAATAACAAATAATAGATATTAACTTCCCATAAGCGATAGGCACTGATATGGGTCCTTTATGTGCATTGTGGCATGTCAACTCCAATAGTAATCCTATGTGGTATTGCTACTGCTATGTGATAGGTTCAGGGAGATTTGCTGAATTACCTGAAGACTCTTAATTAGTTTGAGGCAGAGCCAGGACTCAAAACCAGGATTCAAATTCCAAAACCCATGTGCTTTTCCAACTGCAGTCCGCAGCTCATTACACTGCACTCGCTGCTAAGGACCCATATCTGGCTACCTCTGGATTTCAAAGCCCTTTGAGTGCAGCCACTGTATTTGAGACTAATTTTCAACCATATTATCCAAAATAGTGCCTTATGCATAGTAAGCATTTCATAAATTTGTGGTAGAGGAGAAATTGAGTGACTGGATATGGGAAGGGGCTCTGTTTTTGTTTTTTGTTGTGGGTTTGGTTTTTTTTTTTTTTTTTTTTTTTTTTAAGATAAAATCCAAATAGAACCTGTTGGTTTGTTTAATGAATGTTGGTTACTTCCAACTTCAACTGAGGTAGCTCTTTTGAAGGCACAGGTAATGCAGGGTGGTTAAAAGTATAGACTTTGAAGTTGAACCTAAGCTTTTTGCTCTACCCCATTCCAGCTATGGGACAGATAATATTAATGCTGGTGTAAGCTCTCAAGCCTTGTGCAAACACAAATCACCGTCATTAATAATTTGTGCTTCTCCAAAGAGCATTTGGGCTGTCCCCACCCAGACAAAGAGAAAAAGCAGAGAGAGGTCACCCCAAAGATCATGGGAGTCTCATGGGAAAGTCCTGTGAACAGCAGGTAAGGATGGTTTTCTCTAGATACTGTTTTTTTTGTTTGTTTGTTTATTTGTTTTTTTAAGATTTTATATATTTAGGGGCGCCTGGGTGGCTCAGTGGGTTAAAGCCTCTGCCTTCGGCTCGGGTTATGATCCCGGGTCCTGGGATCGAGTCCCACATTGGGCTCTCTACTCAGCAGGGAGCCTGCTTCCTCCTCTCTCTGTCTGTCTGTCTCTCTGCCTGCCTCTCTGCCTACTTGTGATCTCTGTCTGTCAAATAAATATATAAAATCTTTTTTAAAAGATTTTATATATTAAAAGATTTTATATATTTATTTGACAGAGAGAAAGATCACAAGTAGGCAGAGAGGCAGGCAGAGAGAGAGGAAGAAGCAGGCTCCCCACCAAGCAGAGAGCCCAATGCGGGCCCTGATCCCAGGACCCTGGAATCATGACCGGAGCCAAAGGCAGAGGCTTAACCCACTGAGCCATCCAGGTGCCCTTGGACACTACTGTCTTGTGAGGAGTTGGGTTGATGATGGTGAAGGATTCTCTCACAATGAGAAATTGTGACCTACTTAAGCCAGGAGAAACTGGGGATAAAGTCAGAGAGGACCAACATGGAAGGGATGTTAGAGCAACATGACTGCCACTAGTTCCAGCCCTCTCATATTAGAGGCAGGGACATACAGGCCTGAGAGTTGGGGTGACTTGCCCAAAGTCACAGAGCTGATCAGCACTGGGGCTGGGATTAGAGTCTAGTGATACCCATGACACGCCAGGTTACTATCCTCCCCAGATTAAAGTCATGATTTTTAAAAACACAATATGATTATCTTTTTTCTGTACTCCCGAGTGAAGCATTTAGTTTTTAAAACGTGCCCATTAAAAATAAATAAATAAATAAATAAATAAATAAATAAAGCGTGCCCATTAGACCCATTATCCTGCCATGTCAGAGAAATACTTCTTTAGTCTTCAAAGCCCTGAGAGGTGGTGGGAGAGACCTGGCGGGGGTGGGGCGGGGATTGAAAGGGCCATGGTCACAGGATCCCGGCTCGGCTAGAGTCCGGTCCTGCTCTCAGAGACGGGCCATTGCCCCTCCTATTCCTAAATATTTCCAGAGACACAACCCTCTCAGATTGGGAAAGTCAAACCAACATCTGAGTCAGATGACTGTGGGGAGGAAAAAAGAGGTCAGGTGATGGAGTGAGAGGGATCGGGAGCGGCTGCCCCCTCGAGATCCTGGCCATAACCCATCCAGTCCTACGGCGTCCCCCACAGCTGGCACACCCATCACGTTATCTTTCCATTCCTGTGTGGAGCACTTATCCCCTGGGAGCTACTATATAGTAACAAAGACTTTAAAAACACCTTCCTTTCCACCTGTCTGGGAAAAAAACAGTGACAGCAGCAATCATTCATGGGGCACTGTGTTGAGTATTCCATGTGCCTCGCCTGACCCCTCCCCCCAATGCCCGGATGTGGACACTGAGACACAGGGCAGCGACTAGGAAAGAGGGGTCTGCGATTCACTCAGGCATTCTGAATTCTCAAACGGCACCTTTAACCTCTTTAACTGCCCCCCCCCATCTATATAACAAGAGTGGCATCATCTACCCTGCGGGGTTATTGTCATGATAGAAGCAAGAAAGAAATGTTGGAGCCTAGCATAGTGCCTGCCACACAGGGCACTTAAGAAATGCATTCTTTGTTGCTTCTGGTAAAGAACAGGAAGAGAGACAGGGGCCAGGATTCTGAGGCCTGTTCTGACTATGTAGCATCATGTAGGGGGCCACCTAATACGGTGAAGGGAAGTGTTAATCCACCTTGGACAATTTCAACCTAATCGTTAAAATGTCAGGGCCCCTCAGAAATGACCACCTTTCTTTTTCCTCTGGCTGTCATACAGGAGAGTGCAGCCACGCACATGCCACACACGAACACCTAAACAGACACATACTACGGCTTTTATTTTTCTTCGGCTTCTGCTGCTTCCCTGCCTTTGGTATCCATGGCAACACATCCCAGCAGCAAGGAAGAGATGGCATAGCTGCCCTTTCCCCCAGCCCACTATCCTGCTGATCAAGGCTGTCCATCTAGCTCAAAGGTATCATTCGGAAAGCCAGTCTAGCCTGCCCCAACAAGAAATGGACATGTTCCCAAGTGGGAGGATAAAGGGGAATTGGGTGGAAAACCTCCACTTTGACAACAAACAAAACAACCCTCTGTCTAGCATGGCGAAAGAGCAAAGGAACCCAAGCCCCTGGCTATGCCCACACAAGGCTTTCCCAAGCATGGACACTGGCGAAGCTAGTTCAGGACTTCAGCCCCTGTGGCATCTATGACTAAGGGAAGTTAGCTAATTTCCAGCCTTTGGGGCTAGAAGGTTTCCCTAGATGGAAAATTCAAGCCCAGTCTCTCTAAGTCTACGATAGCAGAATCCACACCTTGTACCACCTATCAGAGGTTGAAACTCACAGCTCATTTGAGTCCCTCTTATGGGAGACAGGTCACTAAGAGCCATTCCCTACAGTTACCCTAAGCATGAGGGTCCGCAAACCACATCACCCACAGTACCCCGCTTGATTCTCCCTTCAGCCCAAGAAAAGCCTTATTACTAGTGCTACTTTTTGAGGCAGAGAAACTGATTCTCTAAGAGAACATCAGTCAGTTGTTCACAACCTCTTCAGCAGATGTCGAGTCTGGTTTCTCAACCACCATGCTACAACGGATCTCCAAAGCTGCCATTGACATACTACACCATATTACAATCGTGTGATGTTAACGTCAGTGGAATTGAGGTGGGAACTACGGTACATCATTTAGAATTTGAGGGGACCTCCAAAATGATGTACAGTAATTCCCCTTCCTCTTCCACTTCACAGTAGAGGAAATTAAACTTTCTATCATGTCTACATGTAGTAGTTACACAATATATTTCTACTGAAGTCTGAAGAAGGAGAATGGTACACTTAAGATCGCATAGCTAGTAAGATTAAAACTCCTCTTTTAATTCCAGATAAAGTCTAATTTGACATACATTGGCTAAGCACCTGTTAAACCAAGTGTTGGAGCTATATAGATGAGCAGAACTGGTTTCTGACCTTGAGGTGGGCAAATGTTGTTATGTGAGCTCTTGGTCCAGCCCAGGATGAGCCCAGGTGAAGGATAAGTAAGAGTGAGTCAAGCAAAACCGGGAGACGGAGGGGAAGAGAAAAGGCATTCCCGGTAGGGGGAGTGGCATGGCCACATGCACAGAGACCTGAAATAACTTGGTGTGACCTGGCAACTCTGTATAGTTCAGAGGTACTATAACAGAGAGTGAGCCTAGGAATGGTGGGGAAATAACAACTGTGGTACAAGTCTGGGGCCATGCAATGGACGGCCCCTGTAATCCACATTCAGGAATTCAGACTCTATCTCCAAGGCCATTAGGAGCCATTAAAAGCCATTCATGTGAAACCACTGAAGGGTTATATATATCACATAGAGGATGCATCAGAAGAAGAGATCAATTAATAAAAGTTTACAGTGTCCGGGCTCAAGATTGGGTGGTCTTTTGTCATGGAATGATTAGGGATGGAGGGGAAGAAATTGATGCAAGAACTTCTTGAGAGTTCAAAGTGACAGGTTTTGGTGATTGATTGGATATGAAGAAGGGGAGAAGTCAGGGTAGCTGCAGTGTCCTTTCCATTACATCATCTGGAGTATCCTTTCCATTACAACATCTGGAGTGTTCCCAGCCCAAGACTAAGGTACCTAAATATCTAACATCATTCTGAAATCGCATAGAGACCACAGACTGGGAACAAATAGAAAAATAATATTGAACCAATCAAAGGGCTGTGTCCAGTGTGGCTTTGCAAGGAACAGATAGGATGACTTTAGGACTGTTATTTAATTCTTAGATTTTTCCATCATCTGAAATGGAGAATTGGCTTGGACTACCTCTCAGGTGTCTATCTGGCTTCCAAGTGTCAAGGTCAAGGTCATTCACTCATTCATACAGCAATATCCATTGAGCACTACCCATGTGCCTAACCCTGTTCTAGGCTCTGGGAGTCCAAAAATGAACAAGAGCCAATCCCGGGTCTCAGAAATGGAAGATGGGGGAAAATACAGACACATTAACAGGCAGTTACAACATGAACTATGGGATGAGAAACACTCAGAAATCCTCTTCACCGAGGGTGGAAGTAGAATGAATCAGGAATTATTTCCCTGCGAATGAGATATTTAGGTTGATACTGAAGGATAAACCGTCTGGCTAAGAGGGGGAAGAGATAGTCCAGGTAGCAGTAACAGCATGGTACAAAGCTCAGAAAGTAAGAGAGTGCATCATCAACTCGGTGAATTGAAAATAAGAACCACATGTGGAAGCATTCTGTAAACAGCAAAGTACTATGGCACAATCATTGTCATCATCACCGTGTTCATAAGATAGAAACTGGTAAAACACCTCACAAGCAGGACACACAGCACTTTTCTACTGACCACATTGTCCAAAGCCTCTCTCCTCTGGCTTGTGCTGGTGATGCAGAGAAATAGTCTCACTCACCGATTCTTTTTACTCTTCTCCATGGCTTTTCCTCAAGAAAAGAAAATCGGAGATTTTGTACAATACAGTTTAATCATCCATTATGCCTTTAGAGTCTCAAACAATCCTGTGGTAGCACAAGAAATAAGAAGAGGAAGGAAGGAAGGAATGAAGGAAGGAAGGAAGGAAGGGAGGGAAAGAAAAAAGACATTATTGCCTCAGTTTACAGATGAAGATGGTTAGGCACAAAGAAGTTGAATGATTCAGCCAACAGTGGAGAAACCAGGACTTGAACCCCATTTCTCCAGCTCCAGGTCACCCTCTCATTTCCAGAATCCATATAGACCTTCTGACTGCACTTATCATAAAACCACACCCATCATTCTCCCAGACTTTGTGGTAGACTGCACTAGACAAAGTCAGAGATCCCTTTCTGTTTATCTTGTAGGTGGGTCTGCTTCTTAAATCTCTGGAGTTAAGCCACCTCCAAACTACTTTGGCTAGAAGATAGGATCAGTTTATGTCTGAGAAGGTTTCCTGTAGACAGCAAATCTTATCCATAATGGGAAGATTTCCCACGTTTAATCAAGGAAGGTGATAATTCCTGTCTCTGGGGTTCTAGCTTTTTAACCTTTTATATAAGTTAATGCTTGCTTAGAATTTGGAATCCAGCTGACTTGAAGGCTTAACCCACATGCTGGGGTGGCAGAGGACTGGATCTGTTCCTGGAAGACTACAGTTGGAGCCTTCCTTGGCTGTGCCCCTTACTGTCTTATGACCATGGGGCAAATCACTCCACCATGTCTCAAGTCTACACATACCTTCGTTTATATCCCAGCACTGCTTATGACTGGTTCTTATGACCATGTGCAAGTTATATAGTGTTTTGGAGCTACAGTTCCTCAGTTAAGAAAATGAAGTTAATCCCTTTACCCCTCAAGATAATGTGATACTAGAATATAATAGCTGCTTAGCTTGTATTTGTTGAAGAAATGGGGAATTTAAAATACTTCCTGGGGGACCTGGGTGGCTCAGCAGGTTATGCTTCTGCTCAGGTCATGATCTCAGGGTCCTGGGACTGAGCCCCACGTTGGGCTCTCTGCTCAGCAGGGAGCCTGCTTCCCCCTTTCTCTCAGTCTGCGGCTCTGCTTACTTGTGATCTCTCTCTCTTTGTCAAATAAATAAATAAAATCTTTAAAAATAAATAAATAAAATAAAATACTTCCCTTCACCCTTCTTTCCCTCTCCTGCTCACTTTTCCTCATCTGTTGAAGGGACATTAAAATCTCTCTTCTGTATATGGCACTGGGTCTCTGAGAAAATCCCATACAGTCCATGTTTGCAAAAGCTCTTGTAAACTGTAAGGAGCCTACAATGGCCAAAGGCATAATTTACTCTAAGGAACCATGCAAAACTCTAAGGAACCACGTGAATGGTATTTATCATCCTAAGAGGGTCCTACAGGGTGGATATCATCACGATTTCCGGTTCCCAGATAAGGAAACCAAAGCTCAGGAGGGGAAGTGGCTTCCCCAGGTCCACAAGATAGTATGTTCAGGGGTAGAGATTAGAAGCCAGGTTGGTCTGACTTTAAGTCCAGTGTGCTTCCCATGATAGCCAATGATCCCGTTGAGTCTGGGGGTTACAATCCTGGTCTCTGGAGCCCAACTACCTGCAGTCCCATTATAGGTCCACCTCTAATGTGTCATGGCAAGGGGTTGGAGGGGTATGGGGGGGGGGTAGAATTATCTTCTCTATACCTATTTCCTCATTTGTGAAAAGAACGTATTAGTAGCATCTAAAGGGCGGGAGTCTCTTCATTTCACCTACCTACAGTTTCTTTAACTCAAAGATGAAAAAATAACAATTGTGCTGTGGCAGACTGGAGGCTAGGGGCAGACCTCCCTCAGGTCTTGATTTTAGCTTGATTCTAAGATCTGGGATGCTCTTTACTTGAGACTTATGTCTCACCTTCTCTGGGGAGCCCTCCAGAATTCCTCAGGGACTGTGTTTAGAGTCCTCAACACTGGGGCATCAGTTAAAACTCATTGTAGGTTGCTAAATACATTTATTGGCATATCTTTCATACCTTGACTGATACTCGAAATTCACAGCTTTTTAGGCTCTACTAGTAACTATCATTTCCTGGGTACTATCACGTGCCTGAAACTGGTCAGTTAATCCTATGAAGTGAGTTTTATTATTCCTGTCGAATAGAAGAAAAAACAAAACCAAAACCAAACAAACAAACAAACAAAAAAAACCTGAGGCTTGCAGAGGTTAACTTGCCCAGAGGCACATAGCTGTTTGCACAGAAGACACTAAAAAAAAAAAAAAAAAAAAAAAAAAAAAAAAAAAAAAGTTTGAGGAACAAACAAATGAGTGCAATGATATGTCCTCAAAACCATTGATAATTTGGAAAACAAAGTCCTTAGCATTTATGCTCTGCCCTCACAGAATCCTAAATAGAACAGACTACATCATGACGTCGTACTCAGACTTGGACAGAGTTCCGGCCAAGATGATGTCTGATGAGTTTTCAAAAGCCTCCCTCCAGTGGACACAATTCATGAACGGCACAGCAGGGAGCACACACACACCAGGCCAGATGTGAATCTTGCCATGTGCAAGGCCCGGAGCTAACCCTCCTGCCAAGGGACCACCTAAATTTTCTATGGGGACGCTGAATTCTTGGGCCATTTGAGGAACCAGAGCCGAAATCTCCCTGCCCTTTCCTATCTGTGATGCAAATTGGATTCTCAAAGGCCATTCCTCTCGGATACCAATGATCCTCTATTCTCCATAAACCATGCTTTAAAAAATAAGATGAAATTCTCAAGGTTCAACGAGGCTTATCACATTCTCCACAAGCCTTTTGCCTTCTCTGCTATTTGGCATTCAAATAGGACATCAAGCAAGCAGGAGGAAGGATGGGGGGTGGGGGGCTGCCCTGAGACTGGGGGCACAAGAAGAATTCAGCGTTCTTACTTTATCCAGGCGCTCCACAAACATTTAACGGAGGAGGTCCACCTGATGAGGTAGGAGCCATTGTTCCTATTTACTGGAAAAGAACCCTGCAGCTCAAAGACACCCATCAATATGATTATTAAGATATGGTCCCTGCCCTCAAAGAACCCCCCGTTCAACAGAGGTGACAGACATGGAGGCCACGACCTGTGACCCAAGAAGAGTGGGTACAAAGTACTCAAGGTGTGTGGAGGAAAGCACAATTATCTTAAGAAGGAAGGCCTCCCTTTGGGAAGTATTTGCAAATGCAGTGAAGTCGTGCCTGACAATGAGTGACATTTGGCAATGACATCTGACTTTTCCTCAAATCCATTGTTTCGTGATAATATGATAACATGCATCCTGACTCCTTCATCAAGTATGTGAGGAGTGCCCAACTTTTGGAGGCTTTGCTTTGTGACATTAGACAAGGAACCTTGTATTTTTAAGCCCCAGTTTCTTGATCAACAGCACAGGAATAAGGACAATCGTAACCCTTTTTAGGGTTACTGCTATCTCCCTGGCTCCCCCAGAGATTTCTGAGGGGGTCTCAGAGCATAACGTACCTCCCAAAACCCAGAAAGCCACCGCAGCCTCCTGTGCGTGTGTGGGCGATCATATTCTTGTTGTTTCTGCTGAAGACTGGATACTCTGTATTGATTCTTCAGTCAATTAAATCCTGTCACAAAGACGAGTCGGCCCCCAGACAGCCTCCGTTCATGCATCTCAGAGCAATCTCACACTTCAGGGTTTTGCAAATTTGTCACCAGGGACATTTTGAATCAGACCGCTCTCTGCGATGGGGAGCTGCCCTCTCTGCCTGGTAGGATGGTCAGCAGCATCTTTGTCCTCTTTACTTTGGGTTGCCTGTAATACCACCCCACCCCACCCCCCCCGCCCGGCCCCAGGTTGTAGGGATCAAGATGTGTCAGCACGTTGCCAGATGTCCACAGGGCTAGAAGACAGAATCTCTCCTGTTAAGAATCCTGTGACAACACACTCCTAGGAGGTCTCCCAGGCTGGGGTTTCTGCCTCCCTGTCGCAGGTGAAAAATGACCTGAGACCCAGAACTGGAAGGAACCTGTTCAAGCTCACAATGGAGCCTAAGAGCCAAGAGTTCACTTTCCAGAACATCTCCTGAGTAGAGCTGAAACGCCTTCCACAAAGGATTTGCAGAGAGGGAGGGATGTGCAGGTCCAAGGACTGGTGACTGGATCTCTTCTTTCTCAGTCCTGCCTGGACCCCTCCTCACCCCTGAGCAGCCCTGAGCCCCAGCCTGTAAGAATGCCTGCTCCTCCCTTCCTTCCACCCTGCCCTCACCCCTTGCACTGGTATTGTGGGAGGGGGGTCACCCACAGGATGCCACATAGGCATGGGGCCATCAGTGCAGAGAGGGTGACAAGATGACAAGGAGGATAAGGCCCAGACTTAGCCCTGTCCCAAACTCTAAACTGCAGGAACATGTGCTGTCACCAAAAAGCAAACATTAAAAAATATTACACCTCAAATGAGAGCCCTCCCGTGCCGTGGAAGGGGAGGCCTTGGCCAGTTCTGTGTTACCTGAGAGGGTGGGGGTGGGGGAAAGCAGCACAGAGAAGTGTATTCTGGTTCACTCCCGAGTCTCCACCCCCCCAGGGCCCCCTCCCCCTTTGCATCTCTCTTGGAAGGGCCCCTTAGAATGCACCGAAATAACCCCTCCCTCCTCCTTCACCTCCCCGTCCCATTTGCCTCGCTGTCCCCCCTGCAGAAGGCCGGCATGCAGCCTGGTGCACGGGTTAGGGGTGTGTAACAGTTTGTCTGAATAGGCCCCTATGTTCCCATAATTTATAGTGGTAAGTAATCTTATTTGCAAAGCAAGCCCTTACAGTTATAAAAAACAAGTTAATTGACTTGCATAAAAATCAAACATGTAAAAGTTTTCCATCTTAACACAAACAGCACACTGAGCCCATTTGTACAATAGCTATGATGCAGGGCGGCCGTGTCTGGACTACCTAGGACCCGGCCTCTTTCATAACCCAAAATGGAATCTTAAACCCTGACAAGGCCACATACCAATGGGAGTTACTGAATTTAGAGTCAGTCACTCAACTAATTATACGACGTTTTATTTTTTTCCTTGTGTCAATAAACAAACTTGGGTCTGACTTCTGACACTGAGTCCTAGAAGCCAATTAAGAGGCGTTCCCAATATATTACAGGGTCTACAAACAAGGATGGCTTTTCTTGGAAAAGTGAACATCATGTTTCTTTTAATGAGTGTGAAAATATATGAGTTTCTTAATCACTGGCAACTTCGATGGAATCCAAGACAGGGAAATCACTGACTCCCAGCTCAGGAGTGAACAGGGGCCAGATTCTTGATGGGGTTTTTACGATGGGATCCTCCGGTGGGAGACCCCTGGGAAGGCACTGTGCAAGAAATGCTGCCTTGAGTTGTCACATGACATATAGTTGGTGGCAATGATGGCTTCATCAACCCCAGAGAGGCAGGGAAAGGAGCCCCTCTATGGTCGGGGTCTTCTGCAGAAAACAGTGGGACCCCACTTTGGTGGAATGGAGGAAAGATCACAAACTCATTGTAAAGGGCTGTTCATGGTGCCTCCCCGACGATCCTTGTCCTCTGCTATCCTGAGAACCCATTTCCCAAGTAAGGGGAAAGGAATGGGGGGATACAAATATTTATTAAATACCCATTGCTGGGTGCCTTTGCTTTCTGTCTGCTCTTTAACCCTCAGAAGAACCCTGTCTAGCAGATACAATTGTTCCTGTTTTACACATGAAAAAAACTGAAGCCCGTAGAAGTAGAGTGACTCAGCCAAGGTCACACAACAAGTCAATGGCAGAGCCAAAGTCAGGTCCAATCAGTCTTGTCACTTGCACACTGCTCTGATGGGGCAGGAACAGTCATAGCTGGAGCCCTGGGGGACCCAGGATCAGACAAGACCCACCTACCCACCCACCGATATCTTCAGTCCCAAAAAGGACCAAGAATAAGAGGGTGATGTTTGTTCTCATGGAGGGACTCCCAGAAGAAGGACATCCGATTTCATCTGACGGTAGTGTGGGGTGGGGTTGATGGTCAGGAGATACTCCTAAGAGTGAATAACCCTTTATCCACAACCTAAAATACGTTGGTATTTTAAAATTTACTAGGGGTACAAAGGGGAAGAGCATTCAGGAAGACAGGCCAACATGAGCAAAGGCATGAAGGTGTGAGAATAGAGTAAGCATGGACCATGGGGCACCAATACATGGGGCTGGGAGGACACACAGGGACTAAGGCGAGAGAGACAGAGACAGAGACAGAGACAGAGACAGAGAAAGATATCAAGAGACCCCACTGGGGGAAGGTAGCAGGCAGGGAGGACCTATGCCGGGAATGTCCTCTGGCCCAGATAGAGCTGGTCAAGCCAGAAACTGGGAGAGACTGCTGCAGGTAACCAGACCTGAGGAGACGCATGACAGCTGGTCTCGGGGTTCGCGTCCAACACGCTAATGCAGCACCGACAGCCAGCCTGCCTAGGCCCAAAGTCTGCCTCTGGGCAAGAGACTTAACTTCTCTGAGCTTCAGTTTGTTCCCTACAAAGTAGGATGGTAAGAGGACCTCCGTCACAGATTTGGTGGGGGACCTGAATCAGTCGATTGACGTAAAACTGTTAGAATGGTACAGAGTACAGCAAAGGCCTCATGAATGCAAGAGACTCAAGAATTCTCTCCAGGGCCTGTCTCGCTTCCAGACTCTGTTATCCTTACAAGTCTCCAAAATTCCTAATAATAGGAGATTTGTGGGCTCTTGGCACATAGTAGGTACTCAACGAACAGACACTGTCATTGTTGTTGTTTGTGCTCTTGTATCATGAGAGAACATCCCGGGGATCCCCTGCCTTCCCCAGTGAAGTCACGGCCACCACTCCCTCATGCGACCTGTCCAGGCAAACTGACATGCCACCCAGGCAGGCAAGACAAATGGACTAGCCACCTACACGGAGCGCGCGTGCGCACCAGGGGCACGTAGGCTGGCTGGCCGGTACAACAGGGCTCCCTTCTTCTCTGAGCTGCCTCTCTGCGCTGCATGTGCTCAGCACTGAGTGGAGGTCCCCGTTATTTATGTTTGGAAAATGCATTCAGGGCAGTTCCCAGAAGCACTTACAGAGCTCTTATTTAATTGCTACTTTATAAACTCACTGCTCCGAAGAGTGAGGGATTGATGGCCCGGCCTGGCACCTGGAGTGGCCTCGCTGCAAATGCTTTTCCGAGAACGGCCTGGGAGCCGAGGTCCCAGGAGCCCAAGGCCCAATGCAGCTCTGGCCTGCAGCCAGCTCCAGAGGGCCCTATGGGCCTCGTCACCCTAATCCTCAGCTTTGGGAGGGCAGCAGCTGCCAGTCACACACACAGACACACACACACACACACACACACACACGCGCGCGCATGCAGCACGAAGACCCTTCATCAGTTCAGGGCCGAGGGCTGTGGGGCGTGCAGTATAGGAGAGGCCCCGCTGCTCCACCATTCACCCTCCCCTTGCCACCGAGCTGCAAATGCCAACGCTGAGGACGTCCCAGGATCCAGTTATGGATGGGAGGGCCACAGCTCAAGTCCTGCTAAGCCTGCCTCTCACTTGCCTCACTGCTATCCATGTGGGTCAGGAAGACCTGGCTTATCTCCCCAGATGCCCCATTTTCCAGGCAAGCTATGGAACCCCAATGAGCCTCAGTTTCCTCTTTCTGAACAGTGCAGTTTGGGGATTCTATTTCCCAGCGTCGTTGAGAGGATGAAATGACATTATCATTGTGCCCCTCCTCACATGTGGAAAAGAAAAACAAAGATCACTACAAGCTGTTTCTTGGACTTCTGCAGCCCAGATAAAGGGTGAGTGTCTCTCACACGGGCCTTCTAGATTCCCATCCAGAGGCCACACAGAACTTCACAATGATGGCTTCTGTGTATGCTGTCACTTCCCAGAGTCCCAGACTATGGGGCTTCATGAGTTCCCAGAGCATCCTCCAAACCTCCTCTCAAATGGTCTTTGCTGCCATCCCCCCAGGACTGGAGCATGAGCTACGTGTCATGGGTGAGGAACCAAGGTTTATGTCAGAATGCAGGCTGGGTGACAGCTCCTTAGCTAGCTAGCATCTGTCCCCACACCTTCCTCTCTTTCCATCATGACACACCTACTCCGCCCCAGTCAGCCCCAGGCCTATTTGTGCCTCCAAGATGGCTCCCGACCATCACAGGCACCCCCCCCTCTGCCACGTGAATTGGGCAGGTGTGCATAACCAACAGATACCATGGAAATGCCCAGACCAAGGTGAGGCCGTCAAAGACATTGCCCCATCCACCTGGCTCCCTCAGATGTCTCCCTGTAGGGGAGCCAGTCGCCAGGACATGAAGACATTCGAGTAGCCTTACAAAGAGTCCTCCTGGGAAAGAACTGAGCTCTTCTGCCAAAAACCTGCAGCGACTTGCCAGCCAGATGAGCGCTCCATGCGTGCGTCAGGATCCCCAGCCCCAGCCAACGCTTCCACCTCGTCCTGGCTGCAAACTCATGAGAGAGCCAGAGCTGAAGCCACCCGGCCATGCCACTCCCCAACTCCTGACCCACAGACATGGTGAGAGAATCAACATGCTTCATGCTGTTGACTCCCGGGCTTCTTTGTTATGCAGCAACAGATAGCTAGTACACCATTCAACTTGCCCCTGCCCTGGCTGCAGCCCTTACCTTCCGTGCCTGCTGCCATCCTGCACAGCTCATCCTACACGTGACCCGCCCTACAGTTGTTATGTGCATTTATGCCCGTTTTGGAGGCTTTTATTCTATTTGTCTACAATGTGTGTGTGTGTGTGTGTGTGTGTGTGTGTGTGCGTAGACATGTGCACGCTCCCCAGATACAGGCCATGCTACCCTTATTGCGGTGTACAACCTCTCCAAATGGGGATCATAAGAACCAAGCTGTTCAAAATGCAGATAATTAGTGCATATTTTAACATTTCTAGACCAAGTCTTCTTGGTCTTAGGACTCACTTTCCCCTCCCCCTGCTTGCGCCTCCAGCTCAGTCCCTCATTATTTCCCACCCAGATGATAGCGATAGTCCTAGTAAGTTTCCCCACTTTATGCCTCACTCCATTTCCTCCGCACCACTGTCATGGAAATACTGCCTCATTAAAAAGAAAAATCTGCTTAAAAACCCCTTTTCTCTATTTCTATTGTCTCCTAGGAGAAAGCCACGTCCCTCAGCATGCCCTACAAGAGCCTCCCTGATTGGCTCCCACTTGCCGCTCATCTCCAGTGAATTGTGGATAGGTCCCTGACATTTGCCTCCGTGCCCTGGCACAAACTGTCCTTCTCTCTGGAAGCCCTCCCTGCCTTGTCTACCTGGCCAGCTTTAAAACCCAGTTCAGTCATTGCTCTTTTGAAATCCTCCTCCACAAATCCAGATAGAGTTAGGTCCCCCTGTCTTCTGGACTCTATGTCTCTGATAACACTGCACACATTGCTAAAATTACATATGCATCTGTCTCTCCTGCTAGGCTGGGGACCCCTAGAGTTCCATTCATTTTTGTTCTCTTGACATCTACTTCAAGGGCTTGGCTCATAGTAACTGCTCAATAAAAAATATATTGGATTAGAAGGTTTTGGGAGGAGGAAGAAGGCAGTTTTCATTCTGTGAGCTGGCACAAGTGAAACTCAATGGCATGGTGTCAGGCATACAGAAGGCAGACCATAAATACTAATGTTGGTGCTTTTTTGTCCTTTGTCCAGAACGCAGAAGGGCCAGCTTTGTATGCTTAACTAGGGTCCTACAGCTTCTTCGAGCACTTTCAGGAATTCATAGGATGGTCTTGTTTCTTTCCCTTTCTTTAAACTGTCCCTGAACTCCACAGCCTCCATCCCTGCCGGGTCCCTGGAATCTTTGTGCTTCTCTTTTGTAAACCC
Organism: Mustela nivalis; assembly: GCF_964662115.1. NCBI lineage: Eukaryota > Metazoa > Chordata > Mammalia > Carnivora > Mustelidae > Mustela > Mustela nivalis. Next base: position 31,942,845 of record NC_139036.1, on the reverse strand, counting down.
TACTAATGGGTCTCAGAAGGTCTTACAGCATTTGCCTTTCCTGCCTTCAGTTCGTAGAACTTCACTGAATTCATTCGCTCATTTGTTCATTCATGTGCTCACTGTTAGTGCAGGAATTAGAGCTTGAGCTCCTGAGCCTTAAGTGCCAGGTTCAGATCCTGGCAAGCTCTGTGACCTTGAGCAAGAGACTTCTCAATGTCCTCGGTTGCCACATCTGTACAGTGGGGATATATCAGTGCCTATCCCACAAGGCTGTTGTGAGGATTACAAGAGTTACTATCAATACAGAGCAGGAGCTCAATGAATGCTAGTGTTTATTCATTCAACAAACATTCCTTTAGTACCTGTGTGGGCCAGGCATTGGGGGATGCTGAGGAGAGGGAGAGAGACTCCTGCGAGCTGGAGTTCACAGATGGGGAGAGGGGAAGGGCAAGGAAAGACACATACAATTACAAATGATGCCTTGTGCCTGCTGCACTGGAGCCAGGCCCCAAGGGCTGTACTGGGAGCAAAGAGGAAGAAGTAAATATCTTTGCTAATGAGGGAGTCAAAAATGTGGAGGTGAAGAGGTATCCATTTCCCAGGGGCACAAGTGGGAACCGCCTGGGCAAGGGGACCAACATGGGTAAAGGGGAACATGTTGGAGTGGCAAGCTTGGCAGTGGCAAGTGAGTGGCAAAGTCGGGAAACTCAGTAGTCAGTAGGGACTAAAATACCAGAGGAGGTGTTCTTTGCTCCATTTTCCAGATGAACTAACTGAGATTTGAGTATTTGTGGGGCATACAAGTAAATGAGAGTGAAGTGAGGGCTGCAAAGAGCCTGCGGACTCGGAGCAGCTTAGATGGCCAGCCACTCACATGGTAGGCACTAGGAGAAACGGAAGCATGGGAGGGCCTGCTGCCATTATGTTTCCATCAAAGAAAGCTCATACCAACCGCGACCAGCTTGCTGGCTACACCAGTGGTCCAGGTAAGACAAGATGAATCAATAGGGAAGAAGAGAAAACTCAAAAGACGACTAGAACAGAAGTTGGCACCCTTTGCCTATAAAAGGGCAGATAACAAATATTTCAACTTTCGTGGGCTATACAATCTGTCGCCACTACCATAGTTGCAAAAGCAGCCATAGACGATCTGCAAATGATCATGGATGTGTTCCGATAAAACTTTATTACAAAAGGAGATTACAGGCCAGATTTGACCTACAGGCCAAAGTTTGTCATCTCCTGCTTTCAAAGATGGTTGGATGAAGATTGACATCCAGAATTGTAGGGAAGTGCTAAGGAGTAAGAAGGAGGAAGATTTCAAGAACTGCAAATGGTCACCGGGTCCAGCATTCAGCCTCTATGCCAAGGTAATACCTCATCAAATTATTTGGTTCCAAAACATAAAGTTTGAGAGTCAACAAGGTTCTCTAAGAAGGTTCTCCTTCCTACAATGGTCACCATCTAATGCCCTACAGGATTCATGATCTTCCATCAGTTTTTGGAGACGTTGGAGAGAAATGGTGAAGTGTTGACCCATGGGATAGCCTTCAAGTCTCCGGCTCCCTGCTGCTAACCCAGAGCCACCCCAAACCCCTTATAGGGAAAGCGAGAGCAAGCACTGCCCCCGCTGAGCTCTCACAGCAGGGAAAAGGGCTGACCCCGGGGGCTACACACTTTCTAGCAACTTGTCTAGATCTGGCCAGTAAAATGACTGCCCAGAAGTGGCGCAATCATGTAAGGAAGTCACACGTACCAGGAAAGTTGGCTCTTTCAAGAATTCCTGCAGATAATTCAACGGAAAGTATGTCCCACTGTATCCTTCCGCACGGCTGGTGGAAACACGAATTGCCAGAAAACTTTTGAAGGCACTTTGGTTCTAGCTTTCAAAATGTATGTTTGAAAGTGGACCTTTGGAAGGTAATGAGGGGTAGGTGAAATCATGAGCGTGGAGCATCTATGATGGGATTGGTGCCCTGCTAAGACAAGGAAGAGATACCGAGCTCTTGGTCTCTCCATGAGCACACACCAAGGAAAGCCTTGTGAGCACACAGGGTGAGAGAGAGTGGCTGTCTACCAGCCAGAAGAGAGCCCGCACCAAGAACTGAATTTGCCAGCACCTTGATCTTGGATTTCTCAACCTCCAGATCTGTGAGAAAGTACGGGTCTTATTTAAGGCACCCAGTCTAAGGTATTATGTTATAGGATCCCAAACTGACAAAGATACAGGTAACTGCAAAGTTAAATCTAAATGTTCATTAATACAGAAGTGGTTAAACAATATGATTCATTCATAGTACAGAACACTGCACAACTATTAAAAGTTTGATATAGATTTATAGGAACTGACACACATGGATCGGGATTCATTGTTGAATAAAAAAAAAAATCACAAGTGAAGTATCTAAGGAGCAAAATTTAAGGAGGTGTCCACCCCACCCCCCAGGTCATGGAGGTGTCCATCCTGCTCTTGCACAAAGTTGAGAGCAAGCACCTCTTCAAATTTTCCATCCTAGGCACTTCTTTGCCTCACCCTAATCCCAACCCCCACACACAGAGTGAAACATAGGTTTTAAGCTAAATTCGACGTCTGTTTTGAAGACTGACTTGTAGGAAGGACACTGTCCTAGGTGCCAATGAGAAAACCAGTGAGTCATAGCCTGGGCCCACAAGAGCCCATAGTCTTTCAAAGGAGACATTTGTGGTATAGGAGAAGAGATATAAATGCATTTCTTTGCTATTCCTCTACTGAGAGAGGAACTAGATGGGGAAATTCAATATACTGTGGCCAGAATGAGATGGAGAGGAGCTAAGATGGAGAGAAACTCTGATTGATTTATTGATACTGATGGAGAATTTAGTGTCTGTTGGGAAGGCAGTGGGTACTCAGCCTGTGTGCCATTTGCTGTTGTTAACACCCTGGTTACATTCTGAGGAAGTACGTCTCCCCTTAGAAAGGGTCCAGCTTCCCAACAATTGCTATGAATGGTACAGGTGTGCTGAGATGTTGAGTCCCTCTGCCCCAGCTGGGGAGCTGGCGCCCAGCAAGAACTAACGCCAGTAGCCTCATCCATACCCCCTCCCCCATTTATGTCTATAAGTACCACTTTTTATATGTGTTGGGATGTGAAAAAACTTGAAAAACAATGCAATTGAGTCCTGGGAGGGTTTTTTTGTTTTGTTTTGTTTTGTTTTTAAAGATTTGATTTATGTATTGGAGAGAGAGAGAGCATGAGCAGGGGCAGGGGAGAGGGAGAAGCAGGCTCCCCACTGAGCAGGGAGCCCAACACCAGGCTCAATCAACACAGGGCTTGATACCAGGACTGAGAGATCATGACCTGAGCAGAAGGCAGATGCTTAACTGACCACGCCACCGAGGACTCCGCCTTGGGAGATTATTAATGAAGGACTTTTCTCCTCCCCTGATCAGCTGGGAGGTACAGGACCCTATCAAAACCAATCAGCAAGCTCCTCCCTGGAACCTGATTCATAAGCAGAACGTCAGAGACTGAAAATGCTAGAACATTCTTTCCAGTGGCAGCACTGTCTTTCCCAAACCCCGATTTTCAGCCTTTCCTCTTGTAACTCCCCTTACTTCTTTCAGTAGAAGGATCTGTTGTTTGCAACCAAGGGAGGTCTACCCAATACCATGGCTGCTGTGTGTGATGCTGTGCGTTTGTGTGCACATGTGTGCATCTGTGTGTAACCATGTTTTGTATAATTTTAGGTCCCCACGCCTGTGAGCCTTCCTTGCCCTGGACCCTGACCTGCTCTTCAGAGGTGTGCAGGCTGGCTTCTGAGTACAGGGGACGGTAGGAGCGGGGCCCAGGAGTGTGGAGAAACAGGAATACATTTCCAGGGCCTGGGGGCTACCCTACACAGCACCACAAATCCCACAAAAACATCTCAGGCTGGTCTGCCTTGGGGTGGAAGGGGGACTTTTCTTCACCAGGGCCCAAGTCCTCTGCTCTTGGCTCCGGAGTGGGAGGTCAGGAAAGGGTTCCCACCCATCCTTGGAGAGGCCACTCAGCTCACAGCAACCAGGGGCAGGCCCAGTCAGGGTGATATAAGGAGATGGGCATTATAGCTGGTATTTACTATTAAAAAACAAATAAGGGTAAATATTTGGCCAAGTGCTTATTTGCTAGTGGAACTTTTTCAATGGTTGAACGGAGCCCAAGTGTCAGCGTGGGGAGTTTGATTAAAAACAAACTGAGTTGTTTCTCCACAGTTGTGAACTTGGAGAGTTTCTGTTTCTTTGCCTCTGGAATGCCCAGTGTGCTCTGTCCCTTGGTTCCAGACAGTGGGCCGGGAGTCCCAGCCCAGCAGCTCTTCCTACCCCTGCAGCCACGGCCTCATGTTCCCTCAGCAAAACTGGGTCCCACCACCCTTCAGGCCCAGTGCAGGGCTCAGCATGACAGGAGGACCATAGCTCTGGGCATGATCTGTTACTGAGACTTAATCCCTTCACCCAGAAGCCAGTTCATGAGGTCAGCTCTGAACATCACTCTGGTGATGACTAAGTGTCTGCAGATCTGTCTTTCTCCCTTTCTTGTTTTTTCTCTCTGCAAGTGACGTTTAGTGCTTATGAAATGTATGTCTCTTGCTATTAACTCTGAACCGCTGGGGGCAGAGAAGGGTGGGATGGTGCTTTGCTCCAGGGTCTCCAGAGCACGCATCCTCCCTCCTCCACGGAAAACCTCTGGCATCCCCTAAGTTCCTACACTGTGCCGACTCTACTCCAGGCTCTTCGTCCCTTCCTCATCTCAGTTCATCGTGTGCCTATGGGATTTATCACCTCCATTTTACAGATAAGTAAACTGAGGCTCAAAGGTATACCACGTTTTATCTGAAGCCACATTGTCAGGACGCAGTAGAACAAGATTTTAGCCTGGATGTGTCAGACTCCAAAAACCCACACTGTTTTTTATTTCTTCCTCCTCCCATCCTCTCACTTCTCCCCACAGCCATGGAGCAGGATGTCCCAGAACATGGAAGGAAGCAAGCCCTGGGAAATTGAAGAGAGGAGACCAGCAGAGATGAATCCTCTTCTCCAGACCCGTGGTTCGTAGGAAGCATGGTCATCCATAGAGAGAGGGGACCCCAGGGCTGGCTCCCTGAATGGCAAAGCCCCAAATCCCAAGACACTAGATGGGCACAATCAGGAGTCAGGCCACTGTCCTCATCCCCTTCTCAAATTTATTCTGCTCAAGGAAATGGGTGAACAAGAAAGAAAAAGCTTAGACCTTCAGGAATTTGACCCGTTACCTCCTGGAAATATTTCTCCCTCCCTCCCATATTCCCACCTGTGCTTTGGAGACCACAGATCGAACTAGGTGCAGGTCCTACTGGGCACGAGACAGAACAATTAAATTCCCTCTCTGAGCCTCAGTGGTTTCATCTGTAACATGGGGATGATCGCCCATCTGCACAGCATAATTAAATATCGATGTCTACCAAGAGAGCATCTAGCACTAGTCTCCCCTCCCCCAATATTACACGCTCTCCCCACAGCCCACCCCACTCACACACGCTTCCTCTGAATCCCATAGGTGAATGGCCTGAGTCCTTAAAAAGAGGGAAAAGTCACACCTTTGGCTCAAGGCAACTCCCCACCCCCACCGGCCTGATTGAATAGTCAAAGCCAGTCCTTTACCTTCTCAACTCTGCAAACTCAAGCAAACAAGACTGCTCATGATAGGCAGCCCTGGAGTTTGGCCAGATTCCTGAGGGTGAGAAAAAATATCACACTAAATCTCCAGGAGACAGTCCCCAGAGAGAAACTGTTCTCACCAAGGGGACCCCTGCCTTGCACTGTGGTTCTGAGCAGAGCCCCACGGCAAGAAACCCCTTCAGGATGAGGGATGCTTATCTCTGGGGACCTCATCTCCTCTCCACAAGCCCCATAGGCTTCCAAGGAGGCATCCCTGTCCATCACACCAAAGGGGAAACTGAGACTCAGAAAAGGTGGGTAAATAAGCCAACGTCATACAACAATTTGGGATAAATTCTTTATCCCCCAAGGCCGGGGCAGATCCACATTTGGGGGGAGGGGGAGTTTGAGAAAACATACTGGATATTGCAAAATAAAATTATACTTAGAAAAAAAGAGAAATCAGTTTTGTTTTAATTATCCAAATTACCAAAAGTTAGACAAATGTTCAGTTGGGCATGAGTTAAAAGAAAATTAAGAAATATTCCCTTAGACACTGAGGGTGAGCAATCCAACTGGAATTATGTAAAAACCACCCTCTTTTTTCATACGGAGAACACTCCCCCCCTCTTCTCTCCCTGCCCACCCCCCACCCCGCCGCCGCAAATACACATAATTGTTCTGCAGTTGTTTCAAATAAGAGGTTGGGCGTGAATAAAAACCTTAAGTAAAATAAAGGCTCACATTTGTATTTCTCCTAATACTCTTCTCTTATTTGAGCGGCACTACATTCCTATGTACTATCGTAGGTTTTATTTTCCACATGAAGAAGAAACAGAGACATAAGATAATTTTCCTTGGGTCACACAGCAACTCAGTATCAGAAAGAAGATTCTAGCGCAGGTGATCTTTAACACTAGAAGCTCGTGCTTTTGTGGGATTATAATTTCCCTGTGCATTCTACTGCCAGCCCTTGAACTTTCCAGTAGGGCCAGGGCCAGACTTTGATCCCAGATGGTCTGGATCCCCTACATTCTTAGCAGAAGGGCATATTTAGAAGTGTGATCACACTGGCTTTATGTATAGATGTGGGTATGGGTGTAGATGTATGTGTATGCACATATGCGTTTATAAATATCTGTATATATTTGTACATATGTAAATACATATACACAAACATAACACAGAGTTAAGTCATCTTACATCATATACACATACCTACATATATGTGTGTATAGAAGACAACTCCTTTGAAATCCATGAGAAGGAAAAACAAACAGAGACTGCATAAGAGGGGGAGGAATATGGGGCGTCTGGCTGGCTCATTCGGTTCAGCGTCCAACTCTTGATTTCAACTCAGGTCAAGATCTCAGGGTTCTGGGACTGAGCCCAGCGTCAGGCTCCAGGCTGAGTGGAGAGGCTGCTTGGGATTCTCTCCCCCTCTCCCTCTGCCCTCCTGAACTGACTACCTACTTCTCTCTCTCTCTCTCTCTCTCATTGGAATAAATAAATAAATAAATAAATCTTTAAAACAAACAAACAAAAAACCAAAAATCTGAGGAGGAATAGGGTGTGAAGGAGGAAGAGAAGAATAGGAAATAGAAAGAAGAATAGGAAATAGAAGGAAGTAAAAAGGGAGCAATCAGAAGAGGCTGGGTAAAAGAACTGCTGAAGAGGGGCGCCTGGGTGGCTCAGTGGGTTAAGCCTCTGCCTTCGGCTCATGATCTCAGGGTCCTGGGATTGAGCCCTGCATCAGGCTCAGCCGGGAGCCTGCTTCCCCCTCTCTCTCTGCCTGCCTCTCTGCCTACTTGTGATCTCTCTCTCTCTCTCTCTCTCTCTGTCAAATAAAAAAAAAAAAAAATGCTGGAAGAGAGGAAGAAGCTCTCTGAACAAGATATATAGTCATAGCACTCCGAGGCTATTCACTGGCCAGAAATTCACAGGATGTTCCTGGGCCCCAAGAAGTGTGTGTTGAGCTAGGGAGGACTCCTCAGAGACCACCTTGTCTCAGCAGCTGGCCACACTCGGAGACCCTGAACGGGCCTGAACGGACATCAGGGAAAGACAGGTAACGTGGAGCTGATGGAGGTGGGGGTACGAACAGTCCAACCCTAGGAATTGTCCAACACTGGACAATTTCCTGCTTTCACCCTGCTTCCTGCTGCTGGTCAGGACCTCCTCCGACCCAAGGCACCTGCTGGCCCCACATGCAGGTGCCCACAGAGCATCAGATCCTCCCTGGGGCCTGGCCTGAGGTTGGCCTTCCCCTCCCACTTGTGTGCCTGGAGGTGGACACTGGCAACTGCATTGTGCCTTGGCTTGCTCTTGGGTAGGCTGGCACAGCAAGAACACCCACGTCATCGGGAGTCACGAGGACTAAATGAACATGCAGCTTCCTGGGCCTCAACAGCTACCAGCCATGGTGGTTTTTCCTGTGACCTTGGCTGAGTCCACCCCCTAGCTCACACCACTAAGGCTTTTATTATGGAGTGTGGCTCCTGGACTGTCAGTCCAAGGGCCGACCGTGCCCCGGAGACATGCTGTCTTAAATTCCGGGGGGAACCAATAGCAGGATCTCCGGCATCAGGGAAACACCTATGGGAGAGAGAGACTGTATTCGTTTAGGTGCCACACACTGCCCACCTACTGAAAAGCATGCACAGGGGATGAAAGAAAAACACTCGGCATTCCTTCTCAAACTTTTCCTCTTTGTTCTTTTTGAAAAATTGTTGCTCTATCTCCTGAATAAACTGTCGGCTTCTTGAGGACGGGGGCTCTGCCTGGCTCCTTACTTCCCACACCTGCTTGGCATGGAGTAGATGTTTAATAACCACCAGGAGAAAAAGCCAACCACAAGACGATGAGAGTCCGAAGGCCCAAGTCTCCAAGTGGGGAGGGGGAGGCCCCCCAGCATTAACTGGTCACCATCAGAAGCTGTGAGTGGCATCTTAGTCAAGTTGAAAGAAGTTGAAATGTGGAGGCCCAGAGACTGGAGGTAGGCTCTCTGAGTCACTCTGAGACCCAAGACACGTGGCTCAGAATGTCTGAGTTTATTTCCTCCTCTTTCAAACAAAAATAAGTGCCCTGCCTCCTTGAGTTGCTGGAGGGATGAAACCAGAGCATTAAATAGTGGCACTGGGCCCAAAGAATGGCTCAGCCATCCCTCTTGCCTATGCCTTTTTCCTAGACAGCAAAAGATGTGCAGCAAACTCATCACCATTAAAGGACCTAGGCCACCCAAGCTTTAACTAGCTTCATCCTACAAGAAATATAGCATATGTAATGTAACATTACGTGGCAACTATACTTCAATTAAAAATTTTTTGTATATATTTATACCTGTTCATAATGCATTGACAATCCTTTGGAAGTATGTATTTTTTTTTTATCAATGGCATTGGCATAAAACAGTAATAGTATTATTTTGGCTGCCTTACATATATATACATCATATCTCATTTGACCTTTATATCAGCTTTCTAGAGAAAATGTCCACAGCCCCATTTCACAGATCAATACTTGCCCAGATTTGCCTGGCTCATGGGGAAGGAGCCAAGATGTGACCGTCCTCCTGTGGCTCTAAGTCCAATTCTCCTCCTTAATTGTAATTCTCCTCTATCCCATGGCCTCTGTCCATACATGTGGAAAGAACTTGGTTCTCAAAAGAAGCTACAGGCAGAAGCGGAGGGAAGAAACAAGTGTTGCGGGGGCGGGGGGGGGGGGACTGCGGGAGTGGGGGGAAGGCTGAGAATCCATCTCCTTTCCGAACCTAGTAGAAACATTCCAATACCATTTTTCACTGTCTATCGCATCCTAAGAACACAAAGGCCTCAGCCAAACCCCTAAATATTTAAAGAGTAACAGAACTCCAGATTCAATGAATATCCACGTTCAAACAGTAGCTGCGATGGGGCAATTGCCAAGTTATTTCTACCCTCACGAGAAAGGAGAGAAAGCAAATATTAACCAGGACCTCGGTCTGGAGCAGTGAAATCAGATCCCACCAGGGTAGTGCCATGCTGGGGAACTTGAACACAATCAGATCTTTCATGTTTCCACCCAAATCTGCCCCCTTTTCACCGGGCTCTCGCCTAAAAGCTTCCCTCCAGCGACCATGAATTGGTACCAGAGTGATCCAGACTGTTTTGACACCAAGCCTCCATTCCACAGCCTCGGTTTTTATCGACAAATCAATTATTCTAGCTCATTACAGGGCTCAGGGGAGTTTTCCCATCAGAAGGGAAATTTTCATTCACTCTGCCTTTCATTCGCTCAGGAAGGAAAGACAAAGAAGGGAAGGCAGGAGGGAACTGTGCTCGAGTGCTTAGAGAATGCCCACATGTTTCCCCCCTGGGACAGAACCCAGAGAGATGCTTCTCCCTGAGCCAACCACAGGGAATTTCAGGAAGAAGATTCGAGCCTCCTGAGAGCAGCCCAATGAGTGCCTGTCATCTCCATCGCAGAGATCCTGAGACATGCCCTCATGAAGCCTTCAGAGAGGCAGGGACAGAGGAGCAGGCTGGGTTTGCCAGAGGTGAAGTCAAGCCACAGGTCATAGGAAGTAGGATAAAAGCGACATGAGATCACCAGCCCTTCCCCTGAAATGAGCAATCTCCAGAAACATTGCATGAAGCCCAACGGAGAGGGCACCCACTATGTGCCGGGGCCGAGACAGGTGCACTGTAGTCTCCCTACACCTCCCACGCACAGTCTGAGGCAACAAAGAGCTGCTGTCCATTTATTCCCACTCTGCAACAGCCTCCTTTAAGAGGACCCCTGGGAAAGACGATCCCAAGGAAAGCTGCTCTCCCAAGAAACCATTTCTTCGAAATACACAAAATGAATTTTATAAATGATGTTTTCCACGTTACTTTGGCCAACCAGAAGTGCAGAAACAAATTTACCGACCAATTTTAATAATCGCGCAGGACTCCCTGTGGTGCATGTTTGTGCACTAACACTGCCCTACCTTCATAATTCTGTTCCGCTCTTCTTTTCTTTGTGCCGTGATTCCTTTAGTGTATGTATGGCTTTGAGGGAGAAAGCAGTCTTTATCCTTTCTGGAAAAAAAAAAAAGTATAGGGGACCCAATCAGTGAGTCATCAGATAAGTAAAATGCAAAATTCAGTTTCATCCTCATAAAAGCCTGTTTAGAATAGTGATCACAGTCCTCACATTTGGGATAAGGAAATTTAGGCACTGAGAGCCTAAGTAACTAACCAAAGTCACCCAACTAGTGAGGGACATAGCCAGTCCCTCAAGATAGTCCATCAAGTCTCTCTGACTTTAAAACTCATGCTCTTTCCACGCCCAGTGGTTCCAAATATTCGGTACTCCTCTAAAGCTCCCCCGATCCAGGAGGTCTCCAGACCTTCCAGAATCCAAGAATAGAGACACAGATCCAGCCACTGCTCCCATCTTCTCCCCTTTCACCCAGGATAGGATGAGAGGACGCAGGTGCAGGCTCTGTCTCCACGTCATCCTCCCCATCCCAAGCCCAGCCAGTCCTAAAACAGCATATTAAGAACTCAGTGCCCTCAATCCAGAGGCACATGTGTGGGGAGGGAAGACTCATGCATGTGTTTCTTATTTGCATGCATCCCCCTGGTCTCCACAGAACCATTCCAAGTCCAAGAAGCCATGGGAGCCTTTTTTTTTTTTTTTTTTGCACTCCCTGCCTCTTCTCTCTCTTTCTCTCTCCCGACCCCGCCCCGCCCTCTTTCTCCCCTCCTCCTTCTCTCTCTGACAGATTTTCTCTTTGCATCTGAGAACCAGCTCTGCCAAGTGAAAATGTAACTCAAACCTCAAAGGGCTCAGCAGCTAGAAACTCCCGAGGCACCACCGCCCCAGAGATGCCGCCTCGCTACAGGCCTCCCGCTGGGCACGGCTCTCAGGCTGCCAGGAGGGGAGGTGCTGCTGGGGGTCTGGGTATTTTTGGCTGATAATGTATCTAAATGCTTTGTGCCTGACCACCTAGAGGTAAGGGTGATTTCTCCACTTCATAGGTGAGGATGTGAAGCTCTGTCATGAAGACCCTTTCGTTTATTTGATGCCTACTATTTGCCAATACCTTCCATCAAGAACTCACTCTGTCCTCACAGCTACCCAGGGGAAGTGGGAGGGAAGCAGGCACCCTGATGCTCCTGAGGCTGCCATCTTCCTTTCCCCACTCAGCTTGTAGAAGTGAAGTGGAAAACTCAAGCCCAGGCCCATGTAATTCCAAAGCCATTTTTTCCCACCAGGCAGTGGGACTAGAGGCAACAGCAAGGAAATGGGTGCTCGCACTTGAAACCACCCAACTTCGCTAAGCACCGCCAACAAGCAAAAAGATCTGCCAAGCAGAGCCTCCTGTCTGCAGACGTGCCTGGGAGGAGTTGAGTGATCCTGGCAGGTGGGCTTTTTCAGAAATGGCTTTCTCAAGGAGGCCAGTCCTGAGCTGGATCATGAAGGACGGGGAGCAGCAGCAGCTGAGGCAAGTTTCTACAGCGAGCAGTGTTTGTCCTCAGGTCCCTTTCCCTGAGTCCTACTTCCCCACCAAGACCAGCTACATAATTTGCCAGCACAGCACAAAATGACCCCGTGGCCATAAATCATTCTTTGTAAGATGACAACAGGAGAGCATTAAACCAAACACGAGGCCCTGTGCAGCCACTTAGGTCATGTGTCCACAGAGCCAGCCCTCAGTGTCTCCTTTCTGTACCCACTTCAGACCATCAATCTCCAGAAGCCCAGAATGGGAGCTGCCTGTGCAAGGCTCGGGAATCCACACGTGGCCCAGCAGAACCATTGCCAGTGTCTCCTCCTTCCCTAACCAGGAAACATATACCATTGCCACAGGCTGTTCCCACCCCCAATCTGGCCTCATGAATACCTGCTGATTCAATTCCACTGAAAAAATAAGTGACACTCATTCATGACCAATTGTAAATAATTAGTACCTATTTAAACTGTGACCCTCCCACAGAAAGATTTTCATTTTCACAGGGATCACAGCCTTAAGCTCAAGAAAGACACTTCACTTGGTAGCCATCGAGGCATCCAAGAATAGATGGAGAGGGGGTGCTGAGGACAGAAGGGAGAAGGCATTTACATTCTTACCTATGAGTCAGGCCAATCCCAAGGCCAATCTCATAGAGAGAATTGGTGCTGGATCTTAGGGACCCCTCCTAGCCTCTCACAGTGGTTCAAACAAGTTCTTAATTTCCATCACGTGGGTCTCACTGGGGCAATTGAACACTGCACTCTCTATCAGGGTCAAAGGTCTCTCTGGAGGAAACTGGGTCCACCACAACTTTGTTTTTTTCCCCTAGACTCGTGGTGGAGTCCGTTTTTCCCCAAAACAGGATCTGAAGGAGAGAGAGGAAAATAGGATAAAGGGCAGATGGTGGGGAGAAGGAAGAAAGGAAAAATGTTGAATTGCTTTTAATTGATTATAAGCTTTATGAGAACAGAGACCATAGCTGCCTTGTTCCCCTAGAGTCTAAGGCAACAAAGGCAGCCAGTGTAGTTCCTGGTATAGTATAGGGGCTCAATAGCTGTTACAGATGGATGGATGGATGGATGGATGGATGGATGGATGGATGGATAGATGGACGGACGGATGGATGGATGGATGGTGGTTGGGGTGGATGAGTGGTAGGATACATGAATTTATGTGTAGATGGATGAACATGTAGCTGGGTGGGTTAATGGATGAAATGAAGTGTGGATGAATGGGTAGTTGGATCCTTGTGTAAGTGGAAATACATGTAGCTGGGTGCGTAAATGGATAGTGGATGGATGGATGGATGGACAGATGGAAGAATGGACAGATGGATGGATGGACAGATGGATGGATGGATGGATGGGTGATGGGTAGGTGGATGAATAGTTGGATCCATGTATAAGTGAATATACATATAGCTGGGTGGGTAAATTGATAGTGGATGGATGAATGGATGGATGGATAGGTGGATGAATGGAGGGTGGATAAATGATTGGATGCATGAACACATGTGTAGGTGGACAGACACGTGACTGAGTGGGTGAATGGGTGGGTGGAAGGATGAACTGATGGAGAGCGGATAGCTGGATCGATGAAAGGTGGCAAACAGCTTGAGAGCCAAGTGGGTTAATGGATGGACCAATGAGTAGATGGTTGGGAGGGGGAGAGAAACGCTACGCCTAATGGTAGCTGCTTTTGTGTTTATATCTTTTTTATTTTCCAAATGCTACCAGGAATCCTCTTTGAACAAAATGAAAGTTTAAACAAGCAAATTGTATCTCATCAGCCCCATGAATTAAATTTTGTGTGAGGTCATCTCCCCTCTAGCTGGAAAGGGGCTCAACTGGGATCCAAATCTCAGTCGACCTGAGTCAGCCCAAAGCTCTCTCCACAGCACTAGCATGCTAAAGAGGCTGAGGATTTGCCCAGAGGACACCCTGCAATTTTCTCTGCTTATCCTTCATCTTAAGCCCCCAGCACCATCCCCTCTTCTGCCCCACAGACACAGACACACTCAACATCTTTTCTAACAACATTCATTCAGGAGACTTCATGGATCGCATCTTTCTTTTCTGGAATATTCCAACAATACCTCCTGTCTCTCAGAGATGAACTGACCAGGTTGGGTCAGGCAGGGCATGAAGTCCCTCTGACATGAAACCAAACCCCACAAGGGCAATGTTCCAATGAGCTGTCAGTTTAGCTTTCTGTAGCCTGATCTTGCATTTGCAATTAGAGTCTTAACATTTCCCCCACCCTGGTCTACTCCACCCTTTATTTTAACTCTCCAAAGTAGTGCCCTTTTGGAGGTCAGGAAACCTGAAGAGAATTTGATGAAGGCTTATATTTTTACCCCACACCCCAAATGCATATAAACACAAAATTATATATACACAGACTCCCATTGAAGGACACTGACCTAACTCATTGTATTATGGTATTCATAGAACTGCGTGTGTCAACTTCTCATAGTCCAGATATCTAGCATGTGAATTATCCAAAATGGGCAACGTTCCCATTTCTTTTTATCAAAGAATTAAACAAGGCACCCCTAAGTTACACAAACCAACTCTATCCTCTGTGAGTGTGGTAGGCAGCTGCTAAGATAGCTCCCAGTGTTCCCCACTCTTGGGTGTTCATACCTGGGTCATTTCCCTCCCCTTGAATGTGGGCTGGACCTAGTGCTTTTCTTTGACAAGTAGAATCAGGATGTCCCTTCCAAGATAAGGCTACAAAAGATTCTGGCTCCTGTCTGGTTTGCTCTCTTCTGCTTGCTTATTTATTCTTTTGGAGATATCTGCCATATTATAAATTGCCCTGGGCAGCCTGTCCTGATCAGCCAGTGAGGAACTGCATCCTGCCAGCAACCTCCTGAGTGGGACTGGAAGCAGAGCCTTACTGGTTGAGTCTTGAGATGAGAGTAGTCCCAGCTCTACCCCCAGCACCAGAGACCCTGGGCCAGAGGACAGCTAAGCCACACCCAGATCCTGGCTCCACAGAAACCATGAGAAACTAATTGTGTCCTGCTTTGACTACTAAGTTTAAGGGTAATTTGCACCTGCATAGATAACTAATACAGTTATCTGACATTCTAGTGAACATTGCTCTTTGCCGATGGTTCTACGGGAAAGAGATAAGATGCACTCTGTATCTTCTAGTAGCCTCAGTCTGTGAGTCAGCTAGTGAAAACAGACCATCATACTTCATGTAAATAAATATAACAAAGTTATTATACATTGACACAATAAACAAACAATAAAAATCCAGTGGCCAAGGCAAGTCACATGGTCAAAACCAAACAAGTATGTCTGTTGGGGGGTATATACTCCATTCCCTCCTTTAGCAGGAGGAACTGCAAAGTCATATGACAAAAGATGTAGATACAGGAAAGGATTAGGAATTAGAGCCAAAAGTGCAATCTACTGCTAAGAAAAGATATGAGGAAATCTTTCTTTTTTTAAAGATTTTTATTTTTAGGTAATCACTGTACCCAACATGGAGACTCAAACCAATGACCCAGAGATCAAGAGTCACACGTTCCTCTGGCTGAACCAGCCAGCCATGCCAAGACACAGAAGAATCTTAAATGCATATCACTAAGCGGAAAAAGCCAATCTGAGACAGCTACATATGGTCTCATTCCTAGCTATATGACATTCTGGAAAAGGCAAATACAATACAAAGATCAGTGGTGGCCAGGGTTTGGGGAAGGGAGGGATGAGTAGGCAGAGCACAGAGGATTTTGAGGACAGTGAAACAATTCTGCATGTTACTGTAATGATATATACATGTCATTACGCATTTGTCCAAGCCCACAGAATGTACGCCACCAAGAGTGAACCCTAATGCAAACTATGGACTTTGGGTAGTTATGATATATTAGATGGGCTCATCAACTGTAACAAATGTCCCACTCTGGGACAGGATGTTGACAATGGTGGATGTTGGAGGGCCAGGGGGCACATGGGAAATCTCTGTACCTTCTGTTCAATTTTGCTGTGAACCCAAAATTGCTCTAAAAAAATAAATATATTTTAAAAATACAATCTACTAGAAAGAACTATGGAAGTTTAGAAAAAAATAAATTTGGTGGCTCAGTCAATTGAGTGGTCGACTTTTGATTTTGGCTCGTGTAAAGATCTCAAGGTCCTGGGATCAAGTCTCATGCTGGGCTCCGCACTCAGTGGGGAGTTGGCTTAAGATTCTCTCCCTCTGTCCCTCTCCCCACTCATGTTGCACTTGCATGCTCTATCTTGCTTTCTCTCAAATAACTAAGTAAATAATGAAAAGAAAAAAGAAAAAATACTTTCAACGTATGCATAAAGAAGAGACTAGAAGGAAATGTATCAAATGTTAACATTGGGTGATGGTAGATTGCACATGAAGTTTATTTCCCTCTTTACATTTTTTCTACCCCCACATACTGTACAATGGACAATTAAAATAATAAAAAAATGTTACAAAAAATATGAAAAGGGTTCATGGAGCATGAAGGAAAGAGAAATTATTTCTGGATGAGAGAGCCCAAGAAAGTAACTAAAGCAGGTAACATGAAGCTAGCACTGAGGGTCACAAAGTCCTTCAGCACAGGGAACATACAATAAGAACATTTTATTGTTTTATTTTTTAATAAGAACATTGTAAGTCCAGGGACACCTGGGTGGCTCAGTCAGTTAAGTCTCTGCCTTTGGCTCAGACCATGATCCCAGGGTTCTGGGATGGAGCCCCGCACCCAGCTCCTGCTCAGCAGGGAGCCTGCTTCTCCCTCTGCCTGCTGCTCCCCCTGCTTGCACTCGCTCTCTCTCTCTCGCTCTCTCTCTCTGACTCTGACAAATAAATAATTAGAAAAAAAAAAAAAGAACATTTTAAGTCCATAAAACAGAATATGCCCCCTAATCCCAGAGTAGGACTTGACAGCAGTCATGACAGTCAGTGCATCTTGCTGGGGCCAGGCCGCAGTGCAGTGATAGGCAAGTGACTGGTCACAGAAAACCCACCATGTGGAGGACAGGGCACAGAGGAAATGGGCATTTTTAGGGAGTCTCAAATGTGAGTGATCAAAGGGACTTTTGAAAGCAGATCAGCCCCTTCCTCTCAATGACCTAAAAAAAAGTAACACTTTCATATGGTTCAGCTGAATACCAACAGGGGACCTGAAAGTGCTTTTCCCACGGTCACGGACACAGTGAGTGGCAAAGCCAGCAGAGGTCCAGTGCCGTTTCAAGAGCAAAGGTAGAATAGATACAACACGTCTAAGCTTCTGCCGTGAGTAGTCCAGACACGGGTGGATCTGTCCAGGAGGCTTTCGGGTTTTTGGAAATGCCAACCATGGTGGTCCTGACTGTATACATGCTGTCAGGCTCTAAAGTGAAAGTACGTAGTATCGCTGGCATCATCATCTGCTTCAGTCTCTAATGACCTTCTACAGATAGTCATGAGACGAAGAGTCTCAGAAATTCCTCCTGGGCGGAGACAGCATATTCCTCTTATCTGCAGTGCCCACAGGTGCGACACGATTGCAGGTACACAGTCCTTGTTCAGTAATGTTTGCCAGATCTGGTGCCCGCTGTCTCTTCTTTCCCACCCTCCCTGGCTGTGGGCCTTCAGCCAGCGGTCACCCCTTGGTCTCCTCCTCCCCCAGGGTCCCTCAGCCCTGTTCTGTAACTTTTATTTTTTAGTGAAAGAGCTTTGGGTGGCAAGAGGTGGGACAGAGGGGAGTCGGGGGTGGGGATTAGGTGGTCATCAAGGGGTTCTGGAGCTCAGGGGTGGCTCCACTGAACTACATTTTGTATTGCATCTAGAAAACACAGGTTTTTATAAGAAAAAAAGGGGCAAATCCATCCCTATGCTGGGGGGATTTGGGAGCAAGCTTTAGCCTCCTAAGAGGGTTCACAAGGTTATACTTAGTCTCTCTCTCTCTCTCTCTCTCACACACACACACACGTACGCACACACCACTCATTTCGTATCAAGCACCAGGTTGAGTAGGTCAGAAAGGAATGGTACCATTGTTCCCTATTTATGCCTGTTTTTCAAGAGACTGCCCCAGAAAGTCACTTCTCTACCCTTCCCCTACCTGAAAATGAGATTAGAATTTGCCCTTGATTTTCCCCAGGACCAGTCCAGCTCAGAATGCTCACAGCAGGGCCATTCAGTGCGCACTAATCATTTCTTCCTATCTCCCCATGAGATTAGAATACTCTGGGCTCTGGCTCCTGGTACAGCCTGACTGTGTTAGGCCCCGACACTCCCCGGCCACTGAGAAATACCCTGGAAAAAACAGGCCCTGGAAGAAAAGATCTCCTTATGGAGCCCCAGCCTCAAACTCCGCTCTCCCCAGAGTGCTTGGCAGAAGTGGGGGCAGGGAGCACGGGGACTGAAACCGCATGTTTCCGGACATCTCTGCCCCTATGGGTGAGGCCCTTGAAAATTCCTTTTCCTCCTTGGCAGGTCCCCAGGGTAAGGCCCAGCCAAGTCCCAGTCCCTCAGGAGCCTCAGTTACCAAGTCTCCAGGCCTCTCCTGAAGATGGGTTCCTCAGTTTTCCCTCCTGATCACCCAGGGGGAGGAGACTGCCCACCTGGATTTCCCTCCAGCAGAGCTCCAGGTTTAGGGCCCACTTGCGTTTCTCTCTCCTCCGGGCTCCTGTTTCCACCCAACAGAGCTCCTCCTGAATGTGGCCCCGTAGCACAAAAGTCCAAAAGCCTCGGAGGAGAAGTGGCTTCTCTGACTCTTTCCAGCTGTCAAAGAGGCCCGCTAAGAATAACCACACCCGAAATAGCACTTGGGATCATTTAGGTGCGGCTCAGCCCAGAGGCAGGTGGATGCACTAGATGACCTTTGGGAGTAACTTCTACTCCTTGGACAAACCCATTCATTCAACAAAAAACCTACAGAACACCTACTATGCTCCAGGTACTATGAGAGATACTGGGGATGCAATGATGAATGAAACGCATGACTCTTGTCCTTATAGACGTCTGAGCTGAGTGAGTTCACCACAACCCCACCTCTGCCTCCACCAACTTTCCTGCCCATCCCCCCGGGGGCGGGGGGTGTCAAGTGAGTTCTGCCTCTGGGCCGTGGCCCGTCGTTCAGACCTCTAGCCTAGCTCAGAACACACTGTACTACACTTAGCCACCTCTTTGGATGCTGCCTTACTGAATTCTAAATTCTAGAGACAAGAAGTCTGTTTCCCCAGAACGCTGCTTGGCCCGTTGTAAATGCTGAATAAAGATTCGTTAAATGGATGAATGATTCAATGAAGGGGATGGATGCACGGATATATGGATGGACCTAAGCCGACTTAGGATCAAGCACTTTGGATCAAGTACTTTATGGAGATATTGGCTAGTAGGTGTTTTCTTCTCTCTGCTTCTTTCTCTAAACCCCAATTGGTTTGGGTCTGCTATATCAATGCGGGCCATACTAAAATTAAACATAAGTCACAGGAAGTGAACACTTGAGGGAGAATAAGCACGACAAATACAGGACATACATGCTGATGCTTCCTATTCCTACACGAATGGCCTCTCTCCCGCTAAGTCCAGGCATGACCTCAGCGTCCTTCTCAAAAGAGTTCCTAGGAAATTAGCAGCCAGCCACCGGAGATGTCAGCAATGTCGAAGCTTACTTGCCATCCGTGAACTGGAAGATCAAGCTTGGCAAGAAGAAGCAGGGGGCAGTTCTGAGAGATGGTTGAGAACAAATGCCAAGCAAGTGTAAAGCTTCTCAAACCGAATCTTATGATGAACAGGACTGTCTTATGGTAACTCATAGGAGAAGCTGTACTTACAGAATCCATTAGCATTTTCATTCAGATGCTAGTTAATGAGTTTTTTCTTTATATCAATTGCTAAATTGCTTACTCATCTCCATAAGAGACCCCTGAAATTGCCAAGTGCCCCGGGAATCCCAGAATTTCCAAAGCCAGGTCTAGAGAGGAGCAAATCAACTCATGCCACCGTCTTGTCCAGAACCTCAAATGGCTTTCCATCTCCTCCATGATAAGACCCTAGCTCTTTCACAGAGCACTCCAGGTCTTCCATAAAATCCAAGGCGCAACCTCGGTGGAGTCCCTACCCTTGACAGCAGGGACTTCACCTTCACTGTCTCCTTCCCTGAGAATGCTCGTGATCCAACCTCCACCTAGTGTAAGTCTGCCGTTCTTGTGACAACATGGGGAAACGCTTCCAATTGATTTGTTCCTAACAAGGAATGCAAGAATGTATGCTTACTAGGATAACATAATAGGACAACAGCTATGGAGAAGCTGTACCCAAGGGAGAGGCTGGCAAGAAATGCCCCAAAATCCCAATAAAGCTCACATTGGTGGTATGAAACCATGAGTGATTCTTCTCGATCTTCCTCTAAAGGGTTTCTGGTGTAGTCTTGTTGCTTTTTCAATGAGATTAGCCAACACTCAACCAACATCTACTATTGGGTGGGAACTGAGCTATTTTTAGCCCATTTACCTCTATCATAGCCTTTTCAAAAGCTATCACCTCCAAGATGCTAACCCTAATGACCTACCTACCAGACTGTCCTGAGAAAACATGGTATCTTTCCCTCTGTGTTCCATATTCTTTCATTATCGCCTCTATTAGACGACTTACCAGGATCTCTCCTGAATCATAGATGATTCTATACACGCCTGTCTCCAGCTTAATGATGGAACGACATTCTTTCTGAATCACTAAATGAAAGAATGGTCATGTTTGCAGTCTACCCTAGTGAGAACAGATCATAATATAATAGGACATGAGATGATACAATCCAGAAAAAATTATCACATCCTCATTACTATTTTCAGCTTCTTCCATGACCCTTTCAACAGCTGCCCCCCTCCAAATGATTCTAAATCCCAGGCCATTATTTGCAAGCATCTATGAAACCAAAAGGTAGGATCTTTAAGGTGAGATCTTTGAACACACATCGGCCTTTAGAGTCAAGTCAAATCAACCACTTGGTTAATTAATTGCATGAAATATGAAAACCAGCTCTTGGTTGCAAGCTGCACACTTATCTGTGAAATTTAAGTATTCAGCCAGTTGGATAAAGAATCAGGTGTGCTAATGTTACCAAAAGGAATAGGACTTCACTCCCAGCTGAGCCCCTGCAGAATTACCCAGCAGACTCGCACAGGTATGGCGTAATTGGTGAAGGATTATTTGTTTGAACTTGCAAAATGGATTTCTTAAATGTTTAAGCTGGTGCTAGAAGTGTTTTCAAAGTGCCTGCGTACTCATCCTAAACACACACATTATTAAGGGATTTTATTTGACATTTAACAATTTTGTATATTAATATTCCCCTCTTTCCCCTAAATGGCCTAATCCATCCAAATCCACAGCATCAAAAGTCATTACACAAAAAGAACACGATGTAGCCAGAGCCACTGTGGCCCGGCAATGAATCTGCGTGAGCTGAGATGATTCGGGCAGATTTATAACCTGTTATTTCCTGAACTCGGAGCAAAACCTCACAGGTCCAAGACTTCGAAAGCATTTGAGCAATCTCGTTTCATCACTTTGAAAGGGATGGAGCTCTTGCCATGTGCTCGAGCAACAGTGCCTTCCTGGGATGAAGCCTCAGTCTCTCTCTCTCTCTTCCTCTCCCTCTCTCTCTCCAGCTGGGTATGGGAACTAACTCCAGGGGCACTGGGAAAAGGGCATCTTCACCTCATCTTCCTTTCCCTGGTCAGTTTTCTTTTACGTCTTTCCTGGATTGCTGTGATGTGGAAACGTATTTGCAGAGAATGTAGGTGGCACTTCAGATCCTGACATTATTACTTAGTTCTTCTCACCAGCAAATGACGTCATGGGTTGAGCTAGAGGAGTGGTGTTCAATCATTTTTGAGGGAAACACAGCTTTAAGAATCTGACGAAAGCTCTGTACCCTCCCCCTGGAGAAAATCAGGTATGGGCACACATGCAATGTTCTGCTGGCAAAGGTAGGCAGTTCTCGTGGTCAATTACTCATCCATCTAAGGGTTTCCCGAGGGTCTATGAACCCCAGCTTAATGATGACTGCTCACGGACACTTGCATGGCCCCTTGGTTTACAAACCACTTTTACATCTTTCTCTCTGTAGACAATTTAGTGAGGCAAGTACCCATTCTGCTTGCACAGGAAGATACTGTCAATGTGGCTTCTAAGAAACATATTTAACTCTCTGTTCTCAAATCTTCATTTGTACTCACTCCTAAGAGAAAACTTCACTTTTGGGTGCCTGGGTGGCTCAGTGGGTTAAGCATCTGCTTTTGGCTCAGGTCATGATCCCAGGGTCCTGGGATTGAGGCCCACATGGTGGGGCGGGTCCCTGCTTGGTGGGAAGCCTGCTTCTTCTCTCACCCACTCCCCCTGCTTGTGTTCCCTCTCTCTCTCTGTCTCCCTCTGTCAAATAAATAAATAAAATCTAAAAAAAAAAAAAAAAAGAAAGAAAGAAAGAAAGAAAACTTCACTTTCAAAATTCAGATTCTATTTTTTTTAATTATTTATTTATTTGTTTGTCAGAGAGAGCGAGCACAAGCAGGGGGAGTGGGAAAGGGAGACGAGCAGGCTCCCCACTGAGCAGGGAGCCGGAAGTAGGACTCAATCTCAGGACCCTGGGATCAGGACCTGAGCCAAAGGCAGATGTTTAACCCACTGAGCCACCAAGATGTCACCATTTTTTATGTTTTTAAAACTAGCTTGTTAACACTAATTTCTTTTTTTTTTTTTTCTTCTATAAATTCGGGAAGATTACAGGTTGGATTCAAAAGGCCTTCCCGAAACGTAGCTTCCTTGCCTCCTCTGGATTTGTTAACTCGTGTTTCTGAGCCTTGGCTTCTTCATCCGAAGAAGGGACCACGACAACATCCAACTCCCACTGGTCCCAAGAGTTCACGCATCAGCCCAGGTGCCCCATCAGAGCCACACCTCCTCGTGGGACATGTCAGGACCTCTGAATACATTTCAGGTAACCTATTGTTTCCCTAACACAAACTACCAAGGGTCAAACCCACAGAATGTCCTCGACTGGTGGGGGAACGAAAGGACAAAGTAGTAGGGGTAGCGGTTCTGAGGCAAAGGTGTGTTAACTGCTGAGATCATTATTTCGTGCCTATCCTGACGCTATTTCCCAGCCGTCTACCTCTGAGTGGGAGACTCTGACACGGGAGAAATCCGTTTTCTCAGAACAAAAGCCTGGGTGCTATTATACACTAAGTATGAACCTCGCCAGAATCAGGCCTCTTGCCACCTAGAGGAACCGACCAGACCACCACTTAGACATTACCTGACACCTTGGCTCAAAATAGCTACCCTTTCCTTGCTCGCTGCCTCCCTGCCCAGTCAGGGCTAAAGTGGCAAGCTGGCAGGGCAGACAGTGTGAGCTCCTCCTGGCATCTTTGTCCCCAGCCTATGTTGTGTGGGCGGGGGGTGGGGTGGGGGGCAGGCAGGGCCACCGCTGGCCAAAAAGCAGTGCTGTGTGGCTTAGAAGAAGACACCCTCTCTGGGGAGATTGATTGGAAGAGGTGGGTCCCCCCGAGACTGGCTCAGCCCTGCGGGGACAAGACTTGGCAATCGGAAGGACTGGGTTTGGCCCTCGCTCTGCCCCACACCGGCTGCTTTTGATCAGTCAATAGACAGAGTATTCCTGGAGCGAGCCTCCCCTCAGCTCTCAGACCTTCTTCTTGTCAAGGACTTAGGTCTGAGAACACAGAAGTCAGCAGCCCCACCCAGGCAGGAGGGCAGACGGCCCCTCTCTCTAGCACTGCACTTACTGACTGCCGTCCATTTAACTGACAAATACTTAAAGTCCATTCGGCAGGCCAGCTACAGACACAAGGTGCATTCCATAGGTTTTCATTGGTTTCTGATAAAACCGCAGCAAGGGGCGCCTGGGTGGCTCAGTGGGTTTGAGCCTCTGCTTTCGGCTCAGGTCATAATCCCAGGGTCCTGGGATCAAGTCCCTCGTGGGGAAATCTCTGCTCATCAGGGAGCCTGCTTCTCCGCCTCTCTCTGCCTGCCTCTCTGCCTACTTGTGACCTCCGTCTGTCAAATAAATAAATAAATATATAATCTAAAAAAATAAAATAAAAATCGCAGCAAGGTAGCAATTCTTATTCCCATTGTACAGGAAAGGCAACTGGGGCTTAGAGAGACAAAGTTATTTGCTGAACATTACCCGGCTCATGAATGCCGGGGTAGGAGGCAGATACCCTTGTGTCTGAAACCAAGTGTCAGTGGGCCCATCCGAGGCCATAGGTCAGTTAAACCTGGATGCATGTTAGAATCTCTCCTGGAGCTTTAAAATCACACCAGTCCCTGGGGCCTCCCCACAGAGATTCAGATGGTCTTGGGTGGGGTCAAGCATCTGGCTTCTTGTTGTTGCTGTTTAAATCTTCTCTGGTTGTTCTAACCTGGACCCAGGGTGAGAAAGTACAGACGTAGGTGAATTATTCCTCTGGGTCAGACTCAATCCATTTCCACCCAAATATCTAAAAAGACGGATGGTCAACCAGAGTGGGAGCCGGGATGGTAGCAAACAATATTCCCGTTTCCCAAAGGTAACTCTACCTCCTGCCCCTCCTTCAGAGGCTGAACTTTTCTAGTGGGCCCCTTCTTAATATTAGATAATGCTTGTTATCTTGTTGCATCTTAGTGCGGACCAGCTGTAACTAACTAATATCAAGAACGGGGTATTGGACGTATATGCATTTCAATAGAATCAGAAGCACTTTTCATTCACTCCTCACTCCAAGGGTGACTTTGGATCCTGTGCTATCAATCCTTCTAGATCTTGCTCTGTGCATTTGTCTCTATATGTACGTGTAAAAATGTATATATGTAGATGATTGAAATTTATACATAGTTCAGACATGTCAAGCCTGTAATATTCTATATCTGAGCACACATTTCTCTGGGTCTCCATTTCTGTGCAGTTAAGAGGAGGGAGACACACTTGGTCATTTCTAGTGTAAAATGATCTCAAATTAAATGAAATTCATTTGGATAAATACTAAATCTATTCAAAAGTTTTAAAAAGGGGGGGGGTATGGATTATTGGGAAGGGAGCCAGGAGGATGGGAAAACCCAGGAATAGGGAAAGTCATGGTAGAGGAAGTAGGCTAAATAATTAGTAGGAGTAGTAGGAGTATCAGACCTATGCTGAGGGCTTACTACATTCTTGGTCCCATTCTAAATACTTTACAATTATTAACTCAACAAACGTATGAGGTAAGAGTGTCTACCTCTGCTATTTTACGAGTGAGGCATAGGCAGGCTGCTACATAACGTGCCCAGGATTACCCAGACAACCTGGCTCCTCAGTACATGCCCTTAACTTTGTCCACAGTTTTCCTCCAGGCTGGGTCTGACCGTGGCATCCCCACCCCACCCAGAATCGTGTTGTGGCGGTGGGTGGGGACCCTCCAACCCTGCTTCAGCCTCCTCTATGTGCAGCTGCTTAGCTCCCTCCTTGGCTCTACCTAGCCCAGTGTGTCTGGGACACATTGGCAGTGGAGGGTTAGGAAGAGAGCTGCACCTGGCTGGTCACAAGGTCTGTGGTCTCTCTGCCAGCTACCAAGGAGCTGTAAATCCCAGTCCAGTTATGTTCCTCTCTGGGCTTAAGTTCTCTTCTTCTAAAGTAAAGACTTTAGACCAAATCATCTATAAAGCCTCTGAGAAGTCCTACAACGAAGAAACCAGGTCCACTGGGGTTTCCTAAATGAACAGGCCAACTGGTAGAACTATGGTTCATTCCTAAGTGAACAGGCCAATTATGGTAGACTATGGTAGATTGCAACAAGCTCCCAATTCTTCACCCATCTTTATATCCACACTCTTTCCTATGACTTTGCAGTTCTGGCCACTAGAGGTGGCCTATACTTCCTTGCCTTCTTTACACTGACCTTGGCCATGTGACTTGGTCTGGCCAGTGCGATGTTAGTGACCACGATGCAAGAAAAGTTCCCAAATACACTTACAGAGGTAAGCTTGCCCTCTTCTCTTTCTATCTCCGAGAGAAGACCATGCTCTGAGTCACCTTCTGATCCCAGAAGAATCGAAGGCTTGTGGAGCAGAGGTGCCCCAGTTATCCCACGGGCCTGCGAGAAAATAACGAACAAATGGTAAGCATTATTGTTCATGGTTGAGTTTTGGGTGGTCGGTTACCCAGCATTTAGTGTGGCTGTAACTGACTACTATAACTGCCAAATCCCTTTTTAGTTAACATTCATGAAATCTCCAGTTGAATTAATGTTCCAAGAAATTATATATTTTAAGAAGTGCTTCTCTAACAGCTGAGATAAGCCAGTTTCCCCAACTTCATGTGTCTTCCTTAACCTCCCTGCACCGAAGACCCACTCTTTTTTGGTTGTCCATATAAAGGCATTACCTCTCCCTGCACAGACTCTATGCTCCTTGAAGGCAGGGACTTTTCACCATTATCTCTCTGTCCTCTGTGCCAAATGCAGAGCCCAGCACACTATGGATGTACAGTCAGTGTTGGCTAAACGAGCACAGAAACGCAGAGACCTTCTCACAAGTTGTAACTGCTCAGGCCTCTGTTTTTTCCCCAAGGAATGTGGACAAGATGACCTCTCAGTATCCTTCCATCTTTAACATCTTGGAGTGAATAAACCATCTGTGGGGACTGGGAGCCAGAGCCATACTCTGTACTCACTTTCCCATGCCCACTCTGGATTTCTCATCTCATTTCATCTATCAATTCAGCCATCGTGTATAGCGCTCTTATTAAACACTGGCTGTTGTGGACATGACAGGGACAAGCACGAAACACTGTCTACACTGGGGGACCTCAGAGCTACTGCCAGTCTGACTGACACTGAGATGTGGGGGTCAAAGTCCCCAGACAGAGACACGCAGGGAAGGATCAGTCACCCAAGCTTTCTGAGCAGGAAGTGGCATGGCCAACCTCAAATCCTGGGTCTCTGGCACTGTTCACTGCTTTCTGTCCTTGAGTCTGGATCACAAACCATCCCGCCTTCAATGCAAATCCAAGAAAGTCAGTCCCTTAAGGCATTGAGCTTCTAACTAATTAAGCATCCCCCTCTCTCCCTCCCTCCCAGGCAACTCTGAAGGTTCCTCAAGCAAATTTGGGGGGATTTCCTAGAGGGGGCCAAGCTCTTGTCACTTGAGCGATAGCCTTTCCTGCCCTCTAGTGGCTACAGGGCAACCTGACAGCCTGAAGGAGAGAGGTAACTCCCCTGGGCCTATAAAGTGAGCCCGTTATGCTAAACACAGTCCTCCGGGAAAGCAATTTGGCAATAAGTATCAAAAGCCATAAACACAGTCCTACCCTTTAACCCAGTAATTCCACTTCTGGGACTCTATTCCAAGGTGATAATCCAAAAATAGGGGGAGAGTCTGTTAGCACAGTGATGTTCGTTGCCTCATTGTTTATAATACCCAAAATTAGTAAATATCTTAAATGACCCAAAATAGCAGAATGGTGAAGCAAATTATGACAAAAGGGTAAGTATGGTGAGGTTACTTTAAATGACGGGAAGCAGTATGGTTTAAAAAAAAAAAAAAAGGAAAAAGCAGGAATATGGATTTTGAAATGGGAGGGACCAATCTGGTCTCTATCAGCTGGTTACTGCTGACAAACTACTTAAGCTCCCTGAGCCTCAGTTTCTCCATCTGTAACATAGAACTGATGCAACCACTTGGCCAGTTGGAAAGATTAGATGAGAGACTCTACGTAGAGCCACAGGCAACATGCCTGGCCCCCAGCGGGATGTGCAGTGAGTGGTGTTGTTATTGTTCTTATCATTTTTAAGATTTGAAATCATGTCACAACCAGGAAAGTGCATCTGAAATCATGGTAAGCAAAAGAAGAAGAGAAAGAAAGAAAGAAAGAAAGAAGAGAAAAAAGAAAGAAAGGAAGGAAGAGAAAGAAAAGATCAAAAGCAGAATGCAAAATTCTATGTTCCCTATCACTGCAGTTATAAAAGGTGGGGAGGGAGGAAGAAAGAAACAGGGAGAATGTTTTTGGGAAGATACACATCGAATGTTGACAGTGGGCTTCTCTCCATCCAAAAGTGGTACCTGGGCTGACTCTTGAAACAGGTGCACTTTTCCCCAACCTTCCAAGAACAGTGACATCTTATTTGGGGGAGTTTCATTTCATAACACTTGCCCTGCTCCACTCCAAGTAATACGTTTGGAAGTGATGGAGTGGGAGAGCTAAGGGGAAGGGAGGCAGGCAGTGGAGAAAAAGGGCCCTGGCTTCTGCGAGGTGCACCCAAGCTAATTCTGCATAACCCTCCATCCTTCCTAGAGAAGGAAGGGCCCAGCCTAAAAGAGGTGTATTGGCGCCATGAGTGGTTAAGGCCAATTTCTTTTCTCTCACCATATTAGCTACTTAGAATTTTCCAGAGAGATTCACAGGTGTCAACTGAAGTTTTAAATAGTTAGCAAGGTTTTACTCCCTTGGCTGTCCTAGCAGTACGGAAAGGGCCCTCCAAGCCTCTCTGTTTCGGCCCTAAATAGACTAGAGGCAACTGGGGTGCACAACATCTCCAGCCAGGAAAATCCTAGGGTCCTGAAGTCAGGACACTCTCCCCGGCTTTTGCTCTTGAGGGAGACAAGCGAGCCTATAAACCCACCCAACTGCCCTCTCCAGACCAAGAGGTTACAGTCACAGTGCTCTCATGAATTGCTCTCATTTTCTTTCATTCCCAAGGGACCTGTAGGTTTCCAGGTCACAAGGGTAGGCCATAGATGATTTGGGGAGCTCAGACAAGCCAGACATCATGAAACTGTGGGTCTCATTCCTTGGAGAGCCCCCTCATTACCTCCTGAATACCTCAGAGAAGTAGGTGTCTATTCTAGTTACTACTGCTGCTTAACCAAGCTTAGCAATGTTTTAAAAACCCGGTAGTTTTAGTATACTCATGGCTTCTCCCAATCCCAAATCTAATTTTAATTCAATTTGAATCCCAAATTCAAAATGAGTAGAACCTGCTGCTCCATGCCATCTAGAGCCCCAGCTGGATGGGTCTATGCCAGAGCTAATGTGCAGGCCGGGGCTGCAGCCATCTGGATGCTCACTTGTTCATGTGTCTGATACTTGACCTTGATACCGGAAGTAGGCTGGGACCTCAGCAGCGGCTCTCAGCAGAAACAACCCCACTTCCCACGCTGTCTCTCCGTGTGGCTGCTTGTGCTTCCTCACACCATGGAGGCCGGGTTCCGAAAGTGAACCTTCCCAAAGAAGCGAGCCTTGAAAGTCACATGCCATAACATCTGCTATGGTCACAACCCTCCCAGATTCAAGAGGAGGGAACACAGCCTCAGCCTCTTGATGGGAGAAGCATCGGGTCTCATTACAAGACAAGCATGTGGAATGGGGGATGCAACCATTTTTGGAAAATGCAGTTTATCATACTCTCTCTTTCCACTGGAATCGATGAGAAGATGTATCCTTTCCAGCCTTACGTTTTATGCTGGGTCACAAGACAAGAGCGATCTTGAGGCCACTGCTACCACGGAGAGTGAATCACTCTCACTTTCTACCTTGTTCTCTCAGGTCCCATCCCCAGAAGATACAGGAACTTGTTCCCAGGGAACCAAGTCAGAAGCCTGAGTATCACAGGCACCCCTGAAACTGGCCTCAAGAATCATCCATACATGAAGTTAAGACATTCTTTCCCACCAGATGCTCTCTTTGCCACAGCCGGTTACAAGGTCTTAGAAGGACAAAGTGACCTTTTTTATCAATAGCCAAGAGATGAATATTCAGTTCCAAAATGTCTATTCAGGCAAGCTTTTCCTGTAGAGATAAAACAAAACACTCTAGTACCCTCACCTGCCAGCCCCCTGAGGTACACCAGATATACGAGTTTTCTGAAGCCTAAGCCTGCCCGGTAGGAGTTAACTGAGAAGAGAAATTCTCTGAGGGTGTACTGACATGAACCCTAACGATGCTTTTGGTATGTATTACTCTGGAATCCCAAATTGGGAAGGAGTTATTTGACGCATACAAGCAGGCCCCATTTGAAGAAATGTTTACAATAAGCTAAGGCTTAACAATAAATTTTTTCAAATGCAAGAGTACTTCCTCATTTTCTATCAGATGATGCTTTTATTAAAGGAATTTCCTTGATGGATTTAAGTGTTGGCTTAAAGATTGGCAGCAACTAAGAGGCAGAAAAATAGAAAAGGAAGGATGGGCCCAACGCCAGGCACAAATCAAGATGAACTTCTAAAGCCGTAACATTCAGCACAATGGAAGCCGGATTCGCTTTTCACACACACGCACATACACTTCAAATAACAAACAGGAATCCCTTCACTGCATCAAGTCAAGTATTACTATGACGTGGACCGGAGGCTACATTCCAGGCTTGAGGAGTAACGTGAACAAATGCACAGAGACAACAAAATAAAGATGGCATGTTTATGGGAGGTGGAGGAGACAGACATGCCTGGAGACGAGGGTGTGTGTCAGGCAGCAGAAGAAAATAAAATTGGCCTGGCAGGGTGGGGCCATTTTAGCAGGCTTTGAAAGCTAAGCTGAGGCTTTTGAACTTGAACTTGGGGGTAACAAAGAGCTTCCAATGGTTCTTCCTCCAAGCATGGCATGATCAGAGAGGATTTTTAGGAAGATTAAGCTGGTAGAGGGTCTGAAAATGGAATAGGGACAGGACAGTGTGTGTGTGGCGGGGGGGGGGGGGTGTCACATCCATGAAGCTGTGAGGGAAGGAGGGGCTGAACCAGAGGGAGGCAGAAGGACCTGATGGTGTATAAGAAGGACATCTCTAAAGGAAGACAACACACATCTATCTAGGCTCTGATTCTACCCCAATCAGCCCATCTTTGGAACAGTGGCATTTCCAGTTGATTTCTTCAGAACCAGAACCATCTTTTCTTGGATCTGAAGTCCTTCCGCTTTCCACAGCCTACAAATCCACATTATCAGACTAGGAAGTGGAGTGAGTTCAATCCAAGGTTATTCGATATGTAATCAAAGCTTAACGAGGACAAGTCATTTTTAAAAAACAAACCTGTGGGACACCTGGGTGGCTCAGTGGATTAAGGTCTCTGCCTTCGGCTCAGGTCATGATCCCAGGGTCCTGGGATAGAGCCCCGCATCGGGCTCTCTGCTCGGTGGAAAGCCTGCTTCCCCGTCTCTCTCTGCCTGCCTCTCTGCCTACTTGTGATCTCAGTCTGTCAAATAAATAAATAAAATCTTTAAAAAATAAAAAATAAAAACAAACCTATGGGAACTTAAGCCTCTATAAATGGGGTCGTCTTTCAAACTTGGACCCTAAGGAGACCATGTACCAATGACACACCAAATAATCATATCCCCATGCTTTGTTGGATACTGTCTTCAGAGCCTGAAATATACCTCTTTTAAACTGAACATATCTTGTTTTGATAATAAAATTAATTTTTTTAAAGAAATAGCCATAGGTCAAGTCTAGCAGAGAATGAGATGATCACTCAAGCAAGGTAATGGCTCTTTTTTTTTTTTTAAACAAATGAAACAGGTGAGACTTCAAAGAAATGTAATAAGATCAAGTGTATGTTTTCTTATTATTTTTATAATCTCTGTATATCTATAGTGATGTCCCACTCTTCACCCATATTATTTATCTGTGTCCTTGCTCACTTTCTCTTAACCAGTATCACCAGCTTGTCTTACTCTGAAGTATTTTCAAAGATCTAACTTGGAGGTGCAGAGAACCAAAAAAAAAAGAGATGAAATGCAATTGATCTCTTTGTGCAATTTGTGAACTGACTGAATAGGAAATCTCCAGGGAGAAGTTACACAAAAAGATTTTGAGTAAGGATAGTAGCTCAATTTGGCTAACATCAAGTAGCCGTATCTGCAAAGGGACGTCACTATTTTGTTCAACAGGACTGGGACGCAGGTAAAAATTAACAAGAGGGTCCCTGCCCTCAAGGAAGCCATGAGCTTCCTACTGAACAGCCTCCTGAGTTGGCTACTTTTACAGAGATAACATTTGCTGAAGTGCCTGGCTCATATATTTTTTTAATTTTCTTCCCTTCTCACAGAGACATTAAATGCTCGCTAAGTAGCCATGTGCTCCCCTACTTTTTCCAGATTCCCTTGAGGTTAGTTTAGAGCTCCATAACTGGTTCTGAGCACCCGGATATGGAACAAGGCAACATTGGCTTTTCCAAACCTAGAGATGGAAGCCCCTTGGGTGGCCCTCCAGCTTTCTCTCTCCAGGTTGCAGTGATAATAGATGACATGCCAGGTTTCGGCGTAGCAAGACAAGAGCATCCTGGGCCCTGAATCACCATCTGGAAGAGGGGAACCCTGAAGATTCACTCTAGTCAATCGGGATGTTGGAGGGGAGGAGAGATAAATCTTAGTAGGTTCAAGCCACTGAGCTTTGGACTTGTTAACAACATTGAGCTCTGTTGCTTGAAATTCTGAAATAGCCACACAGAGGATAATTGATCAAAGAGGCAACATGGCATAGCAGAAAGATCAGGGGCTTTCGAGTGGCCCCTTCCTGAGTGAAGCTAGTGACAGGCTGAGAGGCAGCTCCTCGAAGTCATTTACAGCCTCCAAATCTCAGAAGAAACCAATCCTCCTGAGAGAACAGACTTACTGCTCCCGGAGACAGGCAAAGAGAAACAATGGCTTCCTTCCGAGTGCAGCAGGACCACAAATGACTTGAGCTTTTGTACAGTAGACGGGGGTTTACCTCTCCACCCTGTCTGTCCTATCCCATCCAGAAAGGACTTCCAAGAATGTAAGTTAAACTCTCTTTTCCTTTGAAAAACTGATCTATGCAACTAAGATGTCCTTCTGCAGGCGAATGGATAAATAAACTGTGTACATCAGACAGCACAGTACATTATTCAGCTCACACACACACGCATACACACCCGAGCTGACAAGCCATGCAGACATGGAGAGATCTTAAATGTACATTCCTAAGTGAGAGAAGCCAATCTGAGAAGGCTACACATTGTGCGACTCAAACTATATGACATTCTGGAAAAGGCAAAACTATGGAGATATTAAAAAGATCACTGGTTGCCTGGCTTGGGATGAGCAGAGGGAAGAAGAGATGGATAGGCGGAACACTGAGGATGTTTAGGGCAGTGAAAACGCTCTGTACCGGGTGTAATGATGGATACGTGTCATTATATGTTGTCCAAACCCCTAGAATGTACCACACAATACAGGGACTGAACCCTAAGGTAAAATATGCACTTTGGGTGATCATGATGTGTCAATGTAGGTTCCATTCTGGATAGTGGTGTTGATAATGGGGGAGATTGTGTGTAGGCTGGGGGAGAGATATACGGGAAACCACTGCACCTTCTTCTTAATTTTGTTGTAAACCCAAACTTCTCTTAAAATAACTTTTAAAAAATATTTTAATAAGATAACATAGATGAATGTTACCATCTTGGTTTATATACATACATATATTCATGTTTTTCTTAGTCAAACTAAAGAATCAGAGAGAAAGTCTCCTGAAACTCCTTCTCAGAGGCTTCTGGGTGGCTCAGTCATGTAAGCATGTGACTTCAGCTCAAGTCCTGATCTCAAGGTCCTGGGCTTGAGCCCCGTGTCAGGCTCTGCGCTCAGTGGGGAGTCTGCTTGAGATTTTCTTTCTTTTCCTCTCCCTCTGTCCCTCCCCCTGCTCATGCCCCCCCCCCCCGCCTTTCTTTCTCTCAAATAAATATTTTTAAAAAGAAAGTGAGAGACAAACAAACTCCTTCTCATTGATCATACTTTACTTACCCAGAGTAACCACACTGAACCATATTTTGGGACCCTTCCAGATTGTTTTTTGCATATATATATATATATATATAAATTAACACATATACATATAAATTAACAAAGCATTAATAAAATGCTTTGGTATATTTTTGGTATTAAAATAAAGATGGGCCATATAGCAAGTATTATTCTGTCTTGTTTTGGTTTTGGTTTAATTGTTGGCTTTCCCATTTCTTTTTTTTTTTTTTTTAAGATTTTATTTATTTATTTGACAAGTAGCAGAGAGGCAGGCAGAGAGAGAGAGAGAGGGAAGCAGGCTCCCAGCTGAGCAGAGAGCCCGATGCGGGACTCGATCCCAGGACTCTGAGATCATGACCTGAGCTGAAGGCAGCGGCTTAACCCACTGAGCCACCCAGGCGCCCCAGCTTTCCCATTTCTGACCTTTAGTATTTTCATCATGTTGGACAAACCTAATGCCTTTTCACTGTTGCTGTGTAGCTTTTTGAGTATGAAGTCACCATAACTTTCATCGTCACTTCCCTATCAATTAATACAAGGGGTATTTTGCAGCTATCATGAACATGCCTGAAATGTCCCTTTGTGCACAGAGGCGGAGGTTTGTCTAGGAACGATACCTGGGAGGTACCTTGCCTGTGCCCCCAAATCCCCATGACTCCCTCTCCTGAAGGGAGATGCTCACTGCCCCTCCGCCTCCCTCTAGCACTTACCCAAACCCCTCCCTAGACACACACACACCAGTGACATCCCCTCCCTGACATCAAGATAGACAACAAAACGGTACGATTCCCTTCACCTTCACCCTAGCCTACCTCTGGGTCGGTTACCCATTTCTCTGGGTCTTTCTGACCAGCCTCTATAGACTGATATGCACACAAAAAAAAGGCTGGGGGGTGTGGGTTGGTCATGCAAAATGAGGGCTTTCAGAAGTGTTCTTGGCCCTTACACTTAGAACCTTTGGAGACCTCCAGAGTCTCCATAGTCATATTCCTCTCTGCTTGGTCAAGGGGAAGAAGGCTGACTGACCACACCAGGCCAGGCCACAGGAGCATGTGAGCTCCTAAGGAAGGAGAGGGGGAGGGACAGGAGCTCCTTTGCCAGAGGGTCACATCATTGTCGGATTCCATCCCTGGAATCTGCCCCTGCCATCCTGTCCTCCTAGCTGAACTTCCTGAACAGCGTCTGTCATCGCTGGGAGGATCACGGCTGGCTGTCTCCATGAATTCACAAATCACCTTCCTGTCATCACCTGGCATGGTTAGGGGGTTGTAGGGAGGGAAAGGAATCAATAACCCCATTTTCTGTCACCCAGCCCCTCCTCGTCCCCCTCACCACCCAGGGCCAGGAGCCTTTACAGGCTAAGTTCACAAAAAATGTCATTTGTCCAACCTACCAGAAGACCTTAGCATTGATATGCCCTCTAGTGGATTTTTTAAACAACCAAAGCACACATGAGCACGGTCCCAACGACACCAAACAATCATCTGTTACTTCTGGCTGTGTCTACAAGGCCCCCAAGCCTGAGCACTGACATCCAGGGAAGCCAGTCGCCCCATCAAGCGGCCTTCCATGACTTGATCAGTGGTCTGGGTGTCTGGGGACAGCGAAGGCCATTAACTTGCCAAGGAACTGATGACATTGGCCTAAGCTGCAAGTGGGGACCCTCCCCACCCCATGCCCCAAGTCTTCTCTGCCTGGACAGCCTGTAACACTCAAGATTCAGCCCCACTATCTTGTTCCCATCACTGTCTCTCCTGGCCAACCCCAGCCCCTTTCTTAGCAGAAATGACCCTTCTTGGTACTCAGTCCTCTTTCTGTCTACTCCACATCACCCGGTATTGGCTCCGAGAGGAGTTTCTGTGCTTACAGGTGAGCTCCCTCTTACTGTCTATCTTGGGGTTTCTTACCCTGAGCATTTTGGTCCAGATAATTCTGTATTGGAGGGGGACTATCCTGTGGACTGTAGGATGTTTAGCAGAATCCTTGGCCTTTACTCACTAAATAAATGCTAGTAACACTTCTCCAT
This sequence comes from Mustela nivalis, assembly GCF_964662115.1. Classification (NCBI taxonomy): domain Eukaryota; kingdom Metazoa; phylum Chordata; class Mammalia; order Carnivora; family Mustelidae; genus Mustela; species Mustela nivalis. Next base: position 31,906,955 of record NC_139036.1, on the reverse strand, counting down.
TTGTGACAACAAAAACATGTCCAGACATTGCCACATGTCTCCTGGAAATGGGGGAGAAGGCACAGAAATCATCGCTGGATGAGATCTGCTGCTTGATCTGTACAGCAGTTTGTGGATCTGGGGTTGGACCCGAGGGCACAGGAAGCCCTTCTGCCCACCTCTGAGATCAGGGAGCAGCTGTTTACTTCTTTAGGACAAGAAGGCCATTGAGCCTTCAAAATGTCCTACGAAGGCGAGTCCTCCCCAGGCAGGATCAATGCTAGAGGCTCCTGCCTTCCATTCACTGGGAGACACAAAGACAGGCATGTAGGGTGTGAGGCTGAGGGTGGAGAGGGGAGCAGGAAATGGGGTACCGGGCAAAGAGGGGAGGAAATGAAGGGCGGCTGCTGTACTGGGGTCCAAGCACTCTATCGGGCACTTCACCTATCTTAGATTCCATTTCATCCTTAGAAGGTCCCAGGAATTAATTAATTAACTAATTAATTAATAAAAATAAAGGGTCAGCGTGGGACCCTTGCTCTCTACCAGGCATATCCCTGGGCTCTTTTTTTTTTTTTTTTAGGATTTTATTTATTTATTTGACAGACAGAATTATTTGACAGACAGATCACAAGTAGGAGAGAGGCAGGCAGAGAGAGAGAGGAGGAAGCAGGCTCCCTGCTGAGCAGAGAGCTCGATGTGGGACTTGATCTCAGGATCCTGGGATCATGACCTGAGCCGAAGGCAGAGGCTTTAACCCACTGAGCCACCCAGGCACCCCATCCCTGGGCTCTTGACACAGATTACCCCTGAAGGAGAAATGCATCCCCTCACTTTACAGATGAAGAATGGAAGGCTTGGCAAAGGGCTGCCATTTGCCTGAGGAGCCAGGGCCAAGGCCCCACATGTCCTACAGCTCCCCACATTGTGTCCCTAGAATACTAAATGCGCTGAGGATGGGTGTTCCTACAGGTGTAAAATCAGGTAAGTCCTTGGCCTGACTCTAGTATTTGCTTCAGGGCTGACCCAAGAGCGGTCTGAAAGTGGGTGGCCTTGATTAATGATTTCTTATTACCCAGGTACTTGGTAAATGCTTTGTGGCTGTTTCTTCCACATACAGATCCCATCAGCCCTAGAGGGCAGGGACTCCTTCATTTCTCTGGCATGTCCCCAGAAGACCCAGCTACTGGCTCCTCCATGGAGCCTGACAGACTAGCCTGAAGGCCAAGGAGAAAGCGGGAGGCCCAGCCCCACTGCCCTACTCCTGACAGGATGCTGTGTCCTCGGTCAAGTCCAGCAGGCGACAGGGGGGTGGGGCAGGGCTGTGTGTCAAACAGTGAGTCAGGCACCACAGGGCCGGGGTGTGGTCCTCAGTCGGCTGAGTGAACTTGGTCAAGTCATTTCCCTCTCTGGATCTCAGCTGCCCTATCTGCCCAACAAAAAGCTGGGTCCTGTCCTCTGACCTCCAAAGACATGCAAGTCAAATTGTTACTCAGGACTGCTCTCCGCCACTGGCCATTAGAACACGAACTAGACCCCAGAGAGCTCCTGAGGGGCCCTGACCAGCCGGGCTCCAGTGTTGCCACTCCCTGCATCGGCTCTCCTCCAGGCCAGCTTTGGATGTTCAGCTTCTTTCCTCTTGAAACTTGACCAGAAACAGGTGGAAATGGGAAACAGCTCTGAGCAGACCCAAGAGGGAAGGTTCTCCATCTCTCCAGCATACTGACCATACCATTTGAGAAACCATCAGAGCTTGTCACTGATCGCCCAGCTTGACTCCAGTCAAAATAGACCAGCTTCCAAAGAAGAGGATGGAGACTAGATTGTGTGGTTTCTCACCTTCCAACCTCCAACTTGGCTTCCCATCCTACTGCCTCAATTTGCCCTAGGAAGACAAGCATCAAGAGGTTGGGAGGTGGGAGCAGGAAAGGCCCCAGGAGAGCAGAGAGGTGAGGCAGCAGGAGACCCAAGGGCATGTGTGAGCAGGTTCTAGGGTTGGGGACACAGATGTGGCTCAGTCTTCTCTCCTGTGTACACTTTGACAACCAGGCCACAGGACTGGGTAAGCAGGGCCTAGCCCAGGCCCAGTGGAAATGTAGCAAGGGAAACTAGGAACATATTGTAACTCTGCAGAGATACCAGTATGGCGTTCCGTCTCCTGCAGGTACAGACGAAGCCCGGAGCACTGTATCTCCTGCATTTCTCCTCCACCATCACCCACTCAGGCAGGGTCCCACTCTGGGCACCGGATGCCATGTCTGATGCCCCATCAGGCTTGGAGCTACGGGCTTAGGAGCTTAGACACAGGGGTTGGAATCACCTTAGCATGAAGGCAGGCCCCTGCCCCTAACAGATCCAGGTGGATACAGACACACCTGCCAGGATTTGGGGCACATTATTTAACCTCCTTCAGCCTGCTCTCTAAGAATCCTGTCTCTCGTGTAAGCTGCTTGAACATTTATATATACATAAAACACAGGGTAGCCAGCACAGGGCAAAGACATGATGTCTTCCCTGCTAGCCAGACACCCTTTCTCTGGGCTGCATGCAAGCCCCATAAAGGCAAGAGAGGCCGTGGGGAGGGGCTGAGGGGCCAGGGAACCCCAACATCACAGTCTAATATCCTAGAGGGAGAAAAATGATCACTGTAGGAAATGAGCTGGGACTATCCAGAGTAGGCAAAACTCACAGCTCTTCTGAGGCTGCACTGGTAAAAATCACAAATCTCCCCTTGAGAGAGGATATGAAAACAATGAGACTGTCAGATAAGGAACACCAGCCCACGGCAAGACTTGTCACTGACAAGGCCTGATCATCTTGGGCCCATCCCACCCCCTGACCATCGGTTTCCTTCTTTGCCTTTGTCCTGGCAAGACACAGGTTTGTCTGAAGAAGCCCTCAGCTCTGGGAAACGTGGAAGTCATTCCCACGTTCCCAGTGTCCTAACCCTACCGAGGCCAGCCTCCCCACACACCCACCTTCCACATACAGAGGCCTAATTTGGGGCCAGGAGACAGATACTTGCTGACAAAGGAATCAGGCTGTGGCGAAGAAAGAATTTAAGCCAACTCTCACACACGTGCGCATGCACGCACAGCATTTGTACCACTGGACTTTCTGCTACCGGCTCTGAACGGACCCTGCCATCTGGACAGTGGGGAGAAAGTGGCCAGGAGAGGTTATTCCTGGCTGGGAGATTCTGAGAACCACGCTGGAAGGTGATCCTGGGGCTCAGCCTTGGGTAGCAGGAGGGGAGTCATCTCAAGGCAAGGCAACAGGGCGGGGGGACTGACCAATGCCATTTGGACAGCACAACCCAGCGCCTACCAGGCACATGGGGGCTGTGGGGGTGGCCACGTGAGCAAGACATGACCCTGCCCTCCAGGCACCTCCAGCCCAGTGAGAAGCACCTAGAGTTCAACTTTAGTGTTGTCTGGGAAAAAACAAAAAACAAAACAAAACAAACAAAAAAAAAAAAAAACAAAAGAAATGGGGGGGAGGGAGGAGAAAGGAGGAGCAATGACCTTTAAGGACTGCGAGACCCAACAACAGTTCCTCCCAGCCCTGATCTGTGTAGAACGAGGTTTAGCTCCACATAATCAGGGTATGCACAAGGCTGTATCTCATATTCATTTGTTTTACTTTATTTTGCTTTTTTCAATTAATAATTCAAGCACCCAGTGTCTCAACAACAGAGGCCCAGTATCTCTTTCTCCAGACCCCAATTTGTCTGAGGGCCCATAGGGCTTAGATGGCCCCTAGCTTGCAAGCAGCAGAACCCCAGAATTTGTCCACTTGACTGTCACTGTTAGTGCCCTCTGCCCCACGGTGTGATTATTGAGGATGGGTCAATGGTGGTGAGGTGTCCTGGCTGGTCCGGGTCCCTGTCCACACCATGGTGATCCATTGAGTGACCTCCAGGACAATTCTTTGCAGTTCACGCCCCCTTCCCAGCCTGCATTACCTAGAGCGAACCGCTGCTTGGGAAAAGGTAGGTCAGAGGAGCCTCCTGCGGGGCTAGCCACAAGCTGTGCTGGACCAGCCCTCCGCGAGGATCCTGAAATGGTGGTGACCCGGGGCCTCAGGACAGACTCTCTGTTTCCTTAAAACAATTTTATTTTTAGAGAGTTTGGCTCCTTGTTAGCCACTGGAACTTGGTTGGGCCACTTTCCTTTGAACGTAGGGGAGGCAGGAATGACACAATTGTCCTTTTCCATCTCAGAAGACCATGGACTTCTTAAGAAATTGATCCCTCTTCTCCTAGCAATCAGATCTGCATACAAAGAAATCCCAGGTCCTATTAACTCCTTGTCCCCAGAATAAGGGGCACTAATTGCTAATATTTGTGTAGATGGAGAGGAGGGGACTTTCAAGTGCCTGACTCATAAATAGTGATGGGCTGAGCCAAGGTGATTTGCAGAACCTAGGAAGAGATTTAGGACAGACCTGCATGATTTTTAAACATCCCCATCTCTACTTTAACAGAATTACACAACAGAGTTATGCAATAACTCAATTTTCAATGCCCCCTAATTCTGTAGACTACCCCATGCCCCACCTCCTGGCTAACTCCCCCAATCTTGCCATCACCCCAACCTAGTATCTCCAGACCTGCCCTCTTAAAACCAAATCAAACATCCCCTCCACCACTGTCCCAGAGGGAGGAGCCCTGACCCACGACAAACTCCTTCCAGAACTTTCCAGAACTTTATTTTGCTAGGGTCACCATTACAAAGTACCAGAGTCAGGGAGGGCTCTAGAGGCTACAGTCCAAGGTCAAGATGTCAACAGGGCTGGTTTCCCCTGAGTCCTCTCTCTCTGGCTTGTAGATGGCCATTGTCTATCTGTGTCTTCTCATTTCTGTGTCTTGTTCTCTTATACAAAGACCAATCCCCTTGGATTAGGAGCCCCACCCCCCACCCTGTATGACCTCATTTTACTTCAATCACCCCTTAGGGGCCCTATCTCCAAAAACAGTCACGTTCTAAGGTACCAGGGGTTAGGGCTTCCACATTCTGTTCCTAACAGTTTCCTATCCATTCTTCACTGGGACGAAAAGCCAGGATGGCAGGAGTTTGTACCTGGTACATGATAAGAGCTCCATAACTACTATTGGAATGAAAGAATGGATGTAGCTCTTGGGGCACCTATAATTTTGAACCCCAGTGTGATGTGGTCCCTTCTGGGCATAACTCACCTCCACCATCTGGACGATGCTTTCATCTGCCAGGCCCTTGTCTGCCTCATCTCAGTGGCTCTCACAGGCCCTAGCAGGGGCTCAGTCGGCTGATCCAGGAGCAGCCGAGAACATGAGCTCCATGGGCTCCTTCCTGGTCCCCAGCGATCGGCCCCTAAGCAGCCTCCATCCCTCCCAACCTCAGCTCCCTGTCTGTGAAACTGGCCAGGCTAGCCTCACAGGCCAGGAGAGGCCTGGCAAGGATCGCTGTGTGAATGCCTTTTGTAAACTCTCGTGCTTCCCCAAAGGTTAGCTGTTATCCTCGGGCACTGCATGGCAGTTACTGAGGCTGCACAATAAATCACTCCCCAAACTTAGTATCTCCCAACAATAATGACATTTATTTTGCTCCCAGACCTGCAATGGGTCAGGACACGGCAGGGAGAGCTGCTCTTTGCTCTACTCAGCGTCCACTGGGGCAGCTCCAAGGCCTGAGCCCAGCAGCATAGGAAGGCCACTCACTCACAGCTCTGCCAGTGGATGCTGTCAGCTACAGCACCCCCACATGGCCTCTCCATGGGGCCTGGGCTTGGCCACACTGCGGTTACTAGATTCCCTGCCGGAGCCTCCCGAGCCAGAGCCAGGGGAAGCCATACTCTCTTTTATGATTTAACCCACAGCATCACTTCCTCCGGATTCTATTCATTGAGCACTCACAACGGCTCAAGGGTAGGGGAACTAGACTCTGCCTTTTGATGGGAAGTGGCAAGGTTCTGGGAGCCTGTGTGGGCCTGAAAATACTGTTGTGGCTGGTTTGGGAGAATATCATCTGCCACCAGTACTGGCTATATTGTTTTAATGAGCAAACCCTTCCTTACTGCCTTTCAGCATGGCTCAGGGCTCCCATTACAAGACTCCGTTGGCACAACCTCACGCTGTAAAGTCTCCCTAACTTCCTTCCACAGTTATAAGTTCCCGTCCCCATCTCAATCTGTCATAGCCTTACCCTTTGCAAGAGAAGCCTGGGGATAATAGTTGGATAGTTAAACCAATTCCTGACACTGGCTTAGCTGGGGAACTCCTCTTAGTTTGCAGAAGGCCACCCTCCTAGAGCTAATATACCCCAAGGGGCCACACACATTGGCAAGCTTTTCACATGTTCAGCCTCACATCCTGGGTGGCCACCTGGCCGGCAGAGGTGACATCCTCGCTCCACACCCATCCACTCGCTCCTCCTGTGTCCTGGCTCCAGCCGTTGTCCTCTACTGAACATTTGGTGATGGGTGAACCCTCAGGGCTGAGAAGGGGGTGCTCTGGTCTGAATTAGTTGTTTATAGACCCAGCATCATAAGCCCAAATTTCTTCACCCTACCATGGTTCCAGAGACTGGTGTAGAGGACCTGGGTAATCCTGAGGAGTCCTCAGAGGCCACTTCATGTTGAAATGCTCCATAAGTAACCTGATTCGCAGCAAGAACCACCCAAAAAACATTAACCCTGTTGCCCCAAACCATGTAATTTTCCACACATCCCTTCTGATTCATGTGCATTTGTTCTCTGAGTCATTAGGTCTGTGTTGCCCTTAATTATATCCTGCAACGATGATGAAATCATTGTCATTATGGTCCTGCTGGTCACACGGCTCCAGCTTGTGGCACAGAGCTGCAGGGACAGCCGCTGGGAGGCGCCACCCTGCTCTCACGCTTTCGCACGTGCGCACACACACACTCCCTCTGGTGGCTTCTCATTGCCTCAGGATGAAACCCAAACTCCTTACCCTGACTTACAAGGGGCTCTGAGGGTCTGCTCTACCTGGTGGTCAGGCTTCATCCCTGGCCACTGTCTCTTTCATGTCCAGACAGGCTGAGCTTCCTTGGGTTCCCTAAAGGGTCCATGCTCTCTCTTACACAACCCTCATTCACACTGTTCCCACTACCCATAACATTCTTCCTCCTTCTTCTCAACCTTCAGCTCTCCATATAGATGACTTATTCATCACGGCATGCGCAGGCCCAGCATCGTGCTTGGCACACAGAGCCCAGCATGAATGAAGGGGACCGGAGGAAGGATGCCACTCCTGAGCAGGGTCAGTGACTTCCCTCTTCAGCCCCGAGCCCAGGACAAGGCAATGTCTCTCAGGCTGACAGGGACCGGGGGATGAACAGGAGCCATCGAGGGGAAAGAAGGAAGTGAAGAAAGAAAGCAGATAAGAAAAAGGATGTGTGCAGGGCACATTTCTTCTCAGACTGAGATGCATATGGCCCCGCGGTCCATGCCAGGATGCCAAGAGCAATTAAAACCACAGAATAAATGGGACCCCTCTTAGAGAGTCAATTTTACTGGATGGTATGTCATTCAAAAATTACTCTTCTATTAAAATATATTTATGATAGAGTCATATAAAAACCCACATTAATTTTTAAAGAAATAAATGAAACATCAAAGACACTTCATGTGTTTGTGCTAAGATCTTTCTACTACTCCCCCCACCTCCCTCATGGGAGAGTCCACATTTCAAGCTCTTGCCTTCTGGTTCTTTGGTTAAAAAGTCTGAGAAGGGCTTCCACACAGTATAGTGACTGGATTCAACATGAGACAAAGAGAGAGAAAGAGAGAGCCAGGCAAAGCTATATTGTCTTTCATGACCCGGCCTTGCAACATTGTTTCCTCTGTATTTTATTGATGAGGAATGTCCAGGGCCTTTCAAGATCCCCTGAAAGGCATATATTTGCAAAAGATAGAATCAGGAAAGATCATTCCACTTTCAGATCTTACACCTTGTTCCTTGGCAACTCAAGGGCCTCACTGAACTCATCTAAAGACCGGATATAATGACAATTTGTGTGTGTGAAGAGCTCGTGCCATGCTTCAGTGATGCCAAGATGCCAGCAGCTAACATGTATGGATCCCAGATGCCAGGCACACAAAATGGATTATCTCATCTAACACTCAACAGAAGTCTCATGATTCCCACCATCTTACAGATGAGGTTTAGAGCTATTAACTAACTCACTCAAGATCACACAGTGACTAAGGGGTGACACAGGGACTCAGTCCCAGAAGACATCCCCAGGATCTGTACTCTTGTTGTCCCCCAAACTCTACTTGATGAATGGCTCCTCTATACCTAGCCACTTGGGGAGAAACCTGTAAAAACTGCCAGCAAATCTCACCTTGCCCGTGAGCTCTGAAAGAGGGAGAGTAAGAGAGTTTCATGGTCTTTGTTTCAGTGTGTAAACATGCACACTTCCCTTTTCCTTGGGGTTATTATAGATCATAGGCACATTTGGGGTTTATATGTCACAGGTGACAAAGGAAACACAGAAACTCAATACTTCTTCCAGATGGTGACGTGTTTCCTAGAGTAAAATCATGTGGTACTGCAGGCTGTGCCAGGAACAGAAACTATGCCCTTTCTTCTCTTCCAGAGACAGATAATTCACACTCTCTCTCATCATTACCAGCATCTTCCTTCTCTGCCTGGCTGACCAGAGTAGGTTACATCTGGAAAACTAAAGTTCTAGACCAAGTCTTTCCACTTGAAGACTTTTGAAGGAGATAATTCTTTGATGTAGGGGGGGGCATCCTATGCCTCTGTAGGATGTTAGTAGCATCTTTGGCTTCTATATATTAAGATGTCAGTGGCACCCTTACCCTCTACCCTCTGCAAGTCCTGACAGTTAAGAATATCTCCAGCAATTGCCCAATGTTCCCTGGAGTACAAGATCCTTGGATAAGAACCACTGGTCTAAACAAATGGGCCATTTGCATCAAGGAGCTTTCAAGGAAAGTCAAGTCCAAGAATATTTATTGTTGGTGGCAGTGACAATTTCTTACCCCTGGATAGGATTTTAGCTTTTCCCCCTCTCGTCGACATGTTTCCTTCATGGCATGTATCACAGTTTCTAACTGTAGCAGAAGCTCTCAGTACCCCATCAATATCCTTAAGGCTTGGAACATAATTCTGACTGTGTATATGGCATGGAATTGAATTAATTTGCCCCTGTACCAACCCCAAAGGCTCTCAGGAGCTGAGTTATTTATACGCCAACGACTGAATAAACAGCCCAGCTCCCTGAAGAGCAAGATGGCGGAAGAGTTGGAGACCTAAATTTCCTCTGGTCCCAGGAACTCAGCTAGCTAGCTCTCATACCATTCTGAACACCTGCAAACGCAACAGGAGATCAAAGAGAAGAATAGCAGCAATTCTATGAACAGAAAAGTGACCACTTTCTGGAACGTAGAATGTGCAGAGATGTGAATCTGAGGCGATATATGGGAAGATAGATGACAGAGGGAGGGAGCTTCTGTCAGCCACTTACCGGCAAGCAGTGGAGCAGTGGAGCACAAAATCGAACTTTTAGAAGTCTGCTCCATGGAGGGATGTCGCTCCAGAGGCTAAGCAGGGGCCGGAATCCTTGCTGGGTCAGTGTGGTCTCAGGACCCACAGGGTCACAGAAAGACCAGGGATGCCGGAGTATGGCAGAGCTCCCAAGTATCAGAGCACAGAAACTGGCTTCAGAGATGGAGCCAAGGAGGGGGCTCTCAGCTCAGGATTACCTTAAACCATGATCTAAGCCAAAGTCAGCCCACTACTCTTCAGGCAGGACCCCCAAGTGTTAGATCTGGGGAGAGCTCCCCTCTTCATCCCCTGAGAGGAGTGGCACAGGAGCGTGCAGCAGAAATATGATGGGTTTGGAGACTCCAAAAAGGGCGGTGTGCCATAGATAGAAACTCTGCGTCACAGCCCTGGTGAGCTCGGAGCGCAGCCTGTGACCAGGGAGACAGGAGAGATTGACTGCTTTTCTCTGAGGGCGCACTGAGGAGTGGGGCCCCGAGCTCTCAGCTCATCTGGAGCAAAGATTGGGAGGCCACCATTTTCATTCCCATCCTCCAGAGCTGTATGGAAAGCACTCAGGAAACAAAAGCTCCTGAGAGTGAACCCAAGCAGATTACTTAGCCCGGCCCCTGGCAAGGGCGGTGCAATTCTGCCTCTGGCAAAGACATTTGAGAATCACTGCAACAGGCCACTCCCCTAGAAAGTCAGCAAGAACAAGTTTACCGATCAATGAGAATTGCAGAACCCCAGAGTGAGGGGAATACAGCACATAGAATTCATGGCTTTTTTCCCCCATGATTCTTTAGTATTTCAAAGTTAAACTTTTAAAATTTTCATTATTTTTTCTTTTTCTATTTTTTTAACTTTTCCTCTTACCTATTTTAACTATTTTATCTTATCAATACCTTTTTTAAAAAATCTTTTTTTAATCTTCATTTTTATAGTCATATTCTATCCCTTCATTGTATTTAACCTTATTTTTTGTATACATATAAGTTTTCTTTCATTAAAATCTTGGGATACAGTTTCTTCTAACAGACTCTAAATCTAGTATAACTAAATATACTCTAAATCTAGTATATCTCCAGCCTGATCACATTCTCTCTTTTCTTTTTCCTTTTTCAACCAACTTTATCTTATCAATTCCTTTTTAAAAATCTTTTTAAATTTTCATCTTTATAGTCATATTCCATCCATTCAGTGTGTTTACCCTTATTTCTGTATATATATATTTCTTTCTTTAAAATTTTGGGAGGCAGTTTCACCTAACAGACCAAATACACCCAAAATTGAGTGTATAGCTCTGTTCTATTCACCAGCCTACTCATATTTTTCCCCCTTCTTCTCCCCCCAGTTCTGGGTCTCTTCTGATTTGGTTAGTGTATATTTTTCTGGGATCGCTGTTATCCTTTTAGCATTTTCTTCTCTCATTCATCTATTTTTCTATGGACAAAATGACAACTCACCTCAAAAAAAGAAAAAAAAAAGAAGAAGAAGAAGAACAAGAGGCAGTACTGATTGCTAGGGACCTAATCAATACAGACATTAGTAAGATGTCAGAACTAGAGTTCAGAATGACAATATAAAGATGCCAGCTGGGCTTGAAAAAATCATAGAAGATACCAGAGAACCCCTTTATGGAGAAATAAAATCCCTTTCTGGAGAAATAAAGGAACTAAAATCTAACCAAGTTGAAGTAAAAAAAAAAAAAAAGCTATTAATGAGGTACAATAAAAAATAGAGGACTTACTGCTGGGATAAATGAGGCAGAAGAGAGAATTAGTGATATAGAAGACCAAATGATGGAGAATTAAAAAAAAACTGGGAAAAAGAGAGATAAACAACTACTGGATTACAAGGGGAGAATTTGAGAGATAAGTGATACCATAAGACAAAACAACATTAGAATAATTGGGAGCCCAGAAAAAGAAGACAGAGGGGGGGCAGAAGGTATATTGGAGCAAATTATAGAAGAGAACTTCCCTAACTTGGGGAAGGAAACAGGCATCAAAGTCGAGGAGGCACAGAGAACTTCCCTCAAAATCAATAAAAGTAGGTCAACACCCCGTCATCTAATAGTAAAACTTACAAGTCTCAGAGACAAAGAGAAAATCCTGAAAGCAGCTCAGGACAAGAGGTCTGTAATCTACAACAGTAGAAATATTAGTTTGGCAGCAGACTAACATAGACCTTGCAGGCTAGAAAGGACTGGCATGCTATATTCAGAGTACTAAACAAGAAAAATATGCAGCCAAGAATACTAGAGCTAGGCTGTCAATGAAAATAGAAGGAGAAATAAAAAGCTTCCAGGACAAACAAAAACTAAAAGAATTTTCAAATACCAAATCAGCCCTATAGGAAATATTGAAAGGGGTCTAAAGAGAGCCTAAAAGTAACAGAGCAGAAAGGAACAGAGACAATATACCATAACAGTATTTACAGGTGATACAATGGCACTAAATTCATATGGTTCAATAGTAACCCTGAATGTTAATAGGCTCAATGCCCCAATAAAAAGTTACAGGGTATCGAATGGATAAAAAAAAAAAACAAGACTCACGGATATGCTGTCTGGAAGAAATTCATTTTAGACCCAAAGACAGCCCCAGATTTTAAATGAGGCAGTAGAAAATAACTTATCATGCTAATGGACATCAAGAGAAAGCTGGAGTGGCAATCCCTATAACAGATAAATTAGGTTTTAAGCCATAGACTCTAATAGGAAATGAGGAAGGACACTATATCATGCTTAAGGGTTCTGCCCAACAAGAAGATCTAACAATTATAAATATCTATGTCCCTAATATGGGAACAGCCAATTATATAAGCCAATTAATAAAAAAAAATCAAAGAAACACATAATAATACAATAATAGCAGGAGACCTTAAAACCCTCCTCACTGAAATGGACAGATCATCTAAGCAAAAGATCAAAAAGGAAATAAAGGCTTTAAATGACACACAGGACCAGATGGACATCACAGATATATTCAGAACATTCCATCTCAAAGCAACAGAATACACATTCTTCTCTATTGCACATGGAACATTATCCAGAATAGATCACATCCTGGGTCACAAATCAAGTCTCAACCAGTATGAAAAGCCTGGGATCATTCCTTGCATATTTTCAGACCACAATGCTCTGAAGCTAGAACTCAATCACAAGAGGAAAATTGGGAAGAACTCAAATACATGGAGGCTAACAGGCATCCTACAAAAGAATGAATGGGTCAACCAGGAAAATAAAGAAGAATTTTTAAAAATCATGGAAACAAAGGAAAATGAAAACATAACTGCTCAAAAATATTTGGGACACAGCAAAGGAAAGTATATAGCAATACAAGCCTTTGTTAAGAAACAAGAAAGGTCTCAAGTACACAACCTAACCCTACACCTAAAGGAGCTGGAGAAAAAAACAGTAAAGAAAGCCTAAACCCAGCAGAAGAGAAATCATAAAGATCAGAGCAGAAATCAATGAAATAGAAACCAAAAGAACAGTAGAACAGATCAACAAAACTAAGAGCTGGTTCTTTGAAAGAATAAGATTGATAAGCCCCAGCCAGACTTATCAAAAAGAAAAGAGAAATGACCAAAGTTAATAAAATCATGAACAAAAGAAGAGAGATCACAACCAACACCAAAGAAATACAAACAATTGTAAGAACGTATTATGAGCCACTATATGCCAGCAAATTTGATAATCTAGAAGAAATGGATGCATTCCTAGAGACATATAAACCACTAAAACTGAAACAGGAAGAAATGGAAAATCTGAACAGACCCTGATTGAAGCAGTCATCAAAAATAGTCCAAAAAACAAGAGCCAAGGGCTAGACAGCTTCCCTGGAGAATTCTACCAAATATTTAAAGAAAAATTAATACATGTTCTCTTGAAACATCCAAAAAATAGAAATGGAAGGGAAACTTCTGAACTCATTTTATGAAGCCAGCATTAGCTTGATCCCCAAACCAGACAAAGACCCCATCAAATAGGAGAATTACAGACTAATAGCCCTGATGAACACTGATGCAAAAATTCTCACCAAAATACTAGCCAATAGGATCCAACAATACATTAAAAGTATTATTCACCATGACCAAGTGGGATTTATTCCTGAGCTGCAAGGTTGGTTCAACATCTGCAAATCAATTGATGTTATACAATATATTAATAAAAGAAAGAAAAAAACTAAATGATACTCTCAATAGATGCTGAAAAAGCATTTGACAAAGTACAGCATCCTTTCTTGATCAAAACTCTTCACAGTATAGCGATAGAGAGTACATACCTCAATATCATAAAAGCCATCTATGAAAAACCCATAGCAAATATCATTATCAATGGGGGAAAACTGAGAGCCTTCACCCTGAACTCAGGAACACAGCAGGGATATCCACTATCACCACTGCTTTTCAACTTAGTACTAGAAGCCCTAGCCTCAGCAACCAGACAACAAAAAGAAATTAAAGGCATCGAATTGGCAAAGAAAAAGTCAAACCCTCACTCTTTGCAGATGATATGATACTTTAAGAGGAAAATCCAAAAGACTTCACTCCAAAACTGCTAGAACCAATACAGGAATTCAGTAAAGTGTCAGGATATAAAATCAATGCACAGAAATCAGTTGTATTTCTATACACCAAGACAGAAAAAAGGAGAAATTAAGGAGTTAATTGCACCCAAAATTGCACCCAAAAGCATAAGATACCTAAGAATAAATCTAAACAAAGAGGCAAAGAGTCTGTACTCAGAAAACTCTAGAGTACTCATGAAAGAAATTGAGGAAGATATAAAGAAATGGAAAAATGTTCCATGCTCATGGATTGGAAGAACAAATATTGTGAAAAAGTCTATGCTACTTAAAGCAATCTACACATTTAATGCAATCTTTATCAAAATACCATCAACTTTTTTCAAAGAAATGGAAGAAATAGTCCTAAAATTTATATGGAACCAGAAAAGACCCTGAATAGCCAGAGGAATGTTGAAAAAGAAAACCAAAGCTGGCAGCATCACAATTCCAGACTTCAAGCTCTATTACAAAGCTGTAATCATTAAGATGGTATGGTACCAGCAAAAAAACACATAGATCAATGGAACAGAATAGAGAGCCCAGAAATGGACCTTCAACTCTATGGTCAACCAATCTTCAACAAAGCAGGAAAGAATGCCCAGTGGAAAAAAGACAGTCTCTTCAACAAATGGTGTTGGGGAAATGGGACAGCCACATGCAGAAGAATAAAACTGGACCATTCCCTTACACCACACACTAAAATAGACTCAAAATGGATTTCAATGTGAGATCTCAATGAAAGACCTCAATGAAAGACCACAAGGTGAAACAGGAATCCATCAAAATCCTTGAGGAGAACACAAGCAGCAGCCTCTTCAACCTCAGCTACAGCAACTTCTTCCTAGAAATATCACCAAAGGCAAGGGCAGCAAGGGCAAAAATGAACTATTGAGACTTCATCGAGATGAAAAGCTTTTGCACAGAAAAGGAAACAGTTAACAAAACCAAAAGGCAACTGACATAATAGGAGAAGACATTTGCAAATAACTTATTAGATAAAGGGCTAGCATTGAAAACCTATAAAGAACCTATCAAACTCAACACCCAAAGAACAAATAATCCAATCAAGAAATGGGCAGAAGACATGAACAGACATTTCTGCTAAGAAGACATCCTAATGGCCAACAAACACATGAAAAAGTTCTCAGCGTCACTTGACATCAGGGAAATACAAATCAAAACCACAATGAGATACCACATCACACCAGTCATAACGGCTATAATTAACCAGTCAGGAAATAATAGATGTTGGCAAGGATGCCAACCTCCTACACTGTTGGTGGGAATGCAAGCTGGTGCAGCCACTCTGGAAAACCATGGAGGTTCCTCAAAAAGTTGAAAATAGAGTACTCTATGACCCAGCAATTGCACTACTGGGTATTTCCCCTAAAGATACAAAGGTAGTGATCTGAAGGGGCACATCACCCCAATGTTTACAGCAGTGATATCCACAATAGCCAAACTATGGAAAGAGCCCAGATGTCCATCAACAGACAAATGGATAAAGAAGATGTAGTATATATATGTACAGTGGAATACTATGCAGCCATCAAAATAAATGATATCTTGCAATTTGCAGCAACATGGATGGAACTAGAGGGTATTATGCGGAGCAAAGAAAGTCAATGAAAGAAAGACAATTATCATATGATCTCACTGAAATGAGGAATTTGAAAAATAAGACAGAGGATCATAGGGGAAGGAAGGGAAAAATGAAACAAGATGATACCAGAAAGGGAGACAAACCATTAGAGACTCTTAATCTCAGGAAACAAACTGAGGTCTGGAGCGGAGGTGGGTGAGAGGGATGTGGTGGGGTGATAGACATTGGGGAGGGTACGTACTATGGTGAGTGCTGTGAATTGTGTAAGACTGAAGAATCACAGACCTGTACTCCTGAAACAAATAATACCCTATATGTTAAATTAAAAAATAGTTCAGCTCCCTCCCACCTTAGGTGGAATAACTCTGGGGTGTTACCTTGTTTCCCCAGATTTCTCTCATGGAATTAATTTCTAGTCACCTACACTGGCAACTAGCTATGGGAACTTAATAAATACTTCTTGGATAACAGATGAATGAATCTAATCTGAGGCTTTTGCCAACTAGGTAACAATCTCCTACAGGCCCAGAGAAGGAAAGTGACTTGCTTAAAGCCACACAGCAGGTCTCTGTAAGAGCTCAGAGTAGTATCCAACCTTCCTGGGGTTCCCACTTCTGTGCTCTGTCTCCTGGACCAGGTTGGCTTCAAGGCAAGCATAAAAAGTAGGAGCTTCCGATTCTATAGATGAGTCAAGGCCCAGAACATCCCAAATCAGACGCAGCATTTCTGCATTGTTAAGCCCCCTCTAACCTATTCCAGCAGCCTGGTCACTCTCTCTTGGTATCCCCACCATTGGTACAGAGATGTCCATCATAGCACCCACAGCAAGCCATTCAGTGTCTTTGCTCATTGCCTTCCCTTCTGAACCTTGAGTTCCTTAAGAGCAAGAGAGGATATGTCTTAGGGTTTTTCCCTTCTTTGTATCCCCATTATGTAGCATAGGGCCTGGGTAGGCGCTCGATAAATGTTTGTAGAGTTACTCTACAGTTATGGAACTTAATTATGCAGTATCATTTCTAAGTGCTACAAGAATTACAGGAATCTTGGTGCCTTTCCAAGATGTCTTTGCAATCTTCACTTCTGAAATCATCCCTCTAACGTTTGATTGCAGAGAAACTTTGGAGGTACTGCAAAGGCAGTGAGGGAACAGAGAAATATTTGCTAAGATTTGTTGAGCATTTATTGCATACTAGGTATCTTTCATGCATTATCTGATTTAATGTTCACATCAACCCTTTGAAGGAGACATAGCTATTAGCTCCCATTTACGAAGTAACCAAGGTTCATAGAGATGAATGTGTATTGCTCAAGTTCAGTCAGCACCAGGAGGGGATGCTGTGAACCTAGAGACCCTGACTTCGGAGCTGGTGCTCTCCACTGCCCTCTGCTCTACCTATCCTGGAGCATTTCACAATGGGATGCAACAAGTGACAAGCAAATATGTGAAAGTTCTTGCTTATCTGTTGACATAACTTTCTCATTCCAGGGTCTGTGGTTTTGTGCAGGATAGAGACATTATCTTTCTCATACTGTTTCCTCCATGCCCAGCATTGTGCCTGGCATACAGTAGTAAATGTTAGAGGACTATGTGAATGGATCCCTTACACTCTCAGGGGAGAGACATGAAGTCAGATCAGGTGAAGGCTGCTCATGATGACTCGTGGTCAGCATGTCTGTCCGGAAAGGCTCTGAGTGGGTCTGGCTTGCTACACCCCGACAAGATGCTGTCCTGGCCTCCCCTGGCCAGGAGGCTTTCAGCTAGGACAGAGGTCAGTGCTTATTTCCTCTATGAACACTTCCTTGATGGACCCCACCTCCTCTGTTTAAATCCCCCTACTTGGCAGAAGAGAAGATCGAGATTCTGAGGTTCAAAATAACTGGGTCAAGGTCAGGCAGATGAGGGTGAACTTGAGCACAGAACTCCTCACTCCCATCCTCTGTTCCTCGTGCCCCAGGCAGTCCTGCATGCAGTTATATGGGAGCACACACTGGTGTTCATGCCTTCATTCTCCTCTTCATTCAGCACATGTTCACAATAGGACCAACCAGAGGCTTGAGAGATGGGAATATGGAACAGTTAAAGTCTTCCTGTTGACACTCACCTGGAGTGCCAGGAAAACACTTACCCTGTTCCTCCCCAGAGATATTTGTGAATCAGGATTTCTAGCTAATCCAGCACCCAGCAGTTTATGTTCTGGTTTGCCTTTCGAGAACCAGAGTCACTTTTGGTTTTGTTAACAAAGAACCCTGAGAGTCTGCAGAGAACACAGACAAGTCCTATGGTATCAGGGCATTTGGGGTTCTTTCTGTCCGGCTGATGTAGCAAAACAGTACTTAGCACCATTTTCCAGGCAGGATACCTCTCTGCTTGAACATGGAATCAGACCGAACAAAGGCCCTTCAGGGGTGAAGCCAGAGTCCTCAAGCTGGATCAGTCCCTCATTGGGGACCTCACGGTAGCTAGTGCATAAGCATTCTTGGACTTAACCACATTGCAACATAGCAGCATCCTTGTCTCAGCCTACTTTACCCTTAAGTGTGAACTCTCTAAGGTTAGGCAGTGATTTCAATAATCTTTCTAACCCGGGCACATGGCACAGTGCCCGCATAACAGATGCTCAATAAATGATCCATAAATTAAGTTAGAATTACACAGCAATCAGAGCCCGGGCAAGAGAATGTGCTTTCCTTTGCACGTGAAGAGGCAAGGACTTGCTGAACCCGGCACCATGGAGGGCACCAGGCTTTAACAGTGAAGAGGAGCCACACAGCCCCTGCCCATCCAGAGTTTACAGCCCAGTGGGGGCGTTGGACAAGTGAACAGACAAATACGCAACACAGAGGAGAGGTATCTAGCCCAACTGGGGAATCAGAGACATGGAGGGGAGCATTCGTTCTACTTTTAAGAGTTTGGTGCCTTTATTTTTTTACTAGTCACAGTAAAACTCACCCACTCTCTCCCTTGGTTCCCACTGTGGTCAGTAGCATCCAACTGCAGGCAAACCCCCACCTAAGGGTGGAGAACCAGGAAATGCAGCTCTTCCTCACCAGAATAAAACTGACCCAATGAACACCCAACAAGATCTAACACCAGGAAGGTTTATAGAATTAATCTGGAACCGACCCCACAAGCATGGCTGGGATGGTGCGCTGGACTGGTGGTCTGTCCACACCCCTGCTGGTGACTAAGGAGATGCAGTTTGTTCTTGGCAGAGACACCTGGCGGGGGGGGGGGGGGGGGGGGGGCAATGGGCGGGGGGAATTCAACCTGTGTTTTGATTGACAAGCTGAGTGCTGAGCTCAAAGCTCTATATGGAGTCAGAAGAAAACACCCTCCAGGGGCCAAAGCTCTGCCCTTACCTGCAGGGGCTGCCGCGCCCCTAAAGGTGCCCTAGAGGCTAGCAGAAGCCCTGTCCATGCCCCAGCAAGTCACCTGGTTGGCTAGGTGATGGGTTACAAGAAAAGAGCAGAAAGCACAGAAACGGCATCCTCCCAACTTTGAGAGCTTGGCGGGAGGTCTAGGTAGGGCACCCATGCCAAATGGCTGTAGCTGTGGTGTCCAAAACCCAAAGCACAGGTGCCGGGGGTGGGGCGTCAGCCTCGTCTCAGGTCCTTCAGACCACCCCCACATCCCCTCTAGCTGGGAACGAGAAGGAAGCCCTCTGACCTGGGACAAACCTGAACCTGACCCCATACCACCCGGACCCCTTCGAGCGTCTGGCTATCTTCCCCTTTTTTTAAAAATAACCCCCCAGTAAGCGGTCCACGTGCTGCTGGCGGGAGCGCTGGTGCGGCCCACTAAATCACTGCCGGCATCCCCATTTCAAAGCCGAGCCAGAGGAGTGCCGGTGATTTCTGGGTGCCACACATATCACTCCGAAGCTCTGATCTATGGCTTGTTTTGATTTCCTCCTTTGAACTCTTCCCTTCCCATCCCTCTCCAGCGGCAGACAGAGATACTGAATTAAGCGACAGACAAGTTGGAGACAATGAACGCCGGGGGCCTCCGCCCTCCGCCTGCTCCCCTCCCTCTCCTCTCCGAAATGTGCAGACATCTGCTAGCTGGAGCCCAGCGCTGGAGTCATAAAGAAGAGCTGGCAGGAGAGTGATGTACAGCCCTGGCCCTCCCGAGTGACTGGCGTTAACCTCCAACGGAGAGAGGCTCACCCCGTTTACGACAGAGCCCTTTGTTTTCCACCACTCAGCAGAGGTGCCTTGGCCATGCTGAAGACTTAACCAAATTATAATGAATGATCCTCAGCAGCGCTGTGCTCCTAATTAGAACAAGTCGCACAGACATATTGTCTCCCTGATTTCCTCTGTTCCATTTCTCGCACTCTCTTTCTCTGCTCAGGACACATGGGCCCCATTAAACATTCTAGTATTTAATGTGGTTCCCTTAAATTACTTCTCAAGTTTTCGAGTTCCATTTAGAATTGGATTTTACTCTTTGGACTGTGTTTTTGATTTGGGGCTTTGTACATTTCTCAACCGCTCTTTTTCTCCACCTAGTGGAGACGGTGGACACCACTTACTAGCACAGCCGGCTGGAAGACAGGCAGCCGAGTCTGTGCAGGTCCAGTCCCAAGGTGGTGGCCCCGGGGACCCTCCAATCACCAGAGGCTCCTTCTGCACCTTTCTCAGAGGAGAGAGAACTGAACACAAGCATCAGTAAATTTTGTCGATTTCATCACCCTCAACCCAATCACCTAACCCCCACAGCTGTTAAAGGCGGGGAAGAACCTTCCAGGCATATCATAATTTATACTGAAATGAAGAGGACTAAACATTTCCTTTGGTCCATCCTGGGGGTCCATATAGAAAGAGCCCGTATTTGGATTCACCTAAGGTTGATCACAGGCCTCCATTCTTGCAAATTCTCATTCTGCAGGCAAGGACTCTCTCCTCCCTTACTGAAGCAGCAAAGAAGACTCACACTTTTTTAGAGAGGTTGGCAACAAAAACAGAAATCTTTGAAAGCATACCCCGGGCAGCTCGGTGAGCTGAAATTCCATCTTCCCTGAGCCTTTGTCTGTGTAAATTTTACCCTGGGTGTCTGGATATAGAAACCCTGGATATACACAACCGCGCCCAAGATAGGGATCTATAGGGAGAGCCGCTAAAAGAGTTCCAGGGGAAGATAGCATCGACCTTGGGCTGGCTGGGTCTGTGTGAAGACAGAGTATACACGCCCTGCATGTATTCTCCAGCAGCAAGCTAGTGTTCCTTGGATTAGGAATATTCTGCATGAAACCTCTGAATTGGAAGGGGTTTTGAGGTCCTCTGCCCTCCCCTCCACCCCTGTTGACTGATGCCAGAAACCCCTCTAATGCACGCCAGCCAGTGTTCACATGGTCTTTAATGATAAGAACACCTCAGCTTCCCAAGGCAGCCGTGGCATCTGGGAGTTGAGGCAAGGCACGTCATGGAGTCAGGCATCCATCTGTGTGTCTTCTGGAAAGACATTCAGCCTCTCTATGACCTCACTTACTCAACAAATATTTACCAGGGGAACAGTCTAGGCTAGGTCAGTATACAATTCCTTGATCATTTCAAACAATGATTCTTACTATCTATGGCGTGGAAACAAGAGCTCACCTGACCAATGAACTCGTGTTTTTGAAACTTGTGTTATACAATGGTCATTATTCCTCTAGATTACAATAACTGGGAAAGGTCTCTTTATCTGAATGTAAATGGGCTTCCCAATTATCTTCCATTCTTTAGTTTTCGTCCTACCTCAGAGAATGGACCAAATTATTCCTCGGTGACGTGCATCTCTCACAGATCCTCTTGTTTTTGTTTCTCTAGGCAGAATGTTCTCTGATCCTTCAACCTCTCCTCACATCAAATAATTTCTGGAAACTTCGCCATCTTATCCCATCTTCGAGTACCCTCTAATTTGTCAATGCTCTTTTCAAAAATCTCGTGCCCAAAAGTGAACATGATACCCCAGGTGTCATCTGACCAAGAATGTAATGAGACCCCTCATTCCCAAGAGTACTGGATTTCTATTCATTCTTCTAGCTCAACATTGTGTTGGATTGTTAACAATCACATCACACTGTTGGCTTATTCTGAGCTGGTGGTCATTTAAAATCCTCAGATATTTTTCACATGATTTCCTGCCAAGGCAATCTCCCCCACTCTATGTTTTTGCCATTTGTTTTTTGCACGTAAATGCCAGACTTTACATTTAGGCCCGTTAAATTGTATCTTATTGTTTTTGACCCAGCATTCCAACCTGTCAGGATCACTCCAGGTCCTCATTCTGTCACCTCTGGTATTAACTCTCCCTCCCAGATTTGTGACCTCTATACCTTTGATCAGTACGCCTCCTGAGTTTTCATCTAGTGATAAATCAGACAAGATCAAGGATAGAGCCCTTGGCACTCCACAAGGAACCTCTCTGGAGGTTGACAACCATTGTCGTGAGTTGCACAGGGCCCCTCCAAGAATGAAGAGCAACATAGAGCAGGGGTGTATACATGGGCACTCATGGGACTGCCTTATTCTCCCTCTGCCTCCCCATCTGCTTCTGCCTTCTCATCCCTCCCTCCTGAAACCAACCTCTTTATACACATCTCCCTCTCTAGGTCTTCCTCATGACCCTTCTTTTCATTCTTGCCCCATCCAGTATCTACCTGAACCTCTCAGCTTCACCCATGGTCCCTGGGCAACAGGTTCAGGCATTGCTGGCACTTGTCCTGCCCTTCCTGGGGCTGTTGCACCCAGAGTGTCAGACTTCCGCTCCCAGGCAAGCTCAGGCCAATGTATGACTTCTCTCCCTACCACCCCAACTGAATTTAGCAATGGGCTGTGACATCCATCCAATACTCAACACTCTTTGGATTCAGCTGTTGAGCCAGCTGCAAATACATAAAACCACGACTCCCATCCAACCCACATGTCACCATGTTAGCCACAAGGAAACCATGAGAGGAACTGTTAACCCTAAGCTGAAATCAAGACCTACAATGTTTATGGCATACACCTGATTCACAAACATAGTAACCTTATCAAGAGAGGAAATGAGGTTAGTTTGGAATCAGCTGTGCTCAGTGAAGTCATTTTGCTTTTAACTGACCACCGCATTCCTTCCTAAATGCTCACCCACCATCTGCTTCTTAATCTGTCCTGCTTCCCTGTTGTCAAGGATCTACCTCAAACTTACTTGTCTAGAGTTTCCAGAAACAATCTTTCTTCCCCTTTATAAAAATCAGGATAATCTCTGCCCAGTTCCTGATCCTGGCACCACCTTCTATTCTCCACAAAATTACTTAAAAGTCATTGACAGTGGCCCCCCCATCCTCACCGGAAAGTTCTTTCCACACCTCGGGATGTGAGTCACTGGGTCAGATATTAGACCCATTTGAATCAGCTCCTTGTCCCCTTCCTATCTAATCTTCTCATCTTTCTTGAGCTCTGAGCCTGTCAGGACGCCCTGGGCAGCAGAAGCGGAAAACCCAGGTTTCACTGGCTTAGCCAATAAGGAAAATTTGATTATCCCATAAAATAAGAAGTGCTAAGTAGAGGGCCTTCGGGATTGGTTGCTTCAGTAGTTCAGTTTCATCTTCAAGGATACCTTTCTAGAGGCGCCTGGGTGGCTCAATGGGTTCAAGCCTCTGCCTTGGGCTCAGGTCATGATCCCAGGGTCTTGGGATCAAGCCCCGCATTGGGCTCTCTACTTGGCAGGGAGCCTGCCTCCCCCACTCTCTCTGCCTGCCTCTCTGCCTACTTGTGACTTCTGTCTGTCAAATAAATAAATCAAATTTAAAAAAAAAAAAAAAAGGATACCTTTCTAACCTACGTGGCCATCTTCAGAGTGTCTATTTGATTCCCTCATGGTCACAGGGTGGTTTTGCATTTCCAATGAGCCTATGCCTATGAAACAATGCCCAGCAGTGAAAGAAGGCTTGTTCTTTCCATATCTCTTTTCAGAAACCAGACACATTTTCAGAAATCCTGATAAACCTGTTCTCACCTCTCATTGGTCAGAATTAAGTCTCTTACCTGTCATTAAACCAATCAGTGATGAGGGGAAAGGAACCACAGGGATTGTTTGACTACTCAGAATTTCCTCTCAGACATGGTGGGGGGATACCCACACTTAAAAAAAATCACCCATCTTCCAACAAGGTGAGAAGTGACCATTGAACTGGATTCAAATCTCTATATATTGTTTGTTCTTGGCTTCAAATCTCTATGTATTGTTTATTCTGCCCTTTTTGATTTGACATATTTTCAACTTCCATTATACTTTGCCTTTTTAAATAATATTATTTCCTTTTGCCCAAACAATGGGTCTACACTTGCCCTGTTTTTCTTTTACAAACAGAGTCCAAAGGCCTTTTGTTGATCTTAGAATGTTTCCTTCTTTATTATTTTTTTTAAGATTGATTTATTTATTTGAGAGAGAGAGAGGAGAGAGAGAGCAGGAGTAGGACAAAGAGAGAGAGACTCTGAAGCGACTTCCCACTGACCGTGGAGCCCAACACAGGATATCTCACGACTCTGAGATCATGACCTGAGCCGAAACCAAGAGTGGAATGCTCAACCAACTGAGCCACCCAGGCACCCCTGAATGTCCCCCTCTTCAAATCTGAGCTTATTCTAAACCTTAGCCTCACCATCACTCTTCCCACAGACCCATTCTACTCTTTGGCACTCAGCTTCAGGGTCCTGCTGGTTATATGTCTTTAAAGCCAGAGCCCACCCTAGAGCACCCTGCATGGCTCCAGTATAGTTTTGGTCACTTCCCTGCACCCTCTTGGCTTTTCTCGTCATTGGGATCAATTCTGACTATAGTGCTATAATGGTTTTTCTAGGAACATTCTTCCTTTCTTGATGACATCATTGTCTACTAGACCAACTTTTCTATGAACATTTAGAATGTGCTGTGTTGGACATCACTACTGTTGTCCCAGGGACTGTATTTCCTTTGTGGAGTGGCTCCCCACATACCATATCCAACCCAACCTCGACTGCTGGGTGACCTGACCAGGGCCGGGTCAGCCATAGTATGGGATCCACCTTGCAGTCGTGATTAGTGCAAACGTGGGCATGAGGCCCAGCAGGGCCAATTAAACATCTTGCTTTGGTTGAAAAAGAGAGATTGAGAAAGATAAAAGGCATTTTTCCAATCTGGGTAGATAAACTAGGAAGATACAAATCTGAATTTATAAACGGCTACCTTCCCTCCTGTCTACAGATGCAAAAAAATAAAAGGGGGTTGGGGTAACTAAAGGATGAGACAAAAGAGAGAAAGTAGTCCTAGTTGCTTTGTTTGAAATCCTGAACTGAACCAGCAGCTTCCCAGTTGCAAGGGCCAATGTCTCTCTTCCTTCAACTGCCAGTGAAAGTGTTCTGACTAATATGTTTACCCTCCCAGTGTCTGGGGGCACATGTTTAACTGTGGCCAGCGTCCTCCTCCTTCACGATTACAGCTTCCAAGATGACATAAGCTCTTTTTCCCAAGGTTTCCATAACACTCATAAGATCAGCAAGTTCATCCCCCTGTGCACAAAATGCGAAGGGACAGTTTTCTTCCTTATCTCCTTAGTCTTTTCAGAGATGATGATATTAGCTCTGCAAAGTGCAAAGGCTTTTGTCAGACTTTGGACATTAAGGATACTAAGACCCACACCCCCAGCAAATGACTGGTAAGTTGGCAGTCCTTCTGATTTCTTTGCCTTTGTATTTGTGCTAGAGAAGGAACCAGAATTATTTTTCAAACACCTGTACTGGGGCACCTGGGTGGCTCAGTCATTAAGCATCTTCTTTGGGCTCAGGTCATCATCTCGGGTCCTGGGATCAAGCCCTTGCATCAGTCTCCCTGTTCAGTGAGCCTGCTTCTCCCTCTCCATCTGCTTGCTACTCCCCTGCTGTGCTCTGTGTGTGTGTGTGTGTGTGTGTGTAATAATTTTTTTAAAAAAATCTTTAAAAAAATCCAAAACAAAACAAAAAAAAAAACACCTTTCCCTTCTGGCTAGTCCAGGTTCATATGTCCATTAGAGTGTAAACCCTGTAGACTTCTCAGGTCTGGATTCTCCCTCCATTTTCTATGTGGGTGGCCTTGGACAATTTCCTTGACCTTTCTGATCATTGGTTTTTCCGTCTATAATATGGAAAAATAATAACCTTTCCTTTTAAGATTGCAATGAAATTTAAATGAGACATTGCATGCAAAATGCTTTGATGGCGCCTACCAAGAGAGGGGAAAAAAAAAAAAACCCACAACAAATGTTAACAGAAATCATTATTATTTTTATTATTTCATCACCCAAATTTTCTACTCTGACCACCCTTGTTAATCTGTTTTCCCACTCATTGCCTACACTGGGCCACTCCTCCCTGTCTTTATTAGAATTTCTATTTCTTGGGGCATCTGGGAGGTTCAGTTGGCTGGACGGCTGCCTTCAGCTCAAGTCATGATCCCAGGTTCCTGGGATCAAGCTCTGTGTCAGGCTCCCTGCTGAGCAGGAAGCCTGCTTCTCCCTCTCCTCCTGCCTCTCCCCTTCACTTATTCTCTCTCTCCAATAAATAAATTAAAAATGAAAGAAAGAAAGAAAAACCTTCAGCATCCTTTCACTGCCAGACAAGTGCCATCCCATCAGGGGGTATCCTCTCTGAAATTACATTTGCCTCTTCCTGTCACCTGTCGAATTTGCTTTATCTCCCTTTGTGCTGAAGCACAGGCTTCTAAGCATCTCTGCTTCCCTGTCTGTACCTCTGCTTCCTCTTGCTTCTGCCTAAGATGCTGGCTCTGAGCTCATGCCTTGTGCCTTCAGTTTATGGATCATCCTACCTTCTTGTCTGCATCTTTCCCTTGCCATGTCACATGGACCCAAGGGGTAAAGCCAAGTTCTTATCCTTGGTTTCTACAAGACAGCACTCACACAAGACATTTATGAGCACAGTAGAAACACAACTTCAAATGAGCACAGAGCAACCCTCCTTCATCTGCCCTGCCATGATGCTTTACCTCATCTTCTCTACCTTCTACTCTCTTCCAGGCTCTCTCTCACTTGCCACCAATTTTTGCTCTCCACTAACAGTTTTAGATTGTTCTTTTTTTTTCCCTTGACTCATGCTGTATTGTCTCTATGGGGTCATACCTTCAATCCCAAACTGCTTATCTGGGCATTTTCCTGAATAAAACAATACCTTTCTTTTTTTTTTTTTTTAAGATTTTTTATTTCTTTATGTTAAAGAGACCATGAGTGGGGGTGGGGGAGGCAGCAGAGGGAAAGGGAGAAGTAGACTGCCCACTGAGAAGAAAGCCCAACATGAGACTCTATCCCAGGACCCCGAGACCATGACCTGATGTTTAACTGACTGAATCACCCAGGCACTCCAAAACAATGTGTTTCTTAAGATGACTTCTGGTTCAGGACATAAGGATTTTTTTTTCATTTATTCATACCACTTACACCATTTTATCTGAGATTTTTTTTTCCTCCTTTAATTTAAAATAATTCAGGTAGGCAAATCTCCTTTGTACATGTTCTTCTTGGTTTTTATGACAGACACTCCACACCTAGGTCATCCTTCTGTTATCATGAACCATGGTCCCAGGCAACAAACCCTGGTTTATTTCTCTAACTCGAAAGAACCCTGATTCCTTCTAGTTGAAATCCCTACTTTTCGGGAGAGAAAAGAAAAGGAGAGAAATAGAGATGAACATGCTTCCTACGCCTTTAGGCTATCCAGTATCTTAGCTACGGTATTAAAAATCCAAAGAGTTTCGGTGGCCCAGACATCTACACACTCCTGCAGTCACTTCTAGGGAACTCAGTAAAAGCAGATAGTGACTGGTCTTTCTGATGACGACTGGCAGGTTCTTCACACCTGATACACATGTGCTAGACAGAATACTTTCCAATTAAGTCACGTCAGCACTACTCAGAAAATTGCATATCATGTCTCAGGACAACAGTGCTCAACTCCCCAGGGAGGGTAAATTTTGAGTTATGATTTCTTCAGAACATCTAGAAATTTTTTAGATTTTTTATGCCATACAGGTGCAGGTAGAGAGGCAATCTGAGGCCAAAATGGTAGAAGGTAATCAGGTTTCATCATGGTGCATAGTAAAATTGGGTCAAGATCCAAAAAATCTCACCAAAAGTGAGCCACGGGATCACTAATAGGTGTATTCACTCACAAAGACTACCTAGGATTATTCTAGAAAGAAAGGACTGTGCTGAGAAAGAAATCAGAAACCTTAAGTCTGGGAAAGGAGGTCACAGAGGAACAAGGACCCAAGGAATGGATACAGGTGCAAGGGATCAATATAGGGCGGCCCAGAGAATCTTATCCAAATCTTTGCTGCCAGAATGGATTCTTATCGTATCGGCTAACTGTGGATGTCATGGCTTCTGAACCCATAGGTCAGAGCCCCATCTTGGGTCTGTGTAGAAATTTTCCAGGACAGTTTCTGCCTCTCTTTCATTCCTAGGTTACCTTACATTATCCCGATTCTTGACTTTTTCAGTAATGTTTCAGCCTAAGCTGAGGCTACACGTGTTAGCTAGGGACTCTGATCTGTCTCTGAGATGTTCTGGAATCTTACCAAGAGTTTACTTATTTACAGGAGAAGCTGAGGGGGACTTGTAAGAAATAACTCACCCTAAGAGAACAGGGAGTTGGGCAGCGGGGGACTTGTAAGAAATAACTCACCCTAAGAGAACAGGGAGTTGGGCAGCGGAGCAGAGCCTAAACAAATCC
The DNA here is from genome assembly GCF_964662115.1 of Mustela nivalis. Classification (NCBI taxonomy): domain Eukaryota; kingdom Metazoa; phylum Chordata; class Mammalia; order Carnivora; family Mustelidae; genus Mustela; species Mustela nivalis. The sequence goes on along the minus strand of NC_139036.1, from coordinate 31,878,556 downwards.
TCATGTTCAGAGGAAGGGTGGTTCTGACTAGCATAGCATCTGCCTGGATTTGTCTCCAGGCCAGCCTCCCTCATAGTCTCATGCCTAGATCTCAGGAAATGACAGATTATTTGAGTAAATACAAAAAGAACTAATGTTGCTGAAATTGTATATGAAGTTAGGGCTTCCGTCACAAAGCATAACAAAAATTGACCTCCCTCCCCTTCTCATAGTGCAACACACAGCAGTATTTTGCTTACCCAGAGAGATGATTCAACAGAGGTACAGGGTAGCCAGCTTCAAGATGGCTCCCAATGATCCCCCACTTCCTGGTATTCACACCTTTGGGTAGTCCCCTCCCACATTGTAGCAGGGTTGGTCTGTGTGACTAACAGAATGTGACAGAAGTATGACCTGTCACTTCTAAGGCACAGCAGTTTCCTCCCTGCTCTCTCGCTCTCTCTCTCTCTCTCTGAATCACTCAGTCCAGGGGAAGCCAGCTGCCATGTTATGAGAACTCTTTAGTAAATCTGTAGAGAAGTCCATGTGGTGAGGCACTGATGCCTTGAACCGACATCCATGTGAATGAGCCATCTTGGAAGTGGTTCCTCCAGCCCGAGAGACTCTGAGAGACCTCATTAGAGGCACTGGGACAGAACCATCAGATCAAGCTGTTTCTGGATGCCTGGCCTTTATAAACTAGTGAGATAAAAAAATGTTGTTTTATACTGTGAAGTTTGGGGTAATTTTTTATATGGCAAAAGATAATCACTGCAGATTTTAGTACCAGAAGTGAGATGTTGCCATAAAAGAAATGCAGGAGAGGCTTTAGAATCAAGCAGGAAGCATAAGGTTGGAAGGATTCTGAGGAGAGTTTTAGTGAAAGCTTGAAGAGCTTTGACAAAACTGTTTTCAGAAGCATGATGACCTTTGAGGAGGCTGAAGGTGAGGGCATACAGGAGAGTGAGGAAAATCTTACTGGAAGGTGGAAGAATGGGGGGTCCTTGATGTATAGTGGCAGAAGGTTTTGCAATGCTGTCACCCACAGGTATGTGGAAAGAAAACGTACCTAATGAACGGGACCTAGCTCAGGAGATTTCTAAGCTATGTGTCAAGTTGCCACCTGGTTTCTTCTTGTTGTTTATAATAAAGAGTGAGAGGAGACAGACAGGCTCAAGAAAAAAACCACTAAGCAATGAAAGAACCAGGGCTCAATAGTCTTGAAATTTTTCAACCTCTCAGGATGGCAAACACTGCTAACATTAAGAAATGTCTTCCAGCGGGGCGCCTGGGTGGCTCAGTGGGTTAAGCCACTGCCTTCGGCTCAGGTCATGATCTCAGGGTCCTGGGATCGAGTCCCGCATCGGGCTCTCTGCTCAGCAGGGAGCCTGCTTCCCTCTCTCTCTCTCTGCCTGGCTCTCTGTCTACTTGTGATCTCTGTCTGTCAAATAAATAAATAAAATCTTTAAAAAAAAAAAAAAAAAAAAAGAAATGTCTTCCAGGGATGCCTGCGTGGCCCAGTTGGTAGAGCACAGGACTCTTGATCTCAGGGTCATGAGTTGAAGCCCCACATTGGGCGTGGAGCCTAGTTTCAAAAAGAGAGAGAGAGAGAGAGAGAGAGAAAGAAAGAAATGTCTTCCTCACAATGATCAGTTCCAGGGAACTGCAAGGAAAACATGCAGAAGATGAAGCCAAGGGAGTGGCAATAAAGCCCTTTGTAAAGCCTTCAGGAAGCTCTAAGGTGGTAGCTCAGAGGGCTGTTCAGTCAGACAAAAAAATCCCCCTAAAAAGTAGAAATGTGTCTCTCCCAGGTACTCTTCATTAAACAACAGAGCTTCTAAGAAGCTTACGGATGTTGTCTTAGCCATTTCAGCAGAAACCCACAGGCTTATCTCAAAGAGATTTCTGGGTGTGGCCTTTGTGTAATGGAGTGAACCCAATATTGTTCAGAAAGTTTTTAAGGTGATGGTATTTGTAGGAACACAGCCAGCCGAGACTGAAAGGGACAGAAAACCCTGTGAAATGAAAAGGACCCGTGCACCCCTCCCTCCAGAATCGGGCAGGAAACAGTCTAAGAAAACTACGCAGCTGCAAACAAGACTACCTTTCACGGAAAGGCAAGGATGACTCAGAGGAAGAACCACGACCCCAGAGGGAAGGGCAAAGAGCCAGGGAGAATAGCTCCCAGTCAGAAGGAAGACCGAGTCTTAGTCAAAGTACTTCCAACATTTGTCCAGCTGTGCTTCAGGCTTGCCAATGGACCGGTAAGTCCTGCGTACCTCCCGTTTCCCCTTAACTTTGGGACAGATGGGTCTATAGTGGTTATCCTTTGCCGGCCCCGTCATTATACGTTGCGTGAGTGCATTCACAGGTCTTTATCTTTGAGAGGAACTATACTTAAGGAGCTGAACTGAAGGGATGACACCTCGGGATCCTCAGAGCCTTCAGATTTAGTTGACACGATTCTGGAATTCAGACCGGTGCTCTGGTGGCAAGATATCCTGGGGGCCTTGGGAAGGAGTGAGTGTATTTTGTATACAAGAAGAACATAAAAAGTTGTGGCCAGACAGTGAACTGTGCTGTTTTGTGAATGTCCACAGTTTCTTTAACACTCATCCCCTCAAGGATTGGAAACCGATTCCCCTCCCTTTGAGTGTAGGCTAGACTTAGTGACTCAATTTTAATGAACAGAAGAAAGTGGTAGAAGTGATGTAGATAGTTTTGAGTGCTGGGTCATAAAAGGCACCTGCTTGCTCATTCCCCTTTAGATCCTTTGCTCGGAGAAAAGCCAGATAAAATGTCATGGGGACATTCAGGCCACCCGTCAAGGCCAGGCCCACACGAGGCCCCTGCCAGCACCCACGTGAGAGGGCCATCTAGGAAGTGTATACCCCAGCCCTGGGCAAGCCCTCAGAGGATGATGCCTCCCACTCGTAAATCCTGACTACAGCCTCATGAGAGAGCTGGGGTCAGAATCACCCAGCTAAGTCACTCCTGAATTCCTCCTGACCCACAGAAACTGTGAGACAATAAATGATGAGTATGCACAGAGCCACGCCAGACATGCAGTATGAGAGAGAAATTAATGGGTAAAGAAGACGTGGTTCCTATACGAAAACGGAATAGTACTCAGCCATCAGAAAAGATGAATACCCACCCTTGGCATTGACATGGATGGAACTGGAGGGGATTATGCTAAGTGAAATAAGTCAAGCAGAGAAAGACAATCATCCTATGGTTTCACTCATATGTGGGGCATAAGGAATAGTGTGGAGGACCACAGGGGAAGGAAGGGAAAACTGAATGGGAAGAACTCAGAACTCAGACAGGGAGACAAACCATGAGAGACTCTGGACTTAAGGGAAACAAACTGAGGGTTATGGAAGGGAGGGGGGTTGGGGGATGGGGTAACAGGGTGATGGGTATTAAGGAGGGCTCGTGTGGTGATGAGCCCTGGGTGTTACACACAACTGATGAATCGTTGAATAGTACATCAAAAATTAATGATGTCCTCTATGTTGGCTAACTGAACACAATAATAAAAATACATAAACAAAATTTAAAAATAAATAAAATCGGTCTTTCTTATTTTAAACAACTGATCCTGGCGAGGCCGAGCAGGAGTCGTAAATGCAGCATGACCCAATGTTGGCGAACTGAAACACCAGGCTTTACCTCATGTTAAAGCCCACAGAGAGCCCACATCCAGAAGACGACTCCAAAGTACTGTGGTGGACGACCCACAGAGGCACATTCGCTATCGGTATGCCATGTAGAGGCAACGGAACCCCGTGGCTAAGAGCGTGGCTGCCTCTCATGGCTGGGTGTCCTGCCAGGACTCCGTAACTGCTGGTTCTTCTAGGGTCCACTCCAGCAACGCTGCTGTAGTCCTTACACACAGACTGTGCCTCGTAGACTCTTTCTGTGTTTCCAAGTTTCCAAACAGCATGCACAATGTCCCGCTCCTAATGCCACATACATCTGTGCCATTTCTACACTAAAGACCATCACAAACACAGACTATAGCCAATTAGGGATATAAGGGATCCTCAAGGCCATTTAGTCCAATACCCCCCACACCAGTTTTACAGAGGAAAATGTGGAGATCTTGAAAGACAAAGAGATATGAGAAAACTCCACATGTAGCAAGTGGCCATGCCAGGCCTTAAACCCTCATCTCTGAGTACCCAGCCTTTGGCTGTTTCCTTCCTTAGCCGTAGAGTACTGTATTTGTGTTTGCTCACACATTTGAAAACACCAGGCAATGAGAAAGGGATCGCTTTAATGAACACAGAGGAGGCCTGGAGTGGGAAGGTGGGGGTGAGGAGGGAGTTTCAAGCCATTGCCTACACAAGGCTCCAAGTTCCAGATGCTGTTTGTCATCAGAGCCCATCCACATGACATCTGTCACCGCAACATTGGCTGGAGACCATACCCTGCCTGGCTAACAGTTTAGGGGCTGGAGGAGGGGTGGAAACTTCCTGGAGAGAGACAATTCTGTGCCTAGATCCACTGGGCATTCATGGAGAAACTAGCATGAAAGACAGGGTGTCATAGGACACCCACCAGATTAAGATTCAGTTCAGGCTTTGATTCTGCTACTGAGTTGCTGTGTGACCTTAAGCCTCTTCCTTAACCCCTCTGAGCCTCTGCTTAAAAATAATTCACTTGCTATTCTACCTAGTCAACATTAGAAGAAGCTTTAGAATCTAATCTAACCCCCTAATTCGATAGATAGGGAGCTCACAAATTCATTTGCATGAAATCCTAGATACATGTGAGAAAATAGTGATAAAAGCTCACACATCCCGTGTCTAAGAATCAAATTACATGAAGTGAGCCAACCACACACTACTTACTAAGAGTCCAGAGGCTGGAGACCTTTTAGTAGCATCCATCTTAGGGTCAGTCGGATTATTGAAGAGGGAATATGCCCTCAACTCCTCTGTCAAAGAGTTACATCAACAGATGTCCTGGAGGGGGAAACCCTGGGATTGGGATGGGAGTGTGTCCACGCAGAACAGAGGCCCTGAGCGCCCTGGGAGCACTGAGGCCCGGATCTGCAGCCAAGTTCCAGGGAGAGACCAGGAAGAAGGCCATGTCCAGGGTAGACGCATGTGCAGAGAGGGAAGACAGATTAGTAGGCTCTGGAGATATACCCCAAACATGCGGAACCCATTGCTCGAGCAGGGCACAGGGCTCCAGAGACATACTGAGCAGAAGACGGGGAGGGGGGACTTTGTTTTATTTTTGGATTTTGCCAAATCAAAAGAATTTGGGAAATTGTGGAAACTGTTGTGTTAAACACAGCCTCTGCCAGGTTGGCGCAGGCCTGTTTCTAAGTAATTCAATCTGAGGCAGGGAGGAGCCGTAAGCGTGCATGCACGCACACACTCACATGCTCACGCACGCATACATGCACACACACGTGCATGTACACACACACACACACACATGGCCTGCAGGGGCCAGTGGCAGCAAAAGGCCTGATCTTCCCAGGCTGATTCCTGAGAGAGTGGCCAAGGCCCATAGGCTCAGGGCCAGGATCCATTCACCCATTCACTCTAGTATTTACTGGGTGCCTTCAAGGCGTCAGGCACGTGTTAAGCTCTGGGAATAAGGTGGGGAGCACAGCAGAAGGGGGTCCCTCCCTTCCCAGTACTCACATTCCAGGGGGCTACCCAGCTGATGGGAATGCAGCTTCTACGCCGTCTTTTCCCTAGCCAAGCATGTGCAGAGCCGTGGGGGTGCATGAGGCAGAGATGATTAGGGGAGGAGAGGAAAGGGGAAGGAGACGTGTAGCAGACCCTACCTGCTGCTTCCCCAACCCTTCCCACTTTTTTTCTTGCTCAGGCAGCTGAACTCGGGGTTCCCTTGATCTTGGGGAAAGGGAGACCTTCCCCTGTCCCAGGGGACACATCCCTATAGGTGTATACCCGCCCTGGTCAGCTCATTACCTTTGGCCAAAAATGGGCTCAAGTGTATAGATATGTGACCCAATTCTGGCTTCACAGCTGTGAGAACTCTCTTGGAGAAGGTTTCCTTTCCCAAATAAAAAGACAGAGCCCCTCCGCCTTCACACCAGAATGGGAAGAAAGTGCCTGGAGGCGGTGTAGACACTATTTGGAAACCATAAGGCCAGAGGTCAACAAGAAAAGATGCCAGGACTGAGAGAAGAGTTGAGTGGTTGACGTCATGGGCCACCACCAGAGCCGTCTTCTAGACCCTCAGTGGGCAGAGAATGAAAAAAACTTAGAAATAAGCTCTATTTGGCAAAGTTGTTTTTTAATTGGGTTTTCTGTTGCTAGCAGCTCAGGCCATTCCAAAAGGGTCTGACATGCCACATTACTAGTACCATCAAGAAAGCCAGCTCATGAAGGATAAGTGGACCCCAGGCTCAGCAAAGGCCATTGGAAAGAACCAGAAGAAGAGCTCAACCAGATTTCTATTTTAGATAAGATCTTCTGGGGACGCCTAGGTGGCTCAGTTGGTTAAGCGTCTGCCTTTGGCTCAGGTCAAGGTCCTGGAATCCCAGACCTTGGGACTCCTTGGGTTGGTATGAGGTTCTTTGCTCAGTAAGGAGTCCGCTTCTCCGTCTGACCCTCCCCCTTCTCGTGGTCTCTTCTCTCCTGGGCAGTCTCCCGTGTACACTGGTGGTCCTCTGAGAATGTATGGTAGAGAATGACCTCTCCTCCCCAGTGGGATTTAAGCACCAAAACCCCCTTCTGAAGACGGCTTACCGGATCATCCCAACCCCAATTTCTTAATCTTTGACGTAAGTGGGTATTGTAATTGCATTTGAAAGAACCAGTAGAGTAAGGGCTTTCAGATCCCATGGATGTGGGTATGGAAGAGAGAGACAGAGGCAGAGGCAGAGACAAAGACTGAGACATGAAGCTCCTATGTTAAAGTTTCTGGTAGGAGGGGTATTTGACTGCCTGAGCTTGAATCCAGCTACTCCCTATCTACGTGCCATTAAAGCTATGTAACCAGCATGTGCCTCACTTTTCTCATCTGGAGAGTGGGATTATTTAAATAGCCTCTACTTCATAGGGCCATTTTGAGTAATAAATAAATCAGTTCATTTAAAACTCTTAGGACAGGGGTGCCTGGATGGCTCAATGGGTTAAAGCCTCGGCCTTCGGCCGAGGTCATGATCCCAGGGTCCTGGGATTGAGCCCCGCATCGGGGGTTTCTGCTCAGCGGGGAGCCTGCCTCCTCCTCCTCCTCTCTCTCTCTCTCTCTCTGCCTGCCTCTCTGCCTACTTGTGATCTCTGTGTGTCAAATTTAAAAGAAAAACCTCTTAGGACAAACACCAAGTGCATGGCTAATCCTCAAGAAATATTAGCTAATATTTGAACCATGTGATTGATTCTGAGATGCACGAGATTCCACGTTTTTATCGTCTCTAAAATCATGATGTGTCTTACAGAGGACGGTATGTCGTAAGTGATCGGAAGCACTTTTTCTTTTTGGTGAAGCACTGACTAGTGATTTTTCTTTTACAGACTGCGACGTCGTACATTCAGTGAAATGTGAAATTTCATTGTTATTGGCGCAGACCTCCTATTGTAAAAGGGATGGCTGGAGTAGCCCCATCAGCATACAGATATATAAAGCAAATAGGCACTTCATTGTCATAGGGAGGAAGCGTTGGAGGCTTGTCCCAGGCCACCCTCCCTGAAATCCTTTGTTGGTGGAACTCAACTCGTGCTGCGAAGGGATGGGCAGATCTGCACAGGGGACAAGCAGACCCAGACGGAGACTGGTGAGGTTGTTTGGATTCAATGTTATTCAAGCATCCGAAGACTTGAGACTGTGTAGAGAGATCATCTAAACAGAAAAGACATGAAGGGCCTACCAAGAAGAAGTTCTCCAATGGTAAGGGACAGGAGGGTTGCGACCCCAGCCAGACCCGGAGTTGAGACTTTCAGCAAGAATACTTTATTAGGCAGAGGTGGCCTTAGGGGTAGCTAGAGCCTTCACCTTCCCTGCCCGCCCCCCACCTCCAGGAGGCACACCTGCAACTGAGAGACCCCCAGTGGAGCTGGGTCTGATACAAGTCAGCATTCAGGCAGTTGTAGCTGATTGTGGGAGGGGAGACACAGGAAAGAGAGAAGGCCATTTCTCTAATGGAGACACAGCAGTTATAGTCGTTTCAATTCAAATAGTAAGAGAAGCCTGGTCTTCTTTTTAGCTTAAGCAGGTGAAGTGAATCATCTGAGCAAAATTATTAGTTATTAGTAATTATATTTGACATTGTTACTAGCAGCAGCCCCAGGGACCCAGTGCCTACAGTGTGCACTGAGCTACAAGGTACCACGGACACATTAGAACATTTACTCCACACCACTGTGGAGTGGCAACAGTGAATCATGGGACAGGCAAGGGAATGAGAGGAGAGATCAGTTAACTTTGCCCCAGTCCCAGAGCTGCCTTGCAGCAGAGCTGAGGTTCAAACTCAGCTTCTCTGACTCCAGAGCCTGGGCTCATCACTGCTCAGGGTAGAAAGTTGACTTTCTGATCTTAAGGGCAGCATGCCGGTTGACTCCAGCCTGCAAGGTCTGGATGGAAACGGCTTCTCTCTCTGCTGGAGGAGACTCCATCACCGCTCTGTAGCTCAGGAAACATTATCGAGGGCTTGCGTGGAACCCCCGGGCTCTGTCTCTGTGCCCCCCTCCCAGAGTAACATTTCGGGCGTCTCAGAGGGTTTCCCTGTGAGTGAATGCCACACACCAGGGGGCTTACAGAGCAAAGTATTTTTGCACAGTTGGGGAGGATGGAAAGTCCAAGACCAAGGTGTCCCTCAGGGTAGCTTCTGGTGAGGACTCTTCCTGGCTTAGAGAGGGCTGCCTTCTCATTGTTTCCACGTGTGATAGGGAGGGAGAGAGAAGGAGAGAGATCTTCCTCTACTTATAAGGCCACAGTCCCACCAGATGACATGTACCATCTTATTAACCTTCACAATAGCCAGTACAATAGATATGACAGAGGAGTAAATGAGGCTCAGAGATGACACACCTTACTCAAGCTCACATAGCTGGATGGTGGGTAGTGCCAGAGTTTAAACCCAAGCTTGGATTCCAAGTCTATGCTCCTTTGTTTTCCCTGTTCTCCATTCCCACTGAACAAGTGGGCACCCTAGGCGGGCCCAAGGTAGTAGCTCTGTGATGAGCCAAGGTTTGGGGCCAAATCAAGGTCATGGACTCAGGAGCAGCCCTAAGGATCAAGGGGCTGTCAGGAGAGACAGAATGGAAAAAGGAAGGAGAGAAACAGGGACTGATCTTGATGGCTTCCCAACATTGCCTTTGTCGGACTTGGGGAGCTCCAGTTCTGCTATTTTACCTAGGAGAACGTGGCTAATTTTTCCCCCCTCTACCTTCAAGCTCTACATCTCTTTACAGGTAAACAAGCTTTGCAGACAAGTACCAACCAACTGTGCAGGCCCACCCTCCCCTTGGGCCGCAAAGGAAATGAACTTGGAGTTCTATGTCTTCACCTGGCGGGCATCACAACGCAGCAGCCCAGAGGGACTGGGCTGGGTGGCAGGCTGCTACACTATTGTCTAGAGCCTGGTGCAACGCAAAAAAGAAGCCAGCCTGCAGGAGAAAGGTGCACAGGCTGGCCCCGGCCCAAGAATGACAGAGGCCCCTTGCTCCTGCTGCCCCATCTCTGTTTCCCTGGCCGCTGAACAATAAGGAGGCGCTGTCAGGAAGTGACACTGAAACGCCATTCCCCTATACCTCCTTCAGCCGCTGGCAAAAGGAGGTTCCCGGAGGGAATATTTTTAGTTTGACAAATGAAAGCCTGGGACCGAGGACAGGAGGGATTAAGGGAGCTCTTCTCTGACACTCCTGGAGACGGGGAGATGATGAGTCAGATACAGAGGGCTTAGGCACGACTTCTCAAGACATTCCTCAAGCATGAGCACAAGCCAGCCGCTCGAATTCCTCCTGCCCAGCAGCCAGCCGGCACTCCGGGAGGAGGGGCCGCTGCGGAGCAGCGCCTCTCCTCCGTCTTCCCTTCCCTTGGCACATTGTTGGACAGCAGCTCCGGGAGATCAAAGCAGCCGCCAGGGCTGTTTTCCGGAATTGGGATTCAGGAGACCTGGGTTCGAATCCAGATTTCCCCCGCTTGCTGGCTGGTATTTAGGGAGTCCTCATTCCTCCGTCTGTGCCTCAGTTTCCTGAGCTATGAATTGGAAGTGTTGTAATGCCTCAGAATGGTTATTATGAGGCGGGACTTTTGAAAAAACCACTGTGAATGCATGCATGGTGCTGGAGAGACCTGTTTTTTCTGTATTACTCCTAGCACCCCATATAGAGATGCACTCAACATCTCACATCGTAAAACAAACCAGCGTTCCTCAAGTGCTTCCCACGAGCCAGCCTTGCGCTAACTCTTCCTAGTTTAACCCTCTTCATACCTCTGAGAGGTAGAGCTCATCACCCGTGTTTTACAGGTAAAACTGAGGCTCAGAAAGATGAACGTGACTTCCTAAGGTCACAGAGCTAACCTGTGGTAGGTTGGCGTTAAACCCGACACGCCTGGACTCTGAAGCCCATGGCCCGAATCCCTGCTCTAGGGACTCCCTGGCTGGGTCTGTATCTGGCGGGAGAACGTCTCTTATCAGAAGCCACAAGTGACGGTAAGATCAAGGCAGTGTTCAGAGCCTAGTGCCAAACAGAGCTAGAAACGGTGGAACAGGCTGCCAGCCAGAGGAGACAGAGGCCAGAGCCCAGAGCTAGGACTCCATGCCAAGCACAGGCTGGAGGAGAAGGGCAGCCACTACGCTAGAGCCTGGGCCCCTCCCACCTGTCCACAGTTGGCTCCACCCACTCTAGCCATGTGCTGGGATGGTTAAGCTGCTTAAAAGTCAGAATCTCTTCATTTGGTTGGCTTATTTCTCACATTCCAAACAGCTGGGTTGGGTGGGTGCTCCCGGGACTCAGTACCCAGTCACTAAGTGAATTCCACCGAAAGCACGTACAGCCATGATGAGCAACCCATCGGCAGACCTCACATTGCCTGTGCACTTGAATTTCATTGGCTCACAATGGAATTTCGGGATGAATCCTAAAAGGCCGTCATCGATGAGTGCTGCTTCTCAAAAATGCCAAGTGATCATTCTGTTGCTAAAATTAGTGTTTTTTCACTCATTAGCATCTCCCTCCCAAGTAAGTGATCTAAGCCTTGAGAAGTCACTTTTTACCCTCTCATGGTATGTAATAGAGCTATTTTGTTGTAAACAGCAAGCAAAAGGTGGCCCATCAGGTTTTTTTTTCTTTAATTTGCCCCCAAGAATAAAGAAAGGAGTGCATGAGGAAGGAAGAAAAGAGGGAGGGGCCCCTGCTTACACCACAAGCTCTGTTCTCTGTGTGTTCATGCGAATCATGGCCCACCACCACTGCCACAAAACTGAGGTCAAGAGACTTCTAGTAGCACCTCTCCCAGAGCCCAGACTGATACAAACCCATAACCTACCATGTCTTCATTTTTGCTTTGGCCTCAAGAAATGCTCAGAGCTGATTTTGCATCTTTCCTTCATGCCACAAGAACTTTGACAAATTTCACTTAAACCCCAGGAACCTGAATTTCCTCATCTGTAGAATGGGGTTCATTTCCACCTGTCTCATAGGGTGAGACAGGTGGAAAAATGAGAGAATAGAATATAATATAACATAACATAATATATAATATAATATAATATAATATAATATAATATAATATAATATAATATAACATAATATATAATATATATATTATATATATATAATATATATAATATAATTTACTGAGCATATGTATTACTTACTGAGTATCTATTATGTGCCAGGCAGATACTTTATTTATGTATTTATTTAATATGTTTATAAATAGTTTATATTTATATATGCTTTATAAGTTTATATTTATATATATTTATATCATTATTCCATATATATTTATATTTATATACATAACATACATATTGTGTATCGGGGACTTTTTGTGGGAAGGAGTTATAATTCACCTCAATATCATGGACTAGAGCAGGTAAAAACAACAACAAATAATGAAATGAAGACTTAATTTGCTCTTCCTGGACTCCACACTTACACTGGAGTATGTTTTAGCCCAAGTTTCTTTGGCTGCAGGATCAGAAAATCTCTTAAATACTAGGAATGCAAGGGGTGGGTCTAGGAAACATGGGTGCTGGCAGGTTGCCAGCGGGGACAGAGGGGTCTTACTGGGGTGCAAGAATTCAGCTTCCCAGGGTTGGGTGGGGGAACCGTGCTAAAACCAGAGCACTTGCTGGAACTGATGGCTTTGTCCTCCTTGCAGAGCCCTGACCAGTGTGCTCAGAGAGGCTCCAGCACCACAGGCATGTGCTGGTCTCTAGCTCCCAGCTAGCCTGCCCTTGCCAATTCTGTATGCCTCTTCTCCTTCCAGTAGCTTCTGCTTCTAGAAGGCTCTGTGCCCCTCGCCATCTTCCCAGTATGTCATGAGCTTTCAGCTTCAACTTCCCGCCCCAGCTGCCTCATTTCTCTTCTCATTTCCAAGGTCAAATTCCCCAAGGAGGAAATCTGATTGAACCAACTCAGCAGCTTTCTCTAAGTTGAATTCTAGAAGGGATGCCACCTCTGGTAGATCCTGTGGGGCTGTAGGGCTGGGACAGGGGACAGGACACAGAATACACTCTGAGCCACCTACTTAGCTGCCCCTGGAGCAGAGAGGTGGTTGACATGTGGGTACACTGATGCTTTCCAGTTAACTTCTTCTTGTGGTCTCAGTCTATAATTACTCTTTGGCCACAGTTTCTAGCATTAGGAAGACTGGGGCCTGAATCCCAGCCCTACCACCAACTAGCTATTCTGTTTTGTTGGCTTTTGGTTTTTGTTTTTTTTTTTTAAGATTTATTTATTTATTTATTTATTTACTTGAGAAAGAGAGCATGTGCACACATGTAGGGGAGTGGCAGAGGGAGAGAGAGATAGAGAATCTCAAGCAGACTCCGCACTGAGAATGGAGCCCAATTCAGGGATGGATCTCATGACCCTGAGATTAGGACCTGAGCCAAAATCAAGAGTCAGACACTTAATGACTGAGGTACCCAGGTGCCCCCCACCACCTGCTCTATTTTAAACAAGGATCCTCTCAGACCCTCAGATTCTTTTTCTATAAATGGTGGTCCTATTATACCAACTTCATTCGGTTGTGATGTGGAATAAATAAGATGATTAGGACAGAACCTGAAACACAGTAAACACTGAGTACCTGCAGTTGGTCTTATGACTATGGCTGCCATTACTATTCAGAGTTGGATAAAATTGGCCCATACCTCATTTCTTTCACTTCAGAAGGCACTCTCCATCTACATCACGGGCGTCTAACCCCGACCTCACAGAGCTGGTGCAAAGAATCTATGTGTCTAGAAATCTCAAGCAGTACTTAGTAGACACTAGACATCAACAAATGCTTGCTTTCTTTCTCTCCCTTATTCTCCCTTGTGGGTGTTCCTTGAGTGTTTCCCTAGGAAGCCAGTGTCCTCTCTACACCATACCTCTAGAAGTATCCTATAAAGGCCTTAGCCCTTAACATCTAGATCTGATCAGTGGTTAAAGCTCACCCTCAAAAAGTCACAAGACAATAGAGAAGATCGGAACCATGGAGACCAGCTGGTTTCAGAGTTTACCGAGGGGGAAACTGAGGCCCAAAGACAAGAGGTAATAGACCTATGTGAAAGAGTGGCCAACCCAGAAAGAAGACTCTGCCTTTCCTGGTTTCCTGACCAGTGCTTATGCCACACTCTCTTTGCCCTCAGTAGATTTTTCCATGTGGGGTTCCCTTTTGCCAAGTCATGTCTGTGCCCCCAGAAGCATATCTGTGAAGAATTAAAAGCAAGGACCTTGAGACAAGCTGGAAGGGGAAAGACAACACATCAGACACGGCAGGAGAGTGGCAACAGCAGACCCACAGCATGGCCCTGGCAGAGCCAAGCCCTTGGCTTACTCACCAGAACAAGAGTGACTCGGGGGTTATTAGGGAAGAGAGCCTCTGAGCCATGACATCATGAGAATGGCGGGTAGTCTGTGGGCCTTGAAAGTGAAAGGGGATTAGGCCAGCGCTCTGGGGCTGGGCCATCCCGCCCTGAGGGCTCATAAGGAGACCACCTGCCCTGCCTGAGAAATGTTCGCCAACATGAGAAATGAATTTTAAAGTTTGACATTATTGAAAACAATCAGCTCTGATTTCAAAGGCTGGCCAGCTTGCCCCAGCGCCTGCACACACCCAGGCCCAGCCCACCGCACCAAGACAGTGAACCCGTGACATCAGAGCCTGCCCTAGGGAGAAAGTCTCGTGAATTATTAGCACTATCCCCAGAGGAGGAGGATGGAGTTACAACCGCATGAATTGGGGAGAATTTAGGAACCCTTCCTGGCTCAGCTCACACTCCCAAAGCTTATCAAAATGCACCTGCTTGGAACCACCAGCAAACCCCTTGCCTCCTGAATCCGTGTGGGAGCCCCAGTCCCCGAGGTGAGGCCAACGGCTCCCTGGGGAAGACAGGTACGGTCCCAGCCCCCGCCATCTCCCCCACATCGCTCTCTCTGTCTCTGTCTCAGTCAGTACCCTGCTATTCTGAGTTCAGGCTGTATCACCCCCGAATTGTAGTAAGACACAGTTACAGCCTCCAGCCAATCTTCCCCCAGAGTATAGCGGTCCCCCGACCTGAGCTAACCAGGTGCATTCTCCTTGAATCCCATCTCATCTTCCTGACCTGCTCAGGAGCAGAACCTTGACCTTGGTGTTTGTTAGAGCGCTCCCGTAGACACCCGTGGTTCGTAGGGATGAAGCGCCTCTGCTGCAAGCCGTCCTTCACAGTGCAGCCCAACTGCTGTCCCCGAAACAGATCTGCGGTCACCTCCAAGAGGAGGGGTCCCCGCCCCTTCCCTCCGGGTGCCTGCCTCTCCCTTACCAGCCCATCCTCCTTCACGCACCTTCCAGTCACAGGCACAGTGTTGCATGCTCTAGTCCAACCACCCCTTTCCACCTTCGGACTCCAACTCTTCCCTCCACCGCTGCCCAACCCCCACCCATAACTGGAAGTTATTTCCTGAACCTTCCAGGGCCAACATCCATGTCGCCCCTCCTCAGAAGACATCCCTCATGCCCCGCCCAGGATGAATCACTTGGCAGGGAGAGCGGAAGCCGATGCTTCAACAGCACTGACCACGGGGCAGGCACCACACGTGGGTTTTACGTTTCCTAATTTGTTCCCTCCTCACCCCAACCCTTCAAGGTAGGTATTATTATCATCCACATTTCACAGAGGAGAAAACAGATGCAGGGAGGTGTGAGGTAACTTGCCCGCGAGGACATAGTTACTGACAAGGAAGGACTGAAACCGGGCCACATCTGGCTTCAGATTCACGGGCTTGGTGACAGTCCCCTGGTGCTTCCTTCTCTTTCCTTACTTATCAGCCTGTCTCACCCACTTGACGCTGAGCTCCTTGAGTGCAGGCTTTGGGTCTTATCATAAATGTTATAGTACTGTAAGTTTTATCATTGTTACTTGCTAGAGTACTATGTTGGTAGAAATAATAGCCATAGCTCTAATGTATGATATAGTCACATCCTGAGCTTTCTATATGTTATCTTCTCCCAAACTCAGCAGTCATATTGAAATGTGTATCATCTTCCCTTTCTAGATAAATCATCTGATTTACCCGTCAGGCTCTGTGAGGCTAACGTCCAAGGTCACCCCTTCTGCCTCGGCCCCTGAAATCCTCCCCTCACTTGGTACATAGCCAAGACACAAAGTCAAGACTCAGTGATCTGGTGAGTGAGGCCTACCTGTGTCCTTTGTAGGCCTCTACGTTTGAGTTCTAAGACCACAACTGACTACTGTGACCAACCGCTGTCTCTTCCCTACTGTGCGCCAGAGGCTCCAGAAACATCACTTCCTTCATCTCCCAATCCCCAAGAGGCAGGACCCACTGTTGGCCCCATTTTTAGATGCCTCATGGGAGACTCAGAGAGGTCATGTGACCTGCACAAGGTCACAGAGCTGGTCAGGAGCAGAGCTGGTCAGGAGCAGAGCTGGTGGGGGAGCGGAGGCTGGCTCAAAGTGTGGTGCTCCCTAACCCTGTTCTTTGCTGCCTCTTGGGAACAGGATCCCCAGAGCCAGACTGAGGAAGGCCCACAGTGGGGGGAGGGGGGGGTGAGCTGTAGGGTACGTTCCACCAGATATAATTTCCTCAGACATTTGAGCAGATCCCTCACTCTGTATAGGACCAGACTGACTCTGAAGCAAATGATGAAACAGACCGTCCAGTTGCTCCCAGTGACATCTTATTTCTGCTCCTTCCGAGCCCCTGTGCAGGCCCCTGTGCATTCCTAGTGACGTCACCCAGCTGTGCTCCCTCATCTCCCGGAGGAGCTCTGTCACCGGAAGGGGGAGGGCTGGGCGGGGGTGCCGAGGGATGACACAGAGACAGGCCGCCTCGTGGCGCCTGAAGGAATGCGCTCCTGGCATGGCCCCACAGCCAAATTTGGGGAGGGTCCCCAAGCAGGGTCACTTCCCCATGATCAGAAAGTGGACGCCAAGGTCTGAAGTGCCCAGGCTAGAGATGAAAAGTAATCCAACTGAATAAATAAATCACCAAAGAGAGCAACAACCACCGTCTGCCAAGAAATTTAATCCCAAATGTGGAGAGTTGGTAGGGGGTGGGGGTGGGGTGGGGGACAGGGAGGACTGAGGCTCTGAAAAGATTTAATTGGTGATAGGGCCCGAAGAATATGTAAATAGTCTCTTGGTTTCTGTCCTAAAAGGAGAAACAGATGCCAAGGACTCCGAGCTGAGTTTTCATATGAAAATCACTAAGACCCGAGAATGCCATTTAAAATGTATATAATTCGATTGTTATCTCCTATGGGGAGGGCTGCCTGTTTGAGGTTTTCATTTCCACTAGCCCCCACCCTCATTGTAAGACCCATTTTCTATACCCCTTCCACTTTCCCTCCTCCAAAGCCCAATGGTTACTCAGCCAAGATGGATGAGAAAGAAATGGGGGGGTGGTTCAGTGTGGGGGTCTGCTCTCTTAGTCTTGAAAGCCTGTGGCTAAACCTTTAACTCAAAGATTATCTAAATAAGTTAACCATTTCCAAGACCAGCCTCTGCTAAGGACCGTCCAGTGACAAGGAACTGGTTCCCCGTTTCTCCTTAGGCAGCAAATCCGATCAGTTTGGACAATACTGAATGTTCCCCCACCCCCCATATATTGAACTAAATTTTGTCTCTGCAGAGCTTTTTACTTGTGTCCTCGGCACTTCACAGAACACAAGGGATCATTCTTCCCTATAGCGGGCCCTTCCAGAAAGGCTCTGGGAATTCAGACACTTTGGACCCTTAAAAATAAAAAGAAGCTTGGAAGCTTAGTGGAAGGAGTTTGAGGTGAGGAGAGGTCAGAACCCTTGAGCTCTGGGCCTGCTTTTCCTCCCTGACTTTCAAAGCCTCAGCTTCCTCATCTGTAAAATGGGAAGGTTGATACTTGTCATTTACTAAAGGGGCCAAAGAAAAAAATGAGAAAAGGGGCCATGTGTTCTGAAGGTAAAACAACCCTATAAAAGTGAGTTATGATTAATGTCCAATGAAGCCATAGAAAGGAAGGGGCTGAGATGCTTTCCTCCTGTGCAAACCCAGGGGGCAGAACCTGTCCTCTCCAAAGTCCCTCCCTCACTCCCCGGCACACAGAGTCTTGCCGGAGCAGAACAGGGTGGGAGTTTCCCAGTCCCGTGAGGTCAACAGGACCTCTAACCAAGGTGGCTCTTGTGAGCGCATATATTTCCAGAAAAGCAGAGGAAGAGGAGTAGAGGGGCATCAGGAAGTGAAGAAAGGGGCTCTTCTCATTTATTTAACCATTCCGCAAACTAGATCGGGCTCCCGATACCCACAGTCCACTGGGAAATCTGTGTGGGTGAGTTCACCAATGGCCCACACACGATGGTCTGACATGGTGTGGGTAGGCTAAATAAGGTCCCCCCCCTAAGACGCTCACGTCCTCACCCTCAGAACCTATGAATACGTTACCTACCAATGCAAAGGGGACTTTGTAGATGTGATTACATTTCATAACCTGTTGTCCTGGATTATCCTGGTGGCCCCAGTGGAATCACAAGGGTCCTTAACGAGAGGGAAGCAGGAGGGTCCGAGTCAGGGGGTGGGGTGATATGGCCAGGGCCATGAGGCAAAGAATGTGGGCAGCCTCTAGAAGCTGGAAAAGGTAAGGAAATGGGTGGTTCCCTGAGAGCCTCCAGAAGGAACACAGCCCTTTCACCCCATTTTGGAAATCTGACCTCCACAACTGTAACAGAATAAATCTGTGTTGTTTTAAGCTACTAAATTTATGGTGAGTTGTTACTAAAGCAATAGGAAACTAATGCACATGCTCACAAAGGAAAATTTCTATGTCAATTCTTACGTAATTATTTTGATCTGTATTAGAATATGTGGTGGACCGTGCAAAATACACACACACACACACACACACACACACACACACACAGCACAAGCACATGGAACCTAAATTCAGTCCAACTTGTTGTTCCCTCTACCAGGAATGCTATGCCTTTTAGATCTCCACGTAGCTCCCTCCTTCTCAGCCCTGTTGCCTCTCTCAAGCTGTCTCTGGCCATCCTTTTGACAGTAATGGCATGCGACCCTCCACCTCTCCGATGGTTTTCCACCACCAGACTGCAATCCATTAGTGCCTCAGTCTTTAGCAGCTCACAGACATCATACGTAGAAATAAAATGGGAAAGAAGAGAAAACATCACAACACGTTTTGCATGTAATAAAGGTAAGCAGTGCTTCTCGACGATTTTGTGCTGTCTTGTGTGTGTCTGTAATTTACCTAATACATCGCCATGCCAATTTCCTCCAGAGGTGTTACCATTATCTGAAATCCTCTTGCATGTGTGTTGATTCTCCAGCTCCTCCAGGAGATATAATCTCCATAAGGCAGAGATTTGACCTGTTTGTTCTCTGCTATTTCCCCAGGACCTAGAAGAGCCGACCACCCCACAGGCATTTGACCAAGTCTTGTCAAACAAATGGATAAATGAATTGAACCCATGATTCCATAAATATTCTGGTTTAGGACAGGACTTACTTTCTGAAAAGTCCAGTTAAGTTCAAGGCTCATATTCAGTATGTGGGAATACAAGTGGTATCCACTGAGGCACAAATCTTGGTGAGGATACTGAAAGAATTAAATGTGGGTACATAAAATAAAAGACTATTCCCTGCTCCTGAGGGTCCTCCGAGCTAGCTGGGATGGCAAGCTGTAGGAGAGCCAAGGAACAGATGAATCCCATCCTCAAATGTTGGAGATCAGGTCCATCTCCTCGTGTTTCACCCGCAGGAACGCTGTAGCCCAGGTCACAGAGCGTTCTCTCCCCTTTCAGCCTGAGTAAAGGCTCTGGTCATGCTGACCTCCCAGTCTGTTTCCTTTCACTCCAACCACCCTAGGGCTGCGGAGCCCAAAAATCCTGGGTGAGAAGCTTCATCCCAACTCTGGCGTCACCCTCCTCCTCCCCTCCTCCAACCGGAGGTTTTCTCCTTCTGCAACACACTGTCCAGGAATTTGGAGGCAACACCATGCAATGGAAGGATACCCAGGGGAATTAGAGAGAACTGGCTTCCAATAGACCTGTGTCCATTGCATAGTAGCTATTAAAATCTTGGGCAGGTTTCTTTTTTTTTTTAATTTTTTAATTTAAATTCAATTAGTTAACATAAAATGTATCATTAGTATCAGAGGTAGAGGTCAGTGACTCATCAGTCACATATAACACCCAGTGCTCATTACATCATGTGCCCTCTTTAATGCCCATCACCCAACTACCCCATCCCTCCCCCCTACCTCCCCACCAGCAACCCTCAGTTTCTTTCCTATGATTAAGAGTCCCTTATGGTTCTTTTTCTCTCTCTGATTTCATCTTGTTTTGTATTTTTCCTCTCTTCCCCTATGATTCTCCATTTTGTTTCTTAAATTCCACCTATGAGTGAGATCACATCAAAATTGTCTTTCTGTGATTGATCTATTTTACTTAACATAATACCCTCTAGTTCCTTCCACTCTGTTGCATATGGCAAGGTTTCCTTTTTTGATGACTGAGTAGTATTCATATATATATATATATATATATATATATATATATATATATATATACACATACATATATGTACACATATATAATCTTTTTAAAAAATAAATAAAAGTAAACTTTTTTAAAAAAGCAAGAACATGCAATGGGAAAAAGATAGTCTCTTCAGGAAATGGTATTGGGAAAACTGGAGAGCTACATGCAGAAGAATGAAACCAGACCACTTTCTTACACCCTATACAAAAACAAACTCAAAATAGATTAAAAACCAAAATATGAGACCCCAAAACATAAAGATCTTAGAAGAAAGCAGAGCATTAATTTTCCTGAAGTCAGCCATAGCAACATTTTTCTAGATATGTCTCCTGAGGCAAGGGAAATAAAAGCAAAAATAAACTATTAGAACTACATCAAAATAAAAATCGTCTGCAAAGAGAAGAAAACAATCAACAAAGGTAAAAGACAACAGGAGGAATAGGAGAAGATATTTGTAAATGACATATCTAATAAAGGGTTAGTCTCCAAAATACATAAAGAATTTATACAACTCAACACCACAAAATGAATAATCCAGGGGTGCCTGGGTGGCTCATTCCATTAGACATCTGCCTTCAGCTCAAGTCATGATCTCTGAGTCCCGGGATTGAGCCCTGCATCAAGCTCCCTGCTCAATGGAGAGCCTGCTTCCCCTCTCCTGTTGCCCCTCCCACCACTCATTTTCTCTCTCTCTCTCTCTCTTAAATAAAATCTTTTCTAAAAAATAAATAATCCAATTAGAAATGGGAAGAAGGTCTGAACAGACATTTCTCCAAAGAAGATATACAGAAGGCCAATAGATGCATGAAAAGATACTCAACATCACTCATCTTCAGGGAAGTGCAAATCAGAACCACAATAAAAAAAAATGCCTCACACATGTCAAAATGTCTAAAACAAGAAACAACAAGTGTTGGCAAGGATGCGGAGAAAAAAGAACACTTGTGGTGGGAATGCAAACTGTTACAGCCACTATGGAAAAGAGTATGGAGGTTCCTCAAAAAATTAAAAATAGAGCTACCCTAAAATCTAGTAATCACACTATGGACATTTATTCAAAGAATACAAAATACAATGCAATTCAAAAGGATATATATACAACACTATATTTACTGTAGCATTATTTACAATAGCCAAATTATGGAAGCAGCCCATGTCCATCAATAGATGAATGGATAAAAAGATGTGGTATAGATATACATTGGAATACTATGCAGCCATAAAAAGGAATGAAGTCTTAGCATTTGCAACAACGTGACTGGAGCTAGAGAGTATACTGCTAAGGAAAAGAAGCCAGTCAGGGAAAGACAGACACCATATGATCTCACTCAAATGTGGAATTTAAGAAATGAAGCCAACGAAGGAAAAGAGAGAGAGAGAGAAAGAAAGAGAGAAAGAGAGAAATCAAGAAACACACTCTTCACTATAAAGAACAAACTGATGGTTACCAGAAGGGAAGTGGGTAGGGAGATGGGGGAAATAGGTAATGGGGATTAAGGAGTGCACTTGTCCTGATGAGCACTGGGTGATGTATGGAACTAATATAACGCTGTATGATATTCTGGAACTAAAATTAAGAACTTGAAAAAATTAAAATAAAATAAAATAAGTTTGTAAGCCATATTTTACCAGTGCTTTGGTATAGAGACTAATATATGAAAATTACATAAGGAAATATTTTCTTCAACTCAAATGTCCCTTTTTTCTTTCTTTTTTTTTTTAAGGTTTTATTTATTTATTTGAGACAGTGATCACAAGTAGGCAGGGAGGGGGGCAGAGAGAGAGAGGGAGAAGCAGGCTCCCTGCTGAGCAGAGAGCCCAATGTGGGGCTCAATCCCAGGACCCTGAGATCATGACCTGAGCTGAATACAGAGGCTTAACCCACTGAGCCACCCAGGCACCCCAAAAAGTCCCTTTTTTCCCCCTCATTTTAAAAGCAATTAAAACATGTTCAGGGCCTCTACAGCATTATTTGCCTTGTGGCCACCATGCCAAAGATAAATCAGTGCTGATTTTCACCTGTAAGGACAGGAACTTGCTGCTTCCACAGGGGGCACATGCCACCTCGCTTCATGCTGACTCACCAGAAAGTTCTTATTTATAATGAGTAAAAAGTTGTGTCCCTTAAGTTTCCACTCCCTCTGGCCCCAACCTTAGCTGTTGGAGCTCCAGAGACAAGGGAACTCCTGCTTTCCCTACTGGAGGATGGCTGTCTGTAGGGGGTTGAATGGTGAACCCCAAAAGATGTGTCCAACTCCCCAAACATCTGAATTCTGCCATGTTTGGGACAAGTGCCTCTGCAGCTATAATGAGGTTAAAGATCTCCAGGTAACATCATCCCAGATTATCCAAGTGGGCTCCAAAGACAATGACAAGTGTCCTTATAAGAAACACACAGAAGAGAGACAGGGAGAGGAAAAGCTCCCACAAAGGCAGAGGGAGAGATTGGAGTGATGCTGCCTCGTGCCTAAGAACCCCAAGAGCTGGAAGAGGCAAGGAAAGGTGCTCCCCTCTAGCCTTCAGAGGAGATGTGGGCCTCCTGAACTGTGAGAATACATTTCTGTTGTAAACCACTCTGTGTGTGGTAATTTGTTATAGCAGCCATCAAAAACTGATACATGATGTTTCCACAACCCCTCCCACGCGGGGCTCCTACTCAAGAAGCAGTAGAAAGAACAAGCACTTTAACGTCTGGATTCTGATTCTGACTCTGCCAATTAGTATCTGAGAAAACTGGACAAGTTACTTCACCTCTCTGCCCCCTGTTCACTCATCTGTAAAATGGGCACAAAAATAGCAGTTTTGCAGGGTCATTGTGAGGATCCAAAAATAAAAACTAGAGAATGCTTAGCTCACATTTAGCCACACAGGGAGTCATCACTTCCTGCTGGGCCCTGGTGATGACCACAGAGCCCAGCACAGGCCACTCCCCGGTTCAGATTCCTGAGCTGGCTGGTCCAGGCATTCACAGAGAAGATAGGAGGCCTGGAGTCCCGTGGAGAGGTGCCAACTCTAGAGGGAGTGACCAGGAATATTCCCAACTGGGAGGCAGTGTTCGTCTTGGTGGAGGGCCTGGAGAATCCAGCTCCGTTCTCATACTTTCAAAAAACTTGGGGTCCACTTTCTTCTAGAAAACCAAAAAAAAAAATTTTTTTTTTCAAGAGATTTCCTATTTGATTATTTAGGAGAATGTGGGAGGATGAACAGAGGAGGAAGGGCTCTTCATGAAAAGGAGTAAGTCTTCACAGAAGATTTGGGTCCACGAGGAGGCCACAGGATGGGCACAATGATGTGAAGTCCCTCTTCCTGAGAACTGGGGAAGGGTATAAAGAACAAGGTGTTATGGGGCATTCCAGGTGGTTGGAGAAAGGATTCAGGGTTCATCGGTTTGGGCAAAAGACATAATGAGGGAAAGGACTGAGGGGCCCCAAGAGATGGGAAATGTGAAGGCTACAAAGCAGGTAACCAAATGTCCCAGATCCCAAAGTCACCCTAAAAAATTCTGCTTGGGTGTTTTGCAGACTTGACTGCCCCCTCCATGTGGGCTTCCCCTTCCAAGTACCATCCTTGAGGCCTCTGTGGGTCCCAGGCAGGGTAAGACACCTGCAAATACACAGACGCATCTGGTAGACTCAGATCTGTAGCTCCGCGGAAGAGAGAGGTTTTGGTCTAGGGACCGGACACCAGAGACCATGCTTTGAGCCATGATGCTGTGTGTTCCTCCTCTATAAAATAAGGACAAGAACATTCTCCACAAATGTTGTTTTGAGGGCTAGATCTAATCCACACCCCAGAGCATACACAGAAGCCTGTACCATGGCCAGCGTGAATCCTCCTGGTCCAGGCTCTCATCAGCCTCTCAGGACATTGGTAGCTGAGCAATCGTTTTGTTAATGAAGTACTGATATCCTTGTTTCAGTCAATGCTATATGCCTCCCCTGTACCTCCCCTTGTCCTAAGTGACCCTGTTCTTTATTGAATTTGTTTCTGTTCTGTAATTACAACTTTCAATACAGATCAGGATGTATCTTCTTGAAAAATGAGGAAAATTTTTAAAATTAAAAAGCTGACTTGTAGGTTCAGAAGCAGGAAGATGCAAGATGGTATTTTCCAGAAGGTCACATGAATTATCCATAATTCCAAGCTGAACTTGCAGTTTCCACCAAGAGAACAAACACACGAAGATGTGAAGAGGCCAGGGACTAGCATCACTTGTCAAGAAAAGAAATGACACAGTGTTCTACGGGGTGCAGAGATGTCTGTGTGCCCCAACAGAATCCCCTGTGGACCCCAGTTCTTTACAACTTGGCCAGAGGTCTGACACAGTGCAGGCATTTCCCAGATAATCCACTTCCAGTTAGGCCAGGTAAAACAGGGGCTGGCCGCTTGCTGTGAAACTCACAAATCAGGTCTTGCCTTCCTTTATATCCCAAGAATCTGGAGATTTGGAATCTAACAGACCTAGTTTCAAAGCCTGACTCTCCCATTTGTAACTCTGGGAATTTCACTCCAATTACTTAAATTCTCAGAGGAGCCAAAGAATGGAGATGCCAACACCCTTGGCAGTTTGGGGGCTCAAATGAGGTGACTGATGGGAACAGGGTCAAGGACCAGAGGCTCTGATGACATCTAATGACTCTTTCTCAAAGCACCTTAGCTCTCCCCACAAGGCCCATATAGTTAAGACCATATGTTGGGCCAACAGCACCACCTGGTGGTCAACTGTAAGATGTGGCAGACGTCCCCTCCATCTTCCAACTTCTCAGCCTCGTCCGAGGGAGAAAAAGGAACACTGCCTCCAAAAGGCCACCTGGTTGAAAAAGGCCCTGCTGTCAGGAAGGGAGCATAACTTGATCTACTTATAGTTCTCCCCTGAGGGAAGAAAAACGTGGTGGTCAAGAAGGTGTCCATGGACACTGGGTTCTGTCTACCTTACAAGACAGTCAGGAATTCCCCTTCTCTGAGACTCCGCGTCTCTATCTGTATGATGCAAATGAGGATTCCTTATTTGTAGGTATCCAGAAAAGTGAAATAAATATGGTCTAGTGACTGGTATTTAGCAGGTTCTCAAGGCAGTTGTTTATGTTTAGGATGTAACTGCATGCGTCTTATTTCCCCGAGCTGTACCTGGTCTTTAGACTATGAGAACAGCTGTAAAATAAACCCCGAGGACCTTTCCATGCAGAATTATCCCACAGCCAGCCTTCTCCTGGGCCAGGCTCTCCACTCTCCATTTGCTCTTTCACCTCCCCGCCTCTGGGGGGCACTGCTCCAAAGTCAGACCTGCTATGGAAGGAAGATCATCCATCCATCCACTCATTCGTTCATTCATTCAGTTAACACAAGTGCTCAACATTGAAGATATAAAGACGATCTGGGCATGGCCTCTGGCTCCAATGAGTTCGCAGTCTAACTGGGGAGGTAGAAGAAGAAAGAAATACTTAAGTGCAATGGGCCAGCGACTGTGATAGAAGTGTGTACCGTTTAGGAAGATAACACAGAAGACAAAGTAGCCAACTCCGCCTGGAGGAATCAGAGGAATTCATCAGTTCAACAAGCATGAGAAAAACCCTACTAAGTGCCAAGCACACTATGAGGACCTGGGCGTACAGGCTGAAAAAGTCCCCGTCCTTGCCCCCAAAGAGGGTATGAGAAGAATGCAGAGGACGCCACATGTGGTTTGGGGCTGCAGGGGGTGTGGGTTAGGGGAAATGGATGCAAAGGGAGCAAAGAAAGGCTGAGCAAAGAAAGGCTTAGAGGCATGACAAAGCAGGATCAGCCACTGGCTTCTCCCTACCCGCCCACTGCTTCCCCTGCTTTGGGATTTAGGAAATGCAAATATTATTGTTTCATTCGATGCCATTTTTAAAACTTGCTTATCCGCCACAGTAGTCCCTTCTCCCAGGAGTCCCAGGTCGGAGAACACTGCACCATGTGGACCAGAACATGCCCAGGCAGGCCTCCTCCCTGCTCCTGCTGCCTTAGGACAGAGGATGGCCTCCTTTCCAGGGTGACCTTTTCAACAACATTTTCCTTGGTGTCTGGAAGCCCTGGGCCTCCCCCAACTCCCAACACACCTGAGGCTCCAGAGTCCCTCTGACCTACCAACTGGTAGGGCTCATGGTACTGTGGTACTACTAAGGCACTATGGAGATGCTATAGGACAGGGTGGGGAATGCCCCCAGGTTCTGAGTTTCCCTCCTCTTCAGTCCCAAGAGAAGCAAGTGGAAACCACCCCCCCCCCTCAATCCCGCAGCTCCATTTCTTGAGAACTGGCTCTGTCCATTCACTTTTGAGTGGTGGCAGAGCAAGGACATTAAGACCTAAGGACCTGAAGTTCACATCCAAGTTCTACCACCTCCTTGCTGGGTGGCTTCGGACAAGTTACTTAAGCTCTCTGTGCCTCCATGTCTTTGTCTCTAAGGTGAAGAATAGCATGTCCATCATAGGGCTGTCTGAGGATTGAATACAGCAAAGGACTTGGAAGGCTGCTCAACACCCAGTAAGAGCTCACGAACTATTAGCTGTTATTCAACAGTGACTCTTTATTGAGTTTCTACTGGGTGCAGGGACTGGAGCTGCGGGTATGAGCCAGAGACACCTGGCCCTGCACTCACAGAGTTGACAGTGGGCTGGGGAGGCCGACTGCTAATACTAAGCAAGGACACAATTATATAATCACCCACCGTGATGAGTGCAGGGAAGAAAACAGATAGTATGAGTGGGAAGAATAAGAGAAATAGGAGGAGGCACTGGAATTAGGTTGGCGGTAGTGACACTTAAGCCGGGACTGAAAGGAGGTGCAGGAATGAGGCGATGAGCTGAGAATTGCGTGCCAAGGCTCCGAGGTGGCCATGAACACTGTGCAATCGGAAATTGGAAGGAGAGGGCCAGGGTGGCTGCAAAGCAGCAAGCTTGACAGAAAGGGCCCTAGGGAGAGGTGAGGCAGCAGGGCAGCAGGGGGTGGGGGGGTGCCGGGGGTGGATAGGCAGAAGCCAGCTCCGGCTGGACGCTGTGTGCCACAGGAGGAGCAGAGCACCTCCCTCCAAGTCCATGGGAAGCCAGTGGAGTGTTTCAGGCATGAGTATATGGTTCAGATGTTATTTAATTTACATTTCAAACAATCGCTGTGCTGATAACCTGAAGAGTAGAATGGAGGACCTCAGAAAGGAAGCGAGAATAAGCAGAGAGGAAGCCCGTGTGGGGACATCAGAGATTCTCCTGCAAACAGAATCGACACAACTTTGTGATGGAGTGAATGTGGGGAGTGAGGGAAGAGGGAGGAGGAAGATGACAGTTAACGGAGATGGGGGAGGAAACTGAAGGGGGAACAGGTGTCGGGCAAGATAGAGAGACGTCTTTGGAGATGTCACGCAGGCTGTTCCCTATGGAGATCTGGAATTCCAAAGAAATAAACAGTAAAGAGCTATCCATTTGGGAACGAGAACATATAGATGTCATATCAAGTCATGAGAATGAGTAAAATCACTGGGGAGATATTGTGGGGAGAGCGGAGAGGAGGGCTCAGGACCAGGGACCCCAACATTTGGAAAGCAGGAAGAGAAATAGGAGTGGGCAGAAGAGATTGAAAAGGAACTGCCCAAGAGATAGGAGGAAAACCAAGAAAAACTAATGTTTTATAAAGGAAAGAAGGGTCTACAGGGTCCATAGTTGTTTCACTGTTAAGTCGGATGAAGACAGAGAAGTAGACCTTGTGTATGGCATCGTGGTGGTGGTTGGTGACCTTGGCAGGAGAAGCCTCACCAAGTAGTAGAGTGGGCGCCGTACTGCATTAGGTGGGTGCAAGGGCAGCGTGTGCGGGCAGTCCTTTTCATCACTCGTGTCTGGGGTGGGTGCGGAGTAGAGCAAAGGTAGGAGCTGGAGCAGGATGGGGGAGGGGGCTCCAGGGATGTTTTTCATCCTTTTAAAAAGTCAAAAAACTCAGGCAGTTGTTAGAGCCTGATTGGAATGATCCAGTAGGGAGGGCCAAAAGACAACACAGTCAGGAGAGAGGATAAAGATGAGGAGAGGGCCTTGAGAGGTCCCGGGGCGCTAGGGTCCAGAGCACGTGTGCAAGGATGAGCATTTAAGGAGACAGAGGAGAAAATGAGAACAAAGAGAGAAGGGTCTGTACATTTGCTGCAGGAAGTAAGGACGGTCTGTGCACGACCCTTCTATATTTGATCCTCAACACAGATCCTGAAAAGTTGGCTTTATTTTCCTTGCTTTAGAAACGAGGGGGATGAAGCCCAGGAAATGTAAGTTCCTTTGCCCACCATCCTGTTCTTGAGCCCCCAAGCCAGAATGCAGATTCTGGTTTGTCCAACCCAAAGATTACGTTCTCTTCGGCATGTCACCCTGAAAAGCTCACAACACGGTGCCTGTTACAGAGGGAAGTGCTCACTCAGTAAGTGTTAGTTGAATGAAGTGTTGGGTGTAAGTGTGGGTCAGAGGACCCAGAACCTGGCTTAGATACCGAGATGAGTCTCCATCAGCAGAGCACGGAGCCCGGGGGAGCAGGAGGTGTTGATAAGGTAGGGGCAGGGTCCCTTAGAACGGAGTAGGGAGAGCTCAGAGAAATTGGGGTAGACAGGCAAGTAAGAAAGGAAAAGGAGGAAAGACATGATCAACATAAATTCACTGGGATGCAGATCCCTACCCAGATTCCTGGAAGGTCTCAGCATCTACTTCTTCGGGGAAGAAAAACTACCTCAGAAGCAAAGAACTAGCTTCTTGGGTTTCTCAAAAATAGAGACCCTGGGGTCTCAGGACCCAGCAATTATATGACGAACTGGAATTAGGTTGCTTGATCTAAAACTGATTAAAGGATACCCCTCGGGGTGCCTGGGTGGCTCAGTGGGTTAAACCTCTGCCTTTGGCTCAGGTCATGATCCCAGGGTCCTGGGATCGAGCCCCACGTCGGGCTCTCTGTTCAGCAGGGAGCCTGCTTTCCCCTCTCTCTCTGCCAGCCTCACTGCCTACTTGTGATCTCTCTCTGTCTGTCAAATAAATAAACAAAATATTTTTTAAAAATAAATAAATAAAGGATACCCCTCATATGAGGAAGAAATGGGGTGGAGAAACAGGCTAGCTGTTAACCAAGCTCCTCACCCCTCTGTCCTGGGCCTTCAGGGAGCCTGCCCAGTAGGAATGTGTAGCCGCGTATCTGAGTCCCAGCAAACAGAATGTGTTTGGCAGTGATGTGGGGCACTTCAAGGCCTGGCCTGGAAACACCTGCCAAGCTCTTCCTTTGTCCCCTGTCCCAATGCCAACACATCTCGGTAACTCTGGAAGCCAATGCTGAGGATGAGTGCACTCCAGGAGGAAGGAGGCCTGGAGAGCCACCTTCTGAGGAGGAACACCCATCCGTCAGGGAACTGAGAAACTTCTACAGCATCTGAACTTTCCTACCTTTGTCGAATTAGCAACTGGAGAAGAGGCTAATGATGAATAAAGCCTTCGTTAGCTGGTTGTGGTGGAGAGGCATCGATCTCATTGATGACAAGTCCACAGTAGAGGGCTGTGTGACATGTCCAGGAAAGGAGGGCCCGGGGGAGCCTCGCTGAGTCAAACATCACCACAGTGGCAAGGGAGCAGATGGCTGTTTCCGGTGTAGCTGAGGAGGCCCACATGTTACCTGAGAGACAGCCAGACGTCTTGCAATCGGGAATAAGGAATTGCAGATGTCATGATGACTGCGCTGACCAGGAACCAGAGAGGACAAGGGACGTGTCAGTGGAGACCCATGAAGACCAGTCTGCCTCTCGGAACTTAGACAAAACCCCACGGGAAACGCCGTAGGACGCAGGAGAAAGAATGGACCAAGAATGAAATCGTATCCTCCCAACACGAGGGGAGCATGAAACAGAAATTTCAGTTGAATATTGGCACATCTGAGTTTATGAACGGAGATTTCTACTTGCTGCTTCTCCAATACGGAGGCTGAAGTTCCTGTCCTGCCTTCTTCCTCGGAGAGCTGTGAGAACCAAAACCAAATAACATGCTTCATAGTAACTGCACGTGGCTCTGGACTAAAGCTTAATGCTACTGTCATCACTGCTGTCGTGGGGGAAGGTGGCCCAAGCCTCCAACTTGGGGAGCTTTTAAAGCAAGCGAGCCATGACTTTCTGATAGCTCTGGAGGAAAAAGAGGAGCAAGCACTCCAGAGCTCATGCCCATAATCCCAACCTTGTGTGCCCCCAGCCCACAGGCCCTCATTCCAAACAAATGGCTCTTTCTCTGTCCCTCAACCCTCAGCCCCTATTTTAAGTGAAATAAGCCCTGTTTCCTAGAGGTTCCTCAGCAGCAACTGGACTCACTCTGCAGCAGATGACAAAAGAGAGAAGGCCTTTGGATGAAGGAATAGAACTCAAGAAGGCTGAAGAGCGTCATCACTTCACCCAGGTGACACTTGTGAAGCCCTGGGCTGCCTGGAATCCCTGTCCTCTCCCTGTCCCGTGTAGGGACAAGATGACCTCCTGCTCTGAGAAGGCTCTCAGTAAACGCGCTTTCCATCTCCTCACAGCCACTTACATCTTCACTATGTTTGCCCTGTAGTGGAGACATTGCTTTATGGAAACAAACATTATTTCACATCCAAAATAATAGCTAATAATAATGATACACATACCAGGTGCAGGCTCTGTACTAAAAAGGTTAATAACCCATTTCATGCCTCTCTGACAAAAAGGATCATCCTTGCTACAGAGATGAAGCACCTAAGGCTCTGAGAGGCCAAGTAAATGGTCCAGGTCCCCAAGGCAGAATGTGGCCAAGTCACAATACGGAGGCTGAAGTTCCTGTCCTGCCTTCTTCCTCGGAGAGCTGTGAGAACCAAAACCAAATAACATGCTTCATAGTAACTGCACGTGGCTCTGGACTAAAGCTTAATGCTACTGTCATCACTGCTGTCGTGGGGGAAGGTGGCCCAAGCCTCCATCTAAGACTACCTGACTTCAGAGGTCAAGCTCATACTTACTAAGCCATATGGCATCCTACTTTCTATGTCATCATGGGCTTCTGGTGCTCTACCTATGTTGGGGAACTGATGCATTTTAGAAAGGAAATGTTGGGGTGCCTGGGTGGCTCAGTTGGTTACGTGTCTGCCTTCAGCTCAGGTCATGATCCTGGTCCCAGGACTGAGTCCCGTATGGGGCTCCCTGCTCAGCAGGGAGTCTGCTTCTCCCTCTGACCCTCCCCTCTCCCATGTTCTCTCGCTCCCCCCCTCCTCTCTCATTTTCTCTCTCTCAAATAAATAAAATATTTTTAAAAATAAAAAAAATAAAAAGAATAGAAAATATCCATAAACTGTGAACAACTGAGATCCAATTGAGCTCTTCACTGAACATTTCAGGAAGATGGCTCAAGGAAATGACATACTCTGTGGTTGAGGAGTGAATGGAAATTGATTCTACTGCAAAAACCCAGACTATAAAGAGGAGGAAATCAATCATTTACAGGACAGTTGTTTCTTGCTAGCTCCATATTTCTTCTCCTTTAAAGTTTAAGAGCAAAGATAAAGGACATAATAGCAGGGCAATCCTCTCTGACAGGAGAAAGAGTAGGAGATGAGGTCCCCTCCTTTGAGAGGAGTATGGTGACAGGTTCGGAAAGTTTCCATCCCAATGGCCTCTGTTTTCTCAGGAACATGGCTGGGTAGGTCATCCAGTGTGACCAGGGGATTAGATGAGAATTAAGGAAGTGCTATGGTCTGGAAGTTTGTGTGTCTTCAAAATTCCTATGTTGAAATCCTACCACCCAAGGTGATGGTATTAAGATGTGGGGCGTTTGGGGGTTGGTTTGGTCATGATCGTGGAGTGCCCATCAGTGGGACCCATGCCCTTCTAAGAGCCCTTCTCAGAACTATAAGCCTCTTTCTGCCACATGAGGACACAAGGAGAAGTCTGTGACCCAGAAGAGACCCTCCCCCATGCTAGTTATTCCAATCATGGACTTCCAGCCTCCGCAAATGTGAGGAGTAAGTTTCTGCTGTTAATTCTTTTAAAAGGGAAATGTATAATTCTTACAGGCCATCCTCAACTTTACACGGTACTGTATTAGCTGAACCATGTGGGCATCAGAATCAGGTTTTCACACTTGTCAATCATGGCTGTCATGGAAACAGGGAGAGTGAGGACTGCCTGTGTGTGCCATCCTCATATCAGGGTGTCAGACTAAACAATGCTGCATCACAGCACTTCCCAAAACTCAGTAACCTACAACAACAAGCATGGGTATCCAGGTCAGTTCTGTTGCCTGGGGTGGCTTAATGGCAGGCTCTAGATCAGCTGCGCAGGACTCCAGACTCTGGGGGAGTGCTGGTCTACCCGTAGAGCCACACATTCTTGGACCAGCAGCTACTGGGACATGTTGTCACGGCACATCTTAGGAGCACAAGAGGCCAAATTGTACAAGCACTTTTAAGGTCTCCGAATGCCTCTTTCGCATCTCATTGGCCATAACAAGTTAGGATGGCAGAGCCAACACCAATGAGGTAAGGAAGTGACCTCCGCCCACAGTGGGAGAGCACTATAAAGTCACATGTCAGTGCGTGGGGATGCATAACCTTTTTCCGGGCCAAAAAATTAAAACCCAGTGCTAAAGGGCCATAGTCAGCATCTTCATCATCAGGACCAGCAGGCTTCTGGCTTGGTTAAAAGAAGAGATTGGCAGAGAGCAGTCCTGAAATCCTCTGGAGCC
Organism: Mustela nivalis; assembly: GCF_964662115.1. NCBI lineage: Eukaryota > Metazoa > Chordata > Mammalia > Carnivora > Mustelidae > Mustela > Mustela nivalis. The sequence continues at coordinate 31,845,691 of NC_139036.1, read as the reverse complement.
CTGCACAGGGCACATCCTCTGGCTGGTGTACACCAGCCTCCCCTTCCCTTCTGCCCCTTCCTAACTCCCAGAGGCATCTTGGCTCCTCCCACTGCCTCCAGGTGCCACTCCCCTTCACTCTTTCTGTTTCCCTGCCTCTGACTTTTACAAAGACGGATTTCTCACCAATATCCAACTGAGCCAAGATAGGGCTTAAGCAAAAATCAGAATCAAGTAGATTATTATAATCAAAATCCCTCAACTTTACAGTCATGTCCCACTTGAACTTGACAGCTCTTTGAAGTCCACAGGGCTAGGCATGTTATCCAGGTGGCCACTGCAGAGGGAAGGAAATTGAGACCCAGGGAAGTTATGCAATCTGCTCAAAGTCTCATGATAGCATCCCAGGGGTCCTGCGGGAACCTGAATACAAGTCTCTGCCCAGGGCCCTAGTAATGGCAGGATCCTGAAAACAGCTCATGTTTGGGGAAGTCAGACTGGGTTGGGAAGAATGTCTGGGGGAAAGGTGTGTCCACACAGATTCCCTGCACACACTTCCCTCCGGAAGCTTGGTCTGCACAGCCGGACACACAGCCCAGCCATCTTCCATCTGGACGTGGCCGGAAATGTCCAGGCCACAAGCATTCAGTGTCCTCCTGCGTGCCTTAAGAAGAGCAGATTTTCGTCTAATTCTAGGAACTGTATGGGTTTATTCATACCCGTCACTGAGCACCGAAGAGACATCATTTTCTCCAGGGATTTTTCCTCCAACCACTCTCCCCTCCCTGTTCTCCCTCCCCCCACCTCACTCCTGCCCCCACTTTCTCAAGGCCTGAAGATCATCTCCTGGTTCGATTCGTTTGGAAATGGGATGAGAAGTTTAAACAAAATCCATTCTGCAATCTTTTTAGCTACAAAGTGGTGTTGCTATATTTGGGGGATGATAGTAAAATAAGGATTTTTTTTTTTTTAAGTTAATGAATTGGCTGACATTATGATGTCAGAAGGACTGGAGCCAAAGGTGTTTTGCTAAAGGGAGTCTCCCCACTGCCCCCCCTCCAGACGACATGGCACCCCTGGAGCCCATAGTACTTGCGACTGTTCACGCTGTTTACACACCCAGCTCCCCTGACTGCCTCTTTGTGGGAAGTTGTTTACATGAATTTATTTTGGGAAAATTCCATTAGACGGGACCAGGATTTCTTCACAAATCATTGCCTCTCACTTGTGTCTTGATCAAATCTGGGCAGGCACTCTTTCTTCAGAGCCCAGACTCCTTGTGTTTCTGGGAGGGGTTGGGGGAGGGGAGGTATAGAGGGGACACGAAAGAGGGTGAAGTGGCCAGGGATGGGCTTGGAAAAAAAGAGATCTGTCTGGTGGGATCAGAAGTAACTGCACTGGGAGAACAAAGGAGTCACCACTGGCTTGGGGACTACAGACCGACAGGGGCAGTTTTCCAGACGACTGCTATGTGTGGACTTGCCCATCTGTGCCTGGCTCTGTGCAAAGCTGCCAGGCCACAGAGACATATCAGGATGCCTCCCTGACCTCAAGAGGCTCGGATCTAAAGGAAGAGAAAGTGATGGAAACAAACAATTCAATCAAATCCAGCCCGTAGTTCGTCATTGAACACGTTGATTCCTTCTGTCCACTCTATACTTGCCATTTGCTCGGTTGAAGGAGAATCCCCAATATTAGATGCACCCCAGTTTGTTCCCATTGGTTTGACCTCCCATTGACATCACACATGCGCCGACCTTATTTCCCAAAGAAGAACTCCGGATACCTACTAGGTGCCAGTAAGTAGACATTATCCCTACCACAGCTCAGCCTTGGTCCAATGAAAAGGGGAAGGGAATGGGAACCACAGAGAAGCCACAAAGTGGACACCTGCTCCTGCACTGGGGGTGCTGGCCATTATTCCAGGTGCACTCCAAGACCTGGAAGGAAGCAGGCAGCTCCTGAAAATAACTCAATACCATCCATGGATCAAGGCACCCTCTGCTGTCAACTGCCCAGTAGGTCCAACTCTAGAAGCACTTCCCCAACACTGCAGACAGATGAAGCCCATGGTCATAGAGATCACTGAGCAAGCCCCGGCAGAGTCTGCTTCCCCGGGTGGACTTCATCATCTCTCACAGGAAGGGGCTACACCACCAGCTTTGCAGGTCTGTGAGCCATGGAAAGCTGTGCAGAAACAAAAGCATGGGCAGCGTCCATGGCTTGTGTTTACTGAGCACTTACTACATACCAAGCACAGGTCTAAATGCTTCACATGCCTCAATCCTCTTAAGTCCTCACAGCAACCCTAGAAATTCAGTACTTACTAGAGATGAGCAAACTGAAAAACTATTAATTACAGCAATTTGCTTGGAAATCCAAAATGTGACCTATATAAAAATATGGTTCCTTTTGTTAGTGAGAGAGTGGGTTTGCTTTGCCCCTACAGATCTGACCACAGACTCTTGGGGTTGGAAATAAAAAAGACTGTGTGCTTTGGAGACCCTGACCCATACTCCCTAGGGATTTAAAAGCCACCCAGCCCCAGGGTCCTAGGAGGCAAAGAGGCAGTGGGGGCAGCGACCAGGGAGCATCCGCTTCAGACTCCGATCTGAGGTCATGTTGGCGTCCCATTCCTCGCCAACATGGTGAGTCCTTCAGTTAATTCCTTACACCTCCCAGCTCTCGCCCCCCTCATAGAGTTGTCATCAGCCCCACAAGAGAGCACGTGTCCCAAGCACCGGCGGCAGACACTGTCATCCTTCTCCAGGTAGGTACCAGAGGTAGGGTACTGAAGGATATTGATGTGACATATGGCACCATTAGGGGCTGTTCCTAGAGCCCCAGGCTAGCTATACTGGGGGGATAGAGACCAGAGAGAGGCTGGTCTTATTTTACTTTATATCCCCCACTGCGGTCCGCAAATTTCCACGCACATCGTAAGCACTGTTGAATGAATGAGTGGTTTAGTGGATGGATGGATGCAAGCTTGGATGGATGGATGGTCCAAAACGGTCAGTTGTCTATAAAAAGCTCCGGCGTACCCCAGTACACATTTCGTGTCAACACCTCAGGGAAACACTCCAGTCTTTGACCCCTCCCCACTCTTCCCAAACCTCGGCTCATCTTGCCAGATATTTGCTTGTTGCCTCTCTGCTCAGCCCCTTCACAATAAAGCATTGTCCCACTATCTGCGAGTTGGTGACTCTGGCTTCTGCTCAGAACAGGGCCTTTTGAAGCCACACTCCACAGCCCATGGGCCAACTTCATCCCAGTTCCCAGCGGTGCCCTCCCCAGCCCCAGCCTGTGCACAGTGCTTTCAGGTTGCTGGGGAGGAGGTAATGTGCAGGCATTCATTCCCTGGAGCCCCAGTCCCTCGGGACCTGGGCTGGAACAGTGGGGCCTGTGTGTCTTGGCATTCCATGGCCAGGCTCCAGCCATGCACTGAGGTTGTTTCATGCACAGCCTTAAGTGCTCTGTGCTCTGCCCACTCAGGAGCCGGGGAGCAAGCCCAGCCTGAAGCTCTGTCGCCCTCCCTTGGCGGTGGCTAGAGGTGAAGAGACAGCCCAGCCTCCAGCAGAGCTTCCCCAGGGTAGGGGTGGGGGGGGGGCGGAGCAGCCCTCCAGCTGCTGTCAGTCCAGGTGCAGCTGGCTTCCGCAAGGTCAAGGTTGCCAGCCCAGCACACTCATGCACTCTCAAGGCCATCATTGCTCCTATTCTCCCCATTCCCTGATACCTTGGAGAATCTGTCCCTTGCCCTTATAGACACAGGGGTACCAAGAGAACCTCAGGTCCGGGGTCTCCAGCCATAATACCTATCATCTTCCTGGTTGTGTACTTGATGGGGAAGGAAGAGAGAGCAACGTGACCTCCCTCCCAAGACTGGGGAGGTGGATGAGGCCATGTCAAGGCTGCAGGGGCCACAGCTGACTCAGGTCAAGGGTCCAGGCAGGAGGGCCCACATCCCAGCAGGGGTCTGGGTGGTGGGATGCTAATTAGCAATTACAGATTCGTGGGAGGATGAGGGCTCTCCACTGGCCTAAAGTTCAGGTGTGTGCTGGTAGACACGGATGAGAGCCCCCCCACTCCGCCCCACCTAGGGACAGGGAAGACCCTGGGGGGGTATCAGCTTGTGAGCCACGCCTTGTCCTCCGCAGGGTGTATGGGAAACAGACCCTGGGGCTGCTGTCATCTGCCCCTTGCAGCTCACTTTACCCTTCCGTCACTGGTGTCTCTTGCCCAGAGGCCTTGACGCCACCTTCTCTCCAGGGGAGGCCATGCCCTGTGCCTCTGTACTGCCCTCTCCTGGACACTACCCTTGACTATAGTTTCCAGAAAAATACACATTTGATGGGGCCTACGAGGAAGGAGAGGCACCGCTCTGGAATCACTTCCATCAGGTTTGGTCTGGATCCCCCACCCCATGATAAGTCCATGCATTCGATGCCACTTACAGAGATATTGGTCCCAAGCCCACTCCCTTCCCAGTGGGGCGCTTGCCCTCTGCTTCCTGGAGAGGAATAAGTGTGGGGAGGCATTCTGAAAGGCGTAGCAGGTGCCTGATGGGTCCAAGCCGAGGGTAAGTTAGTTCCCAAAGAAATGGTCAGCTACTGGCTGGGACTAAGGTGACCTGATTAAACCAAACCTTAAGGGGGTTCTCCTTTCCACCTTCCCTCAACAGGAAGACAGAATCTGTGAGAGAGAATTTGTCATTGACCTCTGATTCCACTGCACGTGTGATCAGAGAGTGCAGAAACTCAGGGCCCCACTGAAAACAGACAGGCGGCAGCCACGGAGGGTGGTTGGGAAGATAAAAGGTGGTGATGGGCCTGGAGCTCATCCTGGGGTGGAGTGAGGGCTCAAGTAGTAACTGGGGTTATCTTCTTCAGAACAAAGTTTATCATTCCTACGCGTCAAACATCATAGAGATCAAAAGAGACCTTTTCGGCTCTGACAGACCCTCCCACCCACCCTCCAGCAAGGTCTATAGCAGCAGAGACCTGGCCTGCCATCCACAGGCCACTCGGTTCCATGGCGGAAGCCTGATGCCCTCACCATGAAGCAGGGTAAGGTTCTCGTTTGTGGCCTATGGGGCCAGGCTGCACGAGTTGTAGGGGCAGAAGAGGAGAACATGGGGGTGGGGATGGGGATGGGCATGGGGGTGACTCTCATTCAGGACTGCTGGCCTGCCCAGATCCCTGAGACAGGAGTTTGGGCTCTGCGCCGGGCCAGGCTGACTGACAGCAAGACCATTAGCAGTGAGCCAGGGGCCACGCAGAGCAAGGAGGGCCAAGGGCTCTCAGCCTTCAGCCAGGGCAGGCTTCCACCACGTCCATCAAAGAGCCAGGTTCTAGGCCACTGGCAATGTTCCATCCTTGATCTGGGCATTGGTTAGAAGGTGTGATTACCTGGTGAAAATCCCCCAGGCTGGATGTTTATTGGGGGCCCAGTGTTCCCCACTTCTGGTATACTTTGATTAAAAGTTTGGGGTTTTTTTTAGTCTGTTTTTAAAAGTCACCCCCCAAAACCAAACGCCCTCCCCCACCACCTGTGGGTTATGCATAGCACCTGCCTGGGCTGGGCAGATGGGAGCATCCTTGCCGCTGTTGCTGTAAATCATCCCGTTTAATCTAAGTCATTAAGAGATTGCATCAGGTAAGGGGAGATTTTACTCTTTGGCCACAAAACTCGGAGTCTGACCTTGATTCATTCATTCCTTTAACAAGTTTACAAGCACCACACATTGATAGTCAGCATGTCCTAAACATTCTCCAACACCTGTCTGGCCTCCACTAACCCATGCATCACTGTGTAGCCCTAGATGGACCCCAGAAAATGTGCTGCTACCTCAAGTTCCCCTACCTTCCTGGTTTGCAACAACCAATCAGGCACGCTGCAAAGTCTGCTTTGAAAAATTGACCAGACTCCATCTCTTCCTTCCCATCCCAGAGTCAGTCCCTGCTCTGTCTCTTCATCCTCTCGGGCCTGGGCCACTGCGGTGGTTTCCTACCTGGTATCCTTGTTGCCCTTGATGCTGACCTTGAGGCTTGCTTTGAAGCCTCATTGCCCTTGAAGCTGACCTCCTCGGCTGTCATCAGAGACTGCGTCACTCATTACCAAAAACCTTCAAAGGCTCCCTACTGCCTGTAGGAAAATGTTGTAAACCTCTCAGCTCCATGGACCAGGCCCTCCTCAACCCAGAGCCACTTCCCATGGCACTTCTCCACTCAATACCACAGACTGCCGTGGACCACTCTCCACTCCGCCGTTCACCTAGTACCTCTTGACTCCCATGACTCCTCTCACGTTATTACCAAATGCGCTCCCACCCTGCCACCTTCTGATGCTTCCCTCAGCCAGCAGGGTTCAGCTCAGGAAAGACCTCCTCTGAGAAGCCTTCCTGAATCCCCCAGTCAGACTTCGTGCCCTCTTCACCGGGCACCTCCTCCATATTCTCGGTACCTTCATACCATGCTGCCTCATCTTGTCGTGATCATTATACAATCAGAAAAGCCAGCTGACTCTCCCTCCAAACTGTTTCCAGAATCAGGACATCTCCCACCTCCTCCAATGTCACACCCTGGTATAAGCCGGGATTTTTGTCAGGATTTCTGCAATTGCTTCCTAATTTTTCTTCCTGCTTCCACACTGGTCTCCTCCACACGAGCTCTGACTGCTCCTCAGTTCAAAGTCTTCCCCAGAATCAAGTCCAGAGTCCCCGACATAGCCTGCCAGGTCCTACAGGACAAGGTCCAACCACCTCTCCAAAGCCTTATAGGACAGGGTCCCCAGCCACCTCTCTGCCAAGTCTTGATACTTTTTCAATCATGTAAAAATATAAAAACCATGCTTGGCTTACAGGTCATAGAAAACCAAGCAGCGGATTGGATTGGGTCTGCGGGCTGCCCTTTGCTGACCTGTCGTAAAAGCCGAACTGGCGAACCCCCTGGGGAAGCTGGACAGATGGGTTAGGGTATGAGTAAGATGGCTCCACAGTGTAAGTCTTCTCGTAGCCCCAAGAACACACAAATGTACAGTCTCTTTGGTCAATGGAAAGAAGTGTGATATGAGGGTAGAAGCTGGGACCCCGGGTCTGGGTTGGAACTGGCAAGGTCATTGAGGCCAGATGAGGAAGGGCCTTTCAAATTGCAGAATTCACGTAAGCTTTAAACTGGGTAAAGACATAATCAGGTTTGTAGTTTAGACAAATAACTCAGGAGTGAAGAGAAACCAGTGATGGCAGGGTCGGCTAAGAGACAGTGGCTTTGGTGCAGGCAGTGTCCTCGGGGTCCTGCCCCTACCCCCACGAACGCTGGTGGCTGAATATTTGAGAATTTTTGTAAACCAGCGGTTGAATGCACCCATTATTTCACAATTCGATTTTCTAAAATTACACTGAATCAATTATATATAAAACGATGGTAGGAAGGACTCAAGAACTCGTCACTTTCTCCTTCTTTTAGGACAGTTTACTATTAGTTTTGCTTTTCTGATGGCTGACATCTGGAGCACCCACGTGCCAGGGATGCTGTGTGACGCCCGCCCGGACCACCGTGCCCCAGCTCTGCACTCAGTGACCTCACACTGCTAGCTCGACACTGGCCACGGTGGGAATATCTCCACCGCAGAAATGCAACAAATCAGGGCTTTTCTCTTCCCCACACCAAAGAATCCATTGTAAAACATTCACCAGCACACCCCTGAGCCCAGGTGAAGGAAGAGGCCCCAGACCCCAGGCCCTGGTGGTGGAAGTGGAGAGGAGGGGCTAGCTAGGAGAGAACTGCTCAGCCAGGTAGCTTTCCAGAGATGAGACAGACAGGAGGATGAGAGGGATGTCTCCACACCAGAAAATGATCCATTTGTAAGGAAGCCCTTCTAAGCCAAGAATTGGCTGTGCCCCTCCTCCATGGGCCTTCTGCCTGGTGTCCTGGGTGCACCGCCCCAGGGTAAGCCCGCATGCCCCTGAGCCCCCAGCAGGCCTGTGAGGTAGGAGGAGAGACGCCCTTGCCCGAGATCACCCAGGGAGGTCTCGAGCACCACAGGCCCACTCCACGTGTTTGCGTCTCCTGCATAGCCGTGTGCAGACCCATGTGGGCACCCCTGTGGGCGCGATTGGGTCTGTGTGTATTTATAACCACACAGCTGTGTGCGGACAGCCCCACACACAGATCTCATCTACATCATGCACAGGTCCCCGAGGTGCCGGGCCTGCACACTGACCTCACGTCGGGGGCTGGCCGGGTAATTGACTCTGATGGGAACCGCGCTCTCCCAGCCAAAGGCACGCAGCCCACCTCCCACAGACCTGGGGGGCCGGCCCTTCCTGGTAAAGCTCTGGAGAGGAGAGGCCCCTCTAAACATGCCGCGGGCTGACCTGCATATGGAAATGAGGCTCGAGGTCGGGCCTGGCGCCCAGCCACGGGCCTGCGGCCTCCGTGCCGCCAAGTATGTTTAACGTGAACTTCACTGACATGCGCCCGCCACGGGCCCCCTCCTAACTCTCTCCTCCTCTGCCCTGTCTTATACTCAGTTTGTGGTGTCTCTTTCAAGACTGTGGTCTTATCCTCAAGCCCGCACAGAGGGCCGGGCCCCGTAGTCCCCCCGTCAGACAATAATAATAGAATCACAGCTCGCACTTACTGTGCTGGTACTCCTGCGCGTTATCTCACTGAATCTGCGTGGAAACCCTATTTGACAAATAAGGAGCCTGAGGCTGGAGGGGCAGCACCCTCAGTGAAGAGGTCACAGTTGGCGGGGGTGTCTGGGGCTCCCACACAGCCTGTCCCTGAGTCACAGAGAGTAGGCTGCAAGCACCACTGTGCACAGGGGAATGAAGATAAGGCTGGGTCAAGGGTGATGATGGCTCAGGCAGAAAGGAGGGTCAGGTGGGGATGGAATGAGAATCACCCAGGCTGTTTTGAAGAGATGAGGCAGAAGGAAGAAGCCAAGGATGCCTCCTTCTAGAAGCCACCCCTACCCCTGGCCCCACCGCCCTTACAGTCCGCTTCTGGTTGGGTGGGACTCTCCCCTGCAGGCAGCACCAGCCTCAGTTTCCTAAGGGGTCTATTCACACTGAAAGCCCTCCTTGAACCCAGGGGCCCAATGGCAAACCGGGACCACCCTTCCGGGATGTCAAGACCTCATTTCTTCACTGGCTTTGTAAGCCAACGTGGGGAGGGGTCCAGTCACCACAGGGAAAGGAGTGGAGAAGGAGACTTTCCTGTTCTCAGCGACCCAGGCCTGCGGAAGCTTCTCTGTTCTCTGCTCTCTCTGACACCCCAACAAAGACTGGGGTCAAGCCTCTGCTGGGGCTGTGCTCACCTCCTGCACAATGAGCCTCCTCATTGTCCTTTGCAGGACTGTCCTACAGTCCATGCATGTTGAGTGTGAGTGCCCCGCTCCCTGCCCCCCTAATGTCCTTCCTTCCCCTCTTCTTCTTCCTTCCCATTCTCTACGATTCCAGAGGGGTCTTTCTGGAGTCCAGCCGCTATCAGCCTCCCTGCAGTCTCCACCCACTGCTCCTGCTTCTGCCCTCTGGGGCCACGCAGGACACACAGATACTGAAAACAACACTGACCATGAGGATAATGTGCATGTTGCTGAGGGCAACGGCAAATGTCCTCTGGCTACTGTTTTGTACTAGGAACCCTGCATGCATGATTTCGCTCAGCCCTCCGAGCAGCCCCACAGAACAGGGTCTTCTCTTCTCCCCATTTCAGAAACAAAGAAACTGAGACGTGGAGGAGCCCACGTGGCAGAGCCAACAAGGGGCAGAATGAGGATCCGGACCCAGGCAATCCAAGTCCAAAGCCAGTTCTCTCAACCAGCAGGATGCCTCGGTTTCCTTCTGTCTTCCCCTTTGTAAGCCTTCAACTACGAGAGCATCTCCACTTCTTCCCAGGGCTAGATGGTTTGCTTCACGGCCACACGCCTGCCAGGTGCCCAGTCATCCGGTCTGGTTGCCCACACTGGGGTGTCACCGTGTCCTCCTGATCTAGACATTCCAGGGCTAAGGCTATGCCCTTAGCCACATGCCTCTCAGCCTTCCCAGAGGCCCTCTCACCCTGCCTGCAGCTTTGAGAAGGAATGCGTTAGCCCTGCATATCCGGTTCCTGTCTTCCAGAAACCTAGAAACTCAACCACAAAAGAGATAATGGAATGAACTGGGCCACAGCCACCAAGAACCTCACACGAAGTCACTTGCTCACTTGAGGTGGCCCATTTGGGCATTGCCCCTAACGCCCTTCCTACTGCTCCTTCAACACATCTCCCCTGGTCCTGTGCCGTGGGTCCTCGCAGCGTCACTCAGGTTGAAAGTGTCCTCCGCCTGCTACACCCGGGGGCCCTGGCCCGTAACAAACACGGCTGAAATGCAAGCCCAAGGCCGGCTATTGTCATCACAGTAAACAGCCTGGACACGAAGCCCGCCTTCCTCACTCCCCAGATTAATAAATCAGATTCAGACGCCTATTGTTCTGGACACAGTCAGAATCAATTGCAGGATTTTAAATCTCTCAGCACAGAGCAGCTGGCTGGCTACCAGAGGCCCCGCTATGTCTCTGGGAAAGCTGGCTAGGGATGGAAATAAGAGAGAAGAAAAGACCAAATAATCAATAGTTACCACCAGCTCTTGGCCATCTCCACCGGGTCTCCTTCAGGAGGGAGGTCCCCCACCTTACTACGATTTCACTCGGTGAAGGGAGGAGGAGGGGAAGAAAGTTCAACTGGGGAGGGAGGGGGCCTCCCCTGCAAAGAGGCAGGGCTGCAGCTCTCTGAGGGGTGGGGTCACTCCCCACCCATCTCCTAATCTCACCCATGCCTATTCTATCTGCAAGTGTTTCACTCTTTCCAAAGTAAGCCATCACTTTCTGAAGCCATAGGGTGACTTCTAGTTTATCACCCCAGAATTCCCAAGAAGAATTCATAGAAGTCCTTCGATCTTAGACCAGTTACCACTCCCTTGCCATCTCCACCCCTGAACTCTTGTTGTCATTGGTTTGTTTTTTGTTTTTTGTTTTTTTTTAGTTTTTTTATAATCCCTTACTCTCATGGGAGACACAGCGTGCCTGCTCCTGCCGCCAAAGTGGCTGCTAGCATTTTCCCTAGCTGTTTATGTGGAAAATCATAAAAATATTTGGTGGCCAAAAAAAGAGAGGGGAAATGCTTTGGTGGTCTGATGCAACAGAAATGCTCTTTAAAAAAAAAAAAAAAAGTGGGATGTCTTATTCTAATCCAAAAGCATGCATAAACGCCATATTGATTGAGAAGTATTAGGTGGAAGGCTCTGTTTTTCCGGGGACCTGCCCCACCCCAGCCCCTCCAAGCAGACAAAAGCACTGTTGGCGGCTGGCAGAGGGTAAGTCACTTATAATCCAGCTACTGGGTTTGGGAAGAGCTGAAAGCAGAAATTCTTGCAGGCTGTGTTTTGCCCTGGGTCTGGTATTACACTCCTGCCCCGGTGGCCTGATTCTCTGGGCTGAAGAACAAGGCAGTTCTGACAGTGACGATGGTGATGGTGGTTGGTGCTGATGCTTGTGTGGTTGCTACAGCTGCGTCTGACAGTCGTGAAGCCGCCTCTCCTAGGTTCTCACCTTTGACGCTCCTAAGGATTTCCAGAGGGAGGTTGGGTAGAAACCATCACAACATGCCCATTTCATAGGGGAGGAAAACGAAGCCCAGGGAGGCAAAGTGTCTTGCCCAAGAGCATACCATTTGTCAGTGGCCAAGCCAACATTCGAAACGGGCAGAGAAGCTTCATGCCATGTTATTTTGGATTCTCAACAGCGCTGCCAAAGAGAAAGATCATCAAGCCACATATGTCCTTTGACGTTTTCTAGTAGCCACATTTTTAAAAAATAAAAAGAAACAGATGAAATTGTGTTTAATGATATACTTTCTATAACCCCGCATATCCAAACTATTATCTTAACATGCTATCCATGTAAAAATTACTAAGGTGCTATTTTTCATTCTTGGTTTTCATACTAAGTATCTGAAATCTGATGTGTATTTTGCTCTTTGAGCTCACTCTCATTTCACTGGGGCTGGTGGCGACATTATTGGCCAGCAGCAGCCTAGAGGGATTTCAATATGGCTTTGACACTGAGTGTGGTCATGAGAGAATCTCGGGCGAAGGGAAACCTCACCATGGCTTGACTCGTCTTCACTCCTAACACCAAGCAGGCAAAGTGCAAGGGTTACTTTGGCTCACGGCTGTAATTTCCCTCTCACTGTCCTTCTCCTCCTCCTTCTTGAGCATCAGCTGCTGCAACCTCTAATCTAGGTGTTGGCACTGAGTGATTTACTAGTCATCTACACGCAGCAACCCGGTCCCTGCTTTCTGAAGCTTTTCTGGCCTCCAGCCAAAGGGCCACATGCTCCACCAGGCACAGCGTGAGAACAAGGACACCTCGGAGCACACTGGGCACTCAAATCATGTGTTGGGAGGCAGATATGGATGGAAGGGGGAAAAGAAGGAAGAGGGAGAGAGAAACAAAGGAAGGGAAGGTGGCAGGGAGGGAGTCAAGGAAGAAAGGAAGGAAGAGACATGTACTGGGTTAAAGAGTGTCCCAAAAATATTCATGTTCCCCTGGACCCTCAGAGTGTAACCTTATTGGGAAGGAGAGGTTTTGCACATTGAGTTAGTTAAGATGAGGTCATACTAGATTAAGGTGGGCCCCAATCTGATGACTGATATCCTTAGAAGAGAGAAATCTGGACATGGACGCAGAGGACACAGGGAAGAGCATCAGGTGGAGACAGAGGTGGGTACAGACAGGGGGATGCCTCTGTCAGCTTCAGAAAACCACGGGTTGCCGCCACCATCGGAAGCCAGGAGAGAGATATGGAACAGAAGGAACCAACCCTACCAACCCTTCTTTTGGACTTCTGTAACTGTGAGAGAATACATCTCTGTGGTTTTAAGCCACCCAGTTTGTAGTCATCTGTGATGGCATCTCATTAGTCCTACGAGACTAATACAGAAAGGGGATGGGGGAGCATGCCAGACAAGCCTTCTTATGGAAATCAGTAAAGAACAGTAAAGATCAAAAAGAACTTGCGGCGGAGACACTGAACTCGATACAGGCATCCTATCCACACTCATTCCATTCCCAGTGAAAGCAAATCAGTTTCACTCCCTCTCCCCTTTCCCCTGTCTCGGGTCACCCATTCTGGTAATTACTCCAGAGTCCCCTGAGGTTTGCTGTGATAAAACCATAAAAAAAGGGAAGGGGCGGAGGGAAGGGCAAAATGGGTAAGGGAAGTGGGAAGTACAGGCTTCTGGTTACGGAATGAGTAGGGCAAGGGGCTGAAAGGCACAGCAAAGGGAATATGGTCACTGGCATTGTGATAGTGTCCTGTGGTGACAGGTGGTAGCTACATTTGTGGTGGACATAGCATAATGCACAGACTCATCAAATTGCTCTGTCATGCTCCTGAAGCTAACAGGACATCACATGTCAACTGTAGTCAAATAAAAAAAAAATTTAGGGGCACCTGGGTGGCTCAGTTGATTAAGTGTCTGCCTTCTGCTCAGGTCATGATCTCAGGGTCCTGGGATTGAGCCCTACATTGGGCTCCTTGCTCAACAGGGAGCCTGCTTCTCTCTCTCTCTCTCTCTCTCTCTCTCTCTCTCTCATAAATAGATAAAATCTTTTTAAAAATTAAACTTTAAAAAATAAAAATTTAAAGAGAGTTCAACCTTAAAGTGAAGGATTCAAGTACTTCAAATATTTTCTGCTAAAAGAGAATCATTTACCTGGCATGACTGCTGAGGACAGGATACAGACCAAAGAATACAAGAGCGTGGGAATCAAATTTCAGCTCTACCTGTAGAACTTCTGAGCCAGCAGGTATGGTGGATGGCCAGTGAGCTACCCGATACAGCAGCCCTTGAGAACTCTGGCCTGGGGGATATCAAGAACAGGCATGGAAATTTCATCTTTCTGATGTCATCACAGGAATTCCTGCTTAGATCAGAGAATAAACTGGATGATGGCAGGGCGCTCCTCCAGCTGGAGGCTGGCCCTGTGACCCTGAGGAGGAAGAGGTGGTACCACTCTGAAGGGGTGGAGGCCTGACAGGGAACTTCTCCAAGGCCAGACACCAATGGATCCCGAAAGTGGACACTACAGATGGGGTTCTGGGTCTGTCAGGTGAGAACCTCCAAGACCCATGGCCTGTTCTCCATCCACATGGCCTTGCCCCTGGTCTTGGCTGATCAGATCCTCAAGGGTTAGGACCAATTTGGAGACTCTGACCCCAGAGATGGAGGGGCAAGACTAAAAACTTGGTCAGATAAGTAGGTGCACAGCAATTCATTGCCATGTGCTGGTTAAATTTATAGGGGACCAGGAAAGGTGAAGAAATAAGAGAAACCCAGAGGTAGGAAAAGCAGAAAGTAGCAGACTTCAGGTGTTCTGCTTAATTATCTGTATCTCTAACTACTCCAAAATGTAGTGGCTTACCACAAAAACCATTCTATCATATATCATGAATGCATGGGTCAGACGTTCTGGCAGGGCTCTGCTGGCCGATTCTTCCACTCTGCACAGTATCAGCAGCAGTTACTGTAAGGTTACACACTAGCAGACAGGCTGGGGCAGGAGTGTCTGCAAAGGACTCATTCCTGTGTCTGGCACCTTGACAGGGACAGCTGGAAGCCGGTCTCAGTGGGTGTTCTAAACTGGCATGCCTCACTATGGGGTCTCCAGCATGGCCTCTCAGGGTCACTGGACTTTTTGGAGGCAGGTAGAGGCTCCAAGAGTGAGCATGTCAGTGAACAAGCCAGAAGCCGCATGGCCTTTCCTGACCAAGCTTTAGAAGTCACATAGCATCGTTTCAGCCCTGTTCAATTGGTGGAAGCAGTCATAGGCCCACCCAGATTCAAGAGACTCCCAAGTCTTGATGGGAGAGGGAGGGGTCAACGCATTTGTAAGCTCGGTTTAAAACCACCACCACAGGGAGGAAAGAAGTGAGAAGTGTTGCCTTCTACCCCGTAGTCCTCATGAGTACCCTCCTCCTTGGCAGTAAACCCTCTTTTTACTTGGTAAACCTGAGTGGGGTTCTGTGCATTGCAACCCACACGGTCTTGTCTGGGGTTAAATTTTGTCCATCAAAATTGAAAGTTGAAGCCCTAACCCCCAGGACCTCAGAACGTGACTGTATGTGGTGATAGGAACTTTAAAGAGGTCACAAGTTAAAATGAGGTCATTAGGGTGGGCCCTGATCCAACAGGACTGGTCTCTTTATAAGGAGAAAGGAAGACACAGACACGCACAGAGGAAAACAGGACTGGTCTCTTTATAAGGAGAAAGGAAGGCACAGACACGCACAGAGGAAAACCATGTGAAGACCCAGGGAGACGGGTATCTACAAGCCTGGGAGAGAGGTCTCAGATGAAACCAACCCTGCCAACACCTGGTCTCAAATGTCCAACCTCCAGAACTGGGAGAAACTAAGTTTCCGTCACATATGTCCCCCCAGTCTGTGGTACTTTCTTAGGGCCACCCCCGCAGACTGATCTGAGCCCTAGCTAAACACATGCTGGGCGTCGGTGTCCTGGGGCGGACTCATGCAAGGGGGAGTCTGGGCCCACAAGCCTGCTGGTTAGAGTGGGTAGGGCCATGGCCAGGCAGCCCCAGTGTGCTGCCAGATCCTAAAGCAGACTCAGAGCACAGATGGCCGCCTCCCCAGTGTGCATCCGCCGGGAGTCAGGACACACGGAACGGGTGACTCATTTCTCCCGTCGCTGCTCCTGGCAAAGGAGAGCATTGACTGACGGCCTTTACAAAGGCAGCCGCAGGCTTTTCTTTGGAAAGAGAAACACAGTCTTGGTCCAGCTTTCTTACAAACACAGACACATGAACATGAATTCACACGTGTGTGCATGCTGGCACGCACACCCCCACACGTCCACACACTCTACCCTCTGCTTTCCCATTCTGACCCCCTCTCTGCCCCATCCCATCCCAAAGCCTGGCACAGACCCAGAGTCAGGAAACCTACGTCTGGACCCACCTCTGCTAAGCTTCACCTAACTTTTCCAATTTTCTGCTTGCTCGGCTTTAGCACATAAGGATTGGCCTACTGATGCCTTCTAGGACGACTTTCAGCACTAAGGGCTCATCGTGGTTCCACAATCTTGGTACAGAAAGAAGCCAAGCCTGACAGTAGGGAACACGGTCTCTGCTGTTCATTTGCCATAAGCATCTCACATCTCCTCTCCAGTCTCAATTTCCTAGACTGTGAAGTGTGCTTCATGGCCTCCGGGCTCCCCTCTGACATTCTGGGGGAAAGGACCTGTTCTGTTTCCCGTCTTTCCACTGTCCAGACTTCATTAGTTCTCACTCTTCTGGCCTTGAACCAAAAAGTCTCTTTCTTGCCATCTCGAGCTTCCCCACCTCTCCTCACGGCTTTGATCTGCCCAATATCTCTTCCCTGAGGGCTCCTCGCTCCCACCTTTTCCACTCCATTCCAAGCTCCACCTCCCCATAAGGATGAGCCATGCTCCACCCTGGCCTCCATCCAATGTCTTTGGCTTCTCTCCATGTCCACCTCCTCCCCAATGATCATGCAGGAACCTTCTACTGCCACGCACCAGTCCCTCAACCCTGGCCTCAGTAGTCATCCCCCTCCTGTCCAGCTACTCCTACAAAGCCCACTTTTGTTCTCATTAACACCCCTGTCTCCTGCACATTCTTAGCTGGCCCAAGGGTCATGATTCCTCACTTAGCCCACTCTCCTGCTGTCACTGTCAACCCCTCCCTGCCCCGTCCCTCAGTCACATTAACCCACAGAGCCTCGCAGCTTTGTAGTCAGCCCAACAATGTACCTTTTCCAGCCCCAGCTCTGGGCACCAGAATGCCACTAGAGAAAGTTGTTCAGCTGCATGGACAAGGACCAAACGAAAGACCTCTATGAGCAGCTGGCCTCACCAGAGACTGGCCATCCCTCCACTTATCCCCACCAACCAGCCCCTCTTCTATTCCCTCACAGCACCATCCAAACCTCCCCGTGCCCCCATGAGCCCCCAGACTGGGACGCTGACTGGCTCACTCTCATGGGATGACTTTGCCTCCTACTTTGCAGAGAAAATAGAGGCAATCAGGAAAGGCCGCCCTCACGTTCCTGTCACCCCACCTACAAACTCTGCACACTGTCAATGCCCTTCCTGCCACAGGGAAGGGGCTCTCCTCCACCTGTCCAGGGCTAATCCCACCAAGATTCCACCTCACCCCCCACCTCCCTAAGTCTTTGTCCTACCAAGGAGCACACTCCCTCTGCCCTCCATGTCCTTGCCCCAGCCATAGTCACCCTTCTCTCAGCCCAAATGCTTGAACACATCCCCCCTTTCTGGGGGAGAAAAAAAAGAAAGAAAGTTCTAGACTTTTCTCGTTGCCTTTGGTGGCAACTCATTTCCCCCTACCTTCCTGGCTGAGAAACCCGCAAGCAAGCACAAATTGACAAGGTCTTCTTTATTCTCCACTCGTGGATGTTTCAAGTTCTCTTTCTGTTAATAAAAGGGGATATGTTCACTGTTTTTGTTTTGTTATGTTTTGTTTTGTTTTACAAAAGAGTCAAATCATGCAGGCACATTGGAAAACCAAATCTCCTCCACCAGGTTCAGTGTGCTGTTCAGCTGCAGCCGGGCATCTGTCCACTCACGGTACATACACGAGCCCCGCTCTGCACAGACAGCATCAGAGTCAAAGGACTGTCCTCTGAGCTGCTTTCCTCACGATCCACCAACAAGGGTGGAGGCGTTACCAGTAGCGACTGGGACTCTGCTGTCCAGACTCACCACAATCTACTCAACCAGTCTCTACTGCCCGGGCACTTTGTTTGCCATTTATAACCCAGCTCCAACTCTGCCCCTGGCCAAGTGAAAGAGAAACCCCTTACTAGCTCGCAAAGACTTCAGGTCAAGATCCAGTATTTGCCTTACTATAGGGGGCAAAGGTCACATCAGGTCCAGCAGGACCCAGGGAAGGTAGCCTGGGGGTGGGAGGAGGTGAGAACCCCCAACACACACACACACACACACACACGGCTGCTAGTACCAGCAGCATCCAGGGAAGAACTTGCAAAGAAAGGTCAGGGACACAACCCAGCTTCCCTTCTGACCATGAAAAATGTGAATGCAGTGGCTCCCCCATCGCCCAGCACGGTGGTGAGGACCAGGCTCAGTATCTTACAAACCTGGGTTTGAATCTCCTTCCCACCTCCGACCTCGGGCCAATAGCTGCCATGGCTCTGAGCCTGTTTCCCAATCTATAAAATGGGCACAACGACCCCTGCCTTGCAGGGTACAGGCACGGTGCAGGTGGCTGGCTGGCATTGGGGCCTAGGCAAGGAGAGACAAATGCATGTGGAGGATTCCTTCCACAGAGAGAAAGAACCACAGAGGAGCCTAAGAAAGCCAGGAGCTGGGCTGGACCATGTGGGGCCTCAGCAATGACAAGGGGAGGCTAACACTCAGTGAGTACTGGGGTGTCCAGTAACTCCATGCTCACAAAAGTCACAGGAGGTACCCATTAGGAAATGAGAAATCACTCTGAGCCCTCAACAGAGAAAGGGCTTAATGCAGAGAAGAGCCTCAGTGTCCCCAGATGGAAAGTGGGTTGAGGGAATCTCACCCAGCTGTCTCCTGCCTCAGCTCTACAGGAATGCATCAGGCAGAGTGACTGCACCTGTTCTCAGCACAGACACTCCTGGTAAGACACATGACCAGTAGGGCTGATCTCCCAGCCTGCATGCTCCCTCAACCCTGCCCCCCAGCCAGGATTTCCCTTCAGAAGCAGCAGAGGGGGGTCCCCATACAGATTCTCTTAAGTCCATCCACCTAGTCAGCCTCTCGGGGGTGGTGGGTGTGGGAAGATTCTAAGCCTGAGTCCTCCATCTACCATCAAAAACCCTGTGGCCTTAGCAAGATCTGTTACCCTGGGCTTCTGCCACCTCCTCGGCCAAATGGAGGCAGAAGCACCTGGCAGTATCCAGGCAGGGGGCTACAGGGAACAGAAGGCATATTCGGCAGGGAGATTGGAAGAGAACTTAGTGAAGGGAGGAAGCGCTTGCCAGCCCCGGGACTGAGGCCCAGGTAAGAGCTGGAGGCCCAGGAGAGGCCCGTCACTGGGAGTTGTCACTGCAGGGACGCAGAGCTGTAGCACCCAGAATGGGATGAAATCCCCTGACTTCTCTCTCCTGGGCCTCTGATGTCCTACTAGGATCTCAGACAAGCCCAGGAGTCCAGTCTCCCAGGCACAGAGAGCAGAGTCAAGAAGGTAACTGGAGGACACAGCGGTCACACCCAGAGGTGCCCCTGTCACACGGGAAGCAGCAGGCAGCTCCCGCCCATGGTAAGCACTCTGTGGGTTACCACTATCCACACATGAACTTTTCCCCCTACTCTGTCCTGTCCCCCCTTCCTCCAGGCCAGCGCAAGGACCTGGTTTCCTCTTGTCTGCTCAGGGAGGAAATAATTAATGACGAGGATTGCATTCAGCTCCCGATTTCACCTCAGGTCTCATTTTACAGGGAGTGGCAATGCGCCAAAACCCCCCCTCTCTTCACCAAAGCTTTCAACCCCTCTGTGCAGCCTACCAACAGGCCCGCATCACGCCTACCAGCCGGGGCTTCCATGTGTCATGTGCTGTTTGCCCCCTGGAGTCAAGGAATCAGGGATATGAATCAAACTGAGCCCGCACAGTGTATCTGGAACATTCTCCTCACATACCCAGGGCCGCTCAGCAGTCTGATTAAGAGCATTCACTTGGGAGTGAGGCCAACCCCCCGCAGGCCGGTGAGCTTCTCTGGTCTCACTCTCCTCACTGTAAGAACAATAATGCTGCCCTTCTGCAGGCTGCCACAGAGAAGGAAACCCGGCCCAGGGAAACCTCCCATAACCTCCTCTTCCCCACGTCAAGCCCGGGGTGCAGATGTGACACAGGAAGGAATAAGGGTCATAACCAAGAAGAGGTTTCTCGCTGACCCACACCAACCAATTCTTCTCCAGGCCAGGTCTGCCTTTGCCCAAAGCCAGTGGCATTCCACCTCCCACCCCGCCACACCCCTCCCCGTTGACTTATCCCCATCAGGGCCCCGTCGCTATATTTTTGAAGAAGCCAAAAATATTTTCTTTCTACTCCGTTTGAGAACACATTCTGTGGCTTTATTTTTCTGGTCATTACAGTAGTTCCGTCTTATCCACCAGGGATCATTTCCAAGACTCCCAGTGGATGCCTGAAACCACAGAGGGTACCAAATCCTATATACACTATGTTCTGTGCTATACATCCATGCCCACGATAAAGTCTAACTTGGGAATGAGCAACAGTCCGAGATTCGCAACACGCACGCAGGAAAAAAATAGAATGATTATAACAATATACTGTAATAAAAGTTGGGAGACGCTCTCAAAATATCGTGTTGCACTGTACTCACCCTTCTCAGGATGCTGAGAGATGCTACGAGGCCTGCATGATGAGACACAGCGAGGGGAATGGCGCAGCCAGGTGACATAGCGTCGGGCTCCTGTGGGCCTTCCGATGACCCATCAGAAGGAGGGCCATCTGCTTCCAAACCCCAGGTGACTGCGGGGAACTCCAAGGCAGAAAGCAAGACCGCGGATAAGGGGATCTGCTGTATTTCTTTGCTGTCACGAACAGATGGGAACATGGGTGCACAGCCCAGGCCTCTGGCCTCAGCGGATGGCCACTACGGAGCCAGCACATGGAGACAGGGGCGGCGGAGGGAAAACCTCACTGTGGTGATGAGGAAAATCTGTTTCAGAGAACACTTTCCTCTGAGTCCACCGGTGTTAAGTAAACCTCCAGTCCTCCATACTCTCCAAGTGCCCCTTGGTTCTAACGTCAGGATCCAGTCCAGGTTCCCTAACAGCAGGAATTCTCCCGAGTGGGGCATCCACATGAGGAAATGGTGCTGCGGATTACGTGTCTGCATTTTTCTTTCACTGAAACCACTGGCATTGGGTATTTGAGTCAGGAAGGACCCTGGGAACCTCAGCCCTATTTCCAACCCCGCCGATACTCTAGACCCGCGCACTCCTCCAGATTTAGAAAATGGGTCCTTTTCCTCTCCGGCAAAACTGTGGGGTGGGGTCAGGTTATTCAAAAAGGAAGGATCCAGGAAGTCCGTATTGTTTAGAAAAGAACACTGGAGGGGCGCCTGGGTGGCTCAGTGGGTTAAGCCTCTGCCTTTGGCTCAGGTGATCTCAGGGTCCTGGGATCAAGATCCGCATTGGGTTCTCTGCTCCACGGAGAGCCTGCTTCCCTCTGCTGCTCTGCCTAGTTGTGGTCTTCTCTCTCTCTGTGTCAAATAAATTTTTTTAAAAATCTTAAAAAAAAAAAGAAAGAAAGAAATGCTTTGGACAAATTCCTTTATCAACTTCCAGGCCTCAGTTTCCTCATCTATGCACAATGGGGGTAATAATGCATACATGGGGGTGTTGAGTTCAGAGGGGTCAAGGGAGATGGGGGGGAGGGGGCTTTGCACAAGGCTGCAAGTGCTCAGCAAATAAAAGGTACGGTTTACGGGACAAAGCATATCAGAGCAAAAGTCATCCTCCCTGCCTGGGTTGCCGCGAACAGCCTCCTGGGTTCCTCAGGCTAAGACTCCTGCTTGCCTGCCTGCCTGCCTGCCTGCCTCGGGCCTCCTGGCCCCTCTCGCCAAGGTTTCCTGTTGTCCTCTTTTACTCTTTTAAAGAAAAGAAGCATCCTTCCCCTGGAGACCTTTGTCCTGAAACTAGCCGGGGAATGCTAGAGACTGTCGCTCCATGCTGAGTATGTTGAGCGACTTTCCGGGCTTAAAAAAATATATTATTGTTTACCTACTGGTTCCTCTGTGAGAAACGGGTGTCTGTTCCTTTAAACAGAGCCCAGCGTGGCAGACAGAGTGGCTCCGGCTGGGGTTGTTTGCAGCCAGAGGAGGGGGAGAAGGAGGGCATCCTGTTGTGGAGTAGAAGACACAGACAGACAGACAGACAGGGAGGAAAAGGTCAGCACAGACCTAAGCAGGGGAACCCAGCTCATTTATTTGTCCTACAGAGAAATTTTCTTTCTGAAAAAGAAAATAATCCTCCCTCTTGTTTCCCCCCCCCTTTTTTCTTATAATTACCTAGTCTAACCCAAGATACTGCTGGTTTACCTAAGGCGAGGGAAATTTCTCAGAGTGGAGTGGCATTTCAGGATAAAGAAGGTCCCAGCAGTCTGGAATCCTCAAACTCCGCTCGGAAGGTGGCCTATCGGGAGCCACTTGGGACTTGGGATTAGGATTTAGGAAAAACACACCTCATTCGCGGAATGGCCATGCTCGCTGTACACAGCCCTGCCTGCCAAGGGAGATCCTGCCTTTCCATTTTACAGATGCGGAACCCATGGCTCAGGCTGTTCAAGGACACGCCCCAAATCAGAGAGATACGCAGGTGGTGAGCTGAGATTTCTCCCGAGTCTTCAGGCTCCTCTTTCCAGCACACCACACTGTCTTTTTTATAAACGCAGCAGCAGATCTGAGGGTGGGACAGAGGGAAGATGAGCAAAGAGTGGGCTTCTGGCTGTGTCGTTTACCAGTCTCTACTTTGAACACCTCTAGAAACACCAGTTGCTTAGTTCTTAGAGTTTTCAAGCATCAAACAAGCCCATCATCGTAAACCCCCAGGGGCGTGTGTGATTCAACCACGACCATTCGCAGCAATGTTACAGAGCACGTAGAGAATGTATGAAGCATTTTTTCAATTGCCAGCTCAGTCTGGATGACTCTGCTGCTCCCGTTTAGAAGGTGGCCCCCAAGACGCTGCATGATCCTATCCCTGTCTGCTCTTCTAATTTCCTCTCCTCACCTTCATCCTTGCTCTCCACGTGTGCTCAGTTCCTCTAACACGGCCTGACTCTAAGGGTGAGCTGTATGTAGCCCACACCAGCAGCACCCACATTGCCTGGGAACTGGATGGGAATTCAGGAGGTTAGCTCCATCCCAGAACTCCTGAATCCGAATCTGCCTTTTAATAATGCCCCCAGGTCACAGTCAAGTGTGAGGTGGCACCCCACTATTGCACAACCAGTTTTTCCACTTCAGGACCTTTGTACGTGCTACTTCCTCTGCCTAGACAGTCCTCTTATCTTGGCCTGGCTTGGCCCTACTCATCCTGAACTTGGATGTCACTCGGTCAGAAAAGTCTCCCTTCATCTCCCAATAAAGGTATTCTCCCTTAACAGTCCAATTCTTTTCTTTCATGCACTTTTTGCTGTGTATAAGTACGTACAAATTTACTGCATGGCAGTCTCCAAGAAGGCTGAGGCCGTGTCTCCCTGACTGACCAGCAACATATTAGGATCTGCACAAACATGTGTTGAATGAACAAACATGATGCTATTTCTGCTTCCTGATGAAGAGAAGTCACAGATAGAACCTGCCAGGGGCATCTGGTCTCTCTAGGCATTTTAATTCCACTCCAGCAAATATTTACTGAGTGCTATTATGTGTTCAAAGCGGGGGTTGCATGTGTAAGGCCACTCCTTGTGACAAAGTGGATCTTAGAATTTTGGCACAGCAATTCTGTTTTCTTGTTCGGGGCATAAGGTCAGGGGCTGAATGAAACTAAGCCAAAAGGGTTCATTCCTGGTGGTAACAATGAAGAACTCTCAGAAGGAAGGATAGGAACTTAATATTTCAGGCCAGACACACAGCTTGCAAGTATCAAAGGATACACTAGGATAACATATGAACTGCTTGATTAAGACCCATGACTTTTGTCTTATTTTGTGTTTAAGTAAAATGAACAATGCTCACTCCTCCTCACCCTTAGTTCCACTCTTCTAAGATAACTACTTTTTAACTCATTCCTCTGGTAGTTCTGGTGGTTAAATTGAAATCTCTAAATATACTTGTTTCTTGATTTGTCAATTTTATATATTCACTATTGATTCCTTGCTATGATATCAAGATGTGAATTTAGTGCTTTACATCACTCCCACCTTCTATTCTCCTCAAATATTTACATCACTGTTAATTAATTATATTTATAACTCCAGGTCATATATTTCTCATTATATTAATCCCTTAACGAGTGTTAGTATTTAACTTTCTACCTTATAAAAGTATTAGGACCTTTATCTTTTCCTAGTTCTCCTCCCCAAATCTATCTCCTAACTTCTGACAAATGTACTTTTATGTTGTGAAGGCATTGTTTGGCAAATACAATTAAATCTTCAATTCTTTATCTATAGAAGGATTTTAAAATATGAAAATGAACAGTATTTACATTATCAGTATAAATAACATTCCTAGATAATGTGTTAATTAGGCTTTCATTATTCAAAACTTATGTTTTTCCTTGAGTTTCTAATTGCCTTTTTTTCTTACATTATTTATCTTTATTGTACCCTCTTTTTTTTTTTTTTTCCCAAATTCTCCATTAAGCAAAGTATTCAGTTAGCAGCTCTATCCAACACGACTGCCCCAACCTCCGCATGTTTCCTTTCTAGTATTCCTAAAAACTCTCATGAAGTGCTCTCCTGGGTTAATCTACAATATTCTGAAGGCTCTGATTTCCTCTTTCTCCATTTACTCCCTCAATTTCACTGGAGCACATTCTCAAGTAACTTCCTAAGAAAGAATTTGTAAGAGACACCTTGTCTAAATCCTTGTATCTTTTGAAAACATCTCTCCCTTCATTGACAACTTTTCTGAATAGAGAAATTTAAGTTGAAAATTACTCTTCCTTGTAATTCTGAAGTCATTTGCTTCACTACATATTCCAGGATCCAGCATTGCTGGTAAGAAATCTGATTCTTATTCCTTTACAGATGACATGATTCCTTTTCACCCTTTCTCTCCCTTCCTTCTTTAGGATCTTCTCATTTCCCTTTGTGCTCTGAAATTTCACACTAATGTACCTTTTTTCACTCACTTTTTCACTAACCTTCCAATTTATAAATTCATGTCCAACAGCTCTGGAAATTTTTAAACATTTCATTTATAAATTCTTCCCTTCTATTTTCCTTATTCTCTTTCTGGAACTCCTATAAGTTGAATATTATACTTCCTGGACTAAACCTCTGTCTTTTGTTTTTTGTCTTTCATAACTTGTGCCTCTGTAAACTTTCTGAACTATTTCATTGCCCTTATCAAACAAGACACCCATTGAATTTTTTTTGCATTACTTATATTTTTCATCTCTAAGGGCTAGATCTTATTCTGTAATTGTTAGTGTTGGGCCATACTGAGTTATTATGGCATAGTATCTTCTCAAATCTCTGAGAACATTAATTAGAAAAGAATATTAATTAGAAAAAAAAGTTGTAGTTCTTCTCTGCTCTTTAAATTATACCTTCCAGGGCGCCTGGGTGGCTCAGCGGATTAAAGCTTCTGCCTTTGGCTCAGGTCATGATCCCAGAGTCCTGGGATAGAGTCCCACATCGGGCTCTCTGCTTCACAGGGAGTCGGCTTCCTCCTCTCTCTCTGCCTGCCTCTCTGCCTACTTGTGATTTCTGTCTGTCAAATAAATAAATAAAATCTTTTAAAAAATAAAATAAATAAATTATACCTTCCAAGGTATCTTTTATGAAAGTCTTTCTCTCCACCTCTTTCTTTCTCTCTGTCTCTCCCCTCCCTCCATTAAAGATGTTTCTCAAATATTAGGTGATCCTTAGTTATCCATTCACATTTTATAAATAAGACAAAAGTAATATAAAGATATTTTTCCTAATTTAATATATCAATATTTCAGTGAAATTCTCCATATATAGACTGTTTTGTATACACAGTGTTTTACACATATACAGACACATATATATACACACACACACATATATACATACATACACACACATACATAGAATAAAAGACTAAATTAGTCGAAATAATTTGAAGGAAGAAAAACAAGGAGGAAAGATTCATACTTTCACATATTATAAATTTACAGTAATTAAATCAGTGTGGTATTGGTGCAGAAATTGACAAATAGACTAAAATGGAGAGCCCAGAAACAGACCCACAAATAAACAGAAACTAACTACATGCAATGGTGACATTATATAGATCGATGGGGAAAAGATTGGGTTGTTCAATAATTGGTGCTGGGCCAACTAGCTACTCACATGGTAAAATTAAAATGAGATTTCTGGCCCACTCTACAAATAGAAATAAATTCCAGATGGATTAAAGACTAGACTTTTATGCTTTAAGTGCTTTACATTTTTTAAAGAGAATAGAGGAGACTATCTTTATTATACTGGCATACCAAAAGAGCCTTAAAAAATAATCCGAAAAGAAAAAAATGAGTACATTTGACTGAAGTAAAATTTAAAAGCTCTATACAACAAATGACACCATAAACAAAGTTCAAAGGCAAGTTACAGAATAGATGTTTGATTCACATGACTGATTATGGATTGATGCCCAGAATTTATCATAGCACCTACAAATCACTAAGAAATGAAACAAGCAAGAAACAATGAAATAAGCAAAAAAAAAAAAAAAAAAAAATAAGGAGAAGGACAAAGAATGTGAATCATTAATCACCCAAAACAAATAAGTTTGTATTTAACATGGAACAGAGTACAGCATTTACCTGATGGGACAAGAGTCACAGGAGGAAAGGAAATAAATAAATGTATGTGGCTTACATGTCATTCTAACCCAGAAACCAGCCCATGCTCTTCCTGACACCCACCCGCCCTTCAAAAAATCTTCACCTCTATCAGATCTTTGGTTGCAGGAGACAAAAACTGACGTTGATTAAATAAAAGAAAACGGAACATTTTGGAAGGCCCCTGGGATTGCCCAAAGACTCAACAGAAGAGCACAGAGGGAGGCAGGAACCCAGCATCTCTGGATCCTCAGTGTGGGAGCACATAAACCATTTCTTTAGAGCCAAGTTTCTCAGCCTCGGCACTATAGACATTTGGGGCTAGATATTTCCTTGCTGTGAGGGTTGCCCGGTGTAATGTAGGAGGTTTAGCATCATCCCTAACCATTACCCACTAGATGCCAGCAACAGTCCTCCAGGGTTGAAAATCAAAAAACATCTTCGGACATTGCCAAATGTCCCCTGAGGAGCCCCTGGTTGAGAACCTCTGGCTGTGGTCCCCTGGACAGCAGGAGCACCTGAGAACTTGTTAGCCATGCACATGCTCAGGCTCTGTCCCAGACCTTCTAAGTCAGATACTCAAAAGTGAGCCCAGCAATCTGTTTCAAGAAGCCTTCTGGATGATTCTGGTGCTTACTCAAGCTTGAGAATCAGTGCTCAGGGCTTGGCCTGGGGATAACCCAGCTGCAACTGCCTTCCATCTAAGTGTGTCACCTTTGAAGATTCAAAAATCTTGGAAGCAGCTATCTCCTTTGTCTAGATTAACTTGCAGGCACCTCTCAGGCATGAAGAAGCAGCTTCCCATGGAAGGGTCTTGAACAGAGAAGGAAGCAGTTCACCAGAAGTTGGGGGTGGAGGCTATTGTTTCCAGAAGATGAAGAGAAGAACTTCCAGCTGATCCCCCTCTGGAGCCCTGGGTCCTTCCTATCACTGACAGCGCTGTGGAGCTCCAGGCTGGCCTCCGATGGTCCCAGGAGACCACTAGGGAGCACCATAAACTACAAGGGAAAGGACCTGAATTCACTCCCTAGTTCTGCCCCTTGCCGGCTACATAATCCTAGGTCTGAGCCTGTTTCCGCATCAGCAAATAGGAAGGACTATCATGTCCATCGGGTAAAACAAGGTGAAGGTATAATACAAATATGCACTGAAATAGGAGAGACACGGGTGTGCAGCAGCGATCCAGGTGGCCAGCCCGGGGATGCAACACAATGTCCTTTTTTCCACATTTTGATAATAATCAAGTGGCCTGCTCCCTCTCTGCCTAAAACATCAGCACCAAGAATTCTCTTGTTTCAGCGGCTGTATGATACCTGAGGCTTGCACACTAGCTCAGAGTTTGCAGAGCACTTTTTCATGCATCATCTCATTGGACCTGATCCTCACAATATCCCTGGCAGATAATGGGTACCAGCATTCAAATTCAGGATTATATAGGAGGAAGGTGAGTGTCAACATGACTAAAACTTGACAATATGACCCAGGCCCTGGGAAGGAGCATCTAATTGTCTGAACCCAGGAAGGGCACCTGCACTCTGGCTGCCATGGAAGGGGGAGAGTCCACAATGGGAAGCAGGATATTCCCTCCTGGGGCCACCCTGTAGGATTCTGCACTATACAAAGGTCAGCTGAAGGGGGTGAGTGGGGGCTGGAATCCAGCCCACCTCTGCTCCCCAAGCCCTGTGTCCTGGCCCAGGGCTTGTTAAGTGGAATTGGGACTATATTTCAGTCTCCAATTGCCCTATCAGCTGAGCACTCTTGTGCAGTGTACAACCTGCACAAGCATCCATGGCAGCCCTGTTTCTCAGAAACACTCAGATTTAGCAACACTAGGACCCGTCCCCATATGGCAATAGTTGGGAGGAACCAACTCAGAGCTGCCTGCCTCAGACAGGGCACACACTCTCCCTATCTCCACAAGTCCCCACCGGCCTGCTTCCCTTGTTTATGTCACCTGCCTGACCCCTAAGGCATTTGAGTTTATGACCCCTGTCTCAAACAATAAATCTGTTTACATTGGTTTATCCAGGTAATTAGTTTCATGGTCTATTTCTGAATGGCATTTTTTTTTCCTTTCCCACCCAACCCCCTTTCCCAGCACTCCTGGTTAATCTATTTATTTTTACTCTACCTCCTTCTAAAAATACATACAATACAACAAGATTTAAAAAAAAAAAAAAGTCAGACTCCCGGTAATCTCTGGAATGTGGGAAAAGCATTCTTACCACAAAGTTATATTAAGAAGTTTAATTATCAGAAAATGACTATATAACAAATATATCAAACACTAAGTATGTCCACTGTATATATGCACTAAGATTCCTGGGCAGCCACAGTCCATAAACCCAATCGCCTCACCCACAACCTCAACTGACTCTTTTTTCCTTTCCTTTGACCAGCATGGGAGACTTTGAGGTTCATTTGCTTCCATACTCTTGATGTAGAGTTTTTCAAATCAGTCAGAAGAACTTTCTCAGCTCCTCTCAAGAATAGTATCGTTCCTCCTTTCTGTTGGCACTGACCCACGCCCTATTTGTCAGGCATGTATTGGCTCACTTCTGAACTTTCAGGAAGCCCTGGGGTTCCAGGTGGGTATTGGGGGTTGTCTCCATCAGCTATGGCTGTGTAACAAGCACAAATATTACAGTGGCATGTGACAATAAGTATTTCTCACCCAAATGCGGGAGGGTCGGCTGGGGTGACATTGCGTCAGGCTACACGTCTGCAGGTCACCTGAGGCAGCACTGCCCCACGTCTCTCTCATCGTGTTTTTCTCACCGCATGACAGAAATGCAAGACAGCAAGCTTGGCACAACAGACACATTTCAAGCCCCTGCTCGTGTCACATCCGTTAATATCTCATTTGCCTAAACAAGTAAAATAATGAAGCCCAAAGTCAAAGTCAAGTGTACTTACCCCATGGGGATGGACCAAAAGGAGAGGGAATTAATATTTACAGAAAATGTCCACTCTCTGCCCTTTTGGTCACAAACGACCTTTGCCACATGCAAAATACACCTACTCCAGCCTTAAGACACTCCAAAAATTGTATGCAATCCTGACACTGAGATGGAGATCCAGACACTCACGGCCAACATCAGATCTCATTGAAGCTCCTCTTGATCAAGAGACCTAAAAATCAAAAAGACAAGTAGCTTTCCCCCATGTACACCCAACATACAACGGTGGAACAGAGACAGAATTATTGCAAAAATATTCCCATCTGAAATGGGAGTTGTCTGGGAGTAGAGAATGTTTCTTGAGTTGGACCCTGTTCTACATTCTTGGACCACCTTCCTAGTCCTTTTTTCTATGAGGCTCCTGGCTCTGCCCTCTGGAATCTTCCATTTCCATCAGCCTTGGGCACTTCTGAGGCATCCACTGGGGACCATGGCCTTCTTAGAGGAGAGCAGTATTGCCAGTCTGCTTTCTCCCTGAAGAAAGGTGGACAAAGGCAGGGACCCAGAAACTTGTTTACATCACCAAAAGTCTCATTTTCTTTTAGGTCAGTCTGTTGGCAGTTTTGGCAATAAGCTCTCTCAGAAGCTTTGTAAGTTTTCTGTGAATTTTATTCTATCCAGTTTTTACACCAAAAACCACATCCACAATTCTTTTGGGGATCTGTCTTGCATTCCTTCTCTCTATCCCTTCTCATACCTTTCAATTTTTCTAGGAGTCTTTTTGTGCATTTGAAAAGATGCAGGAGATACTGTCCTTGCTTCAGAAGAGCTTCAGCTTAGTGTAAGACATGGAGGAAAAGCTGGAAAGCACTCTCCAAATGTGTGAGAAGTCAGATGAGTGCTTAAGCTTGGTGTGAAAATATCTAGAATAATTATTATTTCTGTACTATCCCTTCTACTTCTAGAAGGGACACACCAACTCATACTTGGTTCCATGTAAATGGGCTTCCCTGACATATATTTTTCATTCACTTCAATGGCGCCCATTGTCCCGGGCCAGCCTATATCAAATTGCAACCCTCCCACTCCATTGATCTCTGCGTCTGGTCTCCTCATGATATATTTCACCTAGTAGTGAAATGTAATGAAAGTAAGCTCCTTGAAGGCAGGAAATTTTGTCATATTTGTTCTCTATGTTTCCAGGACCTGGAAAACATATTTAATGGGATACATTCTTAATAAATGGAATGATGGATGGATGGATGGATGAATGGATGGATGGATGATGACTGAATGAATGAATAGTATCAGTGAAATCCTGAATCTTCCACCTGAAAGTGACCTCATACCTTGAGCCCTACTGAGGCTCCGGTCCTGCTAAAAGGCTAAATATTATCTTGTCCTCCTGGTTCTGACTTGACCTTCTCTCTTACATGATTCCACCCAACACCACATGGCTTCTTGAAAGGGTGCTGTTAAAAGACATATGCTAGTTTGTTAGGCAAGACAACCTTTTTCTCTTTGGACCATCAAGTACATACAGTAAGTGGGGTAAAATTTAGGTGAACATTTCCTACAGTGAAGACAGGCCTGAGAACAGTAACAAGCCCGAGATTTAAAAAGAAGGCCTCATGCGAACGTCAAGAAAGGGTATCAGATCCCAAGAGCAGCATGCTATGTCTTGGGAAAGAGAGAGAGTCAGAGTAGGGGACAGACGAAGACGTTTAAAGCACCTTCCAAGAGAGAGAAAGTCAAGATTTACCTCCCCGTATTTTATTTTGTTTTTTAAGCTGTAAAAAGCTGAGGTGAACCATTAAATAATTAGCTCCCTTAACTAGAGAGCAAGTAAGTAGGAGGAAGTATTCTTTCACTAGTTCCTTGACTTGTTTCTTCGCTGGTTCAACGTTTGTACCCTGGTGACTTTGGGGGTGTTATTTGGTCAGACCACAGGGCTGATGGTGGAGGTTTGGTTTTTGATGGTGTTGGAGAGCGCAGTTCCCAGGTGCTCCCACAGGAGGCTTGGGAGAGGGTCACCCACTGGTTGGCCGTGGGCTTCATGAGCAAGAAGACCCTGCTGGTCTGTAGGAGCAGGGTATGTGTCAGGGAGGGACACTGATGATGTCACTAACAGGAATATGAAAGAGACAAGCTTCTTTTGTTGAAATGCCCTTTACCTCTCAGAATGGAATTTGATTCTTGGGATAATCAGTTACTAAACTCATTGCTGATTCATGACCTCTATAAAACAGGGTCAAACCTACCCTCCCTCCCCAAGGCCAGTAGTTTACACTATTACATTTTCTTCTAGAAGCCAGGTTTCCAAGCTCCAGGGGCTGCCTTGTCAGGGGAGAACACGGAGATGCAGACTTAGTATTTATAGCATATCCCTCCTTAGGAATTCCAGGAAAGTAAGCTGACCTCTCAGTTCAGAGAACCTTGAACTTGACACTGTTCTCCCCAGTTTGGCTCTCTAGGCTTAAGGCAGATGTGGGGGCTCAGGGAAGGGTAGAAAGAAGAGTTTCCTGGATCTTGAAGGTGGAGTCTTGAAACACCTTGGAGCGGATGCCACCAGTACAAGAAGTGGTTTTTGTCTCCTCGGCCTCTATCCTGCCTGGTTCATGGCTGAGTGCCGAAGCCAAAATTTGGTCAAACTCTTTCCCGGATTCCCAGCTGGGTCTTCCCTGTCCTGGGTTACGGGCAAATTCTCTACTTACTAAATGTGCTTTGTGATCTCAGTTACTGGGAGGCAAAAAAAAAAAAAAAACCCACTGCTAAACAGGGAAGCAACTGAAACCCAAAATGCCAACATGTCTAGTCTGGTACACGGTGAGGCACTATCCTATTCATTCATTAACACCTTCATTCACAAATATCTATTCCC
Source organism: Mustela nivalis (assembly GCF_964662115.1). Classification (NCBI taxonomy): domain Eukaryota; kingdom Metazoa; phylum Chordata; class Mammalia; order Carnivora; family Mustelidae; genus Mustela; species Mustela nivalis. The sequence continues at coordinate 31,813,326 of NC_139036.1, read as the reverse complement.
TGTCTACTACATGCCGCTGAGATGCAAGGGCTTTTGCGTCTAGAAGCTTCCTTCAAAACAGGACAGAAGAAACAATGGTGGTTGGAATGGTTAGGTTAGGGGAAAGTGCCCTCAGTCCACAAGGATACTGCTCAGTACAGCCTGGAGGCAGGGTTTCCATGGAGAACTCTCTCCCGTGGGGTATCCCAAAGAGGGACATGAAGGAAAAGATGAAGCCAGGGGGTGAGTAAAGCAATTGCAAATACTGTCAGCACTGGCCCCCGAGGAGGGGTGAAGACTGGAAGACAGAGCAGCAACCCTCCTCTGCACCTCATCGAAGAGACCATCCCAGGGACCCGACTCCACTCCATGGAAGCCAGGGCCGCCTCCCCGCTGTGGGGCAGGCAGTTCGGAGAGCAAGAAAATCATCAAAGGCTCCAGCAGCAGGAACACTCCAGCCATTCGACAGTGGAAGACAGATTTCCTCTAAAATGTCCCTTTAAAGGCGGCTCATTTACCTTCATGGGCCCCAGGAAAGCCCGAGATAGGTGCCATCCAGGAAACTCGGGAGTCTTTAAGATCAACACGGTTTAATGCAGCATCAGAGCCGTAGGTCAGACCAAGAAATGACTTCCTGACTATGAGGGCTTATTGGACCATGAAAGAGGACTCCCAGAGAGACTGTGAAATTGCCTTCTCTCAAAGTGTTTAGATTCCTGTTTCCTTGGGCGGCGGACGGACGGCCAGCCCAGGGGCAGCTCTAAGAGACTTGATCAATTCTCAGACCCTTCCTCTTGCTCAGGAGGCATATCCCAGCTGAAGAACTGAGCCTCCTCACCTCTCTGGTTGGAGAGTTTTGGAAAGCAGGTGAAAATAGCCAATAATATATTCAACTTTTTTTTTCTCTCTCTATTTCTCATCGGCCTCCCCATATTTGGGTTTTTTTTTTTAATTGAGGTATAATTGACATAGAACATTATGTTAGTTTCAGGTGTGCAACATAATGATTTTTTATTTTTATATATTGCAAAATGATCACCTCCAAGAAGTCTACTTAACATCTGTCTTAATGCCTCGTTTCAAAGTATTGGTTTTCTTGTGATGAGGACTTTTAAGATCTACTCTCTGAGCCATTTCCCAGCAGGGGATGCAACATTACTAACCACAGTCCCCATGCTGTACTTAAATTGCTCTTAAGTACTCAGGGGCAACCGGTATAGGATGAAAACCTTCACGTTTTACTGTTTTTTAATTGTATTTTTAAGAGATGGGTCAACCAAATAGCAGGCTCCAGATCTTCAAATGCTGAAGTAGAAATATTCTCAGCCTGGAAGCCAGTTCACTATTTTAAATATGTGGGGTTTCTCCAGCTTTGCAACAGCTGTAGGATATAAAATAAAATCTCTCCAGTTTCTCTCTAGTCCCTAGGAAACCAGAAAGTATCAAATGGTAAACGAGGATGGTGGGTGGTGGGCGGTGGGAGTGGGGGAGGGGTGTGGCAGGTGGGAGTGGGGCAGAGGACACTTTCTTTTACTTGTGGAGCATTTTCTAAAATATCACTTGTAAACCTGGGAGCCCCTGGGGACCTCTAGATTTTAACAGCAGCAGAACATCTGAGAGCTTTAGAAATGCCCCCAGAATTTGAACGCAGGCTTCCTGGGTGATGTGGTCAGATTCAAAGGGGTTGTGCCTCCCCGGCAGCTGGGCACTGACCCTCTCTGGTTGAAGAGGGAGAAAGGGCAGGAAGGTGGGGGAGGAGGTGCCCTTTCCTCTGAGCTGTTTTGGATTTGTGACCCTTCTTTAGGATAATTCTTACTGAGTTTATAAGCACAATTGCTATATCGGGGTGGATGCCACAGCCTACCGGGTTACATGAATTCATGTATATAATGCCTATTTTGGGGTCACTTACATTGCTCCAGGGTTGGTGCTGGGCTTCTGACAACGGAACCAAGTGGCCCTGCTCTTGCCTGACCTTCCATCCCCGCTAGGTACATCCCCACCGTTGGAGCCTTAGAGAGCACGGAACTATGCCCTCATTCATTCATCCACTCATTCATTCACCTGGTCCTCCGTTGTATTCAGTAAGTACTCACGGCACTAAAAATGCATCAAGACACAAGACATCTAATGTCTTGTTTCCATGGGTCTAATGACAGGAGACTCACAGACAAAACCACAGATAGATAAAATGCTTATATTTACTTAGAAAGATTACATTATATTACATTATATTTTATATACAAGTTTGTATATCTATAATATATATGTAATATGTACTATATATATTTATATATATATATAGTATTATATATATCTATATACACAATTTCAAATGATGATAAGGTCTCTGCTGCAAACCAACCAGGCCCAGGTAACAGAGTGACTGCGGTAGGAAGGTGGGAGAGTAATGCACCTGCATTAGCTCAAGTAGGTGGGAAAGGCCGCTCTGTGACACCTAAGCTGAAATCTGCATGCCAAAGAAGCAGCTGGTCCCCTACAGATCAGAGGAGGATGCTGCTCCAGGCAGAGGGCCTAGCAGGTGCCAAAGCCATGAGCAGGAAGGAGCTTCACACATTCAAAAAGCAGGAAGAAGGGCAGCATGGCTGGGGCAGGGGGAAGGACGGATCTAGAAAGATCCACGTAGATACGGTTGGGACCTAACCCAGCATCAGCACCTGGGAAGAAAGGTAGTCATCACTGCGTGCAATTTCCAGCTTTACGGTTAAAGCAAGTGTGTCTTCATAGCAAACGTGACTTGCTCAGAACGACAGAACTGTTAAGGGTAGAGCTAGGACAGGTCCCTGTGCCTACGAGTCTCTCTTCTGTGTTCATGGCACATGTCACATCCGTCACGGCTCACATGTGAGAAGCATGGGCCCTGCGCGTGTCCTACCCATGAAGACAACACAGTACATCATGGGGAGAGGCAGGATTGGAAAAAACAAAAGCAACCAGGAGTGGTAAAGGAGCAATGAAGACCCCAGACTACCGTGCTAGCCAGCGCTGGCCTCAAGTTCAGAGCATCCCTTAGAAGACCTACAACCTTGGGGACATTCCATCATTTAACCTTCCCGACCCTCAATCTTGCCATCCATCAAGCAGAGCAACCACATCTCATGGATGGACTGTGCGGACAGCGTGAGGCAGCACATCTGGAAGGCTGAGCACCAAGCCAAGTACATACAGGAGCCTCTGGTACATGTTCATTGTTAGAGGGTTAATACAGCCTAGGGGAGCTTCCCTGATCGTGCTGGAGAAAACACCCAAACTCAGACGCTGCAAACATGATGCTTCTTGGTGCCCTCACCGCATATTTACTGACCACCTCTCCTGTGGCCGGAACGGCGCTGCTCACGGGCAACGCCACAGGGAACCAAACGAATGTGATCCTGCCGGTGTATGAGATGGGTGTCTGTTGATGTCACCACACAAAGTGCAGAGAGTTGCAGTCGCAAGAAGTGTTAGGACAATGAGGCTTGCGGGGCTTGGAGAGAGCTTCAGGAGGAGGGGGTCTGGGTGGGGAGATGAGCACAGGCCTCCCTGAAAAAGTGAAGCCTGAGATGCAACATGAATGATAAGCTAGAGGTCACTGGGTAATGGATAAGAGCAAAGAACAGAGTTCCAGGCAGAAGGGAACAGCATGTGCCAAGGCCCTGGGGAGGCAGGGGTAGGGTGGATGGGAGTGACCAGAGGAAGCCAGAGTGGCTGCCAGAGGGTAGGGACGTAACAGGAGAGGAGGACAGAGGCAGAACACTGACCACAGAGGGTCTTGCCCCAAGACACAGCTCAAAATGAATGGTAGGAAGCCTTAAAAGAGATCGAAACGGGAACATAATCTTGTCATTCTCTCAAAGGCATTAATTCATTCAACAAACACTTACCCGGCACCTGGATGTACAAAACACTGTTCCAGGCAGTGTGAGGATCAGAAAGATGCCCCAGGCTCAAAAGCTCTCAGAGAACAGTGGAGCAGACAGGCGCCTTAGTGAGAGTTGATTATAGAAGGAAGAGTCCTGGACTTGGATACTGTTGGCATGGGTTCAAGTCCCAGCTCTGACCTTTGTGGAAAAACCCAGAGTTCCTTAAGGATGGTGACCAGGTTTTATCACCTTGGGGTCCCCAGGTCCTGGCCTACAGGAGGACGGACAAACCTGAGACCATCGTGTCACCGCAGGTATCTCCATAAGGTCTTACATTTCGTTAGTGCTTCATCATCTTTAAGGACCTTTCACATTCTGGATGTTCTTTTATTTTCACACCATCCCTGTGAGATGGATTGAGGATCAGCTACATAATTTATGAGGCCCAGTGCAAAATGAGAAAGTGGGGATTTTCAAGCAAAAATTAGTACAAATTTCAAGATTGTGACAGCAGAGCGTTAAACCAGGGGCAGCATTGTTGCGAGTACAGGTTCCTGCATCTGCATAAGGTGCACATCCATAAAGCCACAGAATAAACCCCAGCCCTCTGATTCCAGGTCCAGGATGCTTCCTGCTGAAGTAGGGCTGGCCTGGTTTCTGCTCTAAGGGGTTAAGGTAGCAGGGTCATTGTAAGCATCCATTTAAAAAGCAGTGTAGACAAAGAAGCAGAATGCCAATCTGCAGGGTGCTGCCTGGCAGAAAACCTTTCTCTTCGGGCAGAGTGCAAAGGTCTGGACTGAGGGATGGAGTCCTTTTGTGGTCTGACCCCTGATCAAAATTCTCCAACTGCACCACCCATCTCTGCCCCCTCCCTTAAAATGTGCTTCCCAACCACACACATCCACACACCTTCTTGCAATTTCCCAGCTGAGCCTTGCTCCCTCGGGTCTCTGAGCCTTTTCTAGTACTACTCCCTCTGCTTCAAAGTCTCTGTTCTAAAGGATGACTTCAAGCCAGCCGGCTGAGGAATGAGGAGGAGGAGGAAGGCATCCAAGGCAGAAGAAAAATCACAACTAGTCTGTCCACGTGCTTAGAACAGCTACCCACACACCCACCCATCCACCTACCATCATTTCTTCCATCCATCTACTCATCCATCCTTTGTTCCGTCGATCTGCCCCTCCATTCATCTGTCCAACCATTCATCCATTCAACCATCCCTCCATCCTTTCTTCTTTCCATCCACCCACCCATCTCTCCATGGGTCCAAAAACTATTCACTGAGCCACTGAAACCCGTGTGCTGTGTGTCAGTTATTAAGTTAGACGCTGGGGACCCCAAAATGCATGAGCCATACTTTCTGCCCCCAAAGAACTCAAAGTCCAATGGCAAGACAAACCAATGTTATCCATAGCTCAAATCCCCAATTTCATAACCTGTGAGAATCCAGGCCCTCTCCCCACAATTCATGCAAATTCTTTCTTCATCCTGACCCTGACTCCAGTAAGTTTCATCCTGATCCCAATGTGGTGTTGAGTCCATTGGGATGAGGCCCTAGGCCCCTCTACCATTTTCCACAGGAAATTCAATTCCAGGGGCGTGTGGGTGGCTCCGTTGTTGGGCGTCTGCCTTTGGCTCAGATCATGATCCCAAGGTCTTGATCGAGCCCTGCATCAAGCTCCCTACTTGGCGGGAAGCTTGCTTTTCCCTCTCCTACTCCCCCTGGTTGTGTTCCCTCTCTTGCTGTCTCTTTCTCTCTATGTCAAATAAATACATAAAATGTTTTTTAAAAGGGGGTGGCGCCCGGGTGGCTCAGTGGGTTAAAGCCTCTGCCTTCAGCTCAGGTCATGGTCTCAGGGTCCTGGGATCGAGCCCCACATGGGGCTCTCGGCTCAGCAGGGAGCCTGCTTCCTCCCTCTCTCTTCTGCCTGCCTCTCTGCTTACTTGTGATCTCTGTCTGTCAAATAAATAAATAAAATCTTTAGGGGGGGGGGGGAAAAAGGAAATACAATTCCAATGGTGATTTTGTAGATTTAATGACCTTACTGAAGACCTGAGGAGTCCTGGTGAGGGATTCTACCCCACATTCTGCGGACTTCCACCAGCTTGCTAGTTTCCCACCAATAATCCTCCACTTTCCAAAAGTCAAGCACACAGGCCCCTGGAAGTGTCATCTAGCCCTGACTCCCTCATCTGACATACCCAGGACAGTTGGCTGTCCCCAGCATCTGGTGACTATAACGTGCTCCAACTTGGCACATGCATACATAAACCACTAGAATATCGACGGAGGTAAACACTACCACAGGCTGAGTTCAGGAAGCCCATGTGAGGTGGCGCAGAAGAGGGTTGGGTTCTGGGAAGCACTCTTGGGTAAAGAGGGAGATGGGAGGAAGCTCTTTCGAGCAGAACAAACAACAAGGACAGAGAAGCCAGCTCACTGGCACTCATGATGGGGGAGGGGCGCATACAAAAGTGGGTCAGCAGAGCTGGAGAACCAAGGAGGCAGGGCAGCGAGATGGACGCCCAAGCGGCAGATGGACAGGGCCAACCCGGAAAGATTGGGTGGGCCATGCTAAGGATGGAGGACTTGAAGCTATCTCTGCAGAGACCTTTAGCTTAGAAGTGACGCAATTCGAGAATCTGGAAAAAGTAGGGCCACACAACTGCGGGAGCCTCAGGCTCGGGGCCAAAATCTTTACAAGGCAGCAGTTCCTTTTCCTTCCCCGGGGAGTAGGGACCACATAGGGTCAATCCTGAGGAGGAGGCGTTGTGATAAAGACAGGCAGGCCGAGCCCCGGGGGGCCGCCCTTAGGTGGGAGAGGCTTCATGTCCCCTCTGTTCTCCAAAATCTCCTCTTGGCTGTTTGTTATCAGACCAAAAACAGAGTCTGCAAAGTTCTTGGACTGTCAGGACCTGGCAGAAGGATTCAAACTCATTTGCAAACATCTTCAGGTCAGCAAAACCTCAAAAGCACTTTTTCCAGAGTTCTTTCCTACACTCCACCCCCGCCCCACCCCCCACTACCACCGATTAATGCGAAAAGCCACATGGAGCTCAAGGGGAAGGGAATCAGGCTCGTAGTCCCGTCCAGTTCATTCACATCTGAATCCTCAAACAGGCTGTTTTGCAAGAGACCCAGGACTTCCAAGACACCTCTGCAAGCTCCCTTGGACAGCATCTTGTTTTGAATCAGTAAATTGTATCTTGCCAGAACTTTATGTTCAAGTTCAATATTAATCTCAGAACCCACGAAATGTGAGTGGGTTCTAAATTTGGAAAAACATGTTCCTCAATCTCTCCCCAAAGCATTCCTTCAGCTATTGACTTTGGAGGCAACTTCTCTATACCGTGTGGTTATCCGAAGTCGGCTCCGAATGACACCCTGGGGCTTGGAACACTCAAGGTGCTTTCTCAGCGGATCAATATATCAATAATTGGCTGTGGGGGAGCACCCAGAGGAATCCAATACCCAGCCAGCCTCCTTTCTTGACAGAGCTGTTGGGTTGGGTCTTGTTTCCATGCAAGAGGTCTGCCCTGACTTAAACTTTGACTCCGTAGCAGTGTCCTTCCTGAGCTATTTGCACTGTGAACATAGCGCCTAAAAAGATTTATTTAAAAAAAAAAAAAAGAACTGAGTGTCATTTTTAGAAAGGAGAGACACCCAACACATCCTCCTCTGAGTAGATTTCTTTGACGACTTGTGATGTTGTCTGAATGGTAAGTATACCCTCAGGCTCCGAGTAAATAGTCCATGGCATGTAACGAGGGTATAAAAGAGGAAATTTTACACAACCTGGCCACAGACGCCTTGTCATTTCCCAGAAAATTAGAGGGTCTTCCAGTGCCCCTGTAAATTTATCACACGAGTATTCTTCCACAACTTCAGGAACAGATGGGGCCTGTTCTGATACTGTTTTCCAATCCCCATAGATAACATGCTGGGGGAGGGGAGCGGAGGAGGGGAAGGGGAGGGCAGGGCGGTGGGCCATTGCCCCCAGGAACGGGAAACCAGCGCTCAGCCGCCGCCACGAGCCCTGTGCCTCTGCTGTCTGAAAGACACTTTGTTAACACCCGGAGCATTTCAGTTTTCGAAGGGAAGCAGCAAGGCATCTGTGGGAACGCTCATTCCTGTATCTGGTAACCCCTCACTAAAGCTCCAAGAGTTAAAGGATTAGCTGAAAGAGATACTCAGACCCAGAGGGTGGGCTGGAATCAAACACAGGCTGTCAGGGCTCTTGAAAGGCAGCCCTCCGCCTCCAGGAAGGATGCCAGGGGTTCTGCAATCAGAAGGCGATTTCACGACCTCCTTACCGACTCTTTTCAGCGTCCCAGTGGAGATGGAGCAATGCAAATCAGCATCTTCCCTGTGGCCACTGTTGGTTCGCTTTAAAACAGGTCCTCCTACCACTAATCATAATCGCTAATATTGACTGAGGGATTCCCAGGTGCCGGCACTGTGCGGAGCCCATAAGGGTGTTATTTCGTCTAATCCTCGCCACCCTGAATGCGAGAGAAGACACATGAGGCTCCGAGGGGCCTCCGGTCCAGCCCGGGCGCCCGCAGGTAAGGGCGGGGCTGGGAGGAAACGCGGCCTGACCCCCGCGCAGGTGTCTGGGTGTGCGTGGTGGTTTCCTCACCTGGGGAGCAGAGCACGTGCCAGCCGTGGGATTATGGGTCTGTCTTCCATCACCGTTTCCCCCATGCTTTGCTTTCCAGCTCTCCCTTTTCCTTTGTCCCTGCATAGGTGTTATTGAGCACCTACTGTTTATGTCCCTGCCATACAGACTTGCATCCCGGGCCTTTCTGGTGAGCCCACCCACTGCCTCTTCACAGCCCAGCAGGATCGTGCCTTTAACAAGCATCTCATTGGGCCACTGCCTTTCTTAGAAACTAAGCATATCTGTTCTGTGTTCTGCTGTTGACAAAGCCTTGTCGCACAGACTTACTTCTCTGTGATCCTTATGACAACCTAACAGAAAAAAACAGATGCGATATTATTTGTGGTTTTCCCCCATCTTACACACAATTAATCCACTTTAATTGTGGATGCTGGAGCCAGGATTCAAAGCCGGATCTCCTGATGGCTACCCCTGAACACTTTCCAGTATAGCATACCATGTAAACTGGGACATAGCCCTCTGGGCGTTTGCCATCTCAGATAGGCAAGATTGAGGGGTGCCTGGGTGGCTCAGTCAGTTGAGAGTGTGACCCCTGATTTCAGCTCAGGCTATGATCTTGGGGTCGTGAGATCCAGCCCCGCTCAGTTTTGAGTCTGCTTGAGGTTCTCTTCTCTCTCTATGCGCCCCCTTCTCTGCTTGCACGTGCTCTCTCTCAAATAAATAAAATCCTTAAAAATAAAAAAATGGGGAATGTTGGTCAAGCCCACCAGCTCAGAGGCGGGGTAGCCTGCCGGTTACATGCATGGACTCTTGCGTCAGACAACCTGGGTTCTGAGTCTTGCTTCTGCCACTTACCAATCAACGGCTTTGGGCAGGTGACTTCACTTCTCTGATGCCTCATTTTTGTGTGGGTCACGAGATAACAATAGATCGATGACCTATGAAGATCAATGATCAATATATAGAAAGCTCTTATGACAGTTTCTCACACACATCCATCTAATTGTTCATTGTGTTGACGGGATTATAGAAGCATCTGAAAGCCAATGAAGGTAATGGAGGGAAGGCCAGATTAGAACAACAAGCTCTAGGGATGCCTGAGTGGCTCAGTCGGTTAACTGGCTGCCTTTGGCTCAGGTCGTGATCCCAGGGTCCTAGGATCCAGTTCCACATCTGGCTCTTTGCTCGACAGGGAGCCTGCCTCTCCTTCTGACTCTGCCTGCCACTCTGCCTGCTTATGCGCTCACTCTCACTTGCGCTCTCTCTCTGTGACAAATAAAATCTTAAAAAAAAAAAAAAAAAAAGAACCACAAGCTCTAGCTGGGGATCTAGAGGAAGAAAGTTAACAGGAACTAACCATCAGGAGGTGTGGTTCTATTCTGCATTTGGCCACTTACTGTCTCTGCCACCTGGCACAAATCAGCCACTTCACTATCTTCATTTTTTTCATCCATCTGGTAAAAGACTTAAACCACCTTGTACAAGGGAGGCTTGACAAGACCCACTGGCTCCCTCATCTGACCCAGCACCCCCTGGAGGCTCCACTGAATAAGTACACCAGCCCCTCCACCTTAAGACAGGTAAAAAAGATCAGTTAGTTTCCCATGGGACCAGGCTGACCAGTCTTCCCAGTTTGCACGGAACTTTCCCCGTCCTAAAGCCAAAAGTCCCACCTCCCAGAAACACAATCCCAGGAAAACTGAGTTGGCCAATCTCCCTAATGAGGTCACACACACACACACCCTTTTTTTTTTTAAATTCTATGATCTTATCCATCATTCTCCAAAATTGCCCCTCATCCTCTCACTCTTATATGTTTTGCCATAACTGTGTAAAATTATGTAAAATTACTCAAATGCTTTTATTTTGAAAGACTAGGTTACATCATTCCAGCAGCAGTCAGGATAAGCCAGGTTCACTGAGGTAACAAAGAACCCCATAAAACAGAGATGGAGCCATGCAGCAGACAGCCTCAGCTGTGACAGCAAACCAGCAGCTCATGTCATAAAGAGAAGGAAACATTAAAATCAATGAAAATGAAACCCACTAGAGAGTGGGTCCTGCTGAAGCCTCTTTCTGGCCCCAGGAACCTGTTCATTCTTTGTTCAAGATGAGAAAAAGTTAAAAACATCCTGCGATTTTTCTCCTTTCCATTAACAGGATTGAAAATGAAGTCAGCTTCTCACTCTTTGATTGGATGGTACTTTTAAGGTCCTGTCCCTTTACCAGTTAAAATCATCCCCCACACCACTAGCAGAGGACATCACCTCTCCTGGGAAAGAGAATCAGAGTGTAAAGGTAAGAGGGCAAAGGTCAGGTCACACAGCTAAACTCTCAAATCTGTGAGTGGCATGCACCCTTCCCTCCAAAGCAGCTGACTCCTGGTCAACACCAAATCAGGAAATCAGACAGCCTACCGGCTGAGAGCAGAAGCCCCCCACCCCCTGCCCACACACACAAGCCTTTCCTTTATCAAGAATCCCTCCCTTACCCCAGCGGCTGCCTAGAACGGACCAAGAAACAGGAAGTGTGCCCAAGAGAGGTCCTTGCTCTGGCAAGATCAGGTGGCAAGAATTTCAGCAGAACACAAAAAAGTAGCAGCAAAGGACCTGTGACTTTCAGATCCCAACAAGGTATAGGCAGCTCCCCCAAACAGACTCAGAAATGACCATAAGTTCTCATCCCTGGCTGAAATTCCAGGGGCCCATGTCACTTCTATTTCTTCCGAAGCCAAAGAGTACAAAATCTGGTTCACCCCCTAAGCTGGCTTACCCAGACAAAAGCCACACCGGGTGCAGGGGAACCCAACCCACTACCGACACTCGCCTTAGCCACCTCTCCAGTGCCCCAAGTGCCATTCACTTTCTCCATCCCAGGACCGACCTGCTCACTCAACTGGACCACCTCATCCACTCAGGGCCTTTAAATGCCAACCACGGCCAATGGCTCCCAAGCTGTGTCACTAGCAGACCCTACCCAGACCCCCACTTGGATGTCTCACCAGGACCTCAAACTCAATATGCCCAAAATCGGACATACAGTCTACTCTGCCCCCAAACCTATTCCCCCTCCCATCCACTCCTTTACTCAAATTCATAGCCTGGGAGTCATCCATCATTCCTCTCTCCCCCTTGCCCCTGCCCCGCACGTCCGATCCTATCAACTTTATCTCCTAAGTGTTCCTAGAATCCGTCTGCCTTCTCCACCACCAGCCCTCCCGCCCTCTGCAGACAAGCCCACAGCTCTCACCAGCCCTACGACAAAGCCTCCTAACTGGTTTTCCACGGTCATCTTTGCTTCTCTCTAATCTTCTCCAATCCACACTGCAGTACAAGCAACTTTTCAAAATATATATAAATTCTACTACTTTATTTTCCTTTACCTGTATCCTATTATTTTGTCATGAATTCTCAAATCCTTAACCTGGCCCCCGAGGCTCTGGATGACCCATCCCCCCTACCTCAACTCACGAACCCTGCCCTCTTCTCCCGCAGCCCTACAGGGCTTCCTTCTCTTCTCCTCCCCTTTAGGGGCTTGCACGACCTTGGAACAAGACCCTCTTCCCTTTCTGCCTAGCTTCCTCCTGCACTTTCCTCATCCCTCAGCTTGGTCAGTGCCACCATGGGAAGTCCACCTAGATCTCCCTCACCCCCACAGAAACTCCACAGCAGCCTGGCCTTCCCCTGTACCGTACTCGGTGTCACAGTACCTCTTGTCTTTTAGCTGCCCCCCATCAGGTGGCCCTTCCATGGAGACAAGGACCCACCAATATCCCCACACCTGGTATACCGCCCAACAGTAGAACACCTGCTCCCTAGATAGGGGGAGACCGGATGATAACAAGAAGGATCACCCTCCAAGCGGTCTGAGCACCCCGACCCACAATCCTCTTGGGGCACCTTTTGAAGAAAACTCAATGGCACACATTCTGGTCTTAGAGAACATGGTATCTGGTGACGGCACTGGGAACACTGGGAACAGTGACAAAAATGTGGCTGTGGCGGATTCACCCAGCTCTCAGGAAGGAGCAAGGACCGAGTCATGCGGCATCGTACACAGGAAGAGCCTGAGCTGGTGCCGCCGCACGGGGTGTCCTGAGACCCTGGTCTTGGGTTTCTCTTCCTAGAGTATTTATAGCCATCCGGAGAAGCCGGCTGGCTTCATTAATTGTAAGCGTATGTCCACCCAAAGCAGCCATACGCTGAATGTATTGAATACCAGGCCTTATATGGGCATCCCTTGTTGCTTTCTATGTTGTTCCGAAGTGACGTGAAGAGGATGGCTAAGGCAGAATGCCAAATGTTCCTCTCTCCCCTGTCATCTCAAAGGCGCATGTTGGCTGTTGGCTTGGCATATTGTTTGCTTATAATGGAATGACTACTTTTTAAATGAAAAAGAGGCGGTTGTGAGGCCCAGAGACACTGGGGGAACGCCACAGGGACAAACCTCCAGCTCAGAGGTGGCAGCAAAGAATGCAGATTCCAGATCCATGCGTCAGACAGGCGGTCAGCGTTGGCACCAAATACCGTTACATGAACTCACAGAATCCTTGCCACAGCTCGATGATGTGGGAGCTACCACTGTCCCCATTTTGCAAATGAGAAAACCAGGGTTCGGGGAGGTTAAGGGGCCGTCCCAGGTAGTAAGCAGCAGAGGTGGAACTGGAACCCAGGGAGCCTGGCTCCAATGTCTAGAAGTAGTGGGGGCCCCCTGGAGACACATTCAGTACAAAGCAAAGCCAAGCCCAGGGACCTACTTCCAGAAGACTCAGACCCCATCCCGCTTTGGTCTTTTCTCTCCAGAAGGCCACAGAGAAGCTGGAAGCACAGCCCGGGCCTCAAGGAGCACACCGCTTGACAACAGCACAAGTTAGCAAGCACGCAGTGCCACGCAAGGGTCCCACGCGGCACACTGAGGCAGGGACCTCTCAGGTAGCAGGGGGATCCTCCCACTCCCCCCCCCCCCACTTCGCCAGAGCCACCCTGCTCTGGTTGCCAAGTTCTGTGGCTGTGGGCAGGTCAGTTTCTTCTTCTGAGGCTCAACTCCCAAATCTGTAAAATGGAGATGATGATAAGGGTGATGATGGTCCGCTCACTCCCAGCTCACAAGGATGGTGCAAGGATTAAATGAGAAAAAACACACGAAGCGTTCAGGACCGGGAATGTGTTCCATCAACATTGGCCATTTTAGTTTCTAGCAGAGAGCTTCGGGACACCACCACGCATCCCCTCACAAACATATATCAAGCACCCACAAATGTGGCAGGCGTGGCGCTGGGTGCTAGGCATACCAGGAACCAGATAGCAGCCAGGCCTTCAAAGGGCGCTTTGTCCAGAGAGGCCGTGTGGTGCAGGGACAGCAGGGACGAGGCAGGGAGGGTAGGGGGCCTGGGTCCTTGCAGAAAGAATAAGAGAAGGTGCCGTGGTGGAAGGTGGCAAGGACGCAGGAAACGGGGTGAGGTTGTTCCCTGCATTGCAAAAGGAGCCCCTCCAGGGTACCCCATCTGCAAGTCAGGGGGCTTGGGGATAGGTGCTACTGCTCCCAAACAGGAACTGGGTTGCAGGCAGGTTACTTTGATGTCACAGTCTCCCTCTAAGTCCTGAAGTCCTCTGTTTCTCCAGATTCAGCCCGAGACAAAGGAATAACTAAATATCTCAGCAGCAATCTAAGTGAGGGGTTTTTTGGTTTTGTTTTGTTTTTTTTTTCCTTTTTGGTGCCCAATTATTTGCCTGTTAGCCAGCCCCAGGATGGGACTGAATTTATGTCTCACCAAAGAGGCACCAGAAAGGGAAGAGAAGAGAGGGGAGGGGGAGATTACGCAGGGTGGTTTTTTTTGTGTTTTTTTTTTGTTTTTTTTTTTTCTCTTCAAAGTGTCTCCTCTGTAGAATCCTGCTGCTCTGTCTCCGGGGAGCGGTTCACCCTCCAGAAAATATGACACTTTATTTCCTGCCCTTGTTTGTTAACACACCCCATTACCATCCATCTCAGTTTCATGTAACTGCCAGCCGGCATTAACGCCCTCCTCCTCGCCCAAGCAGAAAATAGAAAAGGAAGAATTCAGCAGATTTTCCCCCGTGGCACCCTCGGCGGCACCAAGATAGCCAGAGCAGAAACCACAACTGGATTCTTAGTCCTTCAGCCCAGGAATGCAAAGGACGGGGCGGGTTAACCACCTTCTGCATTCTCCTGCAAAGAGAGTCGGCTTGTTATTTCGGTTGTCTGGGCTCCCTTCTCTGCTACGGAGAAAGATACATTAATTAATTTTTTTTTTTTAACCTTAGGCAGGAGATGTTGCAAAACTGTCAGGAACTGTCAGTGGGCGCCCTCCCCAATCAGGTACGCAGCCCGCGGCGCCTGCGGCGGAGGCACACTGACCCCTAGTGGCCGGGCCGGCCCTCGCAGCCCCCAGCCCCGCCCCCAGCCCCAACTATGGGCTGGGTCAGATCGCGGGCAGCTCTGCGCGGGTTGGGGTTGGCTGGTGCCCCAACACCCACGCACACGCACACGCGCACACACACACACACACACACATGCACAGACATGCATACAGACACACGTAGACACAGAGACATATGCACATACACACACAGACAGACGTACACACACATACACAGATACACACAGACATTCACACAGAGATAGACCTGCACACAAACACACACATAGACACAGGGACCTACAAACCCACATGCAGACATACACACACTCACACACCCCGCCTCATGTCCAATTTCTCCTCCTTTTCCAGCTCCATAAAACAGCGATTTTCTGAGAACTGTCCGGGTACCGGCCTTGGGCTGCAGATAAGGCCTGCATCTCTGGTCTTGAGGAGTTGAGGGAAAGACAGATAGAGTCCCAGCAAGACTCAGGGGTGAGAGGGAAGAAGGGAGCTGGAGTCTGTGCAGACTCACCAGGCCCGGGCACTATGCACACCTTATTCCACCTTACTCGAGGAGCCTCACAGGAGCTCTAATGTACAGATTTGCAAAGCAGGGCTCTGGTCGGCAGTGGCTTGCCCAGGCCACAAAGCTAATGTGATGTTATTTGTTTTAACAAGCAGATATATATACAGCACTTTCCTGCCAGGTATTCTTCCAGTGCTTTACCCGGATTCAAATTATCCCACGGATATCACAGCCCTGTGAGGTAAGGACTACTACTGCCTCCATTTCACAGATGAGGAAACTGAGGCACAGAGAGGTGAAGTAACCAGTGAGTGGGGGCTCCAGCATGAGGCACAGGCAGTCTGGCCTCGGAGTGCTCTCAGCCCCGACACTGGGTTGCCTGCAGCCGGGATGCTGCCTGGTAAGAAGGAGACCAAGATTCCAAGCCCCAGCCCTTCCCCATACTTCCTTCAACCCCTAAGGACTTCCACATCCCCTGTGTGCTGCTGCCACACAGGAGGGGCCATCATTCTAACTGCCTCCGAAGGAAGATGCCTCATGGATGAAGGGGTTGAGGCTCCTTGAAGTCACAGACCTTGTCGTTCACCTCCACAGTCTGTCTCTCTCTCTCTCTCTTTTTTTTTTTTTGAAGATTTTATTTATTTATTTGACAGAGAGAGATGACAAGAGAGATGACAAGCAGGCAGAGAGGCAGGCAGAGAGAGAGGAGGAAGCAGGCTCCCTGCTGAGCAGAGAGCCCGATGCAGGACTCGATCCCAGGACCCTGAGATCATGACCTGAGCCGAAGGCCGCAGCTTAACCCACTGAGCCACCCAGGCGCCCACCTCCACAGTCTCTTGCCGGGCACATGGATGGGGTGTGTGGCGGAGGGGAGGGGGGTTGCTCAGTAAAAGTCTAACTGGACTGGACCTTGAAGGAAGCTTCAAGGAAGGTGGGAAGCCAGGCAGGAGGCAAGGAGGGCTTATGAATCACGACGACCCCCATGATAAAGTATTTTCAAATGCACCCACACTCTGCTGGGCAGGGCATGGGGCTTAGCAGTGTCTCCCTCCTGTGATTAATACCATGTCAGATGTATGTGTCTGTCTGTACTTTATCTCATTTGAGCTTCAGAGCAGGCCCATGAAGTAGGAATAACCAGCCCCTCTTTTACCATAAGAAAACAGAGGACTTTTCCAAATAGGCTAAGTCACTCATCCTCTGTTTCCTAACTAACACATAGAGACCTGGACACCCAGGCTTCCTGATGCCAGAGCCCTCATCCTCTCATTCTGGGCTGCCCCCAAGACTGCACGCAGGGAAAGCCCAGGCTCCCAGCCCCCACCCCAGCAGCCCTGTCCTTCTCCCAAGAGGCTCCTTGAACTGGCCGGCTTGTTCCTGTCTTAAGACTCTGCCCTGGCTGTTCCCTCAGCTCTTCCGGTATATGAATCCTCAGGCAGTTGGCTCCTTCCTGTCATTCCGGTGTCAGCTCAAGTGTCACCTCCTCCAAAAAGCCTTCCTTGTCCATCCAACCTAAAATAGCCTTCCAGTCACTCTCTGTTGCATCACGGTTTTATTTTCTTCCCAGCAGTCATTAATCTCTGGTAACTTCTTGCTCCGTTACTATTGTTAGTCTCATCTCAGGTGAATAGGAAGGACCATCGGTTACACAGCACAGAGCCACCACGTGCCACGCAGAGTCCTAGGAGCTGTACACACCTCAGGCTCCTCAGTCTTCGTGGCCATCCTTTACCCCAGGTTCTGTTACAATCCCCACTGTTTAGAAGAGGAAACTGAGGCAGGAGAGGCTCAGAAACGTGTCCCAGATTCTATCTACCCTTAGTAAGCTCTGCTCCTAGCACCTCAAAAACACCAGCCCTTCAGCAACCAAGGTTTTAAATGGGCAAAAGACTTGGACATTCCTCCAAAGAAGATATACAAATGGCCAATAGACACAGGAACAGACACTCACCATTAGTAGCCGGTAGGGAAATGCACATCAAAACCACAATAAGATACCACTTCACACCTTCTAGGGTGGCTATCACCAAAAAAAAAAAAAAAAAGGAAAATAACAAGTGTTGGCAAGGACATGAAGACATTGGGACCTTTGAGCACTGCTGAAGAGAATGTAAAATGGTGCAGCCCCTATGGTAAAGTTGGGTGACTTTCCAGAAGTTCAAGATAGAGTGACCGTATGACACTGCAGCTCTACCCCTAGGTATATTCCCAAAAGAAAGGTAAACAGGTATTCAAACCAAAACTGGCACCTGGGTGGCTCAGTCAGTTAAGCATCCCACTCTTGATTTGGGCTCAGGTCATGATCTCAGGGTCATGGGTGCAAGCCCCACATTAGGCTCCCTGCTCATCAAGGGGTCTACTTGTCTCCCTCTCCCTCTACCCCTCCCTCTGCTTGCTCTTTCTCTCTCTCTCTCTCTCTCAAATAAATAAATAAATCTTAAAAAAAAAAAAAACCTTGCAAACAAATGTTCACAGCAGCACTATTGACAATAGTTAAAATATGGAAGCAACCCCAATGTTCATCAGCTAATGGCAGGTGAGCAAAATGTAGTCTGTCTATACAATGGGTATGACTCAGCCATATCAAGGAATGATGCATGTCATGGCACAGACGACTCTTAAGACATATAAGAAGTGAAAAGTCAGACACCAAGGCCATATATTGTATAGTTCAACTTATATGAAATGTCCAGAATAGGTAAATCCAGAGAGACAGAAAGCAGACTGGTGGTTGCCAGGGGCCAGAGAGAAAGACAAATGGAAGTGACTGCTTCATGGGTACAGGGTCAAATTTGGTGGTCATAAAATGTTCTGGAACTAGACAGTGGTGATGGTTGCACAATATTGTCAATGTACTAACTACCACTAGCTTGTATGCTTTAAATTAGTTAAGATGGTGAATTTTATGTGTATGAGTTACATAACTTTTTTTTTTTTTTTAGAATCAGCCTTTCTCTGTCTTGTTCATCCCTGGGTCTGCAGGACCTAAAATAGTGCAAGGCACACACAGTAGGCACTCAAAACATATTTGTTGGAGAAATGAGTAAAGGGGACCAGAACTCAGGCCTGCCATCTCTCAGTCTAGGGTTCTTTCCACAACATTGGGAAGCTTCAGGAAGCTCCAGGAATTTCTAATCCAATGGTTTGCAAAGTCCTGAGTATGTCAGAATCACCTGGAGGGCTCACTAAAACCCAGATCACTTGCTGGGCCTCAGCCCCCGAGTATCTGATTCAGAAAGTCTAAGCGGGGTCTGAGAGTTTGCATGTCTGACAATTTCCTGCTGGCCCGTGGGGACCATACTTTAAGAACAATTGCTCTCTGCTACCATAAAACTGCAAGAGAAGAAGAACCTTGACATGACCCAGAGAGAGGAAAGGCAGGGCCCACATTTAATTAAAAGAGAGAGAGATTTGAACCACCTGAAACCTGAGCTACACAAAATTGAGTAGTCCATTTTAATCCGATGAAAAATCTCTGAAGCAGAGACTTGTTTCCCATCAGATAGATGAGTTTGCAGGTTTGAGGAGAACGTTAACTGGGCTGTATGAGATTTACTGGCTGCCTCCTTGGGGCCAACACTCTCCCTCTCTCTTCAGAGGTGAAGCCATCCTGGCTCTGTGGAAGTTCCTTGAACAAACTGGCTCCTTCCCCACCTCAGGACCTTTGCACTTGTTGTTGTCTCTTCCTGCAACAACACTCCCCACCTGCACCCTCACCTTGCCCTACCTCTCATCCCCAGTGTATCTTTTTTATCCAGCTAATTCCTTCGCAATCATTGATGGCACCCCACCTCTAAGAAGTCTTCCCTGACAAGCCACAATGAGCTCAGGAATTTAAGGACGGCTTAACATTAGGGAAATCACATTCATGTTATTACAATTAATATTGTCATTTCAGGGCGCCTGGGTGGCTCAGTGGGTTAAAGCCTCTGCCTTTGGCTCAGGTCATGATCTCAGGGTCCTGGGATCGAGTCCCGTATTGGGCTCTCTGCTCAGTGGGGGGCCTGCTTCCTCCTCTCTCTCTCTCTCTCTGCCTGCCTCTCTGCCTACTTGTGATCTCTCTCTGTCAAATAAATAAATAAAATCTTTTTTTTAAAATTGTCATTTCAATAACACAAAAGAGAATTCAAAAAATTAAATACCCACTTAAAAGGTTTTTTTCAAATCAGGAATGGAAGGGGACTTTCCTAACTTGATAATAGCTTTCTACCAAAAGAGTACAGCAATCATATAGATTCCCTTTAAAGACAGGAATGAGGGGGGAAAAAAGAGACACACTATAACGACATCTGTTTGACACTATTCTAGATGTCCTAGCAACAGTAATAAGACAGGAAAAACTAATGAAAGGTGTAAGGATTGTACAAGAAACAGTATTGTCATGGACAATTATGTTTTTATAAATCTATAATATGAGAAGGGCATTTACTTCATGTTTCTTCATGTTTGTAACTGCATTAGAGTAACACTGCTGTCCTCTCTTTGCTCTCCCATTCACCCTCAAGAGAGTAATTTGTTGAGCCTGCAGAAGGAGCTAGACCTGGATAGCTCAGTACCTTTCTCTCCATTGTCCTGGGGAACAAGTCCGCCCCTAGAAAGTACTTATTCTCTGCTCCTCCATTCCAGGATTTTTACAAGGGCAGTGGCCATAGGAGATGCCTGCAGTTTTCTAGCCTTGTCTGTGACTGAGTACATTAATCATAGAATAGAGTATTAAAGAGCCTATTGTAGCTACAGATCTAATCCATATTTTCCAAAGAACTGCACTGGTAATAAAGGTGATCATTCTTATTCTAACATGCTCCTATATCTACTTCTCAATTTGTTCTAAACCTGAAAGAGAAGCCAAGGTCATATACAGTAATTGTCTCAAAACTGTAAGAATTGAAAAAAAAATGTAAAAATTGGTTAGAGATATCAGAGAGGTGGCTATATATAATCAATATATAAATATCAATTTTATTCCTATATGCACCAGGATAACCAACTAGAAAATGTAATTGTAATTCTGGTTATAATTTTGAAAGTCCTGCATGGTATCTAGAGACAATACTGACCAAAGATACACACAGTCTTTGCAAAGAAAATCATAAAATTTTTATAACAAACATTTAAAACTAGCCTGAACAAATGGAGAGATAGACCATGCTTACAGATAAGAAGATTCAATAATGTAAACAGTGCAACTCTTTCTAAGTGGAGAGGCAGCCCTTCTCTACTCTGGGACCCCCAAAACACTCTCTATCTTTTCCCTAAATAAAAAGTCAAAAATAAATAAATAAAGGGGGAGAGAGTGAGAGACACTTTATCTTGGTTAATGAAGTAATGCCCAATAATCTTTGAATCTTTTTAAGCAATAATAGCTACTTTTATGAAGTGTGTCCTCAGTAAAAGAATTATCACAATAACATTTGGAGAGAAGTACTCTTTTTTTTTTTTTTTAAGATTTTATTTATTTATTTGACAGACAGAGATCACAAGTAGGCAGAGAGGCAGAGAGAGAGGGGAAGCAGGCTCCCCGCTGAGCAGAGAGCCCGATGCAGGATCCCAGGGTCCTGGGATCATGACCTGAGCCGAAGGCAGAGGCTTTAACCCACTGATCCACCCAGGCGCCCCAAGAGAAGTACTCTTATTATTCCCAGTTTACAGAGAAGGGAGCTGAGGTCCAGAGAGGTCAGTCCACTTGCCTGAGGACACACAGCTTGTCAGTGGTGGAGCCAAGAGTGGAATGCAGGCAGTCTGGCTCCAAGCCTGTAGTCTGAAGCATGGATGTCTACTGCTGTCAAGATTGTCCTGTCAAGCTGTTGCTCTCATTCACGTGCCCTCCAAAACACTGTCATGAGCAGGGGGAAGGTGAGGCTGCCGCAAGCTCACGGTCAACTACAATGCTCTAACCCCTGTGTCTGTGTCAGGGGAGTGTGTTCTGGGAAAGCATATCCATGTGTCAAGGGGAGGAGGTTGGAAGCCAGGCTCTATATGACAGATGAAGCATCTCCTCCGTTCATAAGGAGAGCTTTTGCCCCTGAGAAATGTTCCTAGAAGCTCAACCAGGACCCTCCTCTGCTCAGACATAAGACCCTGGTTCTCTGTGGGTCCGCTGCATTTTCACTTCTTCTCCAGTCCTTTTCTCCCTTCTGACCTATTAGTCTCAGCCCCCTGCATTCTGGGCCACACACACATACTGAGCTCCTACTTCTCAGCCCCCAAGAGGCAGGCGGCATGGGGCCCTCGGCAGGAGCGTTCTGTATGCCACCATTCCACATGCCCTGGGCAAGTCAACATCAAGAGTCCACATGTTCAATGTCAGGGTCCGTGAGTTCAAGGTCAGAGTCCATGAAATGGGTCTGACACTCAATGGAGGGCCCCCTACCAGGTAAGCAGTATGGTGGTGTCCCAATAAAGACACATCCTGAGCCCTCAAGGAGCTCAGTTGAGAAAACTACTGAATCCAAGGCAGAAGGATTTCAGGGTTAGGACAAAGGGACAGAGCATTTGGGTGGCCCAGGGCAGTCAGGGGCTTCCTACCTGACCTACCAGTTGTGTGAACTTCAATACACTGCCTGTGGGAGGCAGACTAATGCTCTGCCACTCCTGCAAGATATCAGGACCCTGTAAGTACATTACCTTACATGACAATGGAGAGGTGAGGTCACAGATGTAATTAAAGGCACTTAACAACTGGCCTGAAGCGAGTGAGGTTGCCATGATTTCCCTGGGAGGGCCCAATGTCATCACGAGGGTCCTTAACAGTGGAAGAGAGAGGCAGGAGAAATGGAACGTGTGAGAAAGGTGCAACTTGTCACTGCTGGCTTTGACAATGGAGGAGGGGGAAGAGACATGCAGGAGCCTCAAGAAGCCGGAAAAGGTGAGGAAACAGATTCACCGGTAGAGCCTCCAGAGAGCAACGCAGCCCTGAGGCGTGAGACTCGGGTTGGACTTCTGTCCTCGGAATGTAAGGTGATGAATTCCCGTTGTTTTAAGCCACGAAGTTTCTGGTAATTTGTGACAGCCAAGACCTAGAACAAATACACTATCAACATTCTGTAAACCTCAGTGTTCTCACCTATAAAATGGGAATAATAACCACATCTACTTTGGGCATGGAGTGGGTGTGATGATTCAACGAAAATCCTAGTGTGGAAAAATTCTAGCTCAGGGTTTGGCCCTGAGACACTCTCTGATGGCTCCCTAGACAAGCCCGCCCAGGCTCCCTTGGGACAGGGGACGGGGCTCCCCCCACTCTGTAGCCCAGGGTACCTCTTTTTGAGGATGCCCGATTCTCCCTAGGACCCTTCAGCCCACTTTCCCTGGCCCTCCTAATTCCTGCTGTCGTTGGTCTCTGACCCTGCAACCTCTGATTTGGAGAGTTGTGGGCACTTGAGGGATAGAGAAGCTACAACCCACTTTCCACCGAAAAGTTTTATCCTTGGCTAGAAGACCAGGCTGTGCGCCTGGCAGTCAGTGATGGCTCTCAGTCCAGGGCAGGCCTCAGGCAAGTCATCTCTTTGCCAATAAAGATGGCCCTTGTGAAAAACTGCTAGGAGTTTTCGTTTCCTCCATCTACTTACTCAAAGAACTGCAAGCTTTCTTTCTTTTTTTTTTTTTTTAAGATATTATTTATTTATTTGACAGAGATCTCAAGTCGGTGGAGAGGCAGGCAGAGAGAGAGAGAGAGAGAGAGAGAGGAGGAAGCAGGCTCCCCACTGAGCAGAGAGCCCGACGCGGGGCTCGATCCCAGGACCCTGAGATCACGACCTGAGCCGAAGGCAGAGGTTTAACCCACTGAGCCACCCAGGTGCCCCCGAGCTGCAAGCTTTCTGATGCTGGATTCACAAAGGAAACAGGGAGGGAAATCTCAGATTTTCTTGGAGGAGAAAGAAAGGAGATGTCACAGAAAGCAGATTGAACACCACCGTTTATTAGAGCAGACAAGGTGGGGAGGGGAATGGACGACCAGAGGCCTCCACAGCCCCCAGGGCAGGCCTGCAAGACTCCCCAGAGCCCTGAGAGCGGGCAGCCTGCCAGTCGGCTGAGCCTGAGGTGCCCTTACATTCTCCGGGCCTGAGCTTCCCCTCCCGCCCTGCCCCCATCAAACCTGTAGGAAGGCCATACGGGGAGGGGGGGTTATACTTGAAGCTATTGGCTTTAATGAGTGACTCAGGTTAGTAAAACGAAGCAGCATCTATATATACATATTTGCCGTTAATCCCCAAGGCAGCCTTTGCCACGCCCGAAGTCTGAACACAGGCGTCCCCATAGCTGAAACACATGTGCAAGAGGGCGCCTCCTCCCGTTTTGATGGTAGCCGGGTCGTGGCTTCTCAGACAGCTTGCTGGAAAAGAACAAGGAAAGAACGATCATGGGATGATCAAGTTGATATAAAGGGGAGTGGAGGAGGGGAAGGAAGAAGCCGCTAAGCGAAGCCGTCAGCTCCTAGCACCTCCCTGGATGTACCAGGCAGCTCTGTCTTCCAGACACTGACTTTTTTCATGCTCGGAACAACCGTATGAGGGAAGAGCCTTTACTACCCCCATTTTGTCGATGAGGCAACAGAGAGAAATTGGGCATTTTCCCCCCATGACGGTTTTTCTTCACAATCTGAATGCTCTCTGAATCCACATTCCAAGTCGGTGCACACCCCCCCACACACACCACCACCACCCCACCCCACCCCCGCCTCGGCTTCCCTGTTTCTGTGTAAGTGCGAGCTGCCTGCCCTAAGGCCTCGGGGGGGAATCTGTTTTGCAGAAGCCAGTGGTCCCCACCCGGGGCTCACCCACAGGGCCCATCCCACCCAGAGGCAGAGGCCTCCATCTGTCCGTCTGCCCATGGAGGGTGCCACTGTGGGTGGGGCTCGCTCAACCCAGAAACCACACCTCTCTCCCCTGCCCACACAATAGCACCAAGTCCTCCCTTTCCGGAGAGAAATCAGCCCAACCCACACCCCTGAAAGAGGGAACTTCTGTTCCACCCCTCCCCACACACAGAGGACCAGGCAGTGCCGTCTACAGGAAGAGTGTGGGATTCGGCGTTGGCAGAAGACTGACATCCCAGCCAGTGCCTGGCAGGAGTTAGTACTAAATCACGCTCACTTAGCTCCTCCATCACATGGGGTTAAACACATGCCCTCAAATGGCACCGGGGTGTTAAGAGGATCAAACAGGAGACTTTGTGGGAGAGCGAGCCCTCTGGAAGTTCTCAAGAGCGTCACCCTAGAGGGAGTGCTCCTCTGCTGACTCACAGTAGCACAGAATCAACGGCAACGCAGATGTAAGATGTCTCTTAATCACAGATGATAAACGACCCAATTGTATCCTGTCCTGCTTCATCCATAAAAATGACAGAGGAGGCCTGACGTCCACTAGGCTTACCCTCTGAAGGGATTTGTTCCTTTATCTAAGAGGATCTGGGAAGGAGGAGCCAGCGCGGGAAGAGGCAAGCCGCCTGGCGTGGGAGCAGGCGGGGTGCGCAGGCACCCTGGCAATGCTGACATGCCAGCTCGGGTGGCCTGAAAGAGCAAAGCCAGAGCAAGAGGGGGGAGGAATGGGTGGGCCGGGCAATCCCCCAGGTCAGAAGGCTACGGGAAGGCAGGAAAGAAGCTGCTGGTCCTGGTGACACTGGAGATGGTTACGATGGGTATCACTGGTCAGGGCCGTAGTTGCTGACCCCACCTGTCAAAACCCAAGTCTCCACAAGCCACCTTCTCCAGCTTTGTATTCCAGAGCGACCTCTTCTGGACAGCAAACAGGCTCCCATACCTCTTCTCTCTGGGATCTCTCAGTGAGTCAGAAGGGGTCAGGCTCCCTCTCTGTCCCCAGCAACCCCTCGACCTGGCTGCCACCTCTCTCCCCTGCCCAACTCCTGCCACTCCCTCCCTAGCCCTCAGCCAGCTGGTTAGCCGGCTCCCCTAAGCCATGGCCTCCAAAGCCTCTGAGCCCATGCACGTGCTGTCCACTGCCACCTCCCTAACCCGGAAGGCCCGTGGGCGAAGAGACATACCGGAGGCTGGGCTGGAGCCCCTCACACGGGGTGGACCATGTTCCTGTCACAGTGGGGCTTGCAGTGAGGGTTCAGCCAGTGCTCCAGGAACTGCTCCTCGGCACGATGCTCCAGGCGAAGCAGATGGTGCATGTGTTCCTGTCCAGACAAACCCACACAGCGGAGACAGTGACAGCTGAGCCGCTGCGGAGCGACCAGGCTGTGCTTCTGAGACAGGGGAGGGAGGCTGGCAGGCAGGACCGGAGGGGAACCCGCCACACCCACGCCTCTCTGCAGGGAAAAGCCGTCAGACACAAAAGAAAGAAATTGGACAACCCAAAGTGCTTAAGGGTGTGTATCTACGGGAACTCACACACACAGCTCCTGGCAGGAACGTGCAACCACCACTTTGAAAAACGATTGTTTGCTGCAATCCGGAAATCCTGCTCCTCGTTATACCCCAAGCAGGGGTCCTCAACTGTGATCCGGCCTCAGAATCACCTGGAGGGTTTTTCTCAAAACACAGAAGGCTGGGCCCGTTCCGTCCCCCCCCCCCCCAAGAGTTTCTGATTCAGTGGGTCTGGGTGGGATCCTGCTCAGCTGAGCAGGGAGACGGCTCCTCCCTCTCCCTCCGCCCGCCGCTCCCCTTGCTCGTGCTCTCTGTCTCTCCGTCAAATAAATAAATAAAATCTTAAAAAGAAAGAAAGAAAGCTGAAGTTGCTCTATTATTATCAAATTTAAAAGTCTTTAAAGCCAACAAAATGTTACTAGGGAGATGGGGACCAAATACAACCTAGCAGTTCCTTGACATGTCAAGCATGGAGGGCCGGATGTGACCTGGCAGTTTTGCTCCCAGGTGCACGCCCCAGAGAAACGCAGACGTGAGCCCACACAGACCCTGGGCACCGACGTTCGGGGCAGCATCACACTCCGCAGCCCAAAAGTAGAAACAACCTGAACATCACCAGCTGATGCATGGAGAGATCCGATGTGGTAGATGCATATGACGGACTATTACTCCTTCGGCCGTAAAAAGGAAGAAAGCACAGACACATGCTGCAACGTGGAGGAACCTTGAAAACATTCCCCTATGGGCAAGAAGCCAGTCACAAAAAAGCCACATTCTGTAGGATGCCCTTCCCATGAAACGGGGCCCGCCCCACGGAGGGACATGTTCACAGTGGAAAGCAGCTCGCCGCGGGGTGCCTCCCGCCTCCGAAACCTTCTACTGGGAAGCAAGACAGCATCACCTCCCTCACCCTCAGCCTCAACCTGACACGGAACAGTGGGACTGCGAGTCAACTCCTGAGAGTCCTGGATGCGCACTCCTCCATCCATGCCACATCGGTAGGTCGGGTCCTCCGGGCTTCCCACCCAGGCCGTGACAGCCTCTTCACCCCTCCCCCCTCCCGTAGCGCCCCCACCTGTCCACCCCAACACCACACCTGCCCCCCACATCTCGGTTCCCCGCCCCGCCCCCGACCGTGACCTGTCCAAAATGCTGCCCAAAGATGGTCACAGCTGCCCTCGGGCCGTCGCCAGCCCTGCCCCCCTGAAAGGAGGAGAGGGTAACAACTCACTGTGCCCTCAGGGCTGGCCTGCGCCTCTGGATAACATCACAGGACCCAGCAGGCATCTTCTCCCCAAAAGAGAGTACCTGAAGATGGGAATGATTTTCAACGTGAAGCTATGCTGTGGACACTGCCCTGAATGCAGTCGGGGTGCCGTAATGATGGGATGTGAACCATTGCAAAGTAGAAAACAGATCTTGTTATAAACGCATTCGGGTAACCCAGAACAGCAGGGCAGTAATCAGAGACGTGGCATTTCATTTTGGGAGAGAGCAATCGTAGTCAGTAATATCGATACAGGAGTAAATGGTTTTGGTGTGTTTAAATATCATAAAAATCCTAAATCCTGAACTCCCTCCTATGGCATTGATAAAGCTTTAAGAGAGGAATCCAGTTGAGGACTTTAAGTTTCTATGAAACCCTCTAGGAAGTCTGTACCCTGTATTAAACATAGCATGAAAAAAAAAAAAAAAAACCTTCTTTAGTGATGGTGCAAAAGAATTAATTCCAAAGTGCCCAGTTTTCCTGATTTTTTTTTCCCTTTCCCTCAGGACCCATGCAGTTTGAATCTGTTTTGTTTATCGTTGTTGTTTTCATCTGACCTATCAAAAGCACTCCTTGTCCCAGGCAAGGGAGTCGCTGGGGCAACCGAGGAGGAAGCAAAAGGTTAGAGGCTCCTGCAGGACCCCCCTGTGGGACAAAGACTCCCCACCAGCTCTCAGGACCCATTTGTGATTTTTGGGTTGAATCCTACCCTGTCCTGGCCCATCTGGGGAGTCTTTGGGCAGAAAAAGAAGAACTGGGGGGGACAAGAAAGCAGTGTGGGGTCTTGTAAAAAAAAGAACCAAGTCTTTCCAGCACACAGCCTTCCTTATTCTACTGGTCCAGGCAAGCAGTTGAGGGAAGGAAGCCCACGTGGCCATCTTCTTGCCCGCCTGTGTGCCAGACGGTACGTGGTAGAAAGGCTTAGAGGTCAGGGTATGAGCCCGGTTCAGGGTCTGTTCAAACCCAGACCCTGCCCACAGAGTTTCCCCTCTCCGGTTTCCTTATGTCCATCTGCAAGACGGGGATGGCGCGGGCACTTATTCCAAAGGGTTATCAGGATTAAATGAAATGATACAAGTTCCGCGCCACACCTGGAGTCTCCCTCCACTCGTCTAAATTCTTTCCTGTCCTCCCTCACGTGGCCCTGTACGATGAGAAGCGGGCTTAGAAGTGCAGCCCACACTCCCCTGACCTGGGGCTTCCAGATGGGTGTGCTGTAGGCACACCAGCAGGGGAGAGGGAGGCCACTGGAGGAGACCCAGAGGGTCTGCTGGTGGCATCCACTCCTGAGGACCACAGCTCCTAGGGGGCTATCCTCTCCTGTTCTGGGAGCCTGCCTTTCCCCTTCACGCCCAGGGGCTGTTAGCCTGGGATCCTTTATCATCTCTCGCTAGTTGACCTGAATTCTGGCTCGCCTTTGCAAGAAGTCTCTTCCTTAAGCTCTGCGTGATTCCTTGGGGTTATTACTAGATAAGAAAGATCTGATAGACATTAAGGTGGTAGATGGAGCCTCCCTCCCAGGAATGGGTCCATAGGAAACTGAGAGTAAATGCTTGTGGAATGGGAGACAAAAGCAGCATCCTCAAAGTGGGGTCTGTGCTTCCCTAGGAGCTCCACAAGGTCAAATCTTAACCAGAGTCAAGGCAGTGACAACCACTATCACTGTCCTTGTATCTTTTTTTTTTTTTAAGATTTTATTTATCCGTTTGACAGAGAGAGAGAGCACAAGCAGGGGGAGCGGCAGAAGGAAAGGGAGAAGCAGGCTCCCCACTAAGCAGGGAGCCTGATGCGGGGCTCGATCCCAGGACCTTGGGATCAGAACCTGAGCCAAAGGCAGACACTTCACTGACTGAGCCACCCAAGGGTCCCTGTCCTTGTATGTCTGACCATCGTGCACTCACAGTGAAAATGCATAAGTAAATAGGGAATATTCCAAAAATGCCCTTTTCGCTGAAGAACACCCCCGTGAAACAGAAGAAAGTGACCCCACGGGAAGCCTTCAGGCAGCACCAGGTCCAGCGCTTTTCTCTAAAAAGAGTCCTTGAGGGATTGCTGGTGTCAGGGACTGAACTAGCTATGTGTGCCAGGCATCTTTTCAAAAACGAATAAAGTGAGCCTGTCACTTCAAGGAAAACAATAGATTGTACTAGTTACTGAACAATAAGCTTCAAGCTTTAAAAGGGAAATTAGAATTTTGGAAAACTTGTATTTATTCCCATGAGCCTGACAGCTTCCCAATACTTAAGAGACTTTTCTGATGAGATCAGTGGGGATATTAACAAATGTCGCCACTGGCATACAGCATTTGCATGCCTCTTTAAAAAAAAAAAAATTTTTTTTATGTATTCATTTGAGAGAAAGAGAGAGCATGCATGTGAGAGAGGGGCAGAGGGAGAGGGAAACGCAGGCTCCCGCTGAGCAGGGAGGCCACCAAGGGGTTCAATCCCCAGACCCTGAGATCATGACCTGAGCCATTTAACACACAGTCACCCAGGCACCCCGCATTTGCACGCCTCTTTTAATTATATGCTCATTTGCATCCTCACTCATGTAATCCCTGTCCCACTCAGACAAACCTCCAAACTGGTTTTTCAATGGCAGTGACCAAGGTATGCCTAGTATAGGGCTTAGTGCTGGCACAGAGTAGGACCTCAATAGAACCCACTGGAGAAATCTGCAAACGAGTGAATAAATAGATGACATGACCGTTCTTTTTCTGTAATCCTTCTAAATCCCCCTTGGAAGTTTCCTCGACATCTGTGTCATTTTCTCATTGTAATGACCCACGCCAAATGTACATTAAAAGCCTTGAAGAATAATATGTATTTCACACTCCTGAACAGCAGCAGAAATGAGCGTTGAAGAAAAACAACCAGAGCAGACACACACATAGAGAGAAAAAGAAACGAGCGCTGGTTTCCATGACATTTCCCTATTTATTTAAAATGTTAGGAAAAGGGATATGCCACAAAGGCTTAGAAGCAATCATTAGTCAAAGATGAAAAGCCCAAAGGCAAATCTGCTGAAAACCACAAATTCAACAATTGCATTGGCTGCGTTAGAAATGACCCAGCATTAACGATAAACTCAAATGTTCCTGGATCGAGAAAGAGAGGATAGATGGAAAATAAGTTTTAATTTTGTTTTTTTGAGATTCCTTTCTTTTAAGAGGAAAAAAAATTAAAGCAAAACAAAAACCAATATCTGCATTCCATGTCTCATCCCAGCTGTAAGGAATTAAGTAAATAATCTCTCAGTAATTAGAGAGGAAATTGGAAGTGATCCTTTAGGATGGCAGTGGTATGATAATGAAGTGAAACACTTGCTCGACCCTATCTAAGCTGAGAGTTATAGAGGGGACAGTTAATCTATCAAGGCAGCAACTTTTTCCAAGGAGGCAAATCCTTCCTCTGACATTTGCATGCAATTAGAAGTCCATCAGCATGAGGATGAATCATTTTGCTCATTAGGGCAAACAAGGTAATTCTCAAGGCAGAAAGGTGGATGGGAATTTAGCTACATGGGGACCCCAGAGGGCTTAGCCCTAAAAAAAAGGCAGATCACTGATGTGTGCAATTTACATCACAGTCACTCCAAACTGGCCTTTGAGATGGTGGGGAACGAAAGGGTAGTAAAGTTACTACATCTATTTGTCAAGGGGCTAAACATGAAAGCATATTTTAGAAAGACTACATACAATAAAGCTAATATGATTTATACTTGCCCAACGAGAACATTCCTTAAAGGAACACAGGCCAGAGTAGAGTGGAAAACATATTCCCAGGGCACATGAGCACTTACAAACATACTCACAAAAGACATAATTTTAGCTCCAATGTCATTTTTCCTAAAGAATTTCCATGGCCCATCCCAGCTATTGGCAGATAATTTCTTCCCTAAATTCTGGGATGATTAGGAAAAATTTAATGAATTTAAGTGAGGCCATCTAAAAGATTTCTTTGAAATAACCTCCCAGTTTATAGGGTAGAATAATGTCCTACAAAATTTCTCCCCTGCAGAGTAGCAAAAAAAAAAAAAAAAGGTGGAGGGGAATGGAAGTAAGTATTATGAGCATCTAGTAAATGTCATATACTGTGCTTGGTGCTGGGGACCCAGAAGTCCAACAAAAAGTCCATCTGTTCTAGCAGTTTAGAACAGCCTAGTAGGAGAGACACATTAAAAAAAAAAAAAGTCACAGGGCACCTGGGTGGCTCAGTGGGTTAAATAAAGCCTCTGCTTTCGGCTCGGGTCATGATCCCAGGGTCCTGGGATCGAGCCCCACGTCAGGCTCTCTGCTCAGCAGGAAGCCTGCTTCCTCCTCATTCTCTCTGCCTGCCTCTCTGCCTACTTGTAATCTCACTCTCTGTCAAAAATAAATAAAATCTTTTTTTTTAAGATTTTATTTATTTATCAGAGAGAGAGAGGGAGAGAGAGCGAGCACAGGCAGACAGAATGGCAGGCAGACGCAGAGGGAGAAGCAGGCTCCCTGCTGAGCAAGGAGCCTGATGTGGGACTCGATCCCAGGACGCTGGGATCATGACCTGAGCCGAAGGCAGCCGCTTAACCAACTGAGCCACCCAGGTGTCCCAAATAAATAAAATCTTAAAAAAAAAAAAAAAAAGTCAGAAATCTCTATCTTGGGGTACATTGGTGGATCGGTCAGTTAAGCATCTACCTTCAGCTCAGGTTGTGATCCTGAGGTCCTGGGATCAAGTCCTGCATCAGGCTCCCTGCTCGGCGGGGAGCCTGTTTCTGCTTCCCCCTCTGCACTTTCCCCTGCTTGTGCTCTGTCTCTCTCTCTCTCTCTCTCTCTGTCAAACAAATAAATAAAAATCAAAAGAAGGAAGGGAAAGGAGGAAGGGAGGAAGGAAGAAAGAAGTAGCTGTCTTGTGTTATGCCTGAGCAATGCTCTAATTCATAGTGAGAAGCCTTGGAGCATCAGGGAGGCTTCCTGAAAAAGACATCATTTACAGGGAATCTCTATGAGTAAGAGTTAACCAGGCGGACAAGAGCAGAAGGCACGTGCGATCAGAGAGCTTCAAATTCAAACATTATTGCAGACACCTGCTTCTCCTCATCGGTTTCTAATGCCAATGGATGGCTCCAAGGTGTCCATGCAGACCCCTGCAAGTCTGGGCTTCAGACCCAGCACCTGCGGCCGCCTTTTATCCCTCTCCTGTGTTGTGTTTGGGAGATGTATACATATGAGTGTACATATGAGTGGATTGAATGCATTCCCCCCAAAATATATGTTCATCCAGAACCTGCCCATGTGACCTTCTTTGGAATTAGGGTCTTTGCAGATGTAACCACGCTAAGATGAAGTCACACTGGACAAAGGTGGGCCCTACATCCAGGTGTCCTTGTGAAATGAGTGCAATTTGGATGTTGGGACACAGAGCACACAAGGCCATGGGATGGTGGACACGGAGACCCGCCAAAAAACACCAAAGACTAAAGCAACCATCAGAAGCTGGGAGAGAAAACCAGAACAGATTCTCCCTCGGAGCTCCCCAGAAGGAACCAAACCTGCCAAGATTTTATTTTGAACTTCTAGTCCCTAAATCTGGAGAACTAATGAGAGGGGGATCAGTGTCTGCTGTCAGAAGCTGCCCCATCTGGGGCACTTTGTAGTTGCGGCCACGGGAAATGAATACACTGAGGAATCGCAAAAAGGACGTAAAGATGAAAGTAAAAAATTTGCCCCAAATCTTATCACTGAGAGAATACTGTCACTATCATTTGGCAACCTGTTTCCATACATGCATACAGAGAGACGTGTCGGAAGGTGACATTATCTCTTAAAACTTCATTTCTTTCCATTTTGAAAGTCCTGGCAAGAGCGTAGGGACCCCAGGATTCTTACACATGCTCAAGGTTCGGGGGGGGGGGTTGATACAGTGGATCAGACAATGTGCCCTGATTTAATTCAGTTAAAAGTACCTAAACCTTCTGTCTCAGCAATCCCATTTGTTATCATTGAACTTGGCCAAACACATGTGTATAAGGATCTTCATCACACACTGGAAATGACCATTGTTCCAGGAAGGGCTAAGTAAGTTGAGTTGAAATGCGCCTTTGTCCATTTGGGCTGCTCTAACAAAACACCACAGACTGGGTCGCTTACTACAACAGCAATTCTTTTCTCACGGTTTGGAGGCACAAGTCCAAGGGTAGGGGCCCAGTGTGGCCAGTGTGGCCAGGTGAGAGTCCCCAAGCCCCTTTTTGGGTCACGGATTTCTCGCTGTCTCTCCACTTGGCAGAGAGGGGTAGGGAGCTCGCTGGACCCCGACAGGGGGTTAGGAGGTCGACATATGAATAGGACGGTGGGGTGGGGGTGGGGACAAGATATATGGTTGAATGGAAAAAAAAAAAAAAAAGCAAGTTGCAGAACAAACCCAACCCCGCTTACCACACATCCTTATGTCGGCCGTGAACGGATAATAGGTAAGGCTGGTGGGGTAAAGGCACAAGGAGGAAGCCTATGTGCCAAGGGGAGGCTGTGGTGGGAGCAGGGGGGGGCGCCTGCAGGCTTTGAGCGTCTGGCTCACCGCAGTAGGACTATGGATTTTATTGGGTATAAAGCAGGGAACCACTGGAAGGTTTTTGAGCCAGGGAGGGACAAGATCTGGTTCGCATTTTTAACATCTGACTCGCTGCGGTGTCGAGAACAGACACGGAGGGATCCGGAGAGAAGGCACAGAAGCGGACAAGAAAGAATTCCTCCATCTCCTCTAGGGACCCCTGTGGTGGCGGTGGAGGGCGAGGAGTGGTCAGAGTCGAGATTGGGGGCACACAAAACTACGCGAGGGGTTGGTACCATTTACCCCGTTTTGGAAGGCACGAGCAGGAGCTGGTGTCAGACCCAACTTAGGGCTGTTGGGTCTCAGCTGTCTGGGAAAGGTCGCCAAGCGAGCAGACTGTCACGTAAATGAGTCCGGAGCTCCCGGGAGAGACAGCATGCAGCCATCACCATATAGTCACGGGACTCTGGACGAGGTGGGAAGGCAGGCCCTGGGCCTGTCCGACATTTAAAGGACTAAGGATCCCGCAAAACGGATGGAGGAACAGAAACTGCCAAGCAGGAAGAGAAGTCAGGCAAGGTGTCCCGGAAGACTGGAATCCAGATGAGGAGAGTGCCCAGAAGGAAGGGGGAAAGATGGGTTATGTCATACAAAATAAACGTGGGCTGGCCCTGGGCCGTAGGATGCCGAGAACAGAGGCTGAGTTCCCCTCCCAGAGAGCTCTGCAGGATGGCACTTAGTCTCTCAGACTGAAGCGTTCCCAGGGCCTCTGGGGCTTGGCCGAGGAGCAGACTGGTCTGCAGGAGGTGCGAGGAGGAGTCTGAGGTTCCAAGAAGCCCACCAGCCAGGGCTGGGGATCACATTTTGAGTTTAGCCCCAAGCCTCGAAAATCCACATACACGCACAATCACAACTGAGGAAATATTCAGGGAAATCTCAGAACATTTTTTCCCCTCTCTTCCCTCTACACATAAACCCGACCTTTCTTTCCATGCATCAATTTCTCCCCAGGTGGGTTTGTTTTTTCCTCCCTGAGGATTTTGAGGCTTCATGATACCAGAGCTCTTCTAACACAATGTCTTTGTGAACTGTCCTTGGGGTCCTAATGTTGACCCCCAAAGTGATTCAGCTGACACCGAACCCAGATGGCCTGTCCCCCTTCAAATTCCAGCCTTCCGCGAGAGCCCATCAAATTCCTGTGAGGTCTAGAACCCATTCCCCCCAAATCCCTGAAGATTTGGGAGCCATGTTTCCCCCAAATCACTCTTGTGGCCTTTCTCACCACGACAGTGGCTTCCAGATTGGAGAGATACCATCTCTTTTGTCTACCACACAGCACATCTCCCACCACCGGCCATCCCCCAGAAAGAACCACTAATACAACGTTGCCATCTTAGCAGACTTCTCCCAAGGTCTGGAGGTCGCAGAGGGTAAGGACAGCGCAGGGCACAGAATAGCAGCATATTTAACGCCAGGCACTACTGTCAGAACAAGTGTCTGCTATTGGCTATTTCTTAGGGAGGACTTTTCTCCTGAGCCCCCACCTTCCCACCTGCTTCTCTCTCTGTTCAACCTCTCTTCACATCTCCCAGCGCTTTCTGCCCGGCTGCCTCCATAGAGTCAACATCCCTCCTGTTTTCTTCCCCAGAACCACATCTCCTCTTGGTGTCTGTCCCCATCCCCACCGGGTTCTACCTTCTTCTATCAAGGATCCCTGCACGATGCTTACGCTCCTCCGGGGCGGAAACCAGCCCTCCCCACGATGCAGAACCACACCTTCCTAAGAGCATGTGTCCTCCCCGCCACGTGGTCAGAAAAGAACAGAATTTGCGGTGTATCGGCAGGATTTGCGCAGTCGAAACAGTCCAGCCCCTGGGATACAAAGGCACAGCTGGTCTGAACCTGTCTCTGAAAAGCCTGTATGTCCGCGAAAGCCAACATCTGCCAATACTTGAGCCACGAGTCAAGATCGTTAACATTGCTTAGTAAATACTGATGTAGAGAGGGCTACTGCAAATCTTCGTACTGGTTTGCATTTGGAATTCCTAATACCTCCCCAAAGCTCCATTCACTCACCCCGATCACTGGCCTCTCTTCTCTCCGAATCTGTTTGCTTTTGCAAGCCCCTCAGAAGGGACAAGCATGACAAAATAACCCCATCAGGCATCTCCCAGTGATTTTAGCTCCGGAGTGAGCGCAAGTTTCAAGGCTCAGCTCCCAAAGGCACACACATTCCCCAGAAATCACTCCCTCTGTTCATTTGTCCCCATCCACCTGTCAGTCTGCTGGGTCCCATGGCAAAGAATAGCAGTAGCCTGTCCAAAAATGTCACTTCCCCTCACCCATGTGTAGTGGGAGTTAAAGGGCAGCGTTGAAGAGCTGTGTCTCACACCTCTGCATGGTTCCTGTCACCTGGCTCCAGTCTTGTCACTCCCCCACTTAAAATCCCCGGTGGCTCCTACTGAGTGCAGAATGGAAGTCACCTCTGCTGTGATAGGCGTGGCCTTCCAGCCCGGCCCCCCAGGACCTTCCATTGCCATCGCCTGTCCTTTCATATATTCCAGGGACTCAACTCAAAGTCAGAAATGGAGGAGAGAGAACTGGAATCCAGACCTTCTGAGAAATTATTCTGCAAGGTCTTTTCCAAAACATACATGCACACATTCTCACACAGACACAGACACACACAGCCATACACAAACCTTACACACACTCTCTCTCTCACACACACACCCTCATATATCCTCATGCCCTTACACACACACACACACATATGTGTGAGGACACATACACAGACACACACAGTCATATACAAACCCTACACACATGCTCTCTCACACACACAGCCTCTCATGTACTCCTGTCCTCTCACACACACAGCTTCACATACACAACACACACTCACATATATACACCCTCACACATACACACACTCACACACGGACACACCCTCACATATACAACACACACTCATACACACCCTCACAGACACACACACCTTCACATACACAACACGCACGATATGTGTGCACTGAATACCCAGGACGGGGCACCCACTCTACCCTTTTCCCTAGCAGATGGTTTGCAGAGAAACGAGGAGGCTAGCAGGAGATCTGGGCAAAAGGTCGAGAGCAAGGAAGTACGGTTGCCCACAAATGAAAGGGACTTAGCCCGCCTGTCCCCAGGCTGTAGGCTGTATGGCTGTTCCATCCACCACCCTGACCTCCCCTGCGGCCAGAGGTCCCACCCTGTGGCTTCCTCATGAACAAATGTGGGGTCACTGTGTCCAATGCTCAGTGACATAGGACCAGGATCACCGTGATGTCAGCTGCTCAGCGAGAATGAGTACATGGCTCCTTTTCCATGACAGGTGATTGGTATTTATTTTGCTCTCAGTGAATCCGTAAGAAGGAGACCTCACCAATAACAAGACCTCACCCGACATGGGGGGAGAGGTCAAAATATAAGTCTAGGATGCGGGACACAGGGGCAACAGGGCTGGCATGAGGGGAGGAGTCTCTGTTTAAAGAAACCCTGCAAACCCCCCCACCCCCGCCTCCTCTCCTAGGGCCGTGTCCTGCTGCCTAAGGCTTCTCCTTGAGCTGCAGCCTGGCTACTGGGAAACCTGGGTTGTCCCCCGAAGCTCTATCCAGATCCCCAAAATACAAGACCAGGAACAGACCTCTTAGCTAGATTCTCAGCAAATTTGCACTTGAGAGCTCCAGAGAAAGGAAATTGACTCATCCGGAGCCCAAAGCCCAAAGTCCATGACTACGTAGTGGCAGGATACGGACTGAAATCACCCCAGGGGGACTATATTCTTTCTGCCTTGCCTCCATGCCTTGCAGGGCCTGAAAACTCCTCATCCTTCAAGCCTCAACTGGGTGAACACCTCCTCTGGGAAGCCTTCCCAGCCTCCCCCCTCCTTCCAGTTAGAGCTAGGCATCCTCTCCCCGCAACCTCATCAGAGAACACTCTGACTCTGCATGTACCCACACAACAGACACGGGCTCCTAGAACAAAGGAAGAAAATCTGGCTCATTTTTCCGTCCCAGTACCCGGCCCCTGGCAAGGCCCAGTCAATGGAAAGCATAATGAAGTGCACATCTGGGTCAGCAAGGAGCACTCTGGGCATGCACCACGTGACCCTCTCATTCTCGCTGTCTGACCTGAACGCAAACTGGGGCATTTACTCTCCATACCACTCAGTTCAACCTTGAACTGTTTCCTAAAGGATTCATGCTCTTA
Source organism: Mustela nivalis (assembly GCF_964662115.1). Taxonomy (NCBI): domain Eukaryota; kingdom Metazoa; phylum Chordata; class Mammalia; order Carnivora; family Mustelidae; genus Mustela; species Mustela nivalis. The sequence goes on along the minus strand of NC_139036.1, from coordinate 31,775,591 downwards.
GTGTTCGTGGTCCTGACTGGACTACAAGCAGGTATAACAGCTGGCAGGTCTGTCCTAGAAGGCCTGTCCCTGGGGGTTCTCAGCCTTGGCTGCATGGTGATACCACCTGGGCAGCTGTGACACCCACCCAGTGCCCCAAGCCACACCCCAGGCCACCCACCCCCCCACCTTGGGTGCAGGACACAGGCATCAGATTTTTAACTTCCCCAGCTGGTTCCAGCACGCGGCCAAGGTTAAGAAACACATTCCTAGAGGGGCGCCTGGGTGGCTCAGTCGTTAAGCGTCTGCCTTCGGCTCAGGTCATGATCCTGGGGTCTTGGGATTGAGCGGACGCTCTGCTCAGCGGGAAGCCTGCTTCTCCCTCTCCCGCTTCCACTCCCCCTGCTTGTATTCCTTCTCTCTCTGTCTCAGTCAAATAAATAAATAAAATCTTTTTTAAAAAAGAAAGAAAAAAGAAACATTTCTAGAAAAATGTGATACCAGAAATTGCTTGTTGATTCAGCCAGTTCTGCTTGCAGGTAATATAATATAATAAATAAAATAGAATACAATATAATAGTGAACAATAGCGTAAGAGACATGCAGAATAAAAGAGAAAGAGGTTGTTCAGCACTTGTAGCCAGGGTTCCTCACCCTTAACACTGTGGACATTTTAGGCAAGATCATTCTTTGTTATGGGAGCTGCCCTGTGCATTGGAGAACGTCCAGCAGCATTCCGGGCCTTATCCAATTAGACGCCAATAGCAAACCCTCTCTCCTCCCACTCCCATGGTTGGGACAACCAAAACGTCTCCAGACACTGCCAGGTGTCCATGAGGATGGGGGAGAAAAATCACCCCTGGATGAGAGCTACTGAGGAAGGCTAGCTGCCAAATAGCTTATTGCATCTTTATTTCCCATGTCAACTGTAGGTCACATGAGCACTTTTCCAAATTTGGCCAAGTGGCAGAGGGTTCTGGACACTGGGGTCCGTGTCTCAGTGAGGGACATGCAGGGCTGGGCTGGATGCAGGCTGGATGGAAAATGGTTCTGAGAGGCAATATAGGATCACACAGAAGCCAGAGAAGGTAGATGCAAGGCAGGTAAAAGAAGTCATTGGTGATCGGCCTATAATGGGATGATCAAAAACAGAACAAAACCTTCCCTGCCCTCCCCCCCACAACCCCCGCCCTACCTCTCAAATTCCTTAATCACAGAGATCATATGATAATTATCTTTCTCTGACTGACTTATTTCCCTAAGCATAATACCCTCTAGTTCCATCCACATCATTGCAAATGGCAAGATTTCGTTTCTTGTGATGGCTGCATAGTATTCCATCGTATATATATACACCACATCTTCTTTATCCATTCATCTGTGGATGGACATCTAGGTTCTTTCCATAGTTTGGCTATTGTGGACATTGCTGCTATAAACATTCAGGTGCACGTGCCCCTTCGGATCAGTACATTTGTATCTTTGAGGTAAATACCCATTAGTGTGATTGCTGGGTCATAGGGTAGCTCTATTTTCAACTTTTTGAGGAACCTCCATACAGTGGCTGCACTGTGTAGGAGGGTTCCCCTTTCTCCGCATCCTCTGGGATCGGGAGAGAGACAATCTCATGAAACAAACTGAGGGTTGCTGGGGGAGGGGTGTGTGGAGAGGGTGGTTGGGTTATGGACATTAGGGAGGTTATGTGCTATGGTGAGTGCTATGAAATGTTTAAACCTGATGATTCACAGGCCTGTACCTCTGGGGCAAGTAATACCTTATATGTTAATAAAAACAAAACAAAACAAAAAATAGAACAAAACCCAAAAAGCCAGACATTCAGTAAAATCACAGAGCTGGAAGCAAGCCGAAGGTTGTCGCCAGTGAAGGGCAGTGGTAACTAGAAGCCAGGAGGAGGGAAATGGTCAAAGAAGGAGCTCTCAGAAGTTCTAGACAGGGAAGAACCATACCAAGCCATGGTTGGTGACACAAGTCTAGAATGGCATGGAGGCTGACACACGAGGGTCACCAGAGGCAGAGAGCTGATCTGCCATGGTTCAGTCCCATCTGCTGCAACACTCCAGACTCACCTGCTACCTGATGCTTAAGATGCCTTCAGTCCCAGTGATGCCAGAGCTCAGAGGAGCCAGGGGCAGATGGTGACAGAGAAAATGCCTCTGTCACCTGAGAGCCTCTCCCCTAGCACCTGGAGGGGAGCAGCTTCTTCAATCCTCCCAGCCTCCTAGGGCTCCTGAGGAAGAACCTCTGGAATGGCCCCTCCACACATCAAGCCAGTTAGAGCCCCCAGGGAGCCTGAAGGCAGGCATCCTTCTCTCCACACTCTCTCGGTCTCCCCAGTATCTACCCGCATTCCTTCGCAGCCCCTTCGAGCTCCTCCTCTTTTGCTCACCTCTGAGCATCGGCGTCCCCAGACTTCAGTCCTGGACCTCGTCTCTTCTAATCACATCTCAGACCGTCTGTCTAAAGCTCCAGTGTGCTCTCCCCCACGTAAAAACTCCCATCGTCTTCCACTGAACATAAGAGGAAGTCCGAGGTACTCCGGCCCTTTCTGATCTCGCATCTGCCGCCCTCCCAGTCCCCTTCTACCCTGCACTTAGACAGTCCAAGCCACATGTGACGTCAAGAAAGAAAGGCCACGTCCACTCCTGACAGCCTGGTGTCCCTGATTCATTTCTAAGCCACTCGGTGTAACAGCCATTCACTGCCTTCTCTGTGTCTGTCACCAACTCTGAGCAGCATTCCAGCAACTTCTGCTCCCAGTCTCTACACCTTTGCCTGGTCCCTGGTACTTAATACTCAAAGGAGTCATTACTGTTACAACAATGTAACAGTAACAATAATGTAACAGTCACAATAGTGCTGGGTATTATTCTAAGTGTCTTACTAGGTATTCCTTTATTTTATCTTCATAAAGCAGTTATTTATATTATTATTTAGAACAATAATATTATGTAGGAATGTAAGTAATATTTATTGTTACCCTCATTTTATAGACGAGAGTACAGAGGCACAGGAGCACAACGAGAGGTGCCCAAATTCAGCAGGGTATAAAATGGGGAGCCACGCCCACACAGTCTGACCAAGGGCCAGCACTCTTCCCCACCCTGCAACACTGCATCTTTTTTTTTTTTTCTTTTTAATACTACATCTGAATAAGAGACTTTTAAATGAACTAATCCTGGTAAAAATACCAGAAATGTCAGTACTTCTGCCATGGGAGGCAGGCGACAAGCCAGGCCAGGGTCAGCAGGGTCTGATAGCACCCACAAGTCACAAAGTAAAGGCAGGGGTGGTGTCCTGGTTCAGAAAGATGAGGCAGATGGCCACCACAAACCCAGAGGGCAGGCCTGGGGCTAAAGACCAAAATCAGAGGTGCGAGGTGGGGGCAGAAGCCTACAGGCAGCAGGGCAAGGAGTCTGCCTGTCCAGAGTATCGCCGGCTAAGAATGCGGGTCCAGCTTGCTCGATGCCCAGAGGAAGCGGGGGAAGATGCGGTCGGCACTAGATACAACACACAGCCCCAAGCATCCCATTCAGGGGTGACATGGGAGATCCTGGGACTCTGGCTGTCAGCCCCACTGTGTGCATTGTAAACACTGTGTGCAGAGTAGGCGAGTGGGGCTGGCCCCTCCCGAGGTGCGGGCGATAGGCTGAGAGCCCCTTCCACCAGAGACCCTGCAGAACCTCCACGGGGCTGCTGGCCCTGAGCTGACACCTGCACCCGGATCAGTTTCAGAATGCAGGGGAGCGTGGAAAGGACGGCACCTTCCCTTCAGGCAGCTGGAGGCCAGCACTCACCCTCATGGGTTCATCGGGGAAACCGGGTTTGCTGGGCCTGTCCTGGCGTCGGGACCTGAGGAGCTGCTTGGCCTGCTTTTCCGTCAGAATCGGGGAGGACCCTGAAAAAGTCAGGAAGGGGCCTGAGGGACTCTGGGCACACCCGCGCGTGCCCCGGCTCACCCGCCGACACCAGGGATTTGCAAGTTCAATTACGGTCAAACACAAAAGTTCTTTCACAGGGACCTGTCCCAAAGGATGCCGTGTAACAGAGGGCTCTGGGAAGAATTCTGAATTGTTTCTAACTTGGGAAGCCCAGAGCAGAAGCCGCATGGCTGGAACAGACTTACCCATGGCAAGGGGGGCATTTCTTAAAAGTAGGAGCTAGTTTCATGAACATCAGATTTTTTTCCCCTTTTCTTTCTTTTTTAAGTCATCTCTATACCTCATGTGGAGCTTGAACTCATGACTCCAAGACCAGAGTCGCATGCTCTACCAACTGAGCCAGCCAATTGCCCCTGGATAAGTTTTTTAAAACATATTTTCCTCAGTTCTATGGTCAATGTGTTTCTTGTCCCTTAGGTTTGCTTTGACTTTTTTTTTTCTTTAAATCCCCAAAACACTAAATCGACTACAAGTTGTTATTGGGCAATTCTTCATGAGAATAGGATTGTGTTAAACTTGATAATCACACTTGACCCCTCAAAGAGAATATTATGATAATAAAGTTAATATTGTTTTAATAATCATACATAAATGCTAAATGATATCATCCAATAAAAGTCTGTCAGGTCTTGATGATCTCATATGAACTCTAAACAATGATATAGTTGGGGCGCCTGGGTGGCTCAGAAGGTCAAGTGTCTGCCTTTGGCTCAGGTCATGATCCCAGGGTCCTGGGATCAAGTCCCACATCAGGCTCCCTGCTCAGTGGGGGGTCTGCTTCTGCCTCTTCCACTACCCTCCTCTCATGGCCTCTCTCTCAAATAAATAAATAAACAAAATCTTTACAAAAAATAAAAGATGGTATAGTTAAAGATTTATCAGCATTTCTAGGAATTAATATTCAAATACATTTAAAGACTAAAAAAATAATTTACCTCTAATGATAGCAACTCTGGGAGCCTGCTCTTGGCAGGGCCAGCATTGCATTATTATACATTACATATTCTTTGACATGAAAAAAAATTTAATATGAAATAGACTTATTCCAGTTTATCGTGTCAGCAGAGTAATAGGCCATTTTCAGAGTGAATGCTCACCTGCGAAGCAAGTCAGTAAGGTAAGGGAGATGATGAGCGCAAGTAGTTTCTCCATGCTGCCTTAGCTCCTGTCTCAGCTCCTTGCAGAATGAATGCCGCCCCCAGTGGGCCAGCCTACTTGAAGGAAGCCACGTCCGGCCCCAAGCTTGTTTATGCTGTGACTAACTCCACTTACGGTATGATGCTAAATGCATCTGACTCCAAGTTTTTAGTATGACCACTAAACTATTTTCCTCTGAATCCCTGTCCGTTTTCATCCTGAGCAAGGAAATTACCCCCTCTGCGATGGGACGTTCAGAGCATGAATTTGAGAAAACAACACTGATATTCCCTTCATTTAAACAGACATAGCCACACCCTACACACACCTATGGTAGGTGTTCTGTGTCTGTAGCTTCAGAGTATGCTCCAACTGTTTGCACCTCTTTTGTTAATCAGCTCTTTCATATGCCCACGGTGTGGCGTTTCTCCAAAGCGTTTCATTCCATTTGACCTTCCTGAGAGTTTCAAAGGTAGGCAGGGAAATTGGCAAGGGGCATCGTAAAGGGGGAATTTTTTTTTTTCAGCTGACTGTGGAGCCAAAAAGACCAGGGTTCATGTCCTGGCTTCACCTTTTTCTAGCAACGCAAACTTCAGTAAATCCTTACCCTTTCTGAAATTCAGTTTCCTGCCTATCTCGTGGGTGTGATTAGAGATGAGGGTTAAATGGCAGCGAGCACCATCTCCATTTTACAAGGACGGATGTGAGGTTCAGAGATACCAGACCATGATCAAGTCCACACATCACGGATGCGGAAGTCGAGCCAATCTCTTCAGTCTTTAAAGGCCACTGCTCTTCCCCGTTTGTTACACCCTAAGAGGCCTCCCGCAACATGCTGACAATAAGAGGGGTAAGCAGCTCCCAGTGCAGACTTTAGATTGATTTTGTAAAGACAAGAGAATCTCGGTAAGCTGACATCCTTTTTAGTTCAACTCATCTGTAAATATTACCTAAAAAATGATTAAATATATTCTAAAAAATATGTCTGGAAGTCATGTGGCATTTATGGGGACGAAATCCTCAATTCAGAGAAATCTTCTGCTGTTTCTGTTCTCGCTTGGGCAGCTCAAAGGAAAACAATGCCCTCTCTGTAGTTGTCCGCATTAATGCTAATGTTGTGTAACTGATATTGAACCTAAATGCTCTGCTCACTCTGTTGGTATAAAGACAGTTTGAACAGATTGTAAACAAGGCAGAAAAATCATGCCTTGTCAGCGAAGTTGCTCAGAGTTAGATCTTTGGTTTTATGTCTCTGTCACTGTTAACCATCCTTCTGTTTTTATATAGTTTTCAATAACTGAGGAATTTTAGGAACACTATTTTAGGACGAGATATTTGTCGTGTTAAACATCATGGAGTTTTTTAATGTGCATTGGCAAATTTTTCATTGCTTTTGTTCTTCGTGGTTGGAATCGAACACTAACTGTATTGTTTTGTTACATCAAATAAATACATTCAGTGAGCCAGAAGGAAGAAATTTATACCTAGGTAGAAATTTCTAATGTATCCAATGTAAATTTGCTAGAAAAATATTTTTTAAATTCAGTAACTTTTGTCCATATCAGCAGTGTTATAAAATAAATAAATAATGTGAGCTACGATGCAAGCCACATATGTAATTTAAATTTTTCTAGCAGCCCCATTTTTTAAAGCAAGAAGTAGGTGAAATTTTTTATATTCTATTTTATGTATCATGAAATTTCCAAAATATGATTATGTCAATATGTAAGGAAGCTAAGCAAATTATTAATGAGACATTTTGTGAGTTGTTTTGTACCAAGCCCTCAAAATCTGGTATGTGTTTTTACACTCATGCATTTCAAGTGCTCAGTAGCCACATACGGCTGGTGGCTACCATATTCAACAGCATGGGTCTAGATCCTTCCATCTCTGTGGCCACAGTCTACTGTTACTCCTCACCCAGCTTCTGGCACCAGGCTCCCAACTGGTCTCCCAACTTCCCTTGCTGTTCACTTCGATCCATTCTACATGTAGCAGAAAAGATGACCTACTTAAAATAGAAAATGGGCCTCATCACTTCCCTGATTAAGAATTCTTTCTTGAGGCACCTGGGTGGCACCATCAGTTAAGTGTCTATCTTTGGTTCAGGTTGTGATCCCGGCCGGGGTTCCGGGATCAAGTCCTGTATCATCATCATGGGGCTCCCTGCTCAGTGGGGAGTCTGCTTCTCCCTCTCCCTCTACCCCTCCCCTTACTCTGTTCTGTCTCTCTCAGATAAATAAATAAAATCTTTTTTAAAAAGTATCCTTTCTTCTCACTGGACTCAGAATGAAATCAGAATCTTTACCATGCACCCCAGGACCCTGTGGTATCTCCACTTGCTGGGCTTTCCAGCCCCACTCTGACCACTCCCCTCTAGCTCACTGCAATCTAGACACACTCAGTTATTTTCAGCTTAACAAACTCTTTCCCGCTTCAGTACTTTTGCATATGATCTTCCTCACTCTTTTAATGGCTGGATCCTTCTCATCCTTCAGGTTTTGATCTGAAAGTTCTCTTGTTCAAGCAAGCCTCCCTTTACCAACCTAATAAAAGCTCCCTGACCACACCCCCATCCCACCATTCCACTCCATTTCATAGCACTTACCAGAATGTGTAAATATTGGTTTTGTTTACTTTTTAAAATCTGTCTCTTCCATTGGACTATAAGCCTAGTGAACCATATACTACCTTTGTAATTAAGAAAAGGGAAAAAGTAACCTCTGGAGAACTGGAGAGGTGCTGCTAGAGACAGTCAGGCAACTGTATCTCATCCTGGGATCCTGGCTCAAGGTCTCAGGGGAAGGGGCAGAGGGTTCTCCAGATGTGATGGCTGGGCCATTCAAATGTCCCTCTGCCAATATTGTCCTTAAGGGGTAACTATAGGAAAAATGAAAGAGCAAGGTCGCTTTGTAATGAGTGTCACTCCGGTGAGGAGAATTCTTTCCTACCCCCCACCCCTGATTCTCAGGGAAAGCCTCTGGCAGATCAATTAGATGAATCTGCAGGGCTCTCCGTTGAACATGCAATTCCCAAAAGGTCCACAAGGTGGCAGCCTAGAGAACAGAACCAGGGACAACCAAGGTCATGGGGAAAGAAACTCAAGGCCACCGAGGTTAGCTCTTCTAAAAGTTGCCAGGACTACCAGAGAATCCGCTGGAGATGGAGAGATGGCACTGCTGTGCCTCAGACTGTTTTCTTAGGATCTTAATCAATCTCAAGGTTTTCATTAGATGCTAAGAGTTAGGAAAGCTGCATTACCAGTTATCCACAGAACAAATGCTAATACCCACGTTCTCGGCGTCCTAACATAACTGATATTTCCATTTGAGTGGGTTTCCCATCTCTTTGTAAAAGGAATTCCTGGGGTGCCTAGCTGGCTCAGTCAGTGGAGCATGCAACTCTTGATCTTGGGGTTTGGAGTTTGAGCCCCACGTTGTGGGTAGAGATCACTCAAAAATAAAATCTTTTGGGACGCCTGGGTGGCTCAGTTGGTTAAGCAGCTGCCTTCGGCTCAGGTCATGATCCCAGCGTCCTGGGATCGAGTCCCGCATTGGGCTCCTTGCTCCCCAGGGAGCCTGCTTCTCCCTCTGACTCTGCCTTCTACTCTGTCTGCCTGTACTCGCTCTCTCTCTCTGACAAATAAATAAATAAAAATTTTTAAAAAAAAATAAATAAATAAAATAAAATATTTTAAAAATAAAAAATAAATAAAAGGAATTCTCAGATCACAGTGATGTTTAAGGATCAAGGATAAACCTGACACCATCAAGCTCCTGACATCATCACATGGGGGCACCTGGTTGGATCAGCCAGTTAAGCATCGGCCTTCAGCTCCTGTTATGATCCCAGGGTCCTGGGGTCAGGCTCCCTGCTCGGTGGGGACTCTGCTTCTCCTGCTCCTTCATCCCCTCCCCCTCATGCTCTGTCTCTCAAATAAATAAATAAAATCTTTTTTTTTAAAAAAAGGATATGATAGTGATGTCTTTATTTTAAGATTTATTTATTTGTAAATAAGCAGGGGCAGGGGCAGAAGGAAAGAATATCCAAGCAGACTCCCACTGAGCATGAAACCCAATGAGGGGTTTAATCCTATGAGCCATGAGATCAGGACCCAAGCTGAAACCGAGGGTCAGATGCCCATATGACTGAGGTACCCAGGTGCCCCAAGACAGTGATTTCTAATTCAGTCAGCTAGCGAAACTTCAGAGAACAGGGAAACATCTTTAAAAACAAAAACAAAATGATGGAAAGATGCTGAATCTGTCCCAAGAGAATTATAATGTGCCCACATTCTTTAGGCCCAGAGTCAATTAAATAACTTCTAATATTCCTTTTTATAGTTGTTTTCATTTTTTTTTTACTATCTTTCCCACTAGACTATAAACTCTGTATTTTTACAGTATACACACAATTCTCTTGTAATTTTTATTATAGTCCCTGCATAAGCTGCCCATGAACCATACACAGGTTCCTTGATAGGTATGCTGTGTAGACAGGTATGAGGTGTGGGCAAGTGTGGTGGATGAGAGTGCCCACATCGACCCATCTCCACCACCACATACATGTCTTTGCTGTATGACTTTGCAGTCCTGCCCTTTGACCGTGGACTCAACCAAGGGCCTTGCTTCACACAATGGGATGGTATCAGACACAACACAAACAAGGGTACATGCCACATGTGTGTGCCCCCAGGCACGTCCGCTCACATTTCTGCCATTGCTGCAAGAAGAGCTTCCCCCAAACAGCTGCCCCCACCCCCCCACCACCACCGCAACCAAGCTGAGTTTCAGAATTAACTCAGATGGAAGGGATCTGAGCAAGGAGCTGAGCCTACCGAGCAATGGACTCGCCCAACCCAGGCCCACTCACCTTGCCTGATCTCCAGCCACCACAGCAGGAAGCCCAGCCGCCCATAACCTGTGGGTCCTTAGGATGACGTGACTGTTACTTTAAGCCACGGGGTCTAGGAGTGCTTTGTTACACAGCCTCACTCTGACAATAGCTAACCACTACGAGGGTTCTCAGAAGATGGGTAGTGTGTCCAAACCTGGGTGCTCTTGGATGTAAGTTAACGACAGGGTCCTGACAGAAGCTTCACTCAAAAGTAAAGGAGTATTGGGGGGCCTGGGTGGCTCAGTGGGTTAGAGCCTCTGTCTTCGGCTCGTGTCATGGTCCTGGGGTCCTGGGATTGAGCCCCAAGTCAGGCTCTCTGCTCAGCAGGGAGCTTGCTTCCCTTCCTCTCTCTCTGCCTGCCTCTCTGCCTACTTGTGATCTCTGTCAAATAAATTTTTTTTAAAAAATTCTAAAAGTTAAGGAGTATCTACTGTGTAGGCCACATGGTACCATGGCCAAGATTGTGGAACACAGAGTCATTGATGAATCCGGGCTCCAAGATTAGCACCTGGGTTATAGTGAAGCTGTAATCAGGCAGTTTTCTTGACTATCGAGATTACTGTCTCCTCATTTATAAGAAAAGAATGATAATTATAATATGACTTACCTCTCACTGTTGTTTTGAAAACTTAAATAAAGAAAATTAAAAATAATAATCATAAATAGAAAAGTTCATTCTAAAAACAAATTAATTGAAAAAGAGAATATATTTGTAAAGTACTTGACAGATACAGGAAGGATCTAATATTTGGAAATCCCTGTTATTGTTGTTACTAGCAGCGTAATTATTATTATTCCTCCTTCTCTTTGTTAATCACCTTTCTTATATTTTCATACCCATTCCATTCTAAGACCCGTAACAGAAGGTCTATAAAACTGTCCTCAGTGACCGAATGATACAGAGATTAATCAAACACATATTAAGTTACATAATACTGTATATTGTTGAAATAAAAATCCATCTTTATTAGAAAAGAAAATACGGCCTCTTTTCAACAGGAGTTGATGTCCCCGCTCTGTCTCCACACCCCATGCCCTTGGCTTCCCTTTTCATATCCTCTGTACTTCTACACAAACACACACCTTCCTGTTTGGAGCAGTAATACAATGGTAAGATGGTTTGGCCTTGGACAGGAGCCTTGCTGGCCTGCTGCTTGCTGCCACAAGTGGGCTGTAATTTCTGCCCTGGGTCCAGGACACTGGCTCCAATTTACATCTGCCCAACAGGTAAGGACAGCCAAGGTCAGCATCGGATTCCTGATGGCCAGTGCCAGGCTGCCCTCTAAGCTAAACAGGAATGACAGGGGCACTGGCAAAGTGTAGGAACGTACGGTGGTACAAATCAATACACTGGGGGAGTGGAGCACGGACCAAATAATTTGTGAAACCACTTCTAAAGGCTGTTGTCATATTACACTTCATTCAGGAAAAGTGCTAAGCCTTCAACTGGGAGAAAAGAGCTCAATTCTTCTGGGGAAAAGATACTGAAACCTGTGTTGTTTTTCTCTGTGGGATTTCAGTTGGGATCATCAGTTTCAGAGAGGTGAAGAGACCCTCTGGCAGTGATTCTCTACACTTAAGCTGCGTTAGAATCCCCCAGAGGTTCATGAGACATCTGTGAAAATCTCTTACTGGAAGATGAAGACAAAGGAAACCAGAAGGAAAAGCAACGTGCAGCAATACAGAGACTGTGTGAGGAGAGAAGGGGGGAAAAAACTATCCAACACTATCCTCTGCGAGGCAAGAGAATATTTCTGCTCCCATGAAATGTGAACGGGATACTGCTGGAAAAAAAAAAAGGAATATTCCAAAATCAAATCAACAAAAGCTCTTAGAAATTAAAAAAAATCAATGAAAAGATCCAAAGATAGAGCAATGGAAATGTTTTAGAAAAATAGAGTAAAATTGAGAGAGAGAGAGAATGAGAGAGAGAAAGGGGGAGGGGAAAGGGTTAAAAAAAAGCAAGATAGAAAAAGTATTTTTAATGATTTTATTTATTTATTTAACAGAGAGAGAGAGAGATCACAAGTAGGCAGAGAGACAGGCAGAGAGAGAGGGCAAAGCAGGCTCCCTGCTGAGCAGAGAGACTGATGTGAGGCTCGATCCCAGGTCCACTGGAATCATGACCTGAGCTGAAGGCAGAGGCTTAACCCACCCAGGCACCGAAAAAGTATTTTTAAAGAGAGGACATTTCTCCAGGTGAGTTGAAAACTTATGTCCATACAAAAACCCACACACAGATGTCTGTAGTCACCTTATTCATAATTACCAGTTCTTGGAAGCAAACAAGATGTCCTTCAATATGCAAATGGATCAAAAAACTGTGATAATATTCCAGACAATGGAATAGTATATGGCACTAAAAAGAAATGAGCTATTGGGGCCCCTGGGTGGCTCAGTAGGTTAAACATCCAATTCTTATTTTAGGCTCAGGTCATGATCTCAGGGTCCTGAGATGGAGCCCCAGGGATCAGCAGGAAGTCTGCTTAAGATTCTTTCCCCTCCCTCTCCCTCTGCCCCTCCTCCCCCACTCATGGGCACATGCGCTCTCTCTCTTTCTCAAATACATAAATAAATAAAATCTTTAAAAAAAAAAGAGTGTCTTCCTCAGATGTGATAATCTCTATTAATCTGCCCTTACAGAGATAAATTTCCCAGATGATTTTCACTTAGGAAAGAGAGACTACGATTGTTTAAAAAAAAAAAAACTTCCATAAGACTTAAACTGTTCATATTCTTTTCCTAAATGTGAGAATCTAAGGAGATAAACCTAAACAGAGGAACAATATATCATAGCAAAATATTAGAGACAAAGAACCAAAAACAGAGGTAAGTGAACTGTGAACTGTCTTCCTAGAATGGAACATTATGCAACTATTAGATATAAATGCATAAAAACGTGTAAAAGTTACTTTGTAAATGAAAAAAATAGTCGGACAGAGATTATATCTACCATATAATCAAAATTACATGTAGAAAAAATCAAACCTATTTGCAAACGACATATCAGATAAATGGCTAGTGTCCAAAATCTATAAAGAACTTAGCAAACTCAACACCCGAAGAACAAATAATCCAATCAAAAATGGGCAGAAGACATAAACAGACATTTCTGCAAAGAAGACATGCAGATGGCCAACAGACACATGAAAAAGTGTTCCATATCACTAGGCATCAGGGAAATACAAATCAAAACCACAATGAGATATCACCTCACACCAGTCAGAATGGCTAAAATCAACAAGTCAGGAAATGACAGATGCTGGCGAGGATGCGGAGAAAGGGGAACCCTCCTACACTGTTGGTGGGAATGCAAGCTGGTGCAGCCACTCTGGAAAACAACATGGAGGTTCCTCAAAATGCTGAAAATAGAACTACCCTATGACCCAGCAATTGCACTACTGGGTATTTACCCTAAAGATACAAACGTAGTGATCTGAAAGGGCACATGCACCCAAATGTTTATAGCAGCAATGTCTACAATAGCCAAACTATGGAAAGAACCTAGATGTCCATCAACAGATGAATGGATAAAGAAGATGTGGTATATATATATATATATACACAATGGAATACTATGCAGCCATCAAAAGAAATGAAATCTTGCCATTTGTGACGACGTGGATGGAACTAGAGGGTATCATGCTTAGCGAAATAAGTCAAGCAGAGAAAGACCACTATCATATGATCTCCCTGATATGAGGAAGTGGAGATGCAACATGGGGGTGTTAAGGGGGTAGGAGAAGAATAAATGAAACAAGATGGGATTGGGAGGGAGACAAACCATAAGTGACTCTTAATCTCACCAAACAAACTGAGGGTTTCGGGGGGGAGGGGGGTTGGGGGAGGGGGTGGGGTTATGGACATTGGGAAGGGTATGTGCTATGGTGAGTGCTGTGAAGTGTGTAAACCTGGCGATTCACAGACCTGTACCCCTGGGGATAAAAATATATTATATGTTTATAAAAAATAACAAATTTTAAAAAAAGAAAAAAGAAAACCACAGTTTTCATAGAAATTAATGGAAAAAACGTGCCAAGATGTGCAAACACAGGTTGTCTTAGGGGTGAGAGAGAGATGATCCTTCTTCCCTTTTTATAATAATAAAAAAATAATAAAGAAATAATAAAGAAAATATCTTTTCTCTATTTTCCAAATGTTCTATAATGAGAATTTTTTTTAAACCCTCAATTTTTAAAAGTATATTCTTTGTCATGGTTCCAAATAGAAGCTACATTAAGGGCTCTACTTCAACTAGGATCCACAGACGTGTGTGGCCAGGATCGATGTGCCTTGTCCAAGCCTCACCACACCACCTGACATTGATCCCACCTCCAATACAGCCAGCCCCAGTCTTCACAATCCAAATGGTTAAATACTTAACGCTCACCGCTCCAAGTGTGTCCCGGGAACCCTCAGCATCAACATCTCTGGACATGTGTCAGAAATGCAGACCCTCATGCCTCTTCTCCAAGAAATGGAATTAGAATCTGCATTTTTAACAAGATCCCCGGGGGGCAAGGTTCTTCGAAATGAAATAGGAGACACTCTGATGGTTTAATTAGGATTAAAGCTAATTTGGATGACCAACTTAAAATTTTTTTTTAAATTTATTTGACAGACAGAGATCACAAGTAGACAGAGAGGCAGACGGTGGGGGGTGGGGGGTGGAGGGGAGTAGGCTTGCAGCTGAGCAGAGCCGAAGGCAGAGGCTTTAATCCACAGAGCCACTCAGGTGTCCCTGGATGACCAGCTAAAAGGGATCTCAGTCCCAACATTGACTTTGGAGCATCAGACATGTTTCTCTACGGGTCTATGCCTTGGTTTTCCTCATCTGGAAAATGGGGATGCTAAACTCAGCCTGGTGCCTAGCACCAGGGATGCAGTAAGCCATTATTAATAGGTCTAAATAAACGCTTCTTGTCAGGCTTGTTACAACACGCCCGGCACTCTGCGAGGGCTGGGACTCCTGGCAGAGTGCGTGGACCACAATAAGCCAACGCGTTTAATAAACTGGCAAGCACTCAGGTGACATCTATTTTTTTTACCTGGATTGTCCCATTCTTTTAGCATGTAACACTCTCAAAACTTTCGGTTTTCTCTCTTCCATCATTCGAAACCGGGCGGGCTCCCACCTCTGCCAATGAGGGAGGTGGGGGAAGGTGAAGGTCCTAGACAAGCTCGCTGTAAATCACTCATGCTAGAACTTCCAAGGCTACAGCCTAGCGCGGTTCAACCTCGCGTCCTCTCTACCGCCCCCACCTTACTGTTACTCCGCCCACTGTTCTCCCTAAGCCACACCCACTTCCCCAGCTCCTTCCTCCCGGCTCCACCCTTTCCCCCCAAGGCCAGCCCCCCGAGGTCCATCAGCCCCCGCGTCCCACCTCACACCTCCGCCCCGCCCCGGGGCTCGCGCGGCAGGCCCCGCCCCCGCCCGCGGTCGCGCCGCCGGGCTCGGCGTGCGTGCGGCTCGCGGCGCCCTTCGCTGGCGTCGGCGCCCCGGCAGGCACCGGAGAAGCGCTTGTGAGCGCGGCGGCGCGAGGGCGGCCCCAGCCCTGGGCCCCGCAGCAGCGCCGCCGCCCGCGCCAGGTAGGGCTCGAGGGGAGGGCGGAGGCCGGTCGCGAGGCCTCGGGAGAGGGGTGAGCGGGTGGGGGCCTGCGGGAGGCCGCGCCCGGCCCGAGCGGCTGCGCTCGGCCGCGGAGTGCGGGCCCCGGGCTAACGGTCACGGACGCCGCCGGCGCCGCGCGGCCCACGTGCGCCACCGCGCGCAGAGCTCAGGGCGCCGAGCTTCGCGGTCGTCTCCCCGCCGAGGGCCGCCAGTTCGTTTCTCCCGTGCCGGGCGCTCGGCGGAGCGTGACCGCGCTGGGTGCCGCCCCCTCGGCGCGGCTCGTTGGGAGCCTCCGGGGTCGAGCGGCCGGGGAGACGCGGCGCGCGCGTCTCCCGGGAGACAGCGGGGCCACCCGCGCGGACGGCTCCCTCGGGGTCCCCTGAAAGGCGGAGGGCGGTGGGGAACCGCGAGCCCCGGGTGGACCTCGCCTGTTTCTCTGTTAGAAATCGGCCTCGGACGAGATGGAAGCGGAGAAGCGGCCGGCGCCCTACGAGGGCCTGTTTGCCGACGGGCACCTGGTCCTGTGGACGCTGTGCTCGGTGCTGCTGCCGGTGTTCATCACCTTCTGGTGCAGCCTCCAGCGGTCGCGCCGCCAGCTGCATCGCAGGGACATCTTCCGCAAGAGCAAGCACGGCTGGCGCGACACGGACCTGTTCAGCCAGCCCACCTACTGCTGCGTGTGCGCGCAGCACATTCTGCTGGGCGCCTTCTGCGACTGCTGCGGGCTGCGCGTGGACGAGGGCTGCCTCAAGAAGGCCGACAAGCGCTTCCCGTGCAAGGAGATCATGCTCAAGAGTGACGGCAGGGCCCTGGACGCCATGCCCCACCACTGGATCCGGGGCAACGTGCCCCTGTGCAGCTACTGCGTGGTCTGCAAGCAGCAGTGCGGCAGCCAGCCCAAGCTCTGCGATTCCAGGTAAGCCCTTTGTGCCCTAGATGGCGGCGTTGGAGTCAGGATGTCGTGGAGTGGGCGGAGAGGCCTGCCTTGATCTCTGCAAATGGCCTAAACTGCCCACTTCAAGGAAGCAAGCCCATAAATGTCCCTGGAATTGGACAGGCAGGGCAGCTTTGCAGTAGTCATTTGCTCAGATGATACATCCAGCCCCCACTCCTCAGCCAGGCTGCCCTTTTGGGTAATGAAACTTGGCACTTAGATCCCAAGGTCTCTAAGTGCTACACACTTCATAGCCACTGTGTGTTATGTGTTGGCTTTCGTTCCTGTTGATTATCTCCATTTTAAGTAAGGAGAATGGAAGTATGGACAAATTAGCTTTCCCCCAGACTCAGGAAACTGATCCTCCTTAGGATCAGCGGTATTATGAATGGGCAGTGAAAGGGAGTGCGGTTCCCTAGAGGCGTTGGGGGCATTGTTTTCGAATATAGGTATTGGTGCTGTAGTGAAAGACAGCACTTAGAGGGACTCTGCTTTTGCCAGATGGCCTTCCAGGACATGTAGCATCTCAGACCAGAGTCTTTGGTTAAGCTAAGAATATTTTAGTGGCTTCTAAATAACAGACACCAGACGAAACATTAACGTTCTTAAATACTATCTGAAAATAGGGGAAGACGCCTTTGGCTGTTGTTAAAGATTGGTAATTAGGAGAAGCTGCTTCTGCGATCATCTGCTCTCATTTTACAGTTGAGAGAATTTTACTTGGTGGTAAGATAGACCTGTGTCTGGAATTTCTAACCCCCAGTATAGGGTTAGGCGTACCGACATCCTACCCTTGGCTCAGCCTTAGGTCTGGACATCTTCATTGTCATGAGTTTTATTTCTGACAAGCAGAAAGGCCCCTAAGTGTGTTTAGAAACTAAAATAGCAGGCTGACACTGGATGACAAGTTACTTTTTTATCTTTATTTTTTATTTTACTTCAAAAATCCCCCCCATCTTTTTTTTTTTTTTTTTTTTTTAACTTAGCATGAGCACTGTTAGGTCAACACCTATTTTTAAATCTTATTTTTAACAGTTTTACACATCAGCTTTAGACTCAAAAATATTGAACAACTACAGAGTTTTATAACCATTGATTTTTATTTGGTATCTTTTGAATTTAGATGTTGTTCTTTTGGCATCAGTGAGAGCTAGGTTACCAGTGTCTTTAGGTAAATTTCATAATTCTCTCTATAGGTAAGCTTTAGTCTTCAAAAACTGGGATTAGTTGGAAAGAGACAATACTTGCATCTTATTCCCTTCCCTTCTTTGTGTCTGCAGAATTAGATAAAAATGGCTTCCATAGGGGCGCCTGGGTGGCTCAGTGGGTTAAGCCGCTGCCTTCAGCTCAGGTCATGATCTCGGGGTCCTGGGATTGAGTCCCACATCGGGCTCTCTGCTCAGCAGGGAGCCTGCTTCCTCCTCTCTCTCTCTCTCTGCCTGCCTCTCTGCCTACTTGTGATCTCTCTCTGTCAAATAAATAAATAAAATCTTTAAAAAAAAAAAAAAAATGGCTTCCATAAATATCTTAACTGCTTCATATACTCCTTAACAGATAATCCTAGTGCTCTGATCCTCTGCCTGAGTAATAATAGAAAAGCATATCTGACCTAGTCCCTGTTCTGAGTAAACCCCTTCACTTGCTCCCATCACTTACCCTGATGGTCTTCCGGTGTAAACTTCAAGTGCTTTCCATGGTACCCAGGGTATTATGCACTCTCCAGACCTTGCTTGCCCTTCCAGGTTTACCTGCTACCAATGGCATTAAACTTGATGTGCCCGCAATGCCGAGCTGGCTATGCCTTCCTTAAAATACCAGGCTCTTTCTTCTGTCCTTCTCTTTCTCAAGACTTTCCTCGCCTGGCTAGCTGCTAGGCATCCTTAGAGACTGGTCTGGTGCCCTTTCCTCCAGGAACCCTTACCTGATCTTCTACTCACCCCCAGGCCCCAATTTTTCCTTCTCGATGATGACATAACGGTTTGTATTTCAGTGGTTCTCAAAGAGGTTCCCTAGACCAGCAGCATTAGCGTCATTTGGAAACTTGTTAGAAATGCAAATTCTAGTTTGCCAGATTAGTGAACAAAATAAATCATTTGCAATATTTGGGACAGACTTATGCCAAAAAATTATTTGTTTATCTGAAATTGAAATTTAATCAAGCATCTTCTATTTTCCTGGCAACCCTACTTCCACCCCAGACCCACTAAATCAGAAACTTGGTCTGGAAACCAGCAGTTGTTTCTTTAGCAGGCCCTGCAGATAATTCTAAAGTAGGGGGATGACTGCTATTTTTATGTACTTTTTACAACATCAGCCTTCATCCTTAATGTTGTATCCTCCCCTTTGTGTACAGTGAATGTGATGATCTTTTCCTTGTTCTTACCAGTTAATGAGCAGTTTCTTCCCAGCATACTAGAACCCCTCACCCATGGTAGAAATTATCTCTGTATAATTTAGGAAGTGTTTATTATTCCCAGGAGAAAAGAGCACAGTGTCCTGAATGTTCTGCAGTGTTCTGATTTATTTTAGCCAATAATGTTATGCAGGATTGCTGTCTGCTATGACCTTTTGTAGGAATGACATATTTCAGAAAAATAAATAAATACCTATTTAGAACCTTTAAACACAAGCCAGACTGTCCCTCTCTGGATTTTATCCAGCCCTGGCAAGGGCTTCTTCCATGTCTATATCACGATCTAAGTACAAGACTTAAGAGAACTGTTAAGATTCATGTGATAACTGATTTTAAAGCCTGCAGCTCAGTTAAGCTCTGCAGAATAAGTGACAAAGGCCCTTTAACTTATACTCATTTGGTCATTATTTTTACATAGTTAACATTTATTTTGTGCCCAGGCACTGTACCAGATTCTGCATTCCCTGTAGATTTTTTTCTCTCTCGTACATATTCCCGCATCCGCCCCCAATCTCTGTAATGTGTTTCTGCACCTAGTATCTTAACACCCCTTCCATGGTCTTCGTTTTCTTCTTCCTATCTTTCTTCTAACTAAAATAGAGAATTGTATTAGAAGTATTCATTACATTCTTTAAACCTAGTTCCTCATAGTATTATTAAGAAAACCTCAACTGTTGTTAAGAAAACTTAAGGTGCGGGGTGCCTGAGTAGGTCAGTCATTAGGTGTCTGCCTTTGGCTCATGTCTTGATTCCAGGATCCTGGGATCCAGCCCTGCATTGGGCTCCCTGTTAAACAGGAAACCTGTTTCTCCCTCTCCCACTCCCCCCTGCTTGCATTCCCTCTCTGGCTCTCTGTCAAATAAATAAGTTAAATCTTAAAAAAGAAAAAAAAAGAAACTTAAGGTGCCTTTTTACTGATAAGACCTTTTCTTCATTACATCCTATCCCTTCCCCTTCACTGCAAACCACCCCCCTACCCCCACCCCCACCCCACCCCCGGACACACTGAGTAATGAAACAAAGCTTCTGACTTTGATCTGGGCCACTTTAGTCTTGGCTTTGATCTTAAACTTTACCTTTCTGTGTTCTCTTGTTAAGTATTTATTCATTTTATTCATTATCTGAAACAGTGAAAGATACCAGATCATCTTCTAGAGTAGAGGTGGGCAAACTTTCTATAAAGAGCCAAAACTAAGTATTTTAGGCTTTGCAGATCCTCACTTAACTCACTGTCCATCATAGTACAAAACCAGCCCTAGACGGTACATAAATGAAAGGGGGTAGCTGTGGTCTAATAAAACTTTATTCATAAAATCAGGTGAGAGACATATTATTTCTAGTTGGCTAACCCCTGTTTTTGTGGAAATATACACGACCATCTCAACCCTACATATAGTTCTTCCGCCTCCTCCAGCGGCCTCCTCCAGCAAACTAAAGAAGAGAGCTGCCAACAAGTAGCTTTACAGAAAATAATAAACATTGTTGCCAGTAGTTTCTTTTTTCCCCTTGTAGAGCTCTTTTTTTTTTTTTTAAGATTTTATTTATTTATTTGACAGAGGCACTGAGAAAGGGAACACAAGCAGGGGGAGTGGGAGAGTAAGAAGCAGGCTCCCCACTGAGCAGGGAGCAGAACAGGAGGCTGGATCCTAGGACCTCAGGGTCATGACCTGAGCCGAAGGCAGATGCCTAACTACTGAGCCACCCAGGCGCCCCTTCTTTTTTTTTTTAAATTTTTCTTTTAAGATTTTTTTTTATTTCAGAGAGAGAGTGACCGAGATAGCAAGAGAGAGCTTAAGTAGAGGGAGAAGGAGAAGCAGACACCTGCAGAGCAGGGAGCCTGATGCAGGGCTCGATCCCTGGACCCTGGGATGACCTGAACTGAAGGCAGACCCTAACTGAGCAACCCAGGCGTCCCTATAAAGCTTCTTTTTAAAAAAATAAAACAGTTATACTCCTGTACAAGAATGGCACATAGTATGGTGATGTTCTGTATGTTGATAAAGGTTTTAGTTACATGAAAGTGTTCATTTGTCAAAACTCAGCAAATGTACTAATTAGCATTTCATCACATGTAAATTTTATAGCAAAAGAAAAAAAGCTATAAATAAATGATGAACTCTAGGTAATGATATGCCTGCTTGGTGAGGCATTTAGGAAGTATCCTGATATCTACAGTTTACTTGAAATATACCAAAAATTAGGTGGGTTAATCGATGGATAGAAATGTAACAAAGCAATTACAGTAAGATATTAATGCTGAAATGTAGGTGGTAGACTTACCTATGTTTACTGTAGGAAAAAAATTCTAATGCAAAACATTTTAAAAATGAGACTATCCTTGTATTTTGAAAATACTTGTTGAAGTATTGAAAGGTGAAATTTCATAATGTCTGTAATACTTTCAAATGATTCAGCAATATATGAGTTCACATTGAAAGATAAAGCAACTGTGGGAAAAATACTAAGAGTCAGAGTGAAGGTAATTTTGAGATATATTTTTTTAAGATTTTTATTTATTTATTTGATAGATCACAAGTAGTTAGAGAGGGGAAGCAGGCACTCCCGCCAAGCAGAGATCCCAACGTGGGGTACTCGATCCCAGGACCCTGCGATCATGACCTGAGCCGAAGACAGAGGCTTAACCCACTGAGCCTCCAGGCGCCCCTATACTTTTGACTTCTGTGTGGGTTTAAAATTTTGCAAAGTAAAAATATAAGCAATTAATCAAAATGACATGATTGTTGAAACTAAAATATCAAGACATTATTAGTAATGTCTTATTTTCCCATTAGGTTTGAAATCTAGGTCAGGTTAAACAGTTATTACAAATACATAAAGAGACCAGTCGCAATTTTGAATATGAAATTTGTAAGGAAAAGTATAATGTTGCACAGCTAGCAAGCATTTTAGCTCTACCTTTACAGAGCAAAGGCTGATAATAGCCATCATTTTAGGTAACAGAATCTTTGTGAAATTTATGAGAATGTAGTAAATGATAAAGGTGTCCCAAATCATTGGGGATAGAAAAGATTATTTTATGAATCATGCCAGGACAGGTCCTCTTTGGGGGGAAAAGTGAAATCTTCATATTGCACTATATACCAAGATAAACAGCAGGTGGGTTAAAGCAGTGGCTCTTAGTTCACAGATGGCTAAGATTCCAAGAAACCTGGACACTTTCATGAGATTCTCAGTGGAACCTCTTGTCTCAGAAGAAGCACCAAATTAATGACAGAGAGATGAGAACTGAGTGTCTAGTTTGGAAATAGTGAAGGACTTCAGAGCATAACAGCATTTAAATAAACCACAAGGGAAAATAGAGATCTATCAAAAAATGACATTCAAGGGGCACCTGGGTGGCTCAGTGGGTTAAGCCACTGCCTTCGGCTCAGGTCATGATCTCAGGGTCCTGGGATCGAGTCCCGCATCGGGCTCTCTGCTCAGCAGGGAGCCTGCTTCCCTCTCTCTCTCTCTGCCTGCCTCTCCATCTACTTGTGATTTCTCTCTGTCAAATAAATAAATAAAATTTAAAAAAAAAAAATGACATTCAAAAGTAAACTTAAAAGAAAACTGAAACAAATTTGCAATAAATGTGACAGAAAAGAGGTTGATATCCTACATCAATAAAAAGTGCATGCAGTTGTTAAAAGCTAGTAAAAGATGAATACAGGACCTGAATCAATTCACAGGGACAGAAAAATATTCAGCTTCTCCTAGTGATCAAAGACCTCCAAATTAAAACAAAAAAAAGTTTTCTATCAAATTATCAAAAAATTTAAAATACTAATGTGCAGGATAAGCAAGTATTAGCCATGATGAACATCTCCATTGACAACAAGCACACTGGACAGACATATATCAGTCACTATTGTATTTTTGAAATTAATGTATATATTATGTGTCCACTATACTCAGAAAAATTATTGAAGAAAAGAATCTTGGGAAAATGCATGCCCTTTGAGTCAGTAACTTGGTCTAGAGGATTCCAGAGAAATAATCTCATTTATGTTTATGGTTGTTAATCATGTTGTTTATACTTAGAAAAATAAATTATCTAAATGTCTTATATTTTAAGGTTGAATACATTATAGTTCATCCATGTGATGTACTATATATGTTCTTTACAAACCATATTTTTTCTTAAAATATTTAATGACATAGGACAATATTCCTGATAACATGGAAAGAAAAGTATTGTTCCGCTCCATCTACATCATATCTCTCCTGAAACACAAGCGTATATGCACAATAAAACTGAGAGGTGCATCCAAAAGTTAAGAGGAACTGTCTTTGGATGATTTTTATTTTATGTCTTTTTGATATATTCATATTATTTAAAATACAATTTTAAAAGTTTATACAGGGAGCTTATCAATATATTCTGGTTTTTAGAAACAAGTAGTACAGCAATACAGAAGAATATAGAATAAAAGGGAAAATGTTCTTCTCATCCCTCAGCCCTACTTTTTTTTCCCAGAGGACAGCAGTGTGAAATATTCAGAGGGACCCTTGCAGGTTATTCTCAGTAACAGTACCCAGTTTGCAAGTGCCTGGTGCACGTGGTAGGTGGGGGTGGGAGCGTCGGGGTGCAGTAAGCAGTTTGCTGTGGTTTCTCAGGCTTGGTTTGAAAGCGAGTACTAACAAAACGTACGTAAGTTATTTTACAGTTTTCTAACAGATCCTGCAGATAACACTTCTTTCAGCAGTAAAGAGGACTCCTGAGTCTATAGCAGTAATCACTTGGCAAATCTAAACATCCACCGGAAAAAACAACCTTAAAATAGAAGTCCAAAAGGGTTGACCTTGGGCGAAAGACTTTTATCCTCTTTTTTTTTTCTTTTAATTCATTTAATTATAACCATTATTTTCTGTTGGCCTGCTTTTGTCTGTAGGGTCAGCTCTGTCTTGTCTGTGAGTGGATTAAATTCTTAGCAGATTAATAATGGAAACCCAGGACCTTTTCCAGCTCTACTCCTATTTGCTCCCACACACCCATCCAGAGAGGCACATCTGAATGGAAATGTTTCTGTGTGTATTTCGAATGCAAACGCATAGACTAGTTTTGTATTAACTGCCAACAAGAAATGGACTATTGTGCTATATTTAATAGAGTGTTCACAAATGGTCATAGAGGTTTTTAATTAAGATTCAGAAACAGTGTTCTAGACCCACTTTTGTTTATGTGGATTATGTCCACTGGCATTTACCATGTTACACATTAAACTGAGAAATTGTGGGGTGCTTAATTGGCTCAGTTCAGCCTAGGTCATGATCTCAGGGTCCTGGGATCGAGCCCTGCATGGGGCTCTCTGCTAAGCCAAGAGCCTGCTTTTCTCTCTCTGCCTGCCTCTCTGCCTACTTGTGATCTCTCTGTCAAATAAATAAATAAAATCTTTTTTAAAAAATGAGAAATTGTTTTAATATTTTTTTAAGTAATGTAACAAAATACTGTAATGAAAATTTAATGAGAGGAGCAACAGTTTGACTTTTCTGGTTTAGAGGCCACCTAGATTTTCTTGTCTGCTTCTGCATTGGATCTGCACACTCTTGAGAGAAGGAAGATGGAATAGCATTTCAGAATTATTGTTAAAGTGATTTTTTTTTTTTTTAAGTAGGCTCCATGTCCAATGCAGAGCCCAGTGTGGGACTTGAACTCACAACCCCGAGGTCAAGACCTGAGCTAAGACGAAGAGTTGGACAGCTTGGGACCTTTGGGTGGCTCAGTCAGTTAAGCATCTCCCTTTGGGTCAGGTCATGATCCCAGGGTTCTGGGATCAAGCTGCGCATCAATCCCCCTGCTCAGCTGGGTACCTGCTTCTCCCTCTGCCTCTGTTGCTCCCCTGCTTGTGTGCATTCTCTCTCTCTGACAAATGATTAAAATCTTTAAAAAAATAAAATAAAAAAGGGATACAACAGAAGTCCCTTATTATTAAAGTGATTTTAACCTCAGAGTCATCCTGAAAGGATTCTGGGGAGCCCTAGGGCACACTTTAAAAACCACTATTAGATTACAGTGCCAGGTATGTTCAGACTTGATTGTTTGTTTTCACTATGCAGAGTTATAAATCTTTTACTTGGTAGATCTTATGTCCAATGGTGATGAGATTACTATTAATTTTTTGACAGGAATGATCTGTTTACAAATCATTAAAATTATGATTTAAAGTTAACTATTGTCCTTGTTTCTTCCTTCCCTCAGGTGCATTTGGTGTCAGAAAACAGTACATGATGAATGCATGAAAAGTAGCCTGAAGAATGAAAAATGTGATTTTGGAGAATTCAGAAACCTCATCATCCCCCCAAGTTATTTGACCTCTATTAATCAGATGCGTAAAGACAAAAAAACGGATTATGCACTGGTAATCAGAGTTCTATTTTCCTTATGTAACTGGTTTTCATAGAGCCGTTTAAGTCAGAGTGCGACAGGTACCGGGCACTGAGGGAGGAAGCCTTACAGCAGGCCGGAGAGCCCTGCTTAGTTTTCAGGGAGGTGCCTCAGAGTCTAAAGGGAAATTGGAAATGTCCTCTTACCGGTTTCCCAGTCCCCGCCTGCATCTAAGTCACTTGGCGAGCTTTTTGAGAATGCAGAGTCCCAAGTGCGGTTCCCTCACTGGGTTTGAGTCATTGGGTCTAGAGCAGGTCCCGGGAATCTGTATTCCTTTAAGGTCTTCAGATGACTCATAAACAGCCAGCCTTGAAATTCATTATTACTATCCATGAAAAGAAAACATGGATTTTCCTCACACACTGTTCTAACATAATTTTCCTACTTGGAACTTTATGAAGGGTGCCCAGAGATAAGTTTACCTTGCATTAGCTACTCCTTACAAACAATTTGTGAACACTGAAGTGTCAGCTACACTTTGCAGTATGTGTGTATTTGGAAATTGATATAAATGCATCTCTCAGTCTTTGTTATAAAAGGAATAACTATAAAAATTTGCCTGTATTTCCTACTTGAATATGTCAAAATAACTGAACTATTTTTTTTAAGATTTTATTTATTTGAGAGAACATCTGAGGAAGCAGAGGGCCAGGGGGAGAGGAAGAAGCAGACTCCCTGCTGAGCAAGGACCCTTGACTCAGGGCTTAATGCCAGACCCTAGGATCATGACCTGAGCTACGGGCAGACACTTAACTGAAAAACCACCCAGGTGCCCGAATTGAACTATTTTATTTTGAAATTAAATTTTGTGTCTTTTCCAAATTAGGATTTTAAATCTTCAATGTCATCTTTGTCAGTATTCTACAGAAAAAGGCATTTTATTTTATTTTTAATTAACATATGTATTGTTTCAGGGGTACAGTCTGTGATTCATAAGTCCTACACAGTTCATAGCACTCACCATAGCACATACCGTCCCCAGGGTCCATCACCCAGCTATCCCATTCCCCTACCCCCGTCCCCACCAGCAACCCTCAGTTTGTTTCCTGAGATTAAGAGTCTTTGTCTCCCTCTCTGGTTTTGTCTTGTTTCATTTTCCCTCCCTTCCCCTATGATCGTTGGTCTTGTTTCTGTAATTCCTCATATCAGTGAGATCGTGTGATAGTTGTTTTTCTCTGACTGACTTATTTCACTTAGTATAATACCCTCCAGTTCCATTCACATCGTTGCAAATGGCAAGATTTTGGGGTTTTTATGGCTACATAATATTCCTGTGTGTGTGTGTGTGTGTGTATCACATCTTCTTTATTCATTCATCTGTTGATGGACGTTTAGGTTCTTTCCACAGTTTGGCTATTGTGGACATTGCTGTTGTAAACATCTGGGTGCAGGTGCCCCTTTGGATTACTACGTTTGTATCTTTCGGGTAAATACCCAGTAGTGCAGTTGCTGGGTTGTAGGTTAGCTCTATTTTCAACTTTTTGAGGAACCTCCATGCTGTTTTCCAGAGTGGCTGCACCAGCTTGCATTCCCACCAACAGTGTAGGAGGGTTCCCCTTTCTCCGCATCCTCACCTACACCTGTTGTTTTCCTGACTTGTTTATTTTAGCCATTCTGACTGGCATGAATTGGTGTCTCATTGTGGTTTTGATTCATATTTCCCTGATGCCGAGTGATGTTGAGCACTTTGTCATGTGTCTGTTGCCCATTTGGATGTCTTCTTTGCCAAAATGTCTGTTCATGTCCTCTGCCCATTTCTTGATTGGATTATTTGTTCTTTGGGTGTTGAGTTTGATAAGTTATAGATTTTGGATACTAGCCCTTTATCTGATATGTCATTTGCATATATCTTCTCCCATTCTGTCAATTGTTGAAAAAGACATTTTAAAATTTAAAAACATCGGGGCACATGGATGACTCAGTCAGTTGAGTATCTGAGTCTTGGTTTTGGCTTAGGTCATGATCTCAGGGTTATGAGATCGAGCCCGGGCCCCTCACTCAGCGCAGAGTCTGCTTATCCCCTTCCCCTTCCACCCTGCCCCCAGCTCATCCACGCTCACACTCTCACAAAATAAAAATCTTTAAAAAAATTTTTAAAGCATTATGTTTAATGTTATGATACATATATTTTTTTTAAAGATTTTATTTATTTAATTGACAGAGAGATCAGAAATAGGCAGAGAGACAGGCAGAGGTCGGGGGGGAAGCAGGCTCCCCGCCCAACAGAGAGCCCAGTGCGGGGCTTTATCCCAGGACCCTGAGATCATGACCTGAGCTAAAGGCAGAGGCTTAACCCACTGAGCCACCCAGGCATCCCTATGATACATATTTTTTAAATGTACAATCCCCTAATGTATCTAAATTCAATCTGAGATCCTTAGGAATGAGAATCACTAAGACTGTGAAACATCTCCATTCATGTTCACATCCACAAGGAGAAGGGGCAAAGAAAGAAATGGATAGGTTAGAGGAACATGAATTTCATTTGACTTTGGCCTTTGTGCAAATCTGGATTCTTGAATCTGAGTACCCCACTTTTAAAATTTTTTTAATTAAAAAAGAAAAAAAAACTTGGGTGCCTGGGTGGTTCAGTGGGTTAAAGCCTCTGCCTTCGGCTCAGGTCATGATCCCAGGGTCCTGGGATCAAGCCCCACATTGGGCTCTCTGCTGGGCAGGGAGCGTGCTTCCTCCTCTCTCTCTCTGCCTACTTATGATCTCTGTCAAATAAATAAATAAAATAAAATTTTAAAAAAACTTGAAAACTGAAATACATTAGAATACATCCAGACGGCCGCCTGGGTGGCTCAATTGTTAAGTGTCTGCCTTCGGCTTAGGTCCTGGGATCGAGTCCTGCTTTGGGCTCCCTGCTTGGTGGGAAGTCTGCTCTTTCTCTCCCTCTCTCCCTCCCCCTGCTTGTGTTTCCTCTCTCACTGTCTCTCTCTGTCAAATAAATAAATAAAATCTTAAAAAAAAAAAAATACATCCAGAGGAGGACAGTCAAGGTAAGAGAGCAGAGAAAATCTGCGTTCATTCTGTGAACAGTTGAAAGAACTTAAAATAGATCACCTAGGAGATAAGACTGATAAAAGATCTAATGCTTCAGGTGTTTGAGCACAAATTCTATGGAAGAACAAATAAAATTATTTCTGGTAGCTTTAGGAAGCAAAATTAGAACAATGAAGAAAAGTTACTGAAAGACATTTTTAATGCCATTTAAGTCAAAACTTGCTAACAATTTGAGTTATTAGTAGAATGGGCTACCTTATTAGTTCTTCCTACATAAGTATCCAGGAATCACCAAGTGACTTATGTAGAATAATGGAGAAGAGAATTAATACAGTAAGTGCAAGTTAAATCATTCATCTCTGAGTTCACTTTCCATTCCGGGAATTCTTTGATTTACATATTGTATTCATTTTACTGGGATCATTGTTCTTCTCCCAGCAAATTTACAGCACTATTGTTACCAGGAAATGAAAATGGTATTCCTCAACATCTTTGAGATATTAAACCCTTTTCACTCACATTAATGTTTTTAGCTAGCCTCTAAGCTTGGAAAGCACTGGACACCATTAATCATCCTGGCCAACTCTCGTAGTGGAACTAACATGGGAGAAGGGCTGCTGGGAGAATTTAGGATCCTCCTAAACCCAGTCCAGGTAACTAAAGAGAAAAGTTTCCTTCTGTGGTAGTTTTGTCATGTTTAGCTTTTCATTTTCCCTCATTGTAATGGTGGTTAATGTTTTAAAACAGTAGACCTTCAATTATAGAAAGAATTTAAGAAATATCAAGCCATTCAAATATATGGAGAAAGAGGTGCTCTGATGGTGGGGATATAAAATGGTGTAGCCACTTTAGAAAACAGTGCAGTAATTTCTTGAAAAATTAAACATAAATTCACCATACCACCTGCCAATCCCATTTCTATCCACCAACCCAAGAGAAGTGAAAGCATGTGTCCCACAAAGACTTTAATGCAAACGTTCATGGCAGTAATATTTATAATAGCCAAAAAGTGGAGAAAACCCAGCTGTCCATGGGCCAGCAAATTGATAAAACCAAATTTGTCCCCACACAAGGGAATATGACTCCATGATAAGCAGGGACATAGTATTGATACGTACATGTTACCAAGGGTGAGCCTCAAAAACCTGCTGGGTGAAGGAGGCCAGGTGCAAGGACCTAGAGAGTGTGGCTTCACTTACAGGACCTGTCCAGAAAAGGCAGGTGCCCAGAGACAGGAGGGGAGTGGCTGCCTGAGGCGCCCGGACCCTAAGGGGTCTTCTCGGAGCACAGATAATGTTCTAACCTGGATTGTGGCGGTGG
This sequence comes from Mustela nivalis, assembly GCF_964662115.1. NCBI lineage: Eukaryota > Metazoa > Chordata > Mammalia > Carnivora > Mustelidae > Mustela > Mustela nivalis. The sequence continues at coordinate 31,745,954 of NC_139036.1, read as the reverse complement.
ATGCACGACTCAGTAAACTTACTAAAAATCATTTAATTGTTCATTTTAAATGGGCTGATTTTAAATAAGCATTTTGTTACATGTGACTCATACCTCAATTAAAAAAATAAGAATAAAGGATCATACCATTGAGTTTACATGGTAGTAGCTTCTGCTTTGAGAAATGTTTATAAATAACCCATGCAATGATCAGAAAGGCATTCACTTTTTCCCTTCCAATTTGTATTTTTCCCCTTCAACATTGTACAACTTAAGGAAACTATAAAAATAATAAAAAGGAAAGAAAATCACCTGTAGTTTCCCCACACAAATACATCTGTTGTTTTCATTTGTCTGTGTTCTTTCCATTCATTGTCTCTGCATCTCCATATTAACATTACAGTAATAATCCAGATTAAAAATTTGTATTTTTTATTTTAAAGGATATTTGTCCATGGTGTGATGGACATTCACATTACATTATTATCACATTACATGTGATAATTATAAATATAATTATGCAGATAATTAATTGAACAGATATGTTTACCCAGTCTCCTGCTATTGGAGGTTGAGTCTGTCTCTAAGACTATGCAACGGTAAATAAGGCCACATTGAACACCTTTATAAACAGACGTTTTCAGTTTTTGAAATATTTTCCTAGATCATTTACAGAATTACAGTTATGAAGGATCTTTGCACCTTTATGTCATTTTATGCATATTGCAAAACCGTTTTCCAGAAATGTGCGCTCAATTGCACTAGTAATGGATGTGAAGAATCCAGTATAAAGTAGGAAGTACTGGTTAAAGATGAATTTAGCACATTCTGGTTTCTTGTGAACAGGAAGAAGGCAGTGTTGTATAATAGATACACTATAGGATTGAATTTGTATGTCAGCACGTAATTATTGGGGGAATCATGGGCAAGTCACTTAACTTTCCCGCGCTTCCGCTTCCGGGTCACCAGAACGAGGCTCACGCGTTGTAAACAGGGTCAGTGCAGGCTGCGCTACAAGGAACGTCAAGAGTCTGGCGCCTTGTGAGACGCATGGTAACAGGGGCTGTCCTCCTGCTGTGTCTGTACTCATCTCATGAGTGGAGGTTGGTGCTGGATAGAAATAATTTTTCCTTTTCTTTCATTTCTAGGTTTTTGATGTAACTAAAACACCCCCCATCAAAGCCCTGCAGCTTTGCACTCTTCTTCCCTATCACTCAGCCCGGGTGCTCGTCTGTGGAGGCGACGGCACGGTGGGCTGGGTCCTGGACGCGGTGGACGAGATGAAGGTTAAGGTATCAGTCTTGAAGGGCTATGTGCCTCTCGCAGCAGCAGCTCTGAGAGGCGGTCTTTGGGTTCTGTTTTGTATTATGCAGAGGAATGTTAGAAGACATTGCTGATTTTGAATCTCATGATTAAACAGTTCCTGTAACCTTCAGCAAAACAACGTGCAGTTGTTACGTTGTTGTCTTTTTTGCTTCAGTCTAGGTGTGTGACCAAATACTGTGAGCCTACAGGTGGTCTGAAGAGAAAAATCTAACCTGTACCTCCTGTTTTCTAGGGACAAGAAAAGTACATTCCCCAGGTCGCAATCTTGCCTCTGGGAACAGGCAACGATCTGTCCAACACCCTGGGCTGGGGCACGGGGTACGCCGGGGAGGTACCGGTCGCACAGGTCTTAAGAAATGTGATGGAAGCAGATACAATTAAACTAGACAGGTGAGTGGTATCCCCCAAAAGGTGGATTTCTGGAGCTTTGGGAATATTGTTTGGTTTAAAATGAAGACTTGTGTAGCTCTCCAGTGTAATGGAAACAGATGGTGTTACTTGTACTCATCCATGGGTGCTGGCCTTTTATCTTGTTGCTGTACTGTGCTGTGATTGAAGGACCCGTGAGGCTGAGGACTTACCTCAGAATTTGCAATTAAGCAGATGTGCTTAATTTTTCAAATGTTCTTTTCATAGAAGAACCTCATCTCCAGGCATCCAGACTTGACTGGTAATAATTATAGTTAACTGGCAGTTAATTTGGTAGTAATTACCTTTTTTTTTTTTTTTTTTTTTTTTTTCATTTTTTTAGATGGAAGGTTCAAGTAACAAATAAAGGGTACTACAACTTAAGAAAACCCAAGGTATGTGTCTCAGGCCTCCGTTGCAAGCAGCTTCTCAGCCATGAGGAAGTGGCCTTTGTATGGGGCTGGCAGGGTGCTGGGGTACAGAGATCTGGTGCTTACTGCCTCAAGGGCCAGTCATGGAGCAGAAGAGGAACCCAAGCACTTGGCCCCCAAGTCAGCCTGAAAAGAGGTTTGTGGGGGGAAACAGCAAGGGTGCTCCGTGCATCCCCAACATATCAGGCAGGAGAGATTCAAGGGGAAGCGACGTGTGAGGTGGTCCTTACAAGGGAAACATAATTTAGATCAACAGAAGAAACAGAAGACTCCTAGCAGAGGAAGTAGATCCTGGGGGAAGCAGATCCCGGGCAGCAACTACTGCAGTGACAGCAGCTCTGTATTTTCTGGCAGATATTCTGGGGATGGAGCAAAAATAGCCTGGGAACTTGGCACAAGGGCAGAACAAGGGGCCTCTCGGCAGGAGGCCCATCAGGAGACATTCTAGAGGTGGAATTGAGGGAGACCTGGCAGCTGATCAGTATTAGGGGAAGAGAGAAGATACATGTTATACCACATTTCTGGTTGTTTTGTCTGGGTATATGGAAATGACTTTAAAATAAGAAAAAGCGTTTCATGTTTAAGAGGAAAAGGAGTTTGATTTGGGGCATCTTGACCTCGAGGCTGTGGCACATTGGACAGGAGTTGGAAATGCAGGCTTAGTGCTTAGGAGCAAGACAGCTGGAGATGGAGACAGGGGGTCCATGCAGGGTGGGAAATAGATGAAGTGGGGACCCTGCAAGTTGCAGTGAAAGTACAAGGCACATGTGAGGGGAACACAGGCATGCAGAGCCTGGATCCATAGTAGAGCCGGTGGGCGGGGGGGTGGGGGATGGGGACATGATGCTAAGATCTGAGGTGGTGTAGCATATTAACCAGAACAGCAAAGTGAAATTCATATGGATTGTTAGCGGTTTTTGAACTGAAGCTTTATTTCTGGAAACTTCACTGGATAGCATCAGCTATAAGTGAAAAATGCAGAAAGTACTAAATTTTCACAAAGAACATAAAGACTGAGATTTACATATTTGACATTTGTCACAGACTTAGACAAGTATATCGTGTTACTTGCTCTTAACCCTTCCACAGGAATTCACCATGAACAACTATTTTTCCATTGGACCTGATGCTCTCATGGCTCTCAATTTTCATGCTCATCGTGAGAAGGCACCCTCTCTGTTTTCTAGCAGAATTCTTAATAAGGTGTGTTGGATAAAATAACATTTCCTGCTTATCACCGAAGGTACAGTAAAAATCAATAGTTTAATTCTATCTAGCACTCTTTAAAGTAGATTCAGATAGAACTGACTTATAGAAGCATGTACCTCCTCTGTTTCGTATAAGACTGTCAAATTAGATCCTGAAATATATTTTCTCAGAGTATTTTAGAACTCTGACAAACTTTTTATAATTCAGAGAATATTTAACAGCATATTTTGTTTAGGTGGCAGTGCTTATCTTACTTAAATAGCAACTAAAACTAGAAGGATTTAGGCAGGAGAAAGTTTTGTTGAAGTCATTAGTGGAAAAAAAAGATTCCTTTGCCTTCAAAAAAACTTCAAAATGCAGATGAAGTAAGAGAAGGAGCAGTTTGTTTACCATGGCTTTTAACTATGTTCATGACTCTGATTTCTAGTACAGGTGATTTCCTTTGGTGGAAGTTTGATTTTGAATTTTTTTTTTTTTTTTCAAAGATCTTGTATCATTTGAGAGAGAGAGCACAAGCAGTGGGAGAGGCAGAGAGAGAGGGAGGAACAGACTCCTGGCTGAGCAGGAAGCCCAACCCGGGACTCAATCCCAGGATCCTAGGATCCTGACCTAAGCCAAAGGCAGATGCTTAACCATCTGAGCCACCCAGACATCCCTGGGATTTTTTTTAAATGACTTTTGATAATTGAGCAACAGGATATGAAAATTAAATGCAAAAGTTTTTCTCCTGGTTTTATTTCATGGATGGATGAATGGATATAGAGAGAGAGAGAAAGAGAGAGGGTTTTTTTTAAGGTTTTATTTACTTATTTGACAGAGACACAGTCAGGGAACACAAGCAGGAGGGAGTAGGAGAGGGTGAAGCAGGCTCCCAGGGAGCCCAATGCAGGGCTCAGTCCCAGGACCCTGGGATCATGACCTGAGCTGAAGGCAGACACTTAACCAACTAAGCCACCCAGGCGCCCCTTATTTTACAGATATTTTAAATTAACAGAGTCCCCTCTTATTAATATAGTTACTACTAAGGCAGGAAGTATTGCTATTTGTATGATTAGTAATTAGCATCTCAGTGCTTCCATCAACCTTTCTGTACTCAAAAGTAATTATAAAATGTTCACTAGATTGATCTGTATTCAGTAAGTAATCCCAATTATTAGGAAAAAGTAGACTTTAAGTTTAGTATATTTCTTTATAAAATGCAACTTTTTGGATAAACTGGGAGAATATACCATTTTGGCATGAACCACTCCTATCTCACATTCCCCCTGAAAAATGGGCTAATTCAGCTCAAAAGTAATAGTGCCTGTTCTTCCCATGAGAATCTGGTCCACTCTAAGGAAATGTGGCTCAACGGTCATGTCGGGAAACTTTGCTAACAGTATCTTTGTGTTGCTGCCAGAGCTGCTTAGGTTGCTTTAATATCCCCTTTTCTGTCTATTTCTCATAGGCTGTTTACTTATTCTATGGAACCAAAGACTGTTTGGTGCAAGAATGTAAAGATTTGAATAAAAAAGTTGAGGTAAGCTTTTAAAGTTTTAGGTGATCTCTGGATTGTCAACTTTTTTTTAACAAAAATGCTGAATTTTCTGTTAACATATTTTGTTGACATACATGGAGTATTTATTGTGTGCCAGGCAGTTTATTAAGTGCTTTCTACACATTGCCTCCCTAAATCGTCACCACTACCCTGTAAGGCAGGTACTGTTACATTCCCATCCTGCAGAGGAGAAAATCGTGGAATTAGATAATTGGCCCAGATTTACATATAACCGGGACTTGATCCCAAGTTCATCCACCTCCAGTCTGTTTAATGCTGAACAGCTTCCTTTCATACTTGATGGCACACTCGAAGCAGTCTCACACAGGGCCTGACTCTTCAGGAACTCTAGAGGAGGTTTAAACACAGAGTGTAATTTCTGTTATGGCTGTGAGGTGTGTCTGTCTTACGTACTAAAACAGAGTGAAGATGCAGGAGCAGTAAAAGTAGGATACTAACAAGTGCTCATGCTGCAGTATCCGAGATGGCAGAGTCTTGCGTGTAGTCCTTGCTTGCTTCCAGAAAGAATCTATAACAGTGACCGCACTGACAAAGATATCAATACTGAGAAGCCTAGAACTGGTAAATTAAGTCAGAGGGGAAGAGCCAGGCAGATAGCTTGGGAAAAGAGAGAACAATGAGCAAGCAGTGTGAGGAGCTTGAGGATACGTAGGCGAGGATACGTAGGCCAGGGAGGGCCGTGGCCTGCAGGCGAATACCAAACTCACAGACTCTGCAGCCGAGGCATGGGATGAACAGCACAGTTTGCCATAAAAACAGTTCCCTTCCGCTTTATCATATTTCCTTTGTCCTGGGCTCTGATAGCATTGGTAGAGTGAGGCAAAGATGGTGTAACCCTTTATTTTTGTGTGTGTCTGATATTTTATTTATATAAAAATTATTTGTGAAGCCACCTACCAAATGCCAGGCACCATCTTAGGCGCTGGAAATGCCGTGATAAACCCCTCGCTCTGTTCTCTGTTCACTGTGCCGTGAACTCAGTGAGAAGATGCTGAAGCCACATTGCAGTACAGTGTGAGGGGCGACATGGTAAGGAAGGTATTCGGTCTTAGGAGAGTAAGTAAGAGCAATGCATAACCCAAGGGCTGGGGAAACTGTCTAGGGAAAGTGACTGTCACCAGTCTCTCTGGAAGACACGACAAGGGAGAATCTGAAAATTCAATAAGAAATAGCTAAGTGCGAAAGGAGGTGAAAATTGTTCTAGGCTGGGTGACCCTCTTGGGTCCCCACCCTCTTTGGGAATTCTTTTACTCTATCATTCAATAAACTTAACTGTCACTCAGCAAACGTTGCTTTGCTGCCCCATCCCAAAAAAAGAGAATCGAGAATTGTTCTCGGCTGAGAAGAGCATGTGCAGCAACCCAGAAGTAAGAGAGAACACGGTGTATTTGTGTGAGTTCAAGCTGGAGGATCGCTTGCGGGACAGAAAGTGGTGAGAGCGGAGGCCAAAGCTATAATTAACATATTATAGTCACTGAACAGGAAGGCAGATTCCTTGGGGTCAGTGGGTGGGCAGTAGTCTCTTACACGGGCATCTCCCATCCTGCGTGGACGGATGTGGGCGTGAATCCTGAGTGGCTCTGTCTGGAAATCACATGCCTCGTGGTAACTAACTGCTCGGATTTCTTTAAAGCTAGAGCTGGACGGCGAGCGAGTCGAACTGCCCAACCTGGAAGGTATTATAGTTCTGAACATCGGCTACTGGGGCGGTGGCTGCAGACTGTGGGAAGGGATGGGAGACGAGACTTACCCTCTAGCCAGGTAGGTACGCTTGTGGTCACTTGTGGCATGTCATGTTTCCTTTAAAGCAGCCTGTCCCTTCTTCTCTGTAGACCGTTCATATTTTCTCTTCACCGTTTTCTCTTTTGCATAGCTCATTAATACGAATATTTAACCAGTTGATTGTCTGCCTCGGTGAAAACGTAGTCGTCCTCACGGGCTGATTTCCTTCATTTCCTCATGTAGTCCATGTTTCCTTTTCCCGCCTGTAGACACGACGATGGTTTGCTGGAGGTCGTTGGTGTGTATGGCTCTTTCCACTGTGCTCAGATCCAAGTGAAGCTGGCAAACCCTTTTCGAATAGGGCAGGCGCATACAGTGCGGGTAGGTGAGATGTTGCTCTGTGGTTCATATGTACAGAGACTACTTGTCTAAGTCCGTTTCTTTTTTTTTTTTTTTAAGATTTTATTTATTTATTTGACAGAGAGAGATCACAGTAGACAGGCAGGCAGAGAGAGAGAGAGAGGAGGAAGCAGGCTCCCTGCTGAGCAGAGAGCCCGACGCGGGACTCGATCCCAGGACCCTGAGATCATGACCTGAGCCCAAGGCAGCGGCTTAACCCACTGAGCCACCCAGGCGCCCCCCAAGTCCCGTTTCTAAGCCACTGATCTGTAGAAGATCGATCTGCCCGCTATGGCTTCCCTTGAACAGTGCTTTATAGATAGACCGCCCTGTGGCTCAGCCTCCACTAAGGCCTGGGAGTGACCAGGGGGCGTTGGGGGGTGGGGATGGAGAGGCTGGAGCTGTGGAAGAAACAATCTCTTAAACAATTGCTGAGGAATCTGAATAGGTTCAAGAACTAGCATTAAAGGACTGTGGATAATAATACTTAGGAAGACCTTTCCAAACTTTGGGGGATTGACTTTGTTCTAATTATTTGTTCCCTAAAACCAGTTGATTTTGAAGTGCTCCATGATGCCAATGCAGGTGGATGGGGAGCCGTGGGCCCAGGGGCCCTGCACGGTCACCATAACTCACAAGACGCACGCACTCATGTTGTATTTCTCTGGAGACCAGACGGATGAGGACATCTCCAGTACTTCAGATCAAGAGGACGTAAAGGAAACCGAGTTGACGGATGAGGAAATGCAAGTTTAGAGTAAAATCCACACGCAAGCAGATACGTGGTCGTCCAGAAGTTAGAAATTCCTTATCAGCTGTTTAGTCTGAATTTCACCAGTAGTATGATGGGGATACATTTATGTAAATAGCATTCCAGAAACAGCCAAATTTCCGGTTGTTTACAGATGCCTGTTCCTTTTTCAGGAAAACACCCCAGTCATATTGTACTAACTTTAAAAAGTCACAGAACATTAATTACTCGAAGGTGAGGTGTTTTTCAGGGCTTCTTGTTTGAGAGTGGGACTCGCTCTGAGCCCTGCCCCCCTCATTCCTTATTCTCAAATACACATTGATGGGCCCATTACACGTCCAGCAAGATGTAGGTGGAAAAATCATTGCCATCTTAATTCTTAAGGGGTAACACAATAACATTTTAAAAATGAACCTGCTTTTTTGAGAGGAGATGATGTGTCCAGCCAGCTCGGGTAATGCGGGCCTTCCTCCTGCAGCTTGCCTCTGACAGCTTTCTGCAGCCCAGCAGAGCAGATCCCTGCGGATCTATTTCCAGAAAACCTACAAGGAGAAATGTTAAAGAAAGACAATACTTAAATTTTTGTTGTAATTTTTATCTTGAGAGCATTTTCAGACCCACAAATGTTGCTTGCTTAACCCTATTAATGACCACGTTGAACTCGAATTCAGCATCTTGTTTATGATCCCGTGTAGACAGAAGACAACCACATAGGTGAATTGGTGAAGGTTAACATTGAGAACACTTTGGATTGAAAGTTAGGGTTTTCAAGCTGGATGGTTGACGTGTTTCTCCTGAAAAGAAGACAGTATCAACAATTCAAAAAAAGTACTGCAGAAAATTTATTAGTCATAGTAATTGCTCAAAAACTTCTAAAAGTTCAGTGGTCTTGTAGTATTTTGAAGTCTTTTATATCCAAAGTACTTAACAGAATCCATGGATTCAAAAAATAAAAAAGAATCCATGGATTCTGTTAAGAATCACAGACAGAATCCTGTGCTAAAATGCTTTTATCATATTTATTTTAAAATGAGAGAGATATTTTTTTATTTATTTATTTTCTTCATTGTGGTATACTTGTGTTTAGTGTTTACAATATATGGCTTTATTTAATAAGTTTATCACATAAATTCAGCTAGTCAAAATCAGAAATGTAGCCTATTGACTAATTAAAACCCATAATTTAATTCTGACATATATATAATCTAGATGTTTTCCTTCTTCAGAAATATTACTCAAGATTTTTTAAAAAGAGGGAAATGAAAGCACTGGCAAACAACAACTTTTGCATAACTGAAAGTTTCATTTCATTCTTTATCTGACTGACCCTCTCTGCCAGGAACTTACTGAAGGGCTAGTTTCATGATTTCCCCCACTAGAGGGCGCCCTTCTGGTGTCTGTTGGCCTGCTCCCGCACTGGGCCTCCAGCCTGGTGTTTTCCTAACAAATGGCGCATTTTGTGGGCTTCGTGGTCTTTCATGACGTTAGTCTCTGAAAGAATAGAATGCATCCTCCAAAACAACATTAGCTTCCTTGAAGGATCTGTTTATGGCAATTCAGGGATGACAGATCCATTAACTTAAATTTCATTCGTCAGGCTGAGGCCATGTTTTGAAGGAAAAACTTAGTAGTGATACAGTAGTCAGTGCATTTTATATATATAAAATACTTTTTTTTCTGCTTAAATTAACCTCTTCCGTTTCCTAAGAGGAGATGCTGAATTCTAGTATTGAAAGATTTTGTAAACAAATCTGTTTCACCTTTTTCATACACCTTCATCAAGGTTGATGAAGGGAGAGTCTTACAGATTTTCATTTATGGACTGATCATGTTTTAAGTATAATGAATTTGATTTCTTAACTCATGGTCAGCATTGTTACAGATGTCACATTTTATAAATATACTGTTAAATTCACTTTGCTTTAGGCTGTAATTTATCTGTAATATAATTCCATAGTGCTAATTGTAGAATCAAAGTAGATGGTTTGGGATATCAGCATTAAAATGATTAGGTTTTTTTGTTAAAACCTAACCATAATGTTACATTGGATTTAGAACAGGTCTAGATAACACCCTCGTGTATTTAAACAAATTGTTTTTTTAATTTTCATAATCCAGTGAGGTTTTTTCCCCCCATTCACTCTTCACGAAGTTTCTTCTGTTGCCTTATTCAGTCATTCAGGCTTCACTTCCATTTAGGAAAGTTATTTCTGAATGCCATATCATAAAACACCGTTTTAGCAAAGTCCATTTACTTTTTAGGCACATGTACCCAGCATTTTAAATAAACCATTAGGCATAGGTCTTGTTTTAAATAAGGTCAGTTTACAAGGCTCACATTTGCAAATTATACATTAGAGTAGCAATGTCAGCTGCACCGGGCATTCTGTACTTTGCAAAGATAATTTGCCATAATATTTTCCTGTTCCATTTTAAGTCGTTTAGACTTAAGCATAATAACAAATTCTACATTCTCAGGAAGAAATATATGAAGTAAAGCCTATCTCCATGTCTGTCTTTAGATTCGTTCTATCCTTTGCTGTCCGGGTGCATTCCTAACTCCTTAAGCTTAGCAGCCTAAACACTGAGTACCCGGCAGCGTGTATGGATCCCATAAGTAGGTGGTGATAAGTTCAGTGCTTTGTTATGTTCATTAGAAATCAGACCGGCTTGGGTTTTAAAATGCAGGTTGTCTGATAGTGAGATTACAAGATCCTAAAGGACTTTTAGGTTTTCTGCAACAGCTGTGAACCCTTAATGTAGCTAATGTTTATAAAAATTTTATAGTCAGAATTATTTTTATTTTTGTAGGGTGTGTCAAAACATGTAGTATTTGCTTTTTGCAATATGTTTGCCTAGAGTTGTAAAGTATTCTGTGACTCAAATTGTCAAGTCCTTTGTGTTGTAAAAATGAATACTACCAGCATGTCAAAAGAAAAATGGTTTGCGTTTGTAATATAAAGCAAAATTGTATTTACTATATATTACGGAATTTTAAATTTGCACTAACTAGGAAACTTTAAAGGTTATGTTAATTTACAGATTCATGTGGATCCGAATACATAATTTTTACTTGTTCGGCCAAAAGGGTCAGTAGAATAGGTGATAGTTTTGTGTGTTTTTTTTCCCTGATATGATAATATTGAAGCAAGAACCAGCACTTTCTATTCAGAATTCTTTTTAATTCTTCCTAATTTGGAACAATAGAATATAGGTAGATTTATTTTTAGAAGTACCTAGGAATTTAGAAAGAGGAAAGAATAATGTTACTCTGTCCCAGTGTGAGTGAATGAAGGTATGTTCTCAGCGATAAGACGGAAGCGGCGGTTTTGGTTTTGCTTTGGCTTTGAAAATATGTCCCTGCCTTTCTCAGATTTTCCCTTTAAATCCTGTCTCCTGTTTCTCAAAGTGTGATCCACACATTGTCTGCAGCACCAGAAGTACCGCCGGGCGTGAGGGCTCTGACCTGAGGCATCAGTGTCTCTGGCAGTGGGACCAAGGGAGACTGCAGTTTTACTCACAGGCACCTTGGGTGCTTGCGCGACACACGACATTTCTTTTTTTTTTTTTTTTTTTAAGATTTTATTTATTTATCAGAGAGAGAGAGGGGGAGAGAGCGAGCACAGGCAGACAGAATGGCAGGCAGAGGCAGAGGGAGAAGCAGGCTCCCTGCTGAGCAAGGAGCCCGATGTGGGACTCGATCCCAGGACGATGGGATCATGACCTGAGCCAAAGGCAGCTGCCCAACCAACTGAGCCACCCAGGCGTCCCGACACACGACATTTCTCAAGCAGCTGGTCCGCACCTCATGTGCTCACTCAGGGCTTTTCCTGGATGGATACCTTGCAGAAAAATGGAATGAACTGGAGGTTCTTAAAATGGTTTCTCCTTCACTCCACTCACTGCTTTCTAACCCCCAAATCATTCTTCTGAAGGAATTCTGTGAACAGTTCGTTCCCTATCTTCTCCAAATTCCTGGGTTCATCTAGACTCAATTACATAAAAATTGGTAGCTTCCGTTCCTTCCGTGGAAATAGCTTTTGGACTGTGATTCATGGAGTCTTAGAACAAGCAGTGCAGGGGGCCAGTGGAGTGGACCCCCAGGGGCTCCTGCTTTCTCACTTTGGACGCTGTTGCAGACAAGATCGCAGTAGATCAAATTCTTCCTCTTTTGGGCGGGGGGGGGAAGGATTCTGCTATTTTTTTTTTAAGGGTTTGGAAGCCACTCTTTTAATGACTCGTCACCTGGTTCATTTTCTGCTGATTTGTACGTATTCAGAAACTTCATGGGTTTTGGTGAAAAATACTTCGGAGGTCTCTGTTGCTGCTTGAAATATGACCATTTGGCTATTTCTCAAGGCTTAAAGCCATTTTCTTGAATAGTAAAGCACTGGCTTAACCTCTGTTCCTCCTGTTTCTAATTTTAATGTAGAAATGGTCCTGATTATTTTAGTTTTGTAAATGCACACGCGCGCGCACACACATACACATTTACCCCACACCCTCCCCGGCCCTGACTGTAGTTGGTGCATGAGGCTTGCAGATAACAAAAAGGTACATTCTAAGGACCTGGAGAAAGAATCCAAAAATGTCCCTCATACAGAAGTTAACAAAACATAATGACTGAACTTATTCACCTGCAGAAACATCTGAAGAAAGTCCCCTAGAAGCTGCAGATGAACACATGTTGCTGATCCTAGACGCTTCCCCAGTCTTTGCTGCTCACTTCCTGGGCTGCCTCACCCCCGAAGGGAAGCGTCCATGCAGAACACACTGCACAAGATAACCCACAGGAAGTTTCCACTGTGTGATGCTTTTCGGTGACCAATGTGGAAAGCTGGAAAGGAGAGCTGGAGGTGAGGTCGCCACCCTTGTTCCCCTCCCACTGTCCAGGCAACACTCACAGACTGTGCCACCAGAGAACGTTCCTGCCGGAAGGGTAGCCAAACTGTAGTCCAGGACAGTGGCTCATCAGAACATTGGATCTCATTCCTCTGGTTCTGGGCTCTGGCAGCAGTCTTTCTCTGGAATGTGGTCTACTTGAATGAGCCCCACAGACAATGGGCACTCTGATTTGTAGTTCTATCTAATTCACGTTTAGAGCAGCCTGGATCCTCAGCCCTGATCACTCGGCAGGTGAGCTGGCTGAGCTGGCTCTCTGAGCCCACACTATGCCCCAGCTGGCCTTCACACACCCACCCCCACTCCTGCCCACAGTGCCGGGTACCTACCGCTTAAGTACCCTGTGTTCCCCGCTTCGTTGTGTTCGCTCTGTATCGTGGCTGATGCCTACAGAGAAATGTGAATTAAGGCATTTGATACATTGGAAACATTTTGCTTGTTTTTCAATAAAATTTAAAGTACAGCACTCCAAAAACCATGATCCTGTATTGTTTTTTGACACAACCGTGAGAAAATAAGCAGCTTTGGGTTAGTTTCACAGATGATAGACCTTGGTCTACAGCAACAGAGTGTGTGGAAAGCTCTGGGTCAGGTGCTTGTGGACAGAAAGAATAGAAGATTCCTACCGCATGGTTTTGGTAGCCTGGGGCAGAGTATACGAACCCGAACGCACATTCATTCATTGTCATATTTACCGAAATGTCCATTTTTACTAATTTTTTGAAATAACTTCAAATCCACTGTTCACTTGCCTACTTTTTATTTTAAACAGACACTGCCAAACCTAGCATACCTTTCTTGATCAGTTTAAACATGAATTACCCCGCTTGGCAGTCACACCCACTCATGTTCACGAGGAAGACTCTGCTAACCAAAGAGCCCCAGACAGGCCCATGTTTGGACTTCTTAGCAGTTTTAACACATTTATTGGCCCTTTGGTTCTGCTAGATGTTTCTACTTACTTTCATCTCATTATAATCTGCAGTGCTGTGAGTAAACCTTAAGCAGTCCATATTACAGATTGGTAACTCAGAGCTAGATGATGCCAGGTCCTCATCCGCAGTGCTTTCTTACCGTGGACAACCCCCCCACCACCACCACCAGTGTACCATACAGAAAGCAATGTGAGGTGTGAACAGGCACATCATGAGCTGGGCACTGGGAATGCTAGGGTTAAGCCCCCAAAGGGGCTCCCCACACAAGGAAATTGGTCACATGCATATTAAAGATTAATTACTTGTAGGAGTTTCAAGATTTTGATGAGATGAAAGCATTACACATTGGCCATAAGAATTGAATTTGGGGGGGGGGGTAGGGTTTTGGAACTAGGAAATAGAAACAGCATTAATTAGTCTGAGAAAGCTGTGTATGCTCAGAACCCTTGAGGGCAGAGAGCTTACCTTGTTCATCTCTGCGTTCAAATAAACGAGTATATGCACAACTCTTGTGAAGATTCTGTTCTATGTGTTCTAGAACACTTACCCTACAAGAAGACATTACTCTCAGCCTCCAATTCCCAGCATCGTCTTCAAACAAATGAAGTTGCTAGGGCACAACCCTAGGGCAGCCCAGGCAAACAGCACACCTATGTGTGTCTCACACCCCATTCCCTGGGAAGTGCTCCCAATCGAAGACCCTACCAAAGGACCGTGTAATCATTCACCCCCTTGTGGCTGACTGGACATGGGAAGCCCACCAGATGACCAGGAACCAGATTCTCTGTGGGGCTTTGTTTTCATATACCTTCTAAATCCATACGACTCAAAGCATGGCCCACAAATTGTCTGCTCCCAATCCATCCAGAAGTGCAGAAACTGAGTAAGAGTTTAGAAATTTTTATGGCTTATTTTGACAGTTGATTATTGAATCTAATGATAATAAAATGTGGCTTGTATTTTACATGTCTTTTTCATGTCATTTTCCTGTTTTCTAAAAATACCAATACATGATGTATTGGAAATTTTAAAAAACTAGAACAACAACAAAAACACCCGCCTGGTCCACCACAGTGAGTTTTAAGAAGCCCTGCTTTAAATCCTTACTGCCTTTGGTGGAGGAGGAGGGGCCAGTTGCAGTGAATTTCCTTATAAATAAGCTCTGACTGAAATATTGCAGGAAGCTTGCTTTAATTTGATGATAGGAGCAGTGACCTTTGGTGTCCTACGAAAGCTTGTGACCATGATTCAGGTAATGACAATGGACTCTGAACCAAGGAAACAGATCACTGGAGGAAGGGGGAGAGAGGACCAATACGGACTTGTCAACTGTATTTCAAATAAAAAACAAAGACGGTAAGAACTTGTTACCTCAAGATAGGTAAGAGATTGCGTAAACTGGAACCTTAAACAGAACCATATGGTTTGGAAGTATGAGGTATAATCACTTACGCTTGCAGAGCATTTGATCATTTATGAAGTGATTTCATACACTGTTATTTATTCCTCACAAAACACAACAGTGTAAGGAAAGGAGAGATCATTTGTTTTCCAAATGAGTACACCATGACTCAGAAAGATTAGAGACATGCCAGTGTCTCACAAAGCTGGAGTCTCAGGACTCCAAAATCTAATGGGGCTTGTTGTTCTTGGTTTGTCTCTAAGTTATGCCAGGTTCTGTCTCGATCAGGGGTTCTCAGCCTTTACTGGGTCCCAAGCAGACCTTTTTAAGAAGCTGGTTATAGTTATGGACACACACATGCACGGTGTTACAGCATTGCTATGCACACACAGCAGAATTTTATAACGAACTTCAGGGGCCTCCTAGACTCCACTTGAGAACTACCAAGCCAAGAACACCAGCCTTAGCCAGGGTGTCTCAGATGTTTAGTACCAACTGGCAATGAATTTGCTCTGTCTGGTTATCCTCTGCCGTCTCTAGTCATTTTCTTTTTGGGCTCAATCACAAAGCCACGGAGTACCACAGAGAACTCAGGGGCACATGAGTTCAGAAGAGCTAGTGGTAGAGGAAGGCTTCAGGAAGGAAGAAAGTGGCACTTAGCCTGAATGTCAGGGGAAATGCTATCTGGCATATTCAGAAAACCCTGAGGTGGCCAAGCTGGTGAGAAGAAAAGGTTAGGGTGGAGGATTCATGGAAGATGAATTTGGAGATACAGAAAAACTGGAGAGCCTTGAACAAGAAGCTTGAACAGAACCCTTGAGGGCATGTCAACTTTAAGCCTGTAAACCTTGGGATGCCACGCATGAAATGGCATCATGACATTACCCGGGCAGTGTCGTGGAAGATGAGTTACAAGGAGAAGGATTAGAAGCAGGAAGCCTAGTTCCAGGGACTTGACTACAATGTAGGAGTGAACAGAGGAGGGTTGGAATTCAGGTGGAGAGGACAGAGGAGAGCAGAGGCAAAAATGAGAACACTTCTAGAGGAAGAATGACAGGTCGGGATGGAGGATACCTCAAGGAAAAGGTTAAGTTGTCTTGAGATTTCCAGCCCTGGAAGAATGAATTCATTCAATAAATATGGATTGTGAATAAACAAATGACAGGAATGGGGACGTGCAGGATTTCAAGGTCACACATACAAGGCTAAGGCCAAGGCCTGACTGAATCGAGCAGTGAAGTTACAAGGAGCCACTTTTAGAGTCAAAGCGTGCGTTCCTTAAAGACCATAATAAGAAGAAGCCAAAGCTGCAAGCTCCCTGTGATTTTTGCCTCAGACCCCAAAGGGCACACCTGCAAAACGAAAGGGCCAGAAGACCACCGTGCAAGTAGGAGAAGCCCATGGCTGAGGAAACAGTTCAACCCCACAGGGAAGTGGTTTGAAACTCTGAAACCCACGCCTCGCCAGTACCTCAGAGGAAAGAGAAACCTTCTCATGACATCTTCCCAGGAGAGATAAGGAGGCCAACAGAAAATGGCATTGCACTAGCTCCTTGCAGACCTCCCATCCTCTCGTGTCTGTAAGGATCACAAGGAACCCTGCCAAGATTCAGCAAAGGGGCCTTAGTAAGCCTGGGCCTTAGTAGATTAGGCCAAGGACGCCATGATAGCGCAGGAGAGTCATTCCTCTACACGAGGGAGGGCTGGTTTTGAGCAACAGAAGATAAGCGTGGTTCTAGATACTCTCTGTATAAAGACTGTGAAGTTACAGTAGGACAGGCACATAGGACTGCTCAGGCCTGGCCAGAAGCACATGTACAGATGTGTGCATCATTGGCGGATAAGTGGGGTAGAATGGAGTTTCGGCTCCAGGTCCTGGGTTCCGGCTCTGTCACTCACTACATGTGTATTCCAGTCACCATGGCTGTGCGGCCAATTACCTGAAAACTTAGTGGCTTAAAGTAACAAGATTGACTTTGCTCCCGAATCTGCAGCTTGTGCAGGGCTCCGTTCATTTCCCACAGGAGTCTGGTTCTCCGCCTCGGGGCTGTGGCGAGAGCTCACTCGGTCACACAGTCCATGCGTCGGGACTCTGGTGGCACGGGGGCTTCCTCACATGTGGCGTCTGAGTTCCCAGGAAAGCGTCTGAGAGTGAGAGAGCCAGACAGAAGCCCTAGCTCCTGTAGTGAGCTCGCCTGAGAAGTCGCACAGTGTCACTCCCATCACTTTCTGTCATCAAGATGGTGACAAAACTGTCAAGCCTCCACAAAAAGAGAAACAGGCTCTGCCTCTTAGTGAAGGTGTGGGAAGGTTCCGGAAGAACATGTGGGAATGGAAAGAGGGCTATGGCCATTTAGGGAATCTTTCTCTCGCTCTCTCTCGGTGGAATCCATGTAACGTGAAATGTATCATTTCAACCATTTTATTAAAGATTTTATTTATTTGAGAGAAAGAGTGAAAGAGAGAAAGAGAGCACAAGTAGGGGGAGAGAGAGAAGCAGACTCCCTGCTGAGCAGGGAGCCCGATGTGGTGCGCCATCTCAGGACTCTGGGATCATGACCTGAGCCAAAGGCAGACGCTTAACCCACTGAGCCACCCAGGTGCCCACAACCATTCATTTTCGCCAACCAAAACCGCCTCCCTATGAAACACCAACTCTCTGTTCCCTGCTTCTCCCAGCCCCTGCGAGCCACTCGGCTGCCCTCCAGCCTCACAAATGTGCCTATTTTGCGTACGTTGTATAATAGCATCAGACATTATTTGTCCTTTCGTGTCTGGCTTACTTCACATAGCATAACGCTTCCACGGTTCTAACGTGATCTCTTGAGCCCGTGTTCCTCATCTACCCCCCCCCCCAAAAAAATGGAGACTAGAACCCATTTCTCAAGATTGCTTGGCAGATGTACAAGGTAAGACGTGTTATGGTCCACAGTATCATGACCATATGGCCTACAACCCACTGCAGTCACGCTCTAACCACAAGGTAAGCAAACCTGCAGACAAAGACAACAGACCAAGGATGGCAGTGTGGAAGGAAGGAAAGACCCACTGATGACAATGTCGAGGCCCTGAGTCAGTCAGCACTGGAACTGTCCTCCCTGGGGACTGCTTGGTGTGTGAGATGAAAAATTTCCCAATTTTTAGAAAATTGGGTTTTCTGCTCATCAGCATCAAAAGCAACATCCACGGGACGCCTGGGTGGCTCAGTTGGTTAAGCAGCTGCCTTCGGCTCGGGTCATGATCCCAGAGTCCTGGGATCGAGTCCCACATCGGGCTCCTTGTTCTGCAGGGAGCCTGCTTCTCCCTCTGCCTCTGCCTGCCACTCTGCCTACCTGTGTTCTCTCTCTCTCTGACAAATAAATAAATAAAATCCTTTAAAAAAAAAAAAACAACATCCTCACTAATATGTGTGTAGAGTCTTGTATATTACTGGGAATATAATAGGTGGAAATCAATGTTAGCTATGATGATGGTGGTGGTTGGGTGGTGGTGATGGTGGTAGTTGGGTGGTGGGGTGGTGATGGGGGCGATGGTGGGTTCCTGGAGGGCAGAATGCTAAGGTGAGACTAGCAGGGATCCTGGACACTCAACTTTAAGGGGGATTGGACAGATAGAAACAACAGAGGATGAAATGACAAATAACCAGGAAAGGAAAGGGGCAGTGAAGTATGATGCAAGCTGAGGAGATGAGAAATAACTATGCGAGGGAAAGTTCTGCCATGCAGAATGCTGCAGAGTGAATGGTCTTCCTCTCGTCTTCATGGACTTCAAAGGGGCCCAACTGGACACAAAAAGCCCAGAGGGATGTATTTATTGGTGCCCCCTGAGGTGTTTTTCTAGACCAGAGATTCTCAAAGTGCAGTCCCCAGATCTACAGCATAAGCAACACCTTAGTACTTGCTAGAAATGTCAAGTCCCAAGACCTACTCAATCCCAAACTCTGGGGATAGAGTCTAGGAATCTATTTTAATAAGTCCTCCAGGTGACTTAAATGCCTCTAATGTCTGAGAATGATCCAGACTAAATGCCTACGTGCTAGAGAATTTGCTCGTAAGGATGTTGTGTCCTATGAAGAAGGGGAGAAATAAAGAGAACTAAATCCCAGGGCAAATTCAGTCCCTTGGTGAAGGGTGTGGAGGTTTTCTCTGTGCAAGGTTGAAGAAAGAGTTCTCTCCTCCCAGCAGAATCAGATGGACCCAGATGAGAAAAGATGGGCCAAGCTCCAGGCACTTCAAGAGAATGTCTGTGAGGGATTTAACTTTTGTGGTTTTTTTTCTTTTTCCTAGGACTCTGAAAAAAGTCATATGTTTAGCATCAGGTAGTAAATATTACTTTTTTGCTCTGTTATAAATTCTTCTGGCTGACCCCGAATAGAACAATCTTTAACGCGTGTTGGAACATTGTATTCACAATGTTCATTCACAAATTTGATAAATATTTCTTGGGCATATACTATGCCCTGGGCACTTTTCTACATGTTTACAAAACAGTTGTGAACAAGAGGGACGAAACCCCTGCTCTCAGGGAGCTTACTTTCTGGAGGGAAATGAGAGAGGGAGACTAAAGGGAAGTGTGGCTTTCTTTGCATTACCTCACACTTGGAATAAAATCTAAAACTCTGCCACAACGTCCTCCAGACAACAGACACATTCCTGCCACAGGGCCTTCACTCTTTTCCCTGAACTTCGCTTCATGTGATCTGACTCTCTGTATCACTTCATTCTGGATGTTGGTCAAACATTGCCCCATCAGAGGGGTCTTCCCTGAACATCTTATCTGCGCCACCACACACACATACACCACATATACACATAAACACACGCATACACTGAGCTCTCTGCTCAGCAGGGAGCCTGCTTCCCTTCCTCTCTCTCTCTGCCTGCCTCTCTGCCTACTTGTGATCTCTCTCTGTCAAATAAATAAGTAAAATCTTTTTTTTTTTTTTTTTTTTTTTTTTTTTTTAAAGATTTTATTTATTTATTTGACAGGCAGAGATCACAAGGAGGCAGAGAGGCAGGCAGAGAGAGAGAGAAGCAGGCTCCCTGCTGAGCAGAGAGCCCGATGCGGGACTCGATCCCAGGACCCTGAGATCATGACCTGAGCCGAAGGCAGCGGCTTAACCCACTGAGCCACCCAGGCGCCCAATAAGTAAAATCTTTTAAAAAATTTTTAAAAATAATTTTATAAAGGTGGGGACGGGGATGCCTGGGTGGCTCAGTTGGTTAAGCCGCTGCCTTCGGCTCGGGTCATGATCCCAGGGTCCTGGGATCGAGTCCCACATCGGGCTCCTTGCTCAGTGGGGAGCCTGCTTCTCTCTCTGCCTCTGCCTGCCTCTCTGCCTGCTTGTGTTCTCCCGCTCTCTCTCTCTAACAAATAAATAAATAAAATCTTTAAAAAAAAAAAAAAAAGGTGGGGACGGTCACTTCTAGTATTCTCTCCTTTTCCCCCCGGGCAAAGCCTGCTGTTTCCTAAATGTCTAACAGCACCTAATACTGTACTTAGTTCCTGGTTATTGGCCACCTTCCAGAGAGGTGACAATGAAAGTTCACTTCTGTGTCACTGCCTTAAATGCTAAAGAAATATCCAATTGTTAGACATGAAGAGTAATGTCTCCTTATGAGTCACTAAGGAATACAGAAGCAAAACAGAAACCACCCCACCTAATAGGAGGGACTCTTGGTAATCACGCAGAGGTCTGCTGGCGAAATAGTACAAGATGACGCAGCCACTCCACAGCAGGGAAGCAAATGCAAGCTTTCTTGTTTACGTGTCGTGGGATTATATTTCTGACTAAACATAGTTGGCACTTCTTACATCATTAGCAAATTTTGATTTATATGTGTTTTTTACATTTTTTTTAATTTTATTAACATACAATGTATTATTTGTTTCAGGGATACAGGTCTGTGAATTATCAGGCTTACGCGCTTCACAGCACTCGTCATAGCACATACCTTCCCCAATGTCCATAACCCAGCCACCCTATTCCTCTCCCCCCACCTCCCAGCAACCCTCAGTTTGTTTCCTGAGATTGAGAGTCTCTTACGGTTTGTCTCCCTCCCCAGTTCCATCTTGTTTCATTTTTTCCCTCCCTACTCCACAACCCCCCGCCCTGCCTCACAACTTCCTCATATCAGGAAGATCAGATGATAATTGTCTTTCTCTGATCGACTTATTTTGCTCAGCATAATACCCTCTAATTCTATCCATGTTGTTGCAAATGGCAAGATTTGGTTTTTTTTGATGGCTGCATAGTATTCCATTGTGTGTGTGTGTGTGTGTGTGTGTGTGTGTTACATCTTTATCCATTCATCTGTGGATGGAGATATATACCCAGTAATATACCCAGAGATATATTCCCAGTAATGTACCAGACTCTCTATATATACCACATCTTTATCCATTCATCTGTGGATGGACATCTAGGTTCTATCCATAGTTTGGCTATTGGGGACATTGCTGCTATAAACACTCGGGTGCAGTACCCCCTCAGGTCACTACCTTTCTATCTTTATGGTAAATAAAGTAACTTTCCAGAAAAGCAGCAGAGCACAGACTGCATTCCTTTCCTTCAGGTATTGCATGAAGAGGTGTCAATCCTCTATAAGTGAGTGTTTTATAAAGTGGAAGGTCTTCCTCAGCCTTTTCTTTTCTCAAAGAAGCAATTTCTGTTAACAAAGCATTGATTTGGATTGGCATCTTAAGAATTTAGTTTCTGGGAGGGGCGCCTGGGTGGCTCAGTGGGTTAAAGCCTCTGCCTTCAGCTCAGGTCATGACCCCAGGGTCCTGGGATCGAGCCCCACATCAGGTTCTCTCCCCGGCAGGGAGCCTGCTTCCTCTTCTCTCTCTGCCTGCCTCTCTGCCTACTTGTGATCTCTGTCTGTCAAATAAATAAATAAAATTCTAAAAAAAAAAAAAAAGAATTTAGTTTCTGGGGGCACCTGCCCGGCTCAGTGGGTGGAGCACATGACTCTTGATCTCAGGGTTGTGAGTTTGAACCCCATATTGGGTTAGAGATTATTTAAAAATAAATATTAAAAAAAGAATTTAGTGTCTGTGCAACCCAACAGGTAATGCTACTCTTTTCATCACTTTAAGAGTTACTGCATTTGGGGGCGCCTGGGTGGCTCAGTGGGTTAAGCCGCTGCCTTCGGCTCAGGTCATGATCTCAGGGTCCTGGGATCGAGTCCCGCATCGGGCTCTCTGCTCAGCAGGGAGCCTGCTTCCTCCTCCTGTCTCTCTCTGCCTGCCTCTCTGCCTACTTGTGATCTGTCTGTCAAATAAATAAATAAAATCTTTAAAAAAAAAAAAAAGAGTTACTGCATTTGGTAGTTCCAGGAGCATCCAGGTAATAACCCAACATTATTAATGGATATTGGTAGTGAGGTTCAAATGCTAGTGTGTGCGTGTGTGTGTGCATGTGTGAATCTTTTACCTAGAGAAGATGAATGTAAAATTGCAAAGCTGAGTCGTTTTTTCATATGAACATTTCCCTATCATCAAGAACAGAACAGTAATTGCACAGAACAAAAAAATAAATTAACATAGATGCTGGCCAACCTGAAACCAGTTTGTAATTGTTCAAGGAGTGGGGGGGGCACTATGGCAGGGTTTTTCCCCCCCAAATATGACCACAGCGTTATTTCCCATTCTGCATGCTTAGTTACATTAGGTATTTATGGTCTAAACATACCAGTTAAAAACAGAGATTGTTGGATTGCAAAAAGAAGCAGGAACCAAACATACGCTGTCTGTAAGAAATACACTTCAAATGAAATGACATAGTTTAAAAGAAAAAGGATGAAAAAAAAGATAGGTCATGCTAATATTAATCCAAAGAAAGTTAGAGGGTCTATGTTATATCAGATAATATTCAGAGCAAAGAATTTTAGAAGGGAGATAAAGGCTTGCTTCATAAGGCTAAAAGGGTCAGTTCAACAACAGGACATAAAAATCCTAAATGTTTCTGCACTTAATAGGAGAGCTTCAAATTTCATAAAACAAAGACTGATAAAAAGGAAAGCAGATACACCCACAGTTTTAGTCAAAGATTGATAACACCACTTTCAATAATTGATACAAGTAGACATAAATCAGTGAGGTTATAAATAAAAGGCTTGAACAACACTATCAACTAACTTGACCGACTGACATTTCTAGAACACTCCACCCAGCCTTTTCAAGAGCACATGAACATTTTCCAAGCTAAATCACATTCTGAGTCATCAGTCAGAACTTCATAAATTTCAAACAATTCAAACAATGCAAAGTAGATTCTCAGACCACAGCGAAAGTAAATTAAAAACCAATCGCAGAAAGCTATCTGGAAAACCGCCAACTATGTAAAAACTAAAAACCAAAAAAACTTCTAAATAACTAATGGGTCAAAGAAAAAAATAAGGGAAACCGAAAGTATTTTGAACTGAATAAAATGAAACACGGAGGCCCCGTTTCCAGTTCCACACGTAGGAAGCTTGGAAGTTGCAATTCCCTCCCAACAATAAGTAAAAAGCTGACACATTGAATGACCAACCACTCTTCTTGGACACACACAAGAGGGGAGGCCACGGCAAACTGCTGTCCCCAAGACTGGAGACACAGCCCGGCAAACCTTCACAAGGAATCATGACTTCTGAAGGCAGAGATTCACCAGGGGAGCCAGGGCTGGAGTAGAAACACCTGGAGTGTACCCACTGCTGGAGGCTCTGTGTGGACGACTCCAAGGGGACCGCGTCATACGGGGACTCCTACCATACTGTGAGGGTTTCCTCTAAGACTCAGTCAGCAGCGGAGAAAAATCCTCTTGCCCTTCCGGGAGGGAGGAGAAGAGGAACCATTTTTAAACACAGCGGAGCCCTCTGCCCTTGGTAACAAGGCCTGCCCTCAGGAGAAACCGCTTAACCACTGCCAGCCCAGCGGGGGTTTTATTAGAGCCTGGCAGATCCGGGGGCAGAGAAACACCCCCTTCCAGCCCCTGCTAGCCGTCCTGTCCTATTTGAGGGGAGGAGAATAAAACTGAGAAATATTTGGGAAGCTCACGGCCCAGGGGCATAGGCTCACCCAAGTCTGAGACCTCATCTCAGGACTACGGACCCGTCTCCTCCCCCTACACCAAAGGCCTATCGACAGCAATTCCTTTCGCCTACTACATCACGTGGGGCGAGCCAGCAAGTTACAACGCAGAGCCAAAGGCAAAAAGCACAATCTGAAGAGACAGGGTACACATGGCAGGGATGTTGGAATGATCAGACTGGGGATTGGAAACAATTGGCATTAATTAGCTAAGGGCTTTAATAGATAAAGTACATGACATACAGGAAAGATGGGCGCTGTAAGCAAACTGGAATTCCTCATAAAGAACCAAAAGGATGGGGGTGTCTGGGTGGCTCAGTCAGTTAAGCGTCTGTCTTAGGCTCAGGTCATGATCCCAGAGTTCTGGGATCGAGTCCCACATGGGGCTTCCTGTTCAGTGGGGAGTCTGCTTCTCCCTCTCCCTCTGCCTCCTGATTCCTTGGCTTGTCTTGCCCCTCGCCAGCCATGTGAAATAAATAAAATCTTTAAAAAAAAAAATTGCGATCCCACCACCTTTATGCTGACAGCACCTCCAGAATTGTGACACAATTCTGCTGACAGTCTGGAGTTTGGATTCTACAGGCTGGAGGACACTGTCCCAGCGGGACTGCCTCTGTTCCAGACAGCAGCCACACTTCCAGGGTCCCCAGGCCACCGACACTTCTGGCTGACAAACCCAGAAGGTAACGCTAACCTTGAAAATTAAAATTGTATTATCAGCAAAAATAGATTTATTCAGGAATAGCAGAGAATTGCAATTCAGGAAATGCAAGTCAGGGCAAAACCACACACAAGTCCTGAGAACAAAGAGGAGGAACATTCTTTTACAGAGGAAAGGTGGTGGTGGGGTGGTTGGGAGGGCTGTTACATTCTGTTGGGAGTAAACTGGGAGTTCAAGTGTAGCGACTTTTCCCTGGCTGAGCTGTAACGGTTTATCACTGGCTGGGCTGTTGCCAGGGAAGGAGAAAATCTCCCTTCCTCCTGATGGAGTAGTAAAGTGTAGGCTTCTTCCGGCAAGGTACTCTCTTCCCATTGGGTCTGCAAAGGGCTGCAAGCAGTGGTACAGCATGAGAGCTCCCCCTGCCAGCCTCCCAACTCCATTTTTCAAAAAAGATTTCATTTACTTACAAGAGAAAGAGAGAGAGGGAGCATGAGCAGGTGGGGGGGGGGGGCGGGGTACAGAGGGAGAGGGACAGACAGACAAGCAGACTCAGTGCTGAGCCTGGAGCCCGAGGTGGAGTTCAATCTCATGACCCTGAGATCATGAACTGAGTTGAAACCAAGAGTTGGACCCTTAGCCAACTGAGCCATCCCGGTGCCCCCCAACTCCATTTTAAATGAGGTTTCCTTTATTCAGTTTTGCAGTCACTTGGGGTCTTAGTCTGAGATGCTGTAACAAAAACACCAGAAACTGGGTGGCTTAAATCACAAACATTTATTTCTCACACTTCTTTTTTTTTTTTTTTAATGTATTTATTTGACAGAGAAAGATCACAAGCAGGCAGGCAGAGAGAGGAGGAAGCAGGCTCTCCGCTGAGCAGGGAGCCCCATGCAGGACTCGATCCCAAGACCCTGGGATCATGACCTGAGCCGAAGGCAGAGGCTTTAACCCACTGAGCCACCCCGGCGCCCCTCTCACAATTCTGAAGGCTGGAAGATCCAGCCAAGATCCCGCGCTGGCTCATTCCAAGTCTGAACTTCAGGCAGCTGCCTTCCTGTTACGTCCCCCACAAGGTAGAAGGGGCGAGGGAGCTCTACAGGTGTCTCTTCATAGGGGCACTAATCTCATTCATGAGGGCTCTGCCTTCATGAACTAATCCCCCACCCCTTTCCATTGCATCGGGGGTTAGGCTTCAACATATGATTTTTGAGACAACACAAACGTCCAGTCTATGGCAGAGAACTTCCCTCGGGCTCAAGAATTCATGAAAACTTAAGAAAGAAAAGCAAGAGAGAGAAAGAGGGAGGGAGAGAGGGAGGAAAAGGAAAAGGAAAGGGAAAGTGAAAGGAAAAGGAATTCACGAGAATTCACAATGCTCAGACCTGCTGTACGTTTCAGCGTGTGTAGACACTCACACAACATCTGGGCTGCAGAAAGGAGCACCAGACACTGCTTTGTGACATTCACAGATTCCAAGGCAGGTCAGCCAGCCTCCGCCCTCGTAGTTCTCCTGGGTTTAAAAAGATCTGTGTCTACAGCCCCAAGTATCTCTTTAAGAATTAGCTCCTTAAACAAAACAGCTCATGAAAGAATAGCTCAAATATTCTGAATTCACTAAAATCAACAGTGGGGGAGGAAGAATAAAGAGATGATGTCCCAGTATCAGCTGGAGATCACAGATCCATTTCAGAGGAACGAAAACAGAGGCACCGGCCAGTCCTGGATCATACAAAAAGCTGACCGTGACCTGCTCACGCCAGAGTGGGTGAGTCAGTCCCTGACACCCTCCCCTGGGGCGGTAGTTTTGTTGGTGTTTCTAGGGATTTCTGACTCCTCCCCAGGGCACCAAGGGGCGTCTAGGAGGCACCCCCTCCAGGATGGGATGGCCAGAGCAGTGAGCGGAGGAACCCAATACCATCTCTTCTGATTTATTTTGCGAAACGAGACGTCAGACGAACACAAAGTTGGCCTGACCTTGAGGAATCTGGGTGGGGCAGTGGCAAGGGACCATTAAGTGTCACCGCTGCACACACAATGGCTCAAGACAGCAAGGGTTTGCCTCTCCAGAGCACCTTGCCCAGAGCCCAGCTTGGGTTACCTGCTTGCCCCTCACACACAGAGGGGAGCTCACTTCCCGAGCTGAGATCTGCAGCGGACAGCCAGGGCAGGACCCCAGCTCCGCTGCGGCGCTCCCCTCCTCTCAGCCCAGCTGTCTCCCAGGTGGAAACTGGCTTCAGACCAGGCTTTTGTTTCACATCAATGAAGATGCTTTTGACCTGGGCCAACAGCAGAGAAGAATCACCAAAGAGCTCTTCTTCCCAGCATCAGAGGAGGAAAACTTTAAAAAAAACAAACACACACACATCTCGGCTACTGTAGGGATCCCTTTCCTACAAAGAGGATCTTCCCTACTGTAGGGATCTCCTCCCTCCCAAGGAAGTGGAAGTCCTTTCACACCTGTCGGGAATTTCCAGGGCTCCGGGCCTGACTGGAGTGCCCCGGAATTCCAGCACGAGGCCAGAGATGTGTTAAATTCTCATATATTCATAGAAGAGGTCTGGGGTCCCCACATCCCCAATGATGACCTCTGTCTCACACCACTAAGAGCCTGATCTGAGCCCCCTCCCCACCTCAGGAGTGTCCAGCACAGGCTTCATTTCACCAACGGGAGGCTAAATTCCTCCCACATTGGACTGGGAATTTACATCCCATCAGGATATAAGGAGCTCGGGAAATTCTGGCAGTCCATTCCCTCCTTCTCCTTTGCAGACTGGGGTTATTTTCACTGCACAGAAATGCTGCAGGAAAATTAGCCCCTTGTGCTTGAGCCCCGTGGGGCGTTCTCTCCCTGGCCCTTAAAGTCTCTGGGTGCCCTAGCCTGGTCAAGCCCAATATCTGGAATTAGCTCAAAGGAGGCAAAGAGCAGAGGCTAGAGCGAGTGACAGGCATCTGACTGCCATGAGGGCCAGCCCCGGGTGTGCAGCCTGTGGCCGGGGATAAACAGGAATGCTCCTGCTTCCCAGGGATCTGCCAGAAAGGCTGTGGGCCACAGGTAGTCACCCCAGCAGGTGAGCTAGTGTGGTCCCGGAGGCAGCCCTGCAGGACCCACCCGCGTGACCACAGGCTATGGAGAGAAAGCCTAGTTGTCCTGTGCTGGCCACCGTGTCTCTCCACCAGCCAATCCAGGAAGGATCTCAGTCCTGGGTAGGAAAGGCTATCACGGAGTCCAGTCAGCAGTAGGAGGGCAAGACGACACTCTAGTAGGCGCAAAACCACCACACTCTGTCAACCCAGAGCAGGGTCGCTCTTGCCCCATGGAGTTCCTTGCCCCAAAGCCTAAGCTACAGGAAGAAAGCCTCCCCCAAGCTCTGGGTACAGCCAAAGAATGTCTGCCAAGAGTCGGAAACGGGAGGGGTTTCCATCCATGGGACCTGGGTCATCTTGACCTTGAATCACAAATTCCACAGAGGCTGATCCAGATCATGGTTCGAAACCTTAGCCTGGAAAGTTTCCTGTCGCATTGAACATTTGAAAACCATCGACGGGGTGTGTGAGGCAGGAGGAGAGGAAGGGGAGCAGGGCTATTCTCAAGTGCGGGGAGAGGACACACACCTTCCAGAAACTCTCATCTAGGTGGAGATCTGCCGTGGGTAGTTTCTCTTAAGGACATAAAATACCCGAATCCCCCCACGTTAGCAGGGAAGGATGAATAATATTGAAATTCAGTTATTTTGGAATTTTTAAAAAATCTATTGAGTTGAATAGCCCTATGGAAGTAATCAAAACACTAAGATCCGAAGGCTTTTCCAGGCAGCAAAGGAGCTCGCGCCACGTCACCTGGGGAAGAGCACGCAGCGGCTGCAGACTCCCTGCAACAGAGAAGGGCGCTCAGAGCCCCGTCCAGCTGCCAGCAGTTGGAGACCTACCAGAACAAGGAGGAGGTCACCCTGCCCTGACAGGCACCAGGACGTGGCCATGCCTCCTGGCCCGTGA
The DNA here is from genome assembly GCF_964662115.1 of Mustela nivalis. Classification (NCBI taxonomy): domain Eukaryota; kingdom Metazoa; phylum Chordata; class Mammalia; order Carnivora; family Mustelidae; genus Mustela; species Mustela nivalis. The sequence continues at coordinate 31,717,207 of NC_139036.1, read as the reverse complement.
TGCCATCACCCCCACCCCTTACTCTGGCCGGATCTCTCCTCTTACCCCATCCCCGACCCCCACCTCCCACCAGTCCCCACCCCCCAACACTCTCAACCCCTGGGGAATCACAGGAGACCCGTAGAGAGGTCCACCTGTGGCTCTGTCGCCACAAGCCGGGGCCCGCAGAGGCCCGCGTCTGTGGCCTGCCTACTTGTAGGAGCAGATGGAGAGCATGGCACCAGCAGAGAACACCCAGAAGGCCGGGTACAGCGCTTCCGTGAAGTCCACTTTGAACTTATACATCAGGTGGACCTTGTCGGAGACGGCAAAGAAGATGACGAAGCCATGGTCACAGTTGAGCAGCACGCCGACCCGCGTGGCCTTGGTGGAGGGCAGCGTTTTCTCCACGTTGTTGTGCCACGCAGAGATCTTGGTGTTGAACCACTCCACACACCACGAGGCGCTGTTGCGGCCGAGCCGGCTCTCGGGGCCCTGGCGCGGCATGCTGCCGTAGCAGACGCCCACCCCGCAGAAGTTGTTCTTCTGCAGCTCCACCTCCCAGTAGTGGATCCCTTTCTTGTAGCAGTGCAGGCCCAGCACCTGAGAGCAGTACATGAACCTCTTGGGATGCGGCTGGTAGTTCAGGGGTGATTCAGCCACAGAGGCGACCGTGTAGTTCTCTGACAGCGCCACCTTGTTGTGGGCCGTGTTGTAGTCCAGGCTGAATTTAACGGCATCTAAGAAGGCATGACCCAAGGAATCAGTTACAAGAAGCCCAAAGGGCTCTCCCATATAAACATTTCCCCCAACTGGTAGTACTTATTCATTTATTTTACCCATTCATCTATCCTGCCTCCTGTCCATCCATCTATCCTCCCACCCATCCATCCACTTACCTACTCATCCACCCTTCCCTCCTTCTTTCCTTCCTTTCCCTTCCTTCCTCCCTTACACCCATCCAACCATCTCCATCCACCTGCCCATCCATCCATCCATCCATCCATCCATCCCGTCCATCAGTCCATCCATCCATCCATCCCATCCATCAGTCCATCCATCCATCCATCCCATCCATCAGTCCATCCATCCATCCATCCACCCACCTGCCCACCCATCCAGCCATCCACCCTTCCTTCCTTTCATCCATCCATCTGCCCATCTATCCACCCACCCATCCATCCACCTACCCACCCATCCACCCATACATCCATATATGTATCCATCTGCCCATCATCCATCCATCCACCCATCCATCCATCCATTCTGTCCAGCCAGCCAGACATGTGTCCATCTGTCTATCCATCAATCCAGCCAACTGTCCATCTATCAGTCACCCAGATGAGTGACCATTCATCCACCCAAAGCCATTGACCGAGCACCTGATTCTGGGCAAGACGCATGACACTGACTAGACATGGTATCCGACCTCAGGGCAAGGCCAGCCCATCAGTGACAACACTGTGAGGCAGCACTCTGCTCAATGGGTGGGCGCACGCTCTAGGGACCAGTGGCTCTACTTGGAGGGTGGGGAGCGCACAGGGGAACATCTCGCAGGTAGGCTGGAATTGGCGCCAAGCAACAGGAAGCTGAGAAATATTAAACAGAAGCAAGCAGCATGGGGTGAGGTCATTCTGGGCAGCAAGAGCAAAGCTTGGAGTCACAGGGAGGGTGAGCACGTGCTGGGACCAGGGAAGGCTAGGGAGCTGGGAGAGAGGCCCTAGCAGAAGAAGGGAGACATGTTGGGGACACAGGGCAGAGAGCTAAAGGGTCTAGACTTTACTTGGTGGACAACAGGGAGCCAAACACAGAAATTACCTGAATATTCCTGGTTGGGACACGCGCATGGCCTCCCCACCCGTCCCACCACACTTCCAACGGTTCCAGGAGACCTGAAGACTGAGCTCAGCTGTGTGTTGTCCCTACGCTCAACCTCCTTCGTGGGACACACCCATCTCTGCCCTTCCCCTCCCAGGAGCACCCCCAACCGTGGGAGACAGATTCCCCAGGCAGCCTGGGGGAGGGGAAATCCTTAGCTTGGGAACCTGGAAACCAAGACCCGGGGGTTTCACCACGGCCTGCCATTCCCTTGCTGGATGGCTCTGGGCAGGATGTTTTTCCAGGAGGCCTAAGCCACCCCCAACACCACACCCCAGGGGGACAAAATAAACAGAGGAGGGAAAATGTTCTCTACAGTCCTGCGTTGCTGGAACTCCCTTTCTTTGCTCACATGGCTACTCTCCAGGAGCCCAGGGCTCCAGAAACCCGTGGTTCTGTGTGCCACCAGCAGCCCCACGGTGGTTAGCTCAACCGCACCAAGCCTGGGTCTTGCAAGGAAGTGGGAACAGCAGGAAGCTCTGGAGAGGCGGGCCCTGAGGAAGTTTCCCCCTCCCCCCACTGCCCCAAGACAGCTCAACCCGCTGCACCTGTGGAGAAAGGGAGGCCAGGGCGCCATCTGCAGCGGGAGGTCTCGGGTACTGCATCCAAGTGGGTGCAGATGGGAAACAGGAGGAGCCTAGAGCTGGCGCTGAAGGACTGCCAACCGCTTCCAGGCAGTCAAGGAAGGACAGGTTTGCAAAGGTGCTTAAGAAGGAACAGAGGGGCAGGTGGCGCCCAGGGACTGTTCCCTTAGAGAAGGACTGATGTGGCTGAGAAGTCCAGCACACTGAAGGTTGAAAGGCGTCCTTGACGTTTAGCAGCATGGGGTCTGCCGCTACCCTCGGCCAGAGCTGGCCTGCTGCAGGGCAGGGACAGAGGCCAGACTCGCTGGCTCTTTCTTGTCCCCCCACAGCCCCAGGAAAGCTCAGGCAGCAGCGGGACGAGGTCAAGGCCCCAGGGGGTTCTGACACGCAGCCACAGCCATGTGGCTGTATTTTTCCAACTTCCCTCAGAAGGATCATGGAGGAAAGGAGATTACCCCCCCCCCCAGCTTTCTGGGCTGGTCCCCAGCAGCCTGACCTTGCAGCCCGGGCTGGGGGCCCAGGAATCTGTCGTTTTCCCCAGTATTCAGGTGAAAGGGAGGCTGTCTGCATTGGCGGCTTTCGTATTCCTGTTTGTTTTGCTTTTGCTTTTGCAATGAGGGGAATTTAAACACGCTGTTGCGGGGGGGGGGTGGGGGGGGGTAGGCCCCAGGAGAGCCTGACTGAGAGCTTGAGCACAGACAGAGCAGGAGGAGCCAGACGGCCGTGGGGAGGAGGGGGGCCGGGGGGGGGGCGGCAAGCGGAGATGCAGGAGAGATGGCAGCAACAAGAGGCCGAGGGGCCCCTCTTCTCTGTGAAGCAGAGGAAGGTAGGTGGGGCAGGGAGAGGACCCATTATGGCAAGTTGGAAGCCTCTGGAATGGCAGGGGAGCTGAGGAGAAATCTGGAGTGGGGGTGCTGGCAGTGGGCCCCCAGCGATGCCCGAGGCATGGGCTGGGCAGCAGATGTGGGCCCAGAGAAAGGGGGGGGCTGAGCTGGTGGTGGTGGGGCGGGGGGGGGCGGGGGGAGCACGTGCTGAAAAGGGAGCGAGCAAGGCTGTGTGGCAAAGTGGAGGACAGGCCAGTGGCTAACAAGGGGAAGGGGGAACCAAGTTGGATGTCCAGACAGAGGTGAGGGTAGAGAGCAGAGAGTAAAACTGCAGAGAAGAGCCTGACAGCCAACAGGACCGCTCCTCAGAGCCGACGCTACTCACACTCCAGGAGCTCCGGCCTGGACTTGGCTAAGAAGGTCTCCAGCACCTTGGCCTTGACGGCCACCGCGTTGGGCTGTGCAGTGGGGGCTTTGCCTATACCTGGATGAGGACACGGAGAGCCGTTTTTCAGAACAAACTCAGAGTGGACACCCCACATTGCCCCCAGTCCAAAGAACTCACCCTCCAGGTTGGCCCAGGACTTAGGAATTAGGACTCACCCTCCAGATCCACAGACTCTCCCTGGGCTCCAAAGGTAGGCATCTTGGTGGCCAAGGCTCCTAAGGTGGGCATCTTGAAGGCTGAGGCGGGGGCTGGGGATGAACCGGAGGAGGAGAAACATGAATTGGACACATGATACGGTGGCCCGATGGCCCGTCCTCCCTTCCACACTGATCTTCAAGAACTACTTCCACGCACACACCTGGACAGCCGGAGCGACACAGCCAAGTCCAGACAGGGCTGCACGCATCGCTCGTCTTGCTCACGTGCACTCGTGCTCACCCCCAACCTCGGGCCCGCCGACCACCCCAGAGCGTAATCACAGAACCCTGACCGGAGAGGTCAGCCTTTGTGGCCAGCCGTCGGTTCCACACTCGGGCAATCCCAAGAAACAATAAGACGCACAAACGCATAACTTACGAGGTTTCTTGGGTTTCTTTTCTTCTTCTGAAAAAGAAAATTTTCCAAATTGATATTGTGAAGCACAGCACAGGGACACTTTCAGAACACCGTAACAGGGGCGCCGGGGTGGCTCAGTGGTTAAGCGGCTGCCTTCAGCTCAGGTCATGATCCCTGGGGTCCTGGGGTCGAGCCCCATGTCAGGCTCCTCATGTCAGCGAGGAGCCTGCTTCTCCGTCTCCCTCTGCCCCTCCCTCCGCTCATGCTCTTGTGCTCTCCTGTGCATGCTCTCTCAAACAAATAAGTAAAATCTTTTTTAAAAACTGCCATTATAACAATCATTTGCATGAATGTGACCCATACAAATAGAGCTAGGATGTTTTCCCTGGACACAAGCCAATGAATCTATGGTGACAGAACCTGTGTCAGTGGTTTTGGGGCCTGGGACTGACAAGGAGGAGCATGAAGGAATTTTCTGGGGTAATTAACTCTTTAACTTGATTTGGGTAACAGTAACACACATACACACCTGTCAAAATTATCAAAGTGCACATTTAAGATCTGCACATTGTACTGTAGATAAATTATATCTCTAGAAAAGAAAAAATACTCCAACAGCCCCCCCCAAAAAAAAGGGAATCAGCAAAGAAATGTGCTTGCCAAATTATCACAACAGTCTTTGAAAAATTCTCTGGAACGTGCACCTATGAAAACTGAATGTAGGGGTGCCTGGGTGGCTCAGTGGGTTAAGCCTCTCCTTTCAGCTCAGGTCATGATCCCAGGGTCTTGGGATCGAGCCCCGCATCGGGCTCTCTGCTCGGCAAGGAGCCTGCTTCCTCCTCTCTCTCTGCCTGCCTCTCTGCCTACTTGGGATCTCTGTCAAATAAAACAACAACAACAACGACAAAACCTGAATGTACACTCTTGAGTCCCACCCAGGACCCTGCTGACTCTGACAGTCCGGGGCTGAGGCCCAGCGACCCGTGTTTTATACACCCCTGGTGGGTCTGAAACATACTCAAGTCTACGTGAGCTAGATTTCAGGTTCCCTCCACCACCATCCCCCCCACTGGAGTGAAAAGGGGTGCTGCGGATCTTCCCCCTGCCCGCAGACAAACCCTGCTCTCTCCTACCATCCTCTACTTCCCCGCCAGCCCCCACGCAGCCCCACAGGACACACACACACACACCCCACCGCTCTCCCTTCCTCCCACTTCCAAGTCCTCTGTCCAGATGCTGTCTTCACTCTGGCCCCATCACCTCCTGCCACGCCCACTCCCGCAGGACGGGCCTCTTGGGAGGACCCAAGGCTGAGCCGCCGCCTAGGGTACAGCCCCCTCCCTGGCCCTCAGGGCTGTCCTGAGTCTCATCTACGCTGTGACATCCATCCACTCCTCCCCTGCCTGTTGTCCCGTCTCAGCCAGCATCCCCAGCTCACTCCTGTTAAGAGCAGCGCTTGTGATCTGGGGCAGCGCTGGGGGAGAAGGGCGGGGGGCCATCTGCGGACATGGGTGCCCAGAGCCTGTTCACTGACTCTTCCTTTCACTGGTCACACCAGGTGCCCTTCCACATCTGCTCGCTGAGCTGGGGGCCACCTGCTCCATCCACACCAGGCATCTCTGTCCCTGGCTCTGTACTCCGTTCGGAGACCAATACCACACATCTGTCTGCCAAAGGCAGCCTAAACTCTAAAACCAAGCAGCGGCAGCACAGACCCAGAGTTCCCGCGGCTCCCAGGGGCAGCACTCCTCAGGGAACGCTGACTTTTCAGGATAGTGACGACAGGCACAGGTCGGGATGCTCTGAGAGCAGCAGCACAGGATGACTCCAGAGGGAACGGCTCTGAATTCCCCCGGAACTCCTTTCCGGGTGAGGGGGGAGCCACTGCTCCTCGGGACCTGCGTCAAGCTCCTCCAGGGGGCGCTCTGCCCAAGGGCCAAAACTTGGGTGTCAGCAACTATTTCTCAAGAGGAGCAGGTGCCGGTAACCTTGCTGGCCCAGGCTGCTGCATAGCTGGTCCTGCTGTACACCCCAGGGGAGTCCCCGCAACAGCCCCTCTAGCCAGACTCCTCTGCAGAGGCACTTGCCCCTCCCCCGCCCCCAGCCATTTGGGACAGGCTGACAGGAGCCCCAGAACAGCAGCAGGGTTACTTACTAGGGCCCTTTTTCGCAGAGTGGGTGGGTTTGTGCGTGGGTGCTGGGCCATGCTCTCCAGGGTTCCCTGTGCCAAAGAAGAAGGGGTTAGTTCTTCCAAAGCAACCCTAGCTTTGGGGCCAGCTTTGCCAGGGACAGGTGGAGAGAGGGCTTACAAAGGTGATCTCACTGACCTTCCCTACCCAATCCTTTACAAGAGCTAGAAACAAGAGCACGAAAAGGGTTTGGTGTGTCCCTCTTTTCTCTGGCTGAAAATGTAGCTGGGGTCAATGTTTTCTCTGTCAGCGCCCTGCTCCATGACCTCTGGAGCCTCTCTTGAGGTTCTGGATCTTCTGGTGTCGGTGGGGACAAGCCCTTTGCTTGCGGCAAAGAGGCCAAGAGGCCTCATTCCTCACCCCCTGGTTTTTCCATCACCCTGCCCCAGACCAGCAATTACTGATGGAGCAGGAAAACAAATATATGCATGGCCAGCTCGTCAACAGCCATCCCCTCTGCACACAGCACGCCATGCCGGTTTCAGAGGCCCTTCCGCAAGGACACTCGGCTCTCCAAGCCCCACCCCTGGGATTACACTGGAAGATTCGCTATGTGCCAGGCTCTGTGCTAGGCACTGGGGAGAGAGAGTTGGATGACAAACAGACCAAGCCCCTGCCCTCACAGAGACTGTAATCTAGCGGGGGAGGAACAAAATGACAGATGTGCAAAGGCTCCTGTGCAAAGGGATCATAAGGATCCTGGGACCTAGTCTGAGGAGTGGGACTGGTGGTGACAGGGGAGGCTGACTGAGAAATACAGTATTTCAGCTGATCTCTGAAGGTTGAGAGGAGTGAACTTGTGAGGATGGTGGAGTCTGAGTCTTCTGGACAGTGGGAAGGGCACATACAAAGGCCCTGCAGCAGGAAGCTTGGCATATGCAAGGAAGGGCATGCACAGAGATGTGTGGGAGGAGGGGGCGCTTCAAGGCTGGTGAATGGACAGGGCCTGACTAGGGAGGGGCCTGGAGAATAGTGACAACAGTGTGATCTGAAATCCAAAAACAATGGAAATTCTCTGAACAGAGTGAGGGGAGAAGGTCCCAGGAGATCAGATTTGCACCCTGAAAAGTTCTCTCTGGCTGCAGCAGGAGTGGATGCAGAAGGACTTTCTAGAAAGTTGACATAGGTGGGGGCAACAGAAAGCAGGCAGGTGTTGGCTGGCAGTGGGACCAGTGGACTGAGTCAGGAGAAATTTAAGAAGTAAAATCTGGTCCTAGATTGGTTACAATGGGCAAAGAAAGGGGGTGTCAGAGGGGAATGCCAGCTTTCTCTGACCCCAAAACTAGCCATTCCCCACCAAAGACACTGATAACCCAGAGTCCATCTGAAAGCCACCTGAGCCAGCCTCTCGATCACACCCAAGAACAGCCTGCCCAGAAAGCCCCATCATTTAACACCTAGGCGCCCAGAAATGTTTTCAGAAAGATGCCTGCAACTCAAGATGTTTCTCCGCGACCTCCCAGATGGAGGGCAGATGCAACTCAAGCCCCAGTGCTATGGACCGAGACCCTCCCCCACCCCTAAACCTCAAGGAGACACCCCCATCTCAGGGGTCCCAGGAGGGAAGCACAGGGACTGCTAATGGTTACCTGAGCTGGTGGGTTCCTCGGGCTTCTTGTCCTGGGACTGCCTGATATACCGCTTCAGCTCGTCTTTGAGGTCTGAGGTGCCCTGACAGACGCCCCTTATCAGCTCCTGATTTAGCTCCACCTTGGGGACGTAGACCGGCTTTGTGGACACTCCTTGCAGCTTTAGCCCTTTCTGAAACAGGCCAGGGCGTTAGTTCGAGCAGCTCCAGGGAAGCCAGGGCCCAGGCTCAGGCCTCACAAACCCCAGGAGGACTTTCCTCTGCCCACGTGTGCACAAGTGACAGGCCAGAGATTGCTGGGGGCTAATGGGCCACTTTCAGTCCCAGCTCTCTGGACCTGGAAGGGCCCTCAGCGGCCACTCACCTAGCAACGGAGAAACTGAAGTCAAGAAATAACACGTGTGAAAGGAAGAAAGAAAGAGAAAGGAAGAAAGAAAAAGAAAAAGAAAAAAAAAGGAAACAAAAAGCATTTTGCCAGTAACTCTGCCAGTTAGTGGCAAGGACAAAGTTGGGACACACAAATCTCTGACCCCTCCGGCGGATAATGCTCTTCCGCTCCTCCCGCCATGGCCGGCCAAGCACAGGAGCCTCAGGCCAGTCTGCAGCCCTCCAGGACCAGCTCTGAACACACGTTCTAAAACTGGATGGGGACACCTCAAGGGGCAAAGGGTTCAGCCAGGGCACATCCAGTGAAAAGGAAGGAGCTGCTAGAGGGTGCCAAACTTTGAGATAAAATCGGGTCATACAGCATCAAGAGGCCCAAGGTAGGGACTTAGAATGCTTCTCAGAAAGCTCTAGGCAGCCAGACCAACAAAGAGGAAGGAATACTGAGATGAAAGTCAGTGGTGCCCAATCCAGGCATGGAAAGAAGTCCATGCGGGGAGAAGAGAAGGTTCCCAGCCACTCCTGTACTCTCGCCAAGACCAAAATAAGGACTCCGGTCCTCTGAGATGTCGTCGCCCCATCGATGGGGCTCAGGGAACACCCGCTGTGTGCCAGGAGAAGGGGGCAGTAGTAAGGGGTGGGGCTTCCCAAAGAAGCGGCAATCCGAACACACACAACCAGGAGATCGAAAACCGGGCCACGGAGGGCTACAGCAGTGCGACCTGCTCGGTCACCAGTGACGGCAGAGCAAGAGAATCCAAGGACGATGGGGGGAAGCTGGAGTGGCCCTGGAGAAAGGACAGGATTTACGAGGCAGAGAGGGTCGGGCACGGCATTCCCATCCAATGCCCAGGGTGTCTGGGGAAAGCCCGGTGCCCTGTTGTGCTTACAGCATGGGTGGGGCAGAGACTGGCAAGAGAGGAGGCTGCTGACAAGGACAGGTCACCCAGGTCCTTTAGAAAGACACTTCCAGGGTCCACCGGGAGGAGGAATGGAGGGAAGGGGACGGAGGCATTTGCAGTCGGCAACACTCTAAGATGGCCCCCAAGATGCCCGCCTGGTCCAGGGGTGAGTACCCTGGATGATCTCCTCCTCCCGAGTATGGGCAGGACTGTGAATACGTTAGGCTAGCACTCCCGTGACTCCGTTCCCGTATGCGGAAAAACTGCAGGAATGCTACAGATGTAGTGAAGACCCGAAGTCTGCTGGTTTTGAGTCCGTCAGAAAGGCGAGTATCCTGGTGGGCCTGATTTACCGGGGGGGGGGGGGGGGGGGGGGGGAGCCATTGAAAGGGACCAGGCTTGTAAGAGGGAATGAAATCTTACCATTTGCAACAGCATGGACGGATCTGGAGGCTAGCACGCTAAGCAACATTAAGTCAGAGAAAGGCAAATACCACCCGATTTCACTCACTCATGGCAATTTAACAAACAAAACAATGAGCAAAGGGGAAAGAGAGCGAGCGAGAGAGACAAAGCCAAGAAACAGACTCTTAACTCCAGGGAACAGTCTGGTAGTTACCAGAGGGGCATGGCGGGATCGGGGAACAAGGTGATGGGCATTAAAAGTACACTTATCATGATGAACACCGAGTATACAGAATTGTGGAATCTGAATCTGGTGTACACCTGAAACCAATATATCACTGCATGTTAACTAGATACTGGAATTAAAATGTTAAAAAGGGGGGGGGCCTGGATGGCTCAGTTGGTGGAGCATGTGACTCTTGATCTCGGGGTCGTGAGTTCAAGCCTCACATTGGGTGTGCAGCCTACTTAATTGAAATTTATTTTAAAAAAGGAGAAAGAGGGGCGCCTGGGTGGCTCAGCGGGTTAAAGCCTCTGCCTTCGGCTCAGGTCATGATCCCAGGGTCCTGGGATTGAGCCCCACATCGGGCTCTCTGCTCAGCAGGAAACCCGCTTTCCTCTCTCTCTGTCTGCCTGCCTCTCTGCCTACTTGTGATCTCTGTCTGTCAAATAAATAAATAAAATCTAAAAATAGATAAATAAATAAAAAGGAGAAAGAAAAGACCAATAATCTAAGTAATCTACACAGGAAAGAAAGAAAGAAAGAAAGAAAGAAAGAAAGAAAGAAAGAAAGAAAGAAAGAAAGAAAGAAAGAAAGAAAGAAAGAAAGAAAAAGGGACCAGGCTTTCTTTCTCCGCTTTGAAGAAGTGGCTGGCAAGCGGAGAGAGGGCCACCGTGCCAAGGAACCCAGAGCCGACCTCCGCCGACAGCCAGCGGGAGAGCAGGCCCTGGGGCCTGCACCATGGGAACCGAATTCGGCCAACAACTGCATGAGCTTGGAAGACAACCCGTAGCTCCAAAAGCAATGCAGCCCAGCTAACCCTCAGACGGCAAGCCCTTAAGCCAAGCACCAACCCTAAGTCTCGGAAGGGGTGAGGTAACAAATAAAATGCTCTTCCGAATCATGAAGTTTGCAGTAAGCTGTCGCAGAGCAAATGGACACTGCGTGAGTCTCAGGACAGCTCCCAGGGACCCCATCCAGCCCTGTCTCCCGGATGCCCTACAGCACCTGCTGTCACCAGGGTCATGGCACGCAGGAAGCGCGTTCAACTGTCTTCACTGAGACCTACCTCCAGAAACTCGAACTCGTCCCCCTTGGTCAAGGCAAGTTCAACCGCCTCCTTCAGATTCTGGATCTCACTCCTCTTCTTGAGAAGGATCTGGTAGATGTTGTCGAACTTGGTATTGACCCTCTTCTCCTCCTCCTTTATCTTCCGAGTGGAGGTGGCCTCTGCAGCATCGATGAGCGCCTTGATTTCCATGTACTCCTGTCTCAGCTGCTCCATCCTCCGATTTGTAGCCTCCTAATAGGGCCAAGACACAGCGGACAGCCCAGGAAGTTAAGCCCGCAGTACCAAATATTGGTGAGATGTGGAGCACCAGGAACTCTTTCCTGTGCTTCGTGGGAGACCAGATGGCACAACTGCTTTGCACGGGACTTTGGCAAAATCTAATGAATCTGAAGGTGCTCCTCCCCAACCCAGGCAATAGCCTCTAGAAAAACACTCAGACCCCTGCCCCAGAGACAGACCCAAGAACGCTCCTAGCAGAACTGCTTGCATTAGCAGAACCCTGGGAACAACCAAATATCTATCAGTAAGATACAAATCTTCAAGTTATTCATAGACTAGGATATTAAATAGTAATGAAAACTAATCTAACTAGGGCAAGGCACGGATAAATTTCCACAAGGGAAAAAACAACGTGCAGAAGACAACTCGGGCGTGACGCTTTTTATGTAGAGCTTAGGAACAAAGAGAATGGCTTCCTCTTAGGAAGAGAACACCCCTGGGTACATGGCTATCCCGCCACAGATGACATCCCCAGCCACCCCTGCAGCTAGATGTGGCCACGGGACTAAGCTGCTCCCAGTGCAGCACGAGCACAATACTTTTCTCCCCTGTCCCCTTTTCTGCAGGCTCGAACAAAGACGTCACGGTGACCCAGCTCCAACCAGAGGTGAGAAACCCCCTGCAGTACCGGGTAGTAAGAAAAGACTCTGAATCCTGCACAATCATGTGGAACGGAAACACCGCCGCTAGTCCAGGCGGTTCCCATCTAGCACTGAGCTGCCAACGGCGCCAAAGAAACTTCTATTTTATTTAGGACTCTGAATTTGGTGGTGGTGGTGGTGGGTAATCTCTGTCAACAGTTTAGCCCGCCCCCTCCAAACAGTACACATGCTTTCCCATACATGCCTTCACCTAAGCCACAAGGCCACCGTCGGAGAAAAGCTGTGACCCCACTGTGCAGCTGGAAAGACTGAGGCTCAGAGATCTGCCCACAGCGGGCAAGTATCACAGGCTATTTTGTAACACAGCTGGTATTCTAACTCAGAACTCATCTAATTACACCACAGGCTGCCACCATAAAACCAGACGCTACAGCTCTAGAGCGGGATATTTAAAACTCAAAACTTCTTTCAATATATTCCTTCAAGGGCGCCTAACTGGCTCAGTCAGAAGAACACGCGACTCTTGATCTTGGGGTCATGAGTTCAAGGCCCACAGTGGGCACAGAGATTACTTAAATAAACGTAAAACAAAATAATAAATAAATAAATAAATAAACTTAAAACACATATAGATATTATATATGACATCATTTTATTATATATTTTATATATATTTTTACTTATACATATAAAACACATATGTATTCTTTTAATATATAATATTGAAAATCTTACAAAAGTTATAAAAACTAGACCCCCCCCCAAAATCTCTCATTCTATTCATCCAATGCTTCTGCTACTCTTCTGTTACTATACTTCCTTTCAGTCTTTTTTCCTACACTTCCTGTAACAGGTTGAATGATGACCCTCCCCACAAAGATATGTGCAGATTTCCAAACCTGAGAAGGTGAGGTTACTTGGCAAAAGTCTTTGCAGGTGTAATAAGGTAGGAATCTTGAGATGAGAGTATCCTGGGCCACCCGGGTGGGCCCCAAATCCAGTGACAAAGGTCCTTGTTAGTGACAGAAGACACAGAGGAAAGAGGAGGCCATATGAAGACAGAGGCCGGGGCTGGAGTGACACAGCCACAAGCCCAGGAACGCCTGAGCCTCCAGAAGCTGGAAGAGCCAAGGAAGGATTCGTCCCTTGAACCAGGAAGTGTGGCCCTGACTGATTCTGAACGTCTGGCCTCCAGGACTGTGAGCGAATACATTTCTGTCTCTGTAAGCTGAGCTGGGGGTAACTGGTTAGGTTAGCTCTAGAAAACCAACACACTTGCTTTTTATAAATAGAACTCTAGTGGGTATACACTTTTGTTTCCCGTTTTTTTTCACATTTAAATCATAACCACCTTTTAGATCAGTACTTTTTTCTCACGATCTTTTTTTTTTTTTAAGTAAGCTCTACGCCCAATGTGGGGCTCAAACTCCCAACCTCAAGATCAAGAGTCACATGCTCTACCAACTGAGCCAGTCAGGTGCCCCTCTATGACTACTTCATGGTCCTAATTTTTTTTTTTTTAATTTCCCTCTATGTCTTTTTTTTTTTTAACTATTTTATTTATTTATTTGACAGACAGAGATCACAAGCAGGCAGAGAGGCAGGCAGAGAGAGAGGAGGAAGCAGGCTCCCTACTGAGCAGAGAGCCCAATGTGGGGCTCAATCCCAGGACCCTGAGATCATGAACTGAGGTGAACGCAGAGGCTTAACCCACTGAGCCACCCATGTGCCCCTATGGCCCTAATTTTTAATTATTGCCCCCGTCCTCCCCACACAAGGTCAGAGCTCGTGCACTCAGTTTAGGTCGACAAAGAATCTTTCCTGGGGACACAGCTTTCTGGATGTCTTGACAGGTATCTCTTCCTGACTCCGTGAGGGAAACCACCCCAAGCCCAAGGCGGAGGTCAGCCGCAGAGCCCCGTCACTCACCCGCACATCGTGCTGCCGGGCTCTCACGTCCTCCAGAGCTCTCGAGGCCCCATTGATCTGACTGTAGATGACAGTCAGCTTATGCTTCAGCTTGGTCTGCAGCAAAAACAACCAGCATGAGAGATCACTGGAGCCCAGCCCCCAACACCAGGGACTGCCCTGGCATCTATCCCACAGGTGCTTCTGCCACTCTGAGACTTGCCTGCCTATGGCTTTTGGAAGCATTCTCATATTTATGGGCTCCCTTCAAACTTCTAGAGCAACAGTACGAGAAAGAAGTTATGAGCACAAGCTTTGGAGACAGACGGACTAGAGTGCCAGGCCCTGTTGCGAGCTGTCCCAACATCTCTCACCTGTGCCCTCGGCCAAGAAAGAGATACAAATGTTTCCACCTCCCAGGGCCAGTAGCAGAATTAACTGAAACAACGTATGAACTCAGCACAGTGCAGGGACTTTAGAAAGGACAAACCAAACATCCGCTTCTATTATCAGGAGCTTCTTCATTAACACCCATTTTTCAGACAATGAAACAGAGGCAAGATGGCCAGCAAGGGGGCTGAGCTCACACAGAGCCAAGAACAAGCTGGAACGGTTGCTTCGAGGATGGCAGATGAGGTCTTTGGAGCCAACTCTCCCACTGCAAACAACGAGAAAAGCAAAAACTGCAGGGAAGAAAAATCTGCTTACTGACAATCGGAGAGCTAATTAAGCAGGGAAGGATGACGGAGCCCGGAGCTGGGAGAAGGCCATCCAGAGAGTTAAGCCTGGCATCTGGGGTTGCTCCCCCAGAACCATCTGCCAATTCCAGAAGACAGCTGGAAGAGTCACTGTCAGCCTCGGGGAAGCAGCGGGACAAGAGTCAGGGCCCAAGGCTCATTTGTTTGGCTCCAAGGGACCTCCACAGGCTACACACTAGCAATAAGGATGAACAAGCGGTAGCCCAGCCCCCCATCAGCAAAATCGCTGAAACAGAACTAAGGTGACTCAGAATTGTTAAGACCCTAGTCACCTCCAGGAACCAAGGCCAACTACGCATGAAGGGAGACAGTATCATCCAGAGCCTCTTAGTATTTCTATAAATTTTCAGAATCCGTATCGGGAGCAACCCCCCTCCCTGCTCAGGTGACATGCTGGGGCAAAGAAACGAGGAGGGGAAAAAAACCCAGCCCCAGAATAAGAGCAGCTAGCGTTTCTTATATACGCACTGCAAGCCGGGCCCCGTGCTAGTGCTTTACAGGTGTTAACTTACTGAAAGCTAAGAACAACACTGTAAGGTGCGAGTTACCCATCCTTTCGAAGAATGGACTCACCTCACTGTTAACTGGTGTTACAAGGACCCAGTGTTATTCTACAATTAAAGCACTGAGGACACAGGAAATGTCCAGGAAAAAACACTTCCCCTAACGAGCCAGCTCCACACCCTCCAGCCTGCCCCCTCCACTTTCCTGCCTCTCCCACTCCACTAGAGATATTCAGATCTAAACCTGACCTTGAATCTGGATTTGAACAACCCAGTGACAGTCAACTATAAGGGCTGGAAGCAGAGATTAAGGGCTGGAAGCAGGGATCAAGGTCACACTAACTTGACCCTGAAAGTCCAAGTTCCTGATGGTGTTTCAGATTCAACCTCTGTGACAATGCCCTTTGACCTGGCCTCTAACAGTGGCCAAGATAAACTGGGCCATAGGCAGAAGGCCAGGCCAAGGCAGATCTGGACTCACAGGTCTCAGAGCTGGAAGAGAACTCAGAAAACCCAGGGAGTGCTGACTGTTCCACCTCCAACAGCCGCTCTCAGCAGTGCACCCCAAAACTCTATGTTTGGTAAAATTCTATCCACCATAAATGAGATGCATATATGACAGTCCCCTGATGGCAGAGAGAGGGGCCTATGTGACTCCAGACAAAGGAACGTGGCCCAAGGACTTCGAGAGAGACAACAGTCCCCTCACCAAGGGTAGAGAACTTTCTGAAGTGGAGGATCTATTCACAGACCGAGGACCCGAGTTCTCCATGAGGATGTGGGAGGCTCCAAAGTCCCGAGTCCACCCTGCACCACTGGCCAAGACAAGCCAGCTGCTCAGGGCTGGGGCACTGCCCAGATAGGGCTGGCTCTGCCCCAGTAGGGAGCAGCAGCAGGGCTAGAGGGGGAGGCTGAACGAAGGACTTGGAAAGCCAGGACAATGGTGAGGAGCAGGGAGGTGGCAAGGTCAGGCCTATTACAAGGATTACAAAGCCAAGTGTGTGTGACAAACAAGTACGAGGGAAGTGATGATCTCCCCCAAACCACTAAAATCATCACAGACCTGGAAGTCTCCTTAGGGAGCCACCTGGTCCCATCTCCTCACTTTACTGATGAAGACTCCGGCCCAGGAGCCAAAGCTGTGCGGGAAGTTGCACCACAGGGATGGAGAGCACTGCCCTGCAAGAGTCTGGCTCTGCCTTTGGGTAGCACCCAGAGCTATCTGGCACCTGGCCCACCCTTCTGCTCATAATGACCCTCCCGCTGACTGGAACTCTTGGCTCACCCCAACTTTTTGTTCGTGTGACCTCAAGCCTCCAGGAATATCCCATGCTCCATGAACTCGGGTATCAGGCTGGTCATGGGGACAAGCAGCAAACTATAGAGTCCAACCAGCCAGGCTCCTGGTGCCTGCTTGGCCACTTAATGGGGTACCTCACCCTAAATTAACTACTCTGGATCTCCATTTCCTCAGCTGTACCATGGACCGAACAACATCCACCTCTGGGATGCTGCCAAGATTCCACGAAGGAACCGAGGGAGCCTCCAGGGCTCATATCCGACGTGGGAAAACCTCTACAGACTTAACGCAAGCAACCTCCGCTGTCCTTAGTGGTCCCCTCTGTAAGACAGGGAGGAGGGGAAAGACGGTGGGCCACGGATGACGGAGGAGGGCTCTATGATCTCCTTGCTCCTTTGCACTCTGACATCAGGGACGCCCCTGCCCCGGTTCTCGGGCCTGGCAAGACCCATCCTCCTGCCCCCGGTGAGCCTCAGTGGACCACGATGCCCACAACGGCTCCCTACGCTCCGCCCCGCAGACCCAGGCTGCCGCCCTGTGCCCTCGCCCGCCTCTACCTCCAGGTCGGCGCTGGCCTGGCTCAGGGGCACAGGCGAGCAGGCCTTGTGCTCCACTAGGCAGATGTGGCAGATGCACTCGTCGTGCTGGGGGCAGAATAATTCCCGCAGCCGGTTGTGCCGGGGGCACTTGCGGCGCATCAGGTCCTGGACTGGGGGCTGCAGCTGGTGGTCCCGGAAGGCGGGGCTGTCCAGGTGCGGCTGCAGGTGCTCCCGGCAGAAGGAGGCCATGCACACCAGGCATGTCTTGACGGCGGCCTCCTTCAGGCAGTGGTCGCAGGCCACCGGGCCCGCCGGGCTGGGCGTGGCGGCGCGGGTGGGCAGCTTCCAGTCGTCGGGGGGCGGGGGCGTCGCCCGGGCCTCCTCCGCCTGCAGGAACTGCTCCACCACCGCGCACAGCACCGTGTTCTTGCGCAGCTGGGGCCGCGCGTGGTAGCTGGCGCGGCACTGCGGGCACAGATACGGCGAGCCCTGGACGGCCCACGTCTCGTCCAGGCACAAGCCGCAGAAGTTGTGGCCGCAAGGCGTGGTGACCGGCTCCTTGAAAGGCTCCAGGCAGATGGAGCACGACAGCTCCTCGGCCAGGGGGACCAGCTCCGCCATGGCGCTCCTGGGGACTGGACGGGACGCGCTGGAACTGTGGCCGCGACTGCCAGACCCGACCGCCTGAGGCCCGCGAGGAAACGAAACTGAGCGGCGGGAGGGGCGGGCCCCGCGGGCCTTCAGGAAGTCACGTGGGGGGCGGGGCGGGCCGCTCGGGGTCCCCCCCGGGGTGCCGGGGGGTCGTGGTGCGCTCGGAGCTAGGCGGCCGCGCTGGGAGCCCAGACGGCTCCGCCGAGTGGGCGTGGGCGCCGGGCTCGGGGTCTCAGTTTGTCCCCACGAGCTGCAGCGGTTTCTGCCCGCGCTCCCCTACCCCCCCCCGGGGGGAGGAGGAAACCTGCGGGGCAGGTGGGGAACCCCGGCTGGAGCGGCGCTCCTGCCCCAGCGCGCCTGCAGCTGGTGCCTTCTGCGGACCCGCGCTGCCCCCTGCGCGCCCTCCAGGGAGAGTGTCTATCAGTCCTGGCCTTGAAGACCTAGGTGTGGAACGGAGAAGCTGCCACTCCTCGCCCGGTTTATAAGCCCTTCCTTCTTACCCCCGGTTGGGCTCTGGCTCGTGGGCATATGGTCCCTGAAGGCCGGAGCTCCTTGGCACACAAAAAGCTGGCGATTTCTTTCCATATCAACCAGTAGAACATGCAGTTTTGTTTTGTGTTTAATTTCCGTTCTACTTTACGGGGCTTTGCAGATATCCTAGGGGTTTTGTTGTTGTTTGGTTTTGTTTTGTTTAAGATTTTATTTATTTGTTTGACACAGAGAGGGAGATCACAAGTAGGCAGAGAGAGAGGGGGAAGCAGGCTCCCTGCCGAGCAGAGAGCCGGATGTGGGGCTGGATCCCAGGACCCTGAGATCATAACTGAGCCAAAGGCAGAGGCTTAACCCACTGAGATACGCAGGCGCCCCGGGTTTGTTTATTTGTTTGTTTTGTTTTGTTTTTAAGATTTTATTTGACAGAGGACAGAAGAAGGGGGAGCAAGAGAGGGAAAGGAGGCTCGCCGCTGAGCAGGGAGCCCCCTGTGGGACTAGATTCCAGGACCCGCTGAGCAGGGAGCCCCCTGTGGGACTAGATTCCAGGACCGTGGATTCATGACCTGAGCCAAAGGCAGATGCTTAACCTACTGAGTCACCCAGGCACCCAATATCCTAGAAAACAAAGGTTTCTCTCTTTCTCTCTCTCTCTCTCTCTCTCTCTCTCTCTCTCACATAAAAGGTAAATGTTTTAACTGCTTAAAGTAAAATCTACCACTCATGGGGCTCCTGCTCTGCTCAAGACAAGTCACATATCTTACCTCTTACAATCCTTATAAACCCTAGAAGACAGAACTTATTATGTCCATTTACAGATGAGGATCTGTATTTTGTTTTTTTAAGTAATCTCCCCGCCGAGCATGGGGCTCAAACTCACGACCAACAACAGTCTGCTGCTTAAGGACTGAGCCAGCCAGGGACCCTCCCCTCATTTTAAGTAATCCTTTTAAACTTAAAATTATAATTTTAAGTAATCTCTCTGTCCAAAGTGGGGCCCAGAATAGGGTCACTTATTTTATACAAAACAGCTGAGATTCAAACTCAGGACTGCTCTGCTTAAAATTCTAATTCCTGGTTTTCCTATTTCTGTTCCTCCAAGACTCTTAACCCCATTTGTTCTCCTTTGTATTGTGTTGTTGTTCTTTGCTTGGGGAGGAGGAAGGCAAAAAGGTAGGAGGGGTTAGGAAATCAGCTTTGTGCATAGTATCTCATTTAATCCTCACACTAACTCTTTAAGGTAGGTATTATCTCATGTTGCAGATGAGAAAACCAAGGCTTAGAGAAGAGAAATAATCTTGCCTAAGACAACAGATACTGGCATATAGCCTATCCCATTCCAGAAGCCAAACATTTCCTACTAGAAGATGTTGCCTCCCAAAGGGAGGGATGGAGCCGTTTACAGGAAGTGAAGGTCACGAAACACCCTATGACTTAGCTGTTGTGGGTGAGGTAGCCTGGTGACTCAGCCAGAATGTCTGTAGAATTTTCTGAGAGTTTAGAAGGGCTAGTGAGTGAAGAGGAACCTAGTCTATCAAATTCCAGGCAGTAGGCATTTACTAAGACCTACTGAAATAGGGAAGCTGAAGAAAGGCCCCATTTTCTCACATTGTATAGTTCACCTTGCGTCTGGGTAAACCAAAGCAGCTAACTTCCCACTCCCTAGGGGGAAGCAAGGAACAGAACTGCTCTCGGAGTTTCAACCTGGCCCTTAAACACCTGATAACATCTGAGAAGAACCAGGTCCCAAACATTAGCTTTGAACAAACCTCGGCCCACACTGGCATCAATATCCCCGCCTTCAGTGATGAATGGGAGAACACCTGTTGTTCACCTGACATGCCCTTTGATCGACCCCTACCTGGATTCCTGGAGGGACACGTACCCTGGACCACTTTCCTGTATAAACCCCTAGCCACAAGTGACAAGGAGACTCACTTTTCCTTTTCTGAGTCTCCCAGACACTCCGTCTACTAGACCGTGTCCCTACTTCAATAAACCCTGTGCTCATCTCCTCCTGGCTCACATTTGATTTCTCTCCTGCCTGAATCCAAGGGCCCTCCTGACTGGTCCGTGAGGGCCCCCAGTGGGTCCTCAGACCAGGCCTGCCTATATCACTATGATGCTAAATCATCTCATTGTGGTTAGAGAATAGGCTTTGGATTATTTCAATCTTTTAAAATTTACTGTTTTAGGGGCGCCTGGGTGGCTTAGTGGGTTGAAGCCTCTGCCTTCAGCTCAGGTCATGATCCCAGGGTCTTGGGATCGAGCCCCACATCAGGCTCTCTGCTCAGTCGGGAGTCTGCTTCCTCCTCTCTCTCTGCCTGCCTCTTTGCCTACTTGTGATCTGTCAAATAAATAAATAAAAATATTTTAAAAAAATAAAATTTACTGTTTTATTTCCTAAATGTGGTCTGTTCTATGTGGGTTACTGTTTGCATGGTACCTCTTCTCCCATCTTTGTCCTTCCAACCTATTTGTGTCTTTGAATCTAAAGTGTGGCTTCTGTAGACAGCGTATAGTCAGATCATGTTTTGGGTTTTTTTTTGCTTTGTTTTATGCATTCTGCCAATCTCTGCCTTTTCGCTGGAGTGTTTATTTTTTTATTTATTTATTTTTTAAAAAGATTTATTTATTTATTTATTTATTTGTCAGAGAGAGAGCGAGCAAGAGCGAGCATAGGCAGACAGAGTGGAAGGCAGAGTCAGAGGGAGAAGCAGGCTCCCTGCAGAGCAAGGAGCCGGATGTGGGACTCGATCCCAGGACGCTGGGATCATGACCTGAGCTGAGGGCAGCTGCTTAACCAACTGAGCCACCCAGGCGTCCCTCGCTGGAGTGTTTAACACATTTACCTTAAATTAATGATAAGGTAGGGTTTACATCTGCCATTTGCCATTTATTTTTATGTCTTTTATCTTTTTTTGTTCTTCTGCTTCTCCATTACTGCCTTCCTTCTAGTGTACTATTTTTTTCCTTTGTTCAAATATTCCTTCTGCCCTTCCTCTCCCCTCTCTCCTCCAGAAACTCCCATTCTGTGTATGTGGGTGTGCTTGTTGGTGTTCCACAGGTCTGTGAGGTTCTGTTCATTTTCCCTGATTCTTTTCCCTTTCTGTTTCTTGGACTGGATCATCTCAATTAATCTGTATATCCAGATCCACAAAGTCTTTCTTCCACCTGCTCAAATCTGCTACTGAACTTCTGTGGTGAATTTTTCATTTCATTTCTTTACTTTTCAACTCCAGAATTTCTGTTTGGTTCTTTTAAAAAAAAAAAAAAAAGAAAAAAAAAAAGAAAAAATGAGGGGGTGGGAGGCACCTGTTACAGCTGGGTTAGGTATCCAACTCATGGTTTCAGCTCACATCGTGATCTCAGGGTTGTGAAACTTGAGTCCCACGTCAGGCTCCAAGCTTAGCACAGAGTGTGCTTAAGACTATCTCTCCCTCCTTGGGACGCCTGGGTGGCTCAGTTGGTTGGACAGCTGCCTTCAGCTCAGGTCATGATCCCGGAGTCCCGGGATCAAGTCCCGAATCGGGCTCCCAGCTCCATGGGGAGTCTGCTTCTCCCTCTGACCTTCTCCTCACTCATGCTCTCTCTCACTGCCTCTCTCTCAAATAAATAAATAAAATCTTAAAAAAAAAAAAAAAAAAGACTGTCTCTCCCTCCTCAAAATGGATGAAGAACCTCAATGTGAGAAAGGAATCCATCAAAATCCTTGAGGAGAACACAGGCTGCAACCTCTTCGACCTCTGCTGCGGCAACATCTTCCTAGGAACATTGCCAAAGGCAAGGGAAGCAAAGGCAAAAATGAACTATTGGTACTTCATCAAGATCAAAAGCTTTTGCACAGCAAAGGAAACAGTCAACAAAACCCAAAGACAACTAACAGAATTGGAGAAGATATTTGCAAATAACATATCAGATAAAGGGCTAGTATCTAAAATCTGTAAAGAACTTATCAAATTCAACAACCAAAGAACAAATAATCCAATCAAGAAATGGGCAGAGGACATGAACAGACATTTCTGCAAAGAAGACATCCAGATGGCTGAAAAAGTGCTTCTCATCAGTCGGCATCAGGGATATACAAATCAAAACCACAATGAGATACCACCTCACACCAGTCAGAATGGCTAAATTAACTAGTCAGGAAATGACAGATGTTGGTGAGGATGCGGAGAAAGGGGAACCCTCCTACACTGCTGGTGGGAATGCAAGCTGATGTAGCCACTCTGGAAAACAGCATGGAGTTTCCTCAAAAAGTTGAAAATAGAGCTATCCTATGACCCAGCAATTGCACTACTGGGTATTTACCCTAAAGATACAAATGTAGTGATCCGAAGGGGCACATGCACCCAAATGTTTATAGCAGCAATGTCCACAATAGCCAAACTATGGAAAGAACCTAGATGTCCATCAACAGATGAATGGATAAAGAAGATGTGATATATATATACAATGGAATACTATGCAGCCATCAAAAGAAATGAAATCTTGCCATTTGCAACAACATGGATGGAACTAGAGGGTATTATGCTTAGCAAAATAAGTCAATCAGAGAAAGACAATTATCATTTGATCTCCCTGATATAAGGAAGTTGAGAGGCAACATGGGGAGTTTGGGGCATAGGAAAAGAACAAATGGAACAAGATGGGATTGGGAGGGAGACAAACCATCAGAGACTCTTAATCTCACAAAATAAACTGAGGGTTGCCGGGGGAGAGGGGTAGGGAGAGGGTGGTGGGGTTATGGACACTGGGGAAGGTATGTGCTATGGTGAGTGAAGTATGTAAACCTGGAAATTCACAGACCTGTACTCCTGGTCTGTGTTAATACATTTATGTTAATAAAAAAGTCAAAAATTAATATATTTTATGTTAATAAAAAAATCAAAAATTTAAAAAAAAAGACTGTCTCTCCCTCTCTGCCCCTCCCCACCTCTCTCTCTCTCTCTCAAATAAATAAATAAATAAATATTTTTTTAAAAATATTTTTTTCTATCTCCTTACTGGTCCTCTATTGGGAGAGACATCATTTTCATACTTCACTGTATGAAAATGATGTCTTTAGACATGTTTTCCTAATGCTCTTTGAACATATTTAAAATAGCAGATATTTAAAATAGCCTGGGTAGTTCAGTGGGTAAGCCTCCACCTTCGGCTCAGATCAATGGAATTTTTTTAAAAATGTATTTTTTTAAAAATATGTATTTATTTATTTGAGAGAGAGAGAGAGAGGTGGGGAGGGGCAAAGGGAGAGGGAGAGATATGCATGTATATCTCAGGGTCCTGGGATCGAGCCCCAAATCGGGCTCTCTGCTCAGTGGGGAGCCTGCTTCCCCCTCTCTCTCTGTCTGCCTCTCTACTTGTGATCTGTCAAATAAATAAAAGAAAATCTTTAAATAAAATAAAATAGCTGACTGATTTAAAGTTTTTATCTAGTAAGTCCAACACCTGCACTTCCTCAGACACAATATCTATTAATTTTTTTCTTATATGGGTCATTCTTGTTTCTTTGTATTGTGATTTTTTTTTCAAAATTGGACATTTACAATAACGCAGTGTGGCACTGTGGACACTGGATTCCCCCTCACCAGGATTTGTTGTTATAGCTGTTTGTCACTGTTTTTGTTTAGTGACTTTCCGGAATTAATTCCATAAAGTCTATATACCGAGTCCCAGCTAAGTTGGCTTAGTGATCACCTGATGACTGGATGGAGATTTCCAAAAATCCCTAGAACCAATAATTTTTCTAATATTTTCCAAGGGCTCAGACTTGTTTGTAGCCCATTGGTTTTTAAGAGTACCATGGAGCTGGGGGTGGGGGTAATAGAATAGAATAGAGCCAGTTAAAACACCCGAACTTGCTGTCCTCACCAGGATTAAGCCACTTCTCTTAAAGAAGCATTCCCTGAATTGTGACAAGTTCTTCACTAATTTCCAGGGTTCTGAAAACCTGGATCCCGACAATTTTGTTAGTTTTCTTCTATGGAAGAAGAATTTTCAGAGGTCCTTCACAATATAATGATTTATAAGAAATATCTATTTGGCCATTCAAATGACCAAAATATATTTCTAGATATATTTGATCTTCACCCAGTTCCTGAAAACACCTCAGAGTCATAAAGGTGAAATGGGTGGCTTGTCTTTAACAAAAGGGACTTTGGGACCCCACCCGAGGATGGGGAATGGTTGCCAAGAGGACCAAGTGATTAGAAGGTTGGAAATTTTAGTCCCCGCAGTACCCATCTCCAGAGAGGAAAGAGGGCTGGAAGTTGAATCAGCCAATGACCAGTGACCTAGTCATTCATGACTGTGTAAGGAAGCCTCCATAAAAATCCAAGAGAGCAGCTTTTTCATCCTTTCCAGAGAGCCTCCATGCTTGGGGAACCAGAACACTTTCACGTATCACAGAACCAGGCCCCAAAGCCCCAAGGAGACAGAAGCCCCTTTGTTTGGGATCTTGCCCTATGTATCTCTTCATCTGACTATTGAGTCATATCCTTTATCACATTCTTTTATAAACCGGTAATCATTAAGTAAGTAATTCCCCTGAGTTCTGTGAGCTACTCTAGCAAATTAATCAAACTTAAGGAGGAGCTTGTTGGAACCTCCAGTCTATAGCCGGTTGCTTAGAAGTGCAGGGAAAAGTCTGGGACTTGTGACTGGCAACTGATGTTACAGTTGGGAACGGTCTTAGAGGACTGAGCCCCTAACCTATAGAATCTGGTGCTATCTCCAGGTACAAAGTGTCAGAGCTGAGTTGAATTCTCAGACACCCTGCTGGTGTTCAAGAATTGCTTGGTGTTGTTGGGGGAATTCCCCACCCATATCAGAATTAGGTTCAGGAACCCTAAAAGATTCTTATTCTTTCATTTTCACTGATGTCACCATGTCAGTAGTAATAACCCCTCTTTCATTCATGATATAAGCCATTTTTGTTTTCTTTCTTTTTCTCTTGATTAATCTGTTATTTTACTGATTTCTTTGAAGAATCGGCTTTTGGCTTTAATTTTCTCCATCATGTATATACTCTTTGTTGGCATTGACTTCTTATCTATTATTTCCTCTTATTTTTGTTTAATTTGCTCTTCTTTTTCAAGCTTATGATTAGATTATTGCTAAACCTTTTTTTTCTCTATCTAACAAAGATACTTAAAACTATAAATTTCTTGGGACACTTGGGTGGCTCAGTGGGTTAAAGCCTCTGTCTTCAGCTCAGGTTATGGTCCCAGGGTCCTGGGATAGAGCCCCGCATCAGGTTCCCTGCTTGGCGGGGAGCCTGTTTCCCCCTCTCTCTCTGCCTGCCTCTCTGCCTACTTGTGATGTCTGTCTGTTAAATAAATAAATAAAATCTTAAAAAAAAAAAAACTATAAATTTCTCTTTAAGCACTGCTTTCATTATATTCCACAAGTTTAGATATGTGTTTTCATTATCATCCCATGCAAAATACTGTCTAATTTCCTTTGCGGTTTCTTCTTTGATGCATTAGCTACTTATAAGGATGTGGCTTCATTTCCAAGTATCTGGAGCATCCCTGGATATATTATTTTTATGGATTTCTAATTTAATGCAATGTTTGCTCTACTATCTCAGACGCTTGTCTTTTGAAATATGTTAAGACTTACTTTATGGCTCAGCATTTGGTCTATCTTAATGAACATTCTTAGTGTACTGGAAAAAAGGTGTGTTTTCCATTTATTGAATGTATAAATGTCAATTATATCAAGGCTCAGATCTTCTGTATCCTTCCCAATCTTTTTTTTGTTTAGTGGTTTTACCAATTTCTAACAGAAGATGTTAATTTCTTCAATATGATAATGAACGTGTCAGTTTAACTAGGAAGAGGCAAGAAGAGCCCCTCCTACAAGTCCCAGAGGGAGCCTGCGTCCTTCTGAGAGCATGACACCTTAAATTAGAACCATGAGAGAATGAAATTTTGTTGTTTTGTATCACCTAGTTTGTGGTACTTTATAATGGCAACCCTAGGAAATTAATACAGATACATGCCATTAAGTATTTTATGTATTTCGTATTATTTAAACCCTTTATAATCATGAAAAGTCCCCCTTTGGGGTACCTGGCTGGCTCAGTCAGTAAAGCATATGACTTTTGATCTCGGGGTTGTGGTTTCAAGTCCCTCATTAGGTGTAGAAATTACTTAAAAGAAAAGTCTTTAAAAAATAAAAAGAGGGGCACCTGGGTGGCTCAGTGGGTTAAAACCTCTGCCTTCGGCTCAGATCATGATCCCAGGGTCCTGGGATCGAGCACCACATCGAGCTCACATTGGTGTCTCTGCTCAGCAGGGAGCCTGCTTCCTCCTCTCTCTCTGCCTGCCTCTCTGCTTACTTGTGATCTCTATCAAATAAATAAATAAAAATATATATTTTTAAAAAGATCTATTCTGTCTCATAGCAGGAGTCACACCAGATTTATTACCTTACTCTTTCAATAGTGTAGCTTTCTATCCTGTCACTTTCAACTTCTCTGTGTCTTTATGTTTAAAGAGTGTCTCTTTTAGACTGAACATAGTCGGTTCTTGCTTTTTTGTCCACCCTGATAATCTCAACCTTTTAGTTACAATATTTAGTCCATTTGTAATTAATGTACATATTGGTTTTATTTTTTTAAGATTTTACTTATTTATTTGACAGAGAGAGAGACCACAAGTAGGCAGAAAGGCAGGCAGACGGAGAGGGGGAAGCGCGCTCCCCACTGAGCAGAGAGCCCACTGTGGGGCTCGATCCCAGCACCCTGAGATCACCACCCGAGCTGAAGGCAGAGGCTTAACCACTGAGCCACCCACATGCCCCTAATATATATACTGATTTTTAGGTTTTCCCAACTTCTACTTGCTTTTTAGTTATCTCTTTGGGTTTTTTTCCCTCTTTACCAGTCTTTCTTCACATTGATCAAATATACTATACATTTCAGGGGTGCCTGGAAGGTTCAATCAGTTTAGCATCTGCCTTCCGGTCAGATCATGATCCCGGGGTCCTGGAGTTGAAGCCCACATGAGGCTCCTTGATCAGTGGGGAGTGTGCTTCTACCTTTACCTTTGCTTTTCCCTCCCCACTTGGGCTCTCTCTCTCAAATAAAATCTTCAATATATATATATATGTACTATACATTTCATTTTTGTTTCTTCTTAGCAGCCTTTTACCTATACTTTTTATTTTTCTAGTAGTCTTCTATGTATTACAATATACATTTTTAGCTTATCACAGTCTACTTAGAATTAATATTGCATTAGTAATTCATATAAAATATGAGAATCTTATTACATTAAAATTTCAGTTACCATGGCTTTAGCTATTATCGTTCTTTTGCTGTTGTTGCCATATACATCATATATATTTACATAATAAACCCCACAACTATTGCAAAAGTCATTAAACAAGGAAGTCATTAGGGCAGGATGGCTCTGATGTTTTGGCAGCCAACATTAGCAAGCCAAAACCTATGCTGGAGTCCATTCCTGTAAGTGCTTTTAGGTTAGGAAAGCAAAACTTAAAAACAATCAGTCAGGAACAGTGAACTAGGCTTTCCCAAATAAGGCAACTGCTTAAGCTATAATTAAATAACACAAACTTTCTCCCAGTTCCTGCCAATAGAGCACCTGTAACCACTTCAGGTCTGGCCACTGCCTGATACAAATCAATGTTTGTTCAAATGAACTCTTCAAAAGTGCAATGTGCCTCAGTTTTTCTTTTAACAGTATTCTATTATTACATTTACTTTAAACAGTCAGTGAACTTCCAAAAAAAAATTTTTTTTAATTAAAGAAAATATGTTTATGTTGGGCTGGCAGGAAAGGGCTACTTAAGATGGCCAAAGTTCCCGCCACAAGACCTAAGCTCGGACAGGAGAACAAAGGCCCAAGCAGGAATCTTGAGACCCTCCCGCTCCGGGTTCCCATGGACCAATGGGACCCTGACAAGCAGGAATCTGAGACCCCTGCCCTGGGCTCCAGTGGACCAATGGGACCCCGACGAGCAGGCGAAATATCCAAATAAGGGAAACTTCCAAAAGACCCCTGAGCTTCCTCCGAGACCCCTTAAAAGCCCCCTCCTCCCTGCCTTGGGCGCGACTTCCGCCACTCTGCTTTCCAGAGTCACAGAACCCTGCCCGAGGGTGCCCACCTCCACCCGGCGCAACTTTCCTGGCTCCCCTTCTCCTGAGCCCTGAAACTTCGCCGGAGAGCGTTTTTAATAAATCTTGCCTTGCACCCACTTTGCCTGGTGTTGTGTTTATCTCGCCGGAAAAAACTTTACAGTTTACATATAAAAAGATAGATAAATTCCCCACATATTTACCAATCCTAGGGCTCTTCCTTTCTTCTTACAGAGAGCAGTTTACTGCAGCCATGTCCTGGAGGGCAGACCATCTGGCAATGAATTCTTACAACGTCTGTATCTGAAAATGCCTTTCTTTCATTTCAATTCTAATGGGTAATTTCATAGGATATATAATTCTAAGTTGACTTTCTTTCCTTCCAGCTCTTTATAAAGAGGTCATTCGAGGGGTGCCTGGGGGGCTCAGTTCCTTAAGCAGCTGGCTCTTGATCTCAGCTCAGGTCATGATCACAGGGTCCTGGGATCCATCAAGGCCCATGTTGGGCTCCACACTCAGTGAGGAGTCTGCTGGATCATCATCTCCCTCCTTCTCCCTCTGCCTCTCCCCCTGCTTGCACTCTCTCTCCAAAATAAATCAATATATATATATATATATATATATATTAATAATATAATAATATAATATAATATAATATAATAATAATTATATATATAAATATATATATTATATATATAATATATATAAATATATATATATTATATATAAATCAATATATATATATATTTCTATTGTCTCCTGGATTCCATTTTTCTGATGAGACATTAACTATCATTTGTACTGGTCTTTCTCTGCAGGTATTTTACCTCCTCTAGTGAGGTTTGAGATTATCTCCTTGTAATTTTCAGCATTTTAACTATGTCCTTGGGTGTCTTTTTTTTTTTTTTTTTAAATCCTGCTCGGAGTTTGCTAGGATTCTTGAATTTGTAACTTGAATGTTTTCTCCAAATTTGGGTAATATTTTGGATTTTGTTTTTTCAACATTTTTGGTCTCATTCTCTCTCTCCAGTTAACTATATGTCAGCTTGCTTGATATTATCCCACAGGTTGCTGCAGTTTTGTTGATCTTTTTTCTTTCTGTTTTTCAAATAAGATAATTCCTACTGGGGCACCTGGGTGGCTCAGGGGGTTAAGCCTCTGACTTCCCGCTCAGGTCATGATCTCAGGATCCTGGGATTGAGTCCTACATCAGGCTCTCTTCTCGGCAGGGAGCCTGCTTCCTCCTCTCTCTCTCTCTCTCTCTCTCTCTGCTTGCCTCTCTGCCTACTTGTGATCTCTCTGTGTCAAATAAAGTCTTTAAAAAAAAAAAAAAAAGAAAAGCATTTAAAAAAATAAAGAGATAATTCCTACTGATCTGATTTCAGGTTTATTCAGTCTTTCTTCCAAAGTCTCTAACTTGCTATGAATATCCTACAGTTACATTGTAATTTCAGGTATTTATTTTTCCATTCTTGGATTTCCACTTGGTTCTTTTTTTAACGGTTTCAATTGCTTTGCTGAGATTTCCCATCTATCCACCCATTTTGACTATTTTCCTTTAAGTCCTTAAAAATATTAATAATAGCTACTTGAACATCCTTTCTGATAGTTCCAATATTTGGGTGAATTGGAAATCTGTTCTGTTGATTTTTTAATTTGTTTGTTCTTGTACAAAGGTCCTCTGGAATCCACTCCCCCACCCCACAGCTTCCTTTTCTTCAGTAACCTTCCTAATTTTTAATTTTTCAATATCCCACTAACCCAATCTCTGTCCCCTCCGCTCAGCGAGATAACTCTCCACTTGTGACCAACCTCCCTCCCATACTGCAGTAGAAGTTCAGGGTGACTGTGAGGCTTATGTCACATGTTTCCATTCTCTGCAGGATCAAAGTCCTACAATACTTTTTGCCCAATGCTCGAAAAAAGTTGAGTATTTTATTCAATTTTGTAGTTGTTCGGTGGGTGGGCAGTTCTTGTACTAAGGACTCTGTTATAGCCAAAGGTGGGTGTTATCTGACATCAAATTCTTTCAAAAACTTTTTTGTCATGTTTCTGATAATCCTTTTCCTGGTGCCCTGAACTTGGGCTTAGCCCACTATTTAGATACTCTAGTACCACCCTGTCTCCTGTTACTTTTTTCTTCATTTTATTCTCACTCTTGTCTCCATTTTTGTTTTTTAGGAGACAGAGAGAGAGAGTGAAAGTTGGAGGGGGGGGGGCTGAGGGAGAGAGGAGAATCCCAAGCAGGCTCCATGCTGAGCACAGAGCCCAACACGAGGCTTGACCCACAACCCTGAGATCACAACTTGAGCCAAAATCAAGGGGCAGACATTCAATCAACTGAGTCGCCCAGATGCCCTGAACTCTGCCTTCAATCTTAAAAATGGATTCGGATCAAGGGAATATGAAGATAAGTCATAGGATGGGAGAAAATATATGCGAAATACATCACTAACAAAAGAATGTTATTCAAGGGGCGCCTGGGTGGCTCAATGGGTTAAAGCCTCTGCCTTTGTCTCAGCTCATGATCTCAGGATCCTGAGATAGAGCCCCGCATCGGGCTCTCTGCTCAGCAGGGAACCTGCTTCCTCCTCTCTCTCTCTCTGTCTGCCTCTCTTCCTACTTGTGATCTCTGTCAAATAAATAAATAAAATCTTTTAAAAAAATGTTATTCAAAATGTACAAAAAACTCTAGACTTAACAGGGAAAAAAGCTCAAATGAAAAATGGGCAAAAGATCTGAACAGGTACTTCACCAATGAAATTATAGATGGCAAATAGTTTATGGGCCAATGCTCTAATTTATATGTCCTCAGGGAATTACAAATGAGATCAACAAAGAGATACTATTTTATACCAATTTTGGTATGGCCAAAATATGGAACACTGAGAAGAGCAAATGCTGGTGAGGATGTGGAGCAACTGGAACTCTCACTTATTGTCAGAAGGAATGTAAATGGCACAACCACTTGGAAGACAGTTTAGCAGTTTCTTATGAAACTAAATACATTCTAACTGTACCATCCAGCAATCATGCCTCTTGATATTTACCCAAAGCAGCTGAAAACTTATGTCCACATGAAAATCTGCACACCGATATTTATAGCAGTTTTATTTAAACTTGCCAAATCTTGGAAACAACCAAGATATCTTTTAATAGCTGAGTGGGCACATAAACTATGGTACATCTGAACAATGAAGTATTACTCAATGCTAAAAATAAATGAGCCATCGGACCACAAACAGACATGAAGAAACTTAAGTTCCTATTATTAAGTGAAAGAAGCCAATCTGAAGGGGCTACATGTATGATTTCAACTCTATGACATTCTGGATAAGGCAAAAATACGGAGACGGTAAAAGATCCTGGTTGCCAGGGGCCAAGGGATAGGAATGAATGGATAGGCACACACAGAAAATTTTAAGGGCATTGAAATTATTCTGTATAACACTATAATGGTGGGTACATGTTATTGTGTATTTAGGAAAACCCATAGAGTGTGCTATACCAAGAGTGAATACTAATGGAAATTTCAGACTTTTGGTGATAATGATGTGTTGGTGTGGGTTCGCGTCAGTTGTGACAATTGGATCACTGTGGTGTGGGGTGTTGATAATGGGGAAAGGAGGTATAGGAACTCTGTACTTTCTGCTCCATTTTGCTGTGAAAACTGCTCCAGAAATAAAGTCTATTTTTAAAAAATGGATTAGGAGTCACCAAACTTGAGTGTTTCCAGAATTTAAATCTTTGCTTAAAAGGTGAGAATTCAAATTGTCTATTAGCTATCTTTTTATTACTGTTATTGCTGTGACTATTTGACAAGGGTTCTCAAGATTTTTCTGAAAATGAGGTCCAAAGAAGGTTGGCAAACTGATAGCATGAATGGAATAAGTGTTTGAAATTCCAAGGATTTTTCTAAGATAGCACTTGTTAGTTTGTTATTGTTGTTTTTAAGATTTTATGTACTTATTTGACAGAGAGAGTGCAAGCAGGGAAAGTGGCAGGGAGAGGGAGAGGGAGAAGCAGACTCCCCACGAAGCAGGGAACCTGATGTGGGTCTTGATCCCAGGACCCTGGAACCATGACCTGAGCCAAGGGCAGACGCTTAGCAGACTGAACTACCCAGATGCCACAGCACAGCACTTGTTTTATAAAAATGGGATGGAAGGGGAGGATATTCTATATGTCATTGTTAAAAATCTTAATATGATCAGGCACAAAATAACATACATTTGAATTTATATTGAAGGGAGGTAAAACTTTTAAAATATTGCACATTTGCCACTTCCAATCTGCCAACAGGAGAATGAGGCACAAACAAGTCAGCCGCAAGAGAAAGGGAGCAGGAGACAATAGTTGAAAGACTGCTGCCCCGAGCAACTCCTCAGTCTCACTTTTATTAGATAGAAACAATAGCCCACAGAAAAGCTGATGAAGGTCAAACACTAATCACAGATCTTGTGGACAAACAAGAAGAAAGGTAAAATTTACAGTTAACTAAGCACATTCAAAGGACTCATCTAACTAACAACAGGTGTTTTTGGGAGGAGGAAGGAGCGATAATGGAAAAGGGAAGCAGGGTGTTTCGGTGTTTCTCGTTCAGCTCTAAGCGGTCTGGGCGTTCTATACATCACCCCTTCCCCCAAAGACCTGTTGCCAGCATGTGTGTGTGTGTTTTTTTTTTTTTAAGGCCGTATCTAAATGTGCTTGTTAACTAGTAAAACCCCCCAGGGGTTATAGTTTAAGTAACACATTGTTCTGAGGGGCAGTTGCATCTCCCCCTTTTTGTTTGTGAAGAAGTAGAAAAGTTGATTTTGCAGTTCCTTGATTCTTCAGTCCTTGGAGGGATTTTCATGTGCTTCTGAGGACTAAGCATAAAAAGATTATAGCAATAAGAAGAATAATCGATCCACTTATAACGCCGAGATCAGTTTGTTTGATCCAAGTAGAAGGGTTTAAACCAGACAGAATATCATTAATTCTTTGAGTAAAACTCACTCCTGGAACTGATTGTAATGATGAGTGAGTAATACTTAGAATAGTATCTTGAAGTTGTTTAATATCTAAAGTTAGATTATCACCATAATGATTAGTCATATGCCGGCGAATTTTGCTCCAAGATCTTTCTGATTCATTATAGGCATCGGGAGTAACACAGAAAGGAGAAACATTCCAGTCACATAAAATATGAAGTCTAAGTTTTGTATTTTGAAGATCATCTCCTATATGTATCATGGCTGTTTCTAAATCAGAGATACTTTCATCTAATTTTTGATCTACGATCATTTGTTGATTTCAAGCTTTACTAGCATTCCCGTTCCACTTCTGTACAAATAGTGTGGTTTGTACAGTTCGATGCAAGGCTTTTCCTGCAGTGGTAGCTGTAGCAGTAATGGCTATAATTCCTAAAAAAGCTGTGTTATAAGCAACCCAAGAAATCTTTTTGTTCTATGGACCCAGTCTTTCAAAACTGTTAAAAGTATATGTATATCTGGAGAGCTTTCCCAAACACGGTGGTGTTTCACCGGTAACAGGATGCCTATTCTTCTTCTAGTTCTGAGAATGATAGAATTGTCTGTATAAACAGTCTCATCTACACAGGTGAACATTTTACAGTTGAGATAGTCTATTTCTCTATTGCTATGATCAAAAGTCATTTTTTTCAATAGCAAAAACATAGGGATCTCTAACACAAGCTTTTACCCATTCTTTATCCATAAGGAAAAAAGAAAATGCATAGTCATTAGACTGATGAATGTTAAGAGCCGTTCCAAACTCTTACGTGATTTAAAGCAGTGGCGACCTTCCATAAATTCTTTTGTCTTTTATGATAATAAGCAAAAGGAGATGGCATAGAAAGTCCTTGCCCAAGCCAGACCAGAGGTGCATCTCCTAAGGTTAAGGTTTGCAGTAAAATGGGATCATTAAACACTTGCCATTTTAAATTTCAATGAGAGGAGCAGGGTCTCCCAGTGCAATTGGTGACTGCCATCCCCTTAGGGGACCAGTCCCATACAATTCCGTAGGAATCATTAGTAACAATACTGTGGTGAGAAGCTCGACTATCCTCCCATAAAGGGCGAATTCCCTCATCAGACCATATTTGTGTTAGTTTGCATTTGGGAAGTGGGGTGCTGCTGTGTTATAGCTACGACCCCGATATTCCTTGGCAAGGAATCCTTTAGAGGAGAGTAAATGTAACTGAGCTTTAGTCAGATAATTATCAGTAGGAAAGTCCACCAACCGTCTTTGATCATCAGGGATTAAGACAACTGGAATGATTGCCGATACATATTGGTCTATTTTGATATCCAAAGGTAAGATTAATATTTGTGCCCTCCTCTAAGGGCAATAGTGGAAATCTAGGATCCAAAATTGCAGGTACCCATTTTGAGGCATTCAAATAAATTGGTATTCTAACTTCTCCCCACTCTACTGGACAGAGCAGGGAAGGATTGGGTATATAAGCCCAATAAGTAAAGTTATGTATTTGTGCATAACATCCAGGAAAAATTAAAGTTACTGTGATTAGAGTCATCATATTACATCAGATGCAGAAACAGTAGTAGTTTTGATATGCTGTAAAACATATACTGTATACAAAGAATCAGATAACAGAATAAACGTCTTGAAACAATGTAATAACCGCCATAAATTCTGATTTTTTGTGCTGAGAGACCAATAGTAGATATGACCTTCGAAGTAGGACCATAATAACAAGCTTTATCTTTGACAGACCATCAGAAAAGTAAGTAGAGGCATCTGTTACTGGATTTTTAGAAGTAATTTTGGGAAGTACAAAAGCAGTATGTTTTAAAAAGGAAACAACAGGTAAAGAGGGATAATGAGAAGAAGTGTTTCCAGCAAAGCCACTAAGGGCAATTTGCCAATTTAAATTATTTTGAAATGCTGTTTCAATTTGTGTCTTATTTAAAGGCAGAACAATAACCTGCGGATGATGCCCCTGTATTGGGCGAATTCTTTTTCTTCCTGATTTGAATAATACTGCCAATATGGTCTATATAGGTAGTGAGCATTTTAACAGTATTATTCAGGAGAAAAATCCATTCTACAATTAATTTTTCCTGAATAATTAACCCAGTGGGTGTATGTGGGGTATGAAAAATGAGAAGATCTAACAGTATGTCAGGTGGGACTCTATCCATTTGCATTGAATGAATCTGGCTTTCAACAAATTGTAATTCTTTTAAGGCCTCTTTTGATAGGGTCCTGGGTCTGTTTAAATTAGATCTCCCTTTAAAGAGGCAAATAGATGCTGTAAAGCATACGTGGGAATTCCAAGTTTAGGTCTTAACCAATTAATGTCTCCCAATAATTTTTGCAAATCATCAAGGCTATAATTTTATCTCTATGGATTTGAACTTTTGGGGGTTTAACTGAGGTCCGGTTCATAATGAACCCCAAATATGAGAAAGGTGTGGTACTTGAATTTTTTTTTGGAGCTATAATTACTTTGTATTTCTCAAATTGCAACTGAAGCATTCTGAACGCCTCCCGCAATTGCATGTTGTCAGAGGCTGCATATAATATGTCGTCCATGTAATGGGTAAGATAAATCTGTGGAAATTGATCTCTAACCGGCTGTATAACTTTTGACACATACTCCTGACAGACAGTGGGGCTATTCAACATTCCTTGTGGAAGAATTTTCCATTGATACCGTTTGGCTGGTTCTTTTAAATTTACACTAGGAATAGTGAAAGCAAAACGAGGACAGTCTTCCTTAGCAAGTGGTATAATCTAAAGGCAATCCTGTAAATCTGTGATAATTATTGGCCATTCATGCGTGGGACTAGATTAGGTGAAGGCAGTCTGGGTTGGAGAGACCCCATGGGTTGGATAGCAGAATTAACTGCACACAGGTCTGTTAAAAGTCTCCATTTTCCTGATTTTTTCTTAATAACAAAAACTGGCGAATTCCAAGGACTGTGAGATTCTTCAATATGTCGCATTTCTATCTGTTCCTCTACTAAGGCTTGCAAAGTAAGTAATTTCTCGTTAAGGGCAGCCATTGCTTGAGCTAACAAATCAGCTTTATAGGTCTCTGTTCGTTCTCCTTGGCACAGCTTAATATAATCTGCCAATGCTCCCTTGCCTTTAAAGGGTGCTATCAATTTCTTACAATCAGAATTGGCATTCTCATAAGCCAATAGTTGCAGAATGGTATCTACAGCCTCAAGATTATTTATCTGTCTTTTGACAGCCTTTTGTAATCTTGCAATAAAATCAGTATAGGGTTCTTTTGGACCTGGTATCACTTTTTGAAAAGAAGAGCACTTCTCTTCTTGGGATTCTATTCTCTCCCAGGCTCTCACACAGCAACACCCGAGCTGCTCAATAGCTCAATCATTCATTAGTGCCTGGTCTTGCACCTGGGTCCATGGCCCAAGACCCATGAGCTATTCCATGGAAATAGGGACATTACGAGCTCTGTTATGGGCAGCTGCTGCTTCTGCATGATCATACAATGTTTTAAATTGTAAGAACTCACTTGGAGATGGAACTGTTTTTGCTAACAATGACCAATCGGTCGGAAAAAGTCGATTGCCTTCTGTGATGCCTTGAATGATTCCTGTTGTAAATGGAGAATTAACTCCGTAATTTTGTACTGCTTGTTTTAGTTCCTTCAATAATTTGAAGGGGAATGGCTCATGCTTGGCCTCACAGACACCATTAGGGTTGTTAGGATCATGTCCTGGAGGGACATGTTCTGTAATAATAACCGGGAAATTAAAATGCAAGGCATCTAGGTCTCCCGCTCGCTGTGCTTCAAG
This sequence comes from Mustela nivalis, assembly GCF_964662115.1. Classification (NCBI taxonomy): domain Eukaryota; kingdom Metazoa; phylum Chordata; class Mammalia; order Carnivora; family Mustelidae; genus Mustela; species Mustela nivalis. The sequence continues at coordinate 31,680,244 of NC_139036.1, read as the reverse complement.
GAGGCCTTTTTGAATGGCTGATGGCATGTATATTTTTCATCTTTTTCATTAAACGGTGCCTTCTTATAGAATGGTGGAGCTGATGGCGACAGTGCCATTGGCACCTTTTGTTCTGTTATTGGAGGAAGAGGAGGAGACTTCTCCTTTATATATTCCTTTCTGGTGGCCTTAGTAATTTCTTTCTCCTCCCGGATGGCACGTTCAGGTTCCACTTTTTTAGTTTCTCCTGAACATTCATTATCCCTTTCCGAATCAGGGCTTTGTAAAGGCTCCAGAACAGAGCGAATGAGGGTCCAAGTAGGCCATATAGTAATTGGAATTGGCTTTCCTTTAGTATACGAAGGTTTTAATTTGTGACCTACTCTTCCCCAAGTTTGTAAATCTAAAGTCCCTAATATAGGGAACCAGGAGCAATGTTCTTTAATTACCTTTAAAAGCTCCATAAGTTGGGGTACCTGGGTGGCTCAGTGGGTTAGGCCGCCTGCCCTTTGGCTCAGGTCATCGATCTCAGGGT